>NC_080671.1:292265090-292946590 GCF_030247195.1 Topomyia yanbarensis | reverse complement strand
AGGGCGAAGTAACATTGGATGGGAATGATGTTCCCATGGATTTACCGGATAAACCCGAAATCACTCCCTCCTCTGATTCCCCCAGTCCTCCTCGTATTAAAACATACCCACCCAGTCCAATTGGGCCCTGAGTGGTCTATTTCCGGCCCATCACGAAATCGCTTAATATTTTAGAAATCTCACGGGAGCTGACTGCTAACTACCCGGCCGTAGCTCAGATAACACGTGTTAGAGCTAATAAGGTACGCGTATTAGTGAATGACCTCGACCAGGCAAACCAGATTGCACGCAGCGAGCGTTTTACAAAGCAATTTAAAGCGTATATACCTTGTTTAGCAGTGGAGATCGACGGGGTCGTCGCCGAGCCGGGTTTGAAGTGCGAAGACGTGTTGAAGTACGGAGTTGGTTGCTTTAAGGACCCCTCACTTGAACATGTGAAGATTCTGGAATGCAAGAAATTGTATTCTGCAAAAAACTGAGAATAATAAGACAACTTATTCATTGTCAGACTCGCTTCGGGTGACTTTCTCCGGGTCTTCCCTCCCCAACTATCTCCTCCTGGATAAGGTTCGTCTACCTGTTCGCCTGTTTGTACCGCGGGTAATGAACTGCAGCAATTGCAAGCAGCTGGGCCACACAGCCACCTATTGTGGCAATAAGAAAAGGTGCGGCAAATGCGAGGGAGAACATGAGGATGACTCTTGCGGTGGAGAAACTGAAAAGTGTATTTACTGCGGGGGTCTTCCGCATGATTTTAAATCATGCCCCGCGTACAAACAGCGCGGGGATAAAATTAAGCGCTCCCTTAAGGAACGCTCGAAGCGCTCTTATGCAGAAATTCTTAAGAATGCTTCGCCATCTGTACCTTCCGAAAATTCCTTTGCTCTTTTGGCTGGCGTTGAGCAAGAATCTGACGACTCACAAGAGGGAACATCTTTGGTTAACTCAGGGGAGTCCAGGAAGAGGAAAAATCTAGCCTCCCCTAGATTGCCTCGTAAGGGTGCCAAGGTGTCGTCCACTCAGAGTGCGCCAACTACAATCAATAAATCCAATGGAAGTGATGCACTACAGCCGAAGCAAGTTGCTCCGGGACTTGGAAATTTTTAATTCTAACAAGGAGTATCTACCACTTCCAGGGACACCAAAAACCTTCCCTTTTTTCAAACAGATACTCAGTCCAGTAGCGGACTAATGAAATTTTCTGACATAGTGGACTTAATTTTCACAGCTTTCAATGTTACTGATCCTCTTAAAAGCATTCTGATACATTTTCTCCCTATGCTGCAAACATTTTTGAAACAGTTGACTGCTAAATGGGCCTCCTTGCAGCGATCGTATCCTTCGATGGCTAAGTCATCAAACGAGGTAACTGATTCGATCACTGTCCTACAGTGGAATTGCAGAAGTATCCTCCCGAAAATCGATTCCTTCAAATTCTTACTAAACAGTTTAAAATGTGATGCTTTCGCATTATGTGAAACCTGGTTAACTTCCGATATAAATCTCAACTTCCACGACTTTAATATAATCCGTCTGGATCGAGAAAACCCTTATGGAGGAGTACTTTTGGGGATCAAAAAAGATGGGTGGGTAATGTCTGCGACATAACCGGAGAAATGTAGAATATTGTGATTTGTGCGAGGAATATTTCAAATTATTCTTTACAAAAATGATCCTGAAAAGGACCGTTTTTGTTGGCGTTGTTGGCCTTGGTGAGGGAGATGGCTAACGGTGAAATGAATTGTTAGCATGAGGAAGTCGCATAGTACTGGCCAATGGCAGAACAGATAATAATTGATTCCTGAAAATCAATTTTTCTTTATTCATGTAAATTATACATACTTACAAATCTAATAGAAGATTCCTGGTCATATTTCTGAATCATTAGTGCGAACATTGTGTAATTTGGTTAAGTACAATGAAAGTTACAAACTTTCCAAACTCGACCTTCTGTTCCTTCCGAAATATTGAAATGGGGTGTCTATATTAAACCGTTAGTCGTGGTCACAATAAAAAAAATGGGTGGGTAATGACTGTGACATAACCGGAGCGTCGTGATTTCAATTCGAGACGTTAATTTAAATCTAATCATATTCAACAGAATCACGTTTGAATGGGAAATTTTCAAAAAAATTTCTATGGTAATAATGGTGGTTCTGGAAAGAACCTTTGGTATTGGCGTTGGTGTTGATGGTGATGCGCTGGATCGTTGGATATATTTGGCATGATAGTTACGTGCCTGGCGAACTGTTTTGTAGCCTCGCACAAAACGACAAGACTAACTTCTTCGGGTACCATTACGGCTGAACTTTATAAGCTTAGCTCGACTTTGAAATCCTGCACAATCTCACGAATCAGACACTGGTAGGGCCATTTTGTTTGCTACTAGCACGGAGCTGCACAAAAAAATCATTTAATGCAGTTAGTATACGGAGGCTGCCAAAAAGCTCGAATAGAAGCATGCGACTTCAACGTTTCTCTTAAACACATGCAATTGAAGCAACACTGATCACTAGAGGGATGGTGAGGGAACACGCACATTCGTTTTGGTAATACTGATAATAACAGTACAAAGAATGGAAAAGCAGTGCACGAAACGAGCGAGAGGATAATTTAAATTTTTGTTCCGTGTGCCCTCTCAACAGCAACAAATCCTCCGGTGGCGGTGTTTTGCTCGCTGTGCGTCGTGGATTAAAAGTTCAACATATAACAAATGACGCTTGGAGCAGCATCGAACAAGTATGGGCAGCGATAAAATTGGGAAATCGAACATTATATATATGTGTGGTTTATTTCCCTCCCGATAAAATTCGCGACTCTGCACTAGTTGATTCTCATTCTGAATCATTGACTTCTGTTTCCGCGATGGCGCAACTCACTGACGAAATCATGATTATCGGCGATTTCAACCTTTCTACAATAAAGTGGCGTTCCGTTCATAACGGATTTCTACAACCCGACCCAGACGAATCTGTTTTTCATCCTGGTAGCATTACTCTTCTGGATGGCTATAGCACGGCTACACTTCAGCAGATCAACAGCACCACGAACGAGAACGGCCGAATTTTAGATCTATGCTTCGTTAAAGCCAGAGATCAATCGCCGCATATTTCCACCGCCCTCACCCCGCTAGTAAAGTATGTTCGCCACCATCCGCCTCTACATCTTACACTCCAGGACGTACCTATGCAGTTTTCGAGCCACGCGCCCATCGTGTGTTACAATTATAAGCGGGCCGACTATAGCAGAATTTTGAATATTTTACAAAGTATTAACTGGGATTCTGTGCTAAGCAAGGATGATGTGAACTCCGCCGCTGAAACGTTCTACCATATAATGAGCTACCTTATCGATCGTCATGTCCCAAAGTGTAATCAACGAAGTGATCAATCCCCCTGGCAGACAGCCGAGCTACGTCAGCTAAAAACTGCGAAAAGAGCAGCCTTACGAAAGTTTACCAAACGCCGTACCTTGTCACTGAGAGCTTATTATGTAAGGCTCAATAACGATTTTAAAAAACTGAACAGTTTTTGTTTTTCAAGCTACCAACGAAATATGCAACGTGAGCTTAAGTCGGATCCTAAATCGTTTTGGAGATACGTCAATGAGCAGCGGAAAGAAACCGGCTTACCTTCTACAATGTTTTTGAATGGTGAAGTTGGGCATGATTCACAAGCCATATGCAAATTGTTCGCCTCTAAATTTGCGAGTGTGTTCGTCAGTGAGACTCTGTCCTCGCAGCAGATTGACGTTGCAGCTAGCGGCGTGGCCCAACTCGAACGGTCTGTGAGTGAGATTCGTGTGGAGCACTCGGATATTGTATCAGCAGCATCCAAGCTTAAAGCATCGTCATCTCCTGGGCCAGATGGTGTCCCTGCTGTGTTTTTGAAAAAGCGTATATCTGGTTTGGTGGAACCACTCTGTCAACTATTCAAAATGTCACTGACAACCGCGATTTTTCCTCAATTGTGGAAAGCAACTTTCATTTTTCCTGTCCACAAAAAAGGTGATAAGAGAAACATTGACAATTATCGAGGAATTTCTGCGCTCTGTGCCATTTCCAAGCTCTTTGAGTTAGTCGTGGTGGAGTCAGTGTTTTTGCACTGTAAGGAATATATTTCTAAAGACCAACACGGATTCATGCCGAATCGATCTACGTAGACGAATCTATTATCTCTAACCTATTTTAGGTCCGAAGGGTTCGATGCGAATCAACAAACTGATGTTATATATACTGACTTATCTGCAGCTTTCGACAAAATCAATCAGGATATCGCAGTCGCTAAATTGGAAAAACTTGGCTTCAGTGGATCACTCCTGCGATGGTTTCAATCCTATCTCGTTGGCCGTCAACTCAGTGTGAACATAGGTGATGCATACTCCAAACTGTTCTCCGCAACGTCTGGTATTCCGCAAGGAAGTCATCTCGGACCATTTATATTCACTCTCTATTTCAACGATGTAAACTATCAGCTGAAAGGACCGCAGTTGTTGTATGCAGATGATCTAAAAATTTTCAACAGAATTAGGAGCCGAACGGACGCACAATATTTGCAGCAGCAATTCGACACTTTCAGCAGATGGTGTGAAAACAAACGAATGATTCTGAATCCGGCGAAATGTTCTGTGATATCGTTCTCCAGAAAAAAAAGATCCCATTGAGTTTGAATATAACTTGTCTGGAGCTCTTGTTTCCCGGGTGAGCTGCGTTAAGGATCTTGGAGTGCTGTTAGATTCGAAACTTACATTTAAGAATCACATTTCGTATGTTGTTGGTAAAGTATCGCGAAGCCTTGGCTTCATTTTCCGTACGGCTAAATCCTTTACAGACATTTACTGTCTCAAAAGCCTATACTGCTCTTTAGTGCGTTCTACGCTGGAGTATTGTTCGGCGGTCTGGAACCCGAATTACATGAACAGCAGCGATCGAATTGAAGGCGTTCAACGAAAATTTATACGGTATGCTCTTCGACGCCTGCCTTGGCGCGATCCTGTTCGTCTACCAAGCTACGAGAATCGGTGTCAACTCATCCAGCTCGATACTCTCCAGCGTCGTAGAGAAACTGCAAGAGCCTTATTCATCTCTGATCTTCTGTCAGGACGCATCGATTCTCCAGATTTACTAGAGCGAGTTAACATCCAAGCAAGGTCCAGAACGTTACGCGGAAACGTTCTTTTGAGAGTGCCGTTTCGACGAACTATTCAAACAGCTAATGCCGCTATCACGGGACTACAACGCCTCTTCAATCGTGTGTCGCACCTGTTCGACTTTCATTTGTCTCGAATATCATTAAGAAATCGATTCCTGCAGTTTTTTAGATGTAATTAGTTTGAGTTTCCATCATTGGGGCCGAGTACGGCCTGTTGATGTTCGTGATAAATAAATAAATAAAGCTACTTCTTTCCACACAACGTATTATGTTGCTTGTTGAAAATTTGATACACATCTTGAAATGAATGTTTCAGTTTTACTTTCACTAGAACATAATTGATTGGTCCTGAAAAGAACCATTGCTTTTATTGTAATTTACGCCCACTCCCAGCGGACACTGTGAGCCAGTTTGATTTCTTTTGCTTTTTTGGGAAATTACGTACTTGGCGCACTATTTTGTATCCCCAAACAAACCGATCAAGTAGGCATCACGGCTTCATTACGGCTGAGTTTTGTAAGCGTAGCTCGACTTTGAAGTAATACACAACCTTACGAACCAGACGCTGGAATGTTAGCCAGCGGATTAGTTGCTCCGTTGCCCTTTAGTTGGGGCGAAATACTGGCATGGCGACAGTTCCTGATCGGTAGTTGGTTGCGATGGGCCACCAGTAGCTGGGGCACTTTTGCAGACCGTCATCATTGCCAACTGCTTTCCTCCGGTGGACTGGCTGCTTGCTAGTGCTTGAACGAATACGAATGATGAAAAAAACCGACCGACCAATATTCATATATGAAAACACGAGAAAGCACTACTATTGCTC
The DNA here is from genome assembly GCF_030247195.1 of Topomyia yanbarensis. Lineage (NCBI taxonomy): Eukaryota > Metazoa > Arthropoda > Insecta > Diptera > Culicidae > Topomyia > Topomyia yanbarensis. The sequence goes on along the minus strand of NC_080671.1, from coordinate 292,940,617 downwards.
TCTCGCTCGTTTTCGTGCCATTCCTGTGCTTTTCCTTTCCGTTCGGCTACCAATACTAGCATAACCAAAACGAATAATCTGTCTTTCCATCGCCTTCAATCTAGTGGCCAGTGCTAGCAAACTTGCATGTTCAGTTTTTCAATAACAACATTTCAACAATATTTTCAAAGAATGTTGCAGATTTGAAAGAAAAAGGAAGGAAAAGATTTTCACAAATTTAAATTCTTTTGTCTTATTTGTTAGCGCTGATACTGGCCATGGGATGGTGGGGGAACACCCACATTCGTTTTGGTTATGATGGTATTAGCAGCAGAAAGGAATGGAAAAGCACTGCATGAAAACGAGCGAGAGAGGATAATTTAAATTCTCTTTCTTTCTTTCCACACATCGTATTTCTTATATAGCTTTCTGAAAATTGTTATACACCATAAAATGTAAATTTCAGCTTAACTTTTATTAGAACACAATTAATTGGTCCTGTAAAGAACCGTTTATTGTTTTATTGCGGGAGCATAATTCAGACGCACTCCCCGCGGACACGGTGAGCCAGTTTAATGTATTTGGCCTGAAAGTTATGTGCTTGGCGCACTATTTTGCATTCTCGAACAAACCGACCAAGTAGGCATCGTTGGCTTCTCGGGGCACCATTACGACTGAGCTTTGTAAGCGTAGCTCAACTTTGCAGTCCTGTACAATCTCACGACCCAGACGCTGGAACGATAGCCTACAGATTAGTTGCTCTGTTGCCCTTTAGTTGGGGCGAAATTCTTGCAGGGCGACAGTTCCTGATCGGGTTGCGATGAGTCACTAGTAGCTGGGGCACTTTTTCCGACCGTCGTCATCGCCAACTGCTTTCCTTCGGTGGACTTACTGCTTCCCGATCAGAAACACACAACAAAAATATTTCAAAACTATATCTCCCGTTGTTTCTTGTTATAATTTTCTGTTATTTTAACTACTAAGGGACCATTCATAAATTACGTAACGCTTTTAGGGGGGAGGGGGTACGACAAGTTGTGACAAGTTGTGACATAGGGGAGAGGGGGTGTTAACTAGATCGTTACGTAACATGTTTTCATCGAAGAAAAAAAAATTTTTTTCTTGGAATTTGTTACGTAACAGGGGAGGGGGGGATGGAAAAATTTGTGACAATTTGTTACATAGGGTGAGGGGGGGGGGTCAATTTTGGGCAATTTTTGCGTTACGTAATTTATGAATGGTCCCTAACGAGACCAAATTCATAGCACAATACGTTACGAAAATTAAGTTCTGTTATAATCTTGTTATTTCATTCTGATCGGGTTGCTAGTGCTTGAACGAATACGAACGATGAGAAAAACCGACCGACAGATATTTATATAATCGCGCTAATATGCACTACTATCGCTTTCTCGCTCGTTCTCGTGCCGTGCATGAGCCTTTCCTTTCCGTCCGGCTTCTAATGGCCTAACCAAAGGAATATGCCGTCTTTCCCCCACCAACTGCTCTCGTCAAGCAACCCAATGCGAATAATCATAGGAACAAACATGTAGTGGACCTATATATAAACTTTTCATTATTTTATTGTTCGGTTGGTCCACCATACTGACGGCTCTGTGCGGGATGGGCTGAAAATTTTCACTTTTCCTTGTCGTTTTCGAAAGATTTTTCAAAACACAATTTTTTGTTATTAGTGCATGTTATACATACTTCAAATTTTAATACAGCGTAGAGGAACATATTTTCAACAAATTGGCCGAAAAATCAAATCATTCTATTAAGTATGATAAAAGTTATTAACGTTCAAAATCTGACGCGGCGCCTCAGCCGATATTTTTAAACGGGACCCCTATATTGAAAGCTTCAATGTATTCTACATTAAAAGTGCTATTCTTTCAACCGAATTAACGTCCCTTCGACACCAGGCATTGAAATTGTCGCTTGTCAAGTTCTAATCAAAGGTAAAGACCTTTGCATTGCTTCCATCTACATTCCTCCTAGAACCTCGGTAGGGCACCGAACGCTTTGTAATATCACGGAATCCTTACCGCCACCGCGGCTAGTTCTGGGAGACTTTAACTCGCACGGTACGGTATAGGGCTGTCTTCATGATGATAATAGATCAACATTAATCCAAGATCTTTGCGACAACTTCAACATGACCATCTTAAACACGGGAGAAATGACGCGGATTCCTACACCACCAGCACGCGCAAGCCCGTTGGATTTATTGCTATGCTCGACATCGCTACAACTAGATTGCAGGTGGAAGGTGATCCCTGATCCCCACGGTAGCGATCATTTGCCTATCGTGATTTCAATTGCTAACGGTTCAAGACCATCGGAAACAATCAATGTCTCGTATGACCTCACACGGAACATTGATTGGAAGAGTTACGCGACCGCGATATCCGTTAAAATCGAATCCACTCAAGAACTTCCTCCGGAGGAAGAGTACAGGTTTTTGGCTGGCTTGATTCTCGACAGTGCGAATCAAGCTCAGATTAAACCAGTACCCAGCGCGAATACCCATGCGTAACCGTAATAGTACCAACTAGAGCTTCCATTTCCCGACGGTTTTCAGCTTCCCGAGATTCGAGAAATAAATAATAAATTTCCCGGGAAATCCCGGGATCCCGGGAATACAGAAGAAAAATAAAAAGGTGAATGTTTCTTTTGAAAACAAAAGAATAAATTGAAAAGTTTTCAAACCCGTTTGATTGCATGTATATCTGCCCTAAAGCAGTTGTCAGAAGATGGCGATTTGGTGGCCTACACATCATTCAATTATTTGATAACTCGTCAATAAATTCACGCAAAACTTTTACTTGGCTATATGTATAGCCTAAATTTTGGTAATTACGATTACGATTGAGACGATATACTAAACGCAGCTGCTGGAGTTACTGTCCAAAATTGGAATTCGTTGTTCTGATACGATGGAATGTGATCAATTTAATGTAAAGCACCTTCTTTGGTAATTTTGAATGAAAAGATTGAGCTGCTTCTGGGTAGTGTGCAGTTACTTCCGATCAAAAGAGGAAAGTTTATACATGGAATCCATTTCCGTCACAGTAGGATCAGCATAATTTCGAATTAAGTGTGATTCAAAATCAAGCAGATAATGAACGAACTGTGCAGCGATGGATGAAGCCTATTACATATCGATTTCCTGTTACGGGCAAGTATCTGGATTGCTTGATCGTATCCCTTCAAAAATCTTGCCTGCATCCTTGGAAGCATTCAAAGAGTTTGGATGCGCAGGATATTGGACAGATACAACGTTATGTATCTCTTTTCATACATCCAAAAATTTACAGATATTACAGTTACAGTATAACAAATAAGACGAAATATACATTCGATGAACCGACCAAATATTTCTGCAGACGTTCTAGAAACATTCCTTATTTTAAATAGCGTTTGCGTTAAGCATGATATCACTACAAACCATCCCAAGTTTTGAAACACACACATCGATTTTTTAAGAAAGTAACGCAATTTCCATTACTAATTTGATTGCAAGCCCTTTCATTCAAGATCTAACTATTAAAATAAACTATTAAAAGAATTGTTAAAAATCTGGCAGAGATATCGTGCGCATCACTAACGCTACTGTAAGGAAATGGTTCGGTATAAAGGCCGGCAAATTAATCCATTTTTGAATGAAAATTTGAATGAATGCAACATTATTTAGCAGTGTTTTGAGTATGGCGTGGAACACGAAAACATCAGTGAGCCTAAAGATATATACACAGAAAAAAATATTTTGTAATTTTAAATTTATTTCCATGCACATATTTGGAGCATGAATATAAATGTAAAATCAAAATTCACACAACTTTTCATGCTTTCTACAACGAATTTTATTATAATTTTACACGTTGATTGAAAAGTACAGTTTCATTAAACGGCAAACCAATGCACTTTAATGTATTTTGAATCCAATATTGCTGTAAAATAAATGACATGTAATATCACACGAACGAAAGTGTAAAATCATATGCTTTTTGATGCTCCCATTGAGTGCATCGAATTCAACGTAATTTTCAATCAATTTTTTTCAAATTTTTTATTCAAGCTGTGTATGTTTACATTCGTATTGATTTACATGTCGTTTAAATTTAATCATTTTTTGGTGTGTAGTCCATTGATGTGCAAATCAGTTGGAAAAGCACAATCTGCATTCACTACTCACTCCAAATATTTGCCGGTAAAGATATTTCCTACAGAATTTCATTTGGAGAATCTAAATCTTATGGAATAAATTAAAAATCTTTTTTCCCGGGATTCCCGAATCCCGGGAATGAGAAAACACAATTTCCCGGGAATCGGGAATCCCGGGAAATCCAAAAATCCGGGAAATAAATTCCCGGGATGGAAGCTCTAGTACCAACGAGAACGTGGAATATTCAAACCGTTGGATATTCGCTTTCGCCAAGAAGATCTTTCCGGACTCTGTCCCGGTACAGAAAATGTTCCGCGCCGCGTTGTTCTCCTCACGATACCGCGAACGAAACACCGTTTTCGATGGTGGAGTTCTCACTTGCTCTCTTATCATGCAACAATAACGCCCCAGGGTTAGACAGAATCAAATTCAACTTGCTGAAGAATCTGCCTGACACTGCAAAAAGGCGCTTGTTGAATTTATTTAACAAGTTTCTTGAGGGTAACATTGTCCCTCATGACTGGAGGAAAGTGAAGGTCATCGCCATCCAAAAACCAGGAAAACCAGCCTCCGACCACAACTCGTATCGGCCGATTGCAATGCTGTCCTGTATTCGGAAGTTGTTCGAGAAAATGATCTTGTTTCGCCTCGACAATTGGGTTGAAGCAAATGGCTTACTGTCAGATACACAATTTGGCTTCCGCAAAGGCAAAGGGACGAACGATTGCCTTGCGTTGCTTTCTACAGAGATCCAAATGACTTATGCTAACAAAGAGCAGATGGTATCAGTCTTCTTGGATATTAAGGGGGCTTTTGGCTCAGTTTCGATCAACATTCTGTCAGAGAAGCTGCACCAGCATGGTCTTTCGCCAATTTTAAATAACTTTTTGCTAAACCTGTTGTCTGAAAAGCACATGCACTTTTCGCATGGCGTTTTAACAACATCGCGATTTAGCTACATGGGTCTTCCCCAGGGCTCATGTCTAAGTCCCCTGCTCTACAATTTCTACGTGAATGACATTGACGATTGTCTTGCCAATTCATGCACGCTAATGCAACTTGCAGACGACGGCAAGTTGCATTAGCGTGCAATGTATAAACTTTCCTCAAAAGAGGAAAGTTTATACATGGAATCCATTTCCGTCACAGTAGGATCAGCATAATTTCGAATTAAGTGTGATTCAAAATCAAGCAGATAATGAACGAACTGTGCAGCGATGGATGTAGCCTATTACATATCGATTTCCTGTTACGGGCAAGTATCTGGATTGCTTGATCGTATCCCTTCAAAAATCTTGCCTGCATCCTTGGAAGCATTCAAAGAGTTTGGATGCGCAGGATATTGGACAGATACAACGTTATGTATCTCTTTTCATACATCCAAAAATTTACAGATATTACAGTTACAGTATAACAAATAAGACGAAATATGCATTCGATGAACCGACCAAATATTTCTGCAGACGTTCTAGAAACATTCCTTATTTTAAATAGCGTTTGCGTTAAGCATGATATCACTACAAACCATCCCAAGTTTTGAAACACACACATCGATTTTTTAAGAAAGTAACGCAATTTCCATTACTAATTTGATTGCAAGCCCTTTCATTCAAGATCTAACTATTAAAATAAACTATTAAAAGAATTGTTAAAAATCTGGCAGAGATATCGTGCGCATCACTAACGCTACTGTAAGGAAATGGTTCGGTATAAAGGCCGGCAAATTAATCCATTTATGCTTCTACAGCCCCCCTCTGAATATCTTGACCAAGCATAAGTCTCCGCTAAAAAAGTTCAAATTTGTATTCTGTATTCCTAGTTTTAAGATAGTTGTAATTTTACCTCTTTGCTAAAACTATTGTCCCCCATCTTGTAAATAGAATTGTATCCCTAGTCTTAAAACACCTGCGAATTTTCTCATAAATATTTGTTCCCCCTTTTGTGTACCAAACTATATTGTTAGTTTTAAGATAACTGTAAATATTTCCTAAAAATTATTACTATTGAATTCCTTGTTTTAAAATTTTTTCATAAAAAAAATCTTTCGCTCCCTCTCTTGTATATAGAATCTTATTTCTAGTCTTAAGATAGCTGTAAAATTTTTCTTTTTTAAAAAAATATTTCAACATTGTAACCTCCTAGTTTTAAAATATACAAAATGTAAAAACAAAAGAATTTGGCACCGCCAAGCTAACGCATTTGTGCCTATCAAATAAACGAAATGAATAAAAAAAAAAAAAAATTAATCCATTTTTGAATGAAAATTTGAATGAATGCAACATTATTTAGCAGTGTTTTGAGTATGGCGTGGAACACGAAAACATCAGTGAGCCTAAAGATATATACACAGAAAAAAATATTTTGTAATTTTAAATTTATTTCCATGCACATATTTGGAGCATGAATATAAATGTAAAATCAAAATTCACACAACTTTTCATGCTTTCTACAACGAATTTTATTATAATTTTACACGTTGATTGAAAAGTACAGTTTCATTAAACGGCAAACCAATGCACTTTAATGTATTTTGAATCCAATATTGCTGTAAAATAAATGACATGTAATATCACACGAACGAAAGTGTAAAATCATATGCTTTTTGATGCTCCCATTGAGTGCATCGAATTCAACGTAATTTTCAATCAATTTTTTTCAAATTTTTTATTCAAGCTGTGTATGTTTACATTCGTATTGATTTACATGTCGTTTAAATTTAATCATTTTTTGGTGTGTAGTCCATTGATGTGCAAATCAGTTGGAAAAGCACAATCTGCATTCACTACTCACTCCAAATATTTGCCGGTAAAGATATTTCCTACAGAATTTCATTTGGAGAATCTAAATCTTATGGAATAAATTAAAAATCTTTTTTCCCGGGATTCCCGAATCCCGGGAATGAGAAAACACAATTTCCCGGGAATCGGGAATCCCGGGAAATCCAAAAATCCGGGAAATAAATTCCCGGGATGGAAGCTCTAGTACCAACGAGAACGTGGAATATTCAAACCGTTGGATATTCGCTTTCGCCAAGAAGATCTTTCCGGACTCTGTCCCGGTACAGAAAATGTTCCGCGCCGCGTTGTTCTCCTCACGATACCGCGAACGAAACACCGTTTTCGATGGTGGAGTTCTCACTTGCTCTCTTATCATGCAACAATAACGCCCCAGGGTTAGACAGAATCAAATTCAACTTGCTGAAGAATCTGCCTGACACTGCAAAAAGGCGCTTGTTGAATTTATTTAACAAGTTTCTTGAGGGTAACATTGTCCCTCATGACTGGAGGAAAGTGAAGGTCATCGCCATCCAAAAACCAGGAAAACCAGCCTCCGACCACAACTCGTATCGGCCGATTGCAATGCTGTCCTGTATTCGGAAGTTGTTCGAGAAAATGATCTTGTTTCGCCTCGACAATTGGGTTGAAGCAAATGGCTTACTGTCAGATACACAATTTGGCTTCCGCAAAGGCAAAGGGACGAACGATTGCCTTGCGTTGCTTTCTACAGAGATCCAAATGACCTATGCTAACAAAGAGCAGATGGTATCAGTCTTCTTGGATATTAAGGGGGCTTTTGGCTCAGTTTCGATCAACATTCTGTCAGAGAAGCTGCACCAGCATGGTCTTTCGCCAATTTTAAATAACTTTTTGCTAAACCTGTTGTCTGAAAAGCACATGCACTTTTCGCATGGCGTTTTAACAACATCGCGATTTAGCTACATGGGTCTTCCCCAGGGCTCATGTCTAAGTCCCCTGCTCTACAATTTCTACGTGAATGACATTGACGATTGTCTTGCCAATTCATGCACGCTAATGCAACTTGCAGACGACGGCAAGTTGCATTAGCGTGCAATGTATAAACTTTCCTCAAAAGAGGAAAGTTTATACATGGAATCCATTTCCGTCACAGTAGGATCAGCATAATTTCGAATTAAGTGTGATTCAAAATCAAGCAGATAATGAACGAACTGTGCAGCGATGGATGTAGCCTATTACATATCGATTTCCTGTTACGGGCAAGTATCTGGATTGCTTGATCGTATCCCTTCAAAAATCTTGCCTGCATCCTTGGAAGCATTCAAAGAGTTTGGATGCGCAGGATATTGGACAGATACAACGTTATGTATCTCTTTTCATACATCCAAAAATTTACAGATATTACAGTTACAGTATAACAAATAAGACGAAATATGCATTCGATGAACCGACCAAATATTTCTGCAGACGTTCTAGAAACATTCCTTATTTTAAATAGCGTTTGCGTTAAGCATGATATCACTACAAACCATCCCAAGTTTTGAAACACACACATCGATTTTTTAAGAAAGTAACGCAATTTCCATTACTAATTTGATTGCAAGCCCTTTCATTCAAGATCTAACTATTAAAATAAACTATTAAAAGAATTGTTAAAAATCTGGCAGAGATATCGTGCGCATCACTAACGCTACTGTAAGGAAATGGTTCGGTATAAAGGCCGGCAAATTAATCCATTTATGCTTCTACAGCCCCCCTCTGAATATCTTGACCAAGCATAAGTCTCCGCTAAAAAAGTTCAAATTTGTATTCTGTATTCCTAGTTTTAAGATAGTTGTAATTTTACCTCTTTGCTAAAACTATTGTCCCCCATCTTGTAAATAGAATTGTATCCCTAGTCTTAAAACACCTGCGAATTTTCTCATAAATATTTGTTCCCCCTTTTGTGTACCAAACTATATTGTTAGTTTTAAGATAACTGTAAATATTTCCTAAAAATTATTACTATTGAATTCCTTGTTTTAAAATTTTTTCATAAAAAAAATCTTTCGCTCCCTCTCTTGTATATAGAATCTTATTTCTAGTCTTAAGATAGCTGTAAAATTTTTCTTTTTTAAAAAAATATTTCAACATTGTAACCTCCTAGTTTTAAAATATACAAAATGTAAAAACAAAAGAATTTGGCACCGCCAAGCTAACGCATTTGTGCCTATCAAATAAACGAAATGAATAAAAAAAAAAAAAAATTAATCCATTTTTGAATGAAAATTTGAATGAATGCAACATTATTTAGCAGTGTTTTGAGTATGGCGTGGAACACGAAAACATCAGTGAGCCTAAAGATATATACACAGAAAAAAATATTTTGTAATTTTAAATTTATTTCCATGCACATATTTGGAGCATGAATATAAATGTAAAATCAAAATTCACACAACTTTTCATGCTTTCTACAACGAATTTTATTATAATTTTACACGTTGATTGAAAAGTACAGTTTCATTAAACGGCAAACCAATGCACTTTAATGTATTTTGAATCCAATATTGCTGTAAAATAAATGACATGTAATATCACACGAACGAAAGTGTAAAATCATATGCTTTTTGATGCTCCCATTGAGTGCATCGAATTCAACGTAATTTTCAATCAAATTTTTTATTCAAGCTGTGTATGTTTACATTCGTATTGATTTACATGTCGTTTAAATTTAATCATTTTTTGGTGTGTAGTCCATTGATCTGCAAATCAGTTGGAAAAGCACAATCTGCATTCACTACTCACTCCAAATATTTGCCGGTAAAGATATTTCCTACAGAATTTCATTTGGAGAATCTAAATCTTATGGAATAAATTAAAAATCTTTTTTCCCGGGATTCCCGAATCCCGGGAATGAGAAAACACAATTTCCCGGGAATCGGTAATCCCGGGAAATCCAAAAATCCGGGAAATAAATTCCCGGGATGGAAGCTCTAGTACCAACGAGAACGTGGAATATTCAAACCGTTGGATATTCGCTTTCGCCAAGAAGATCTTTCCGGACTCTGTCCCGGTACAGAAAATGTTCCGCGCCGCGTTGTTCTCCTCACGATACCGCGAACGAAACACCGTTTTCGATGGTGGAGTTCTCACTTGCTCTCTTATCATGCAACAATAACGCCCCAGGGTTAGACAGAATCAAATTCAACTTGCTGAAGAATCTGCCTGACACTGCAAAAAGGCGCTTGTTGAATTTATTTAACAAGTTTCTTGAGGGTAACATTGTCCCTCATGACTGGAGGAAAGTGAAGGTCATCGCCATCCAAAAACCAGGAAAACCAGCCTCCGACCACAACTCGTATCGGCCGATTGCAATGCTGTCCTGTATTCGGAAGTTGTTCGAGAAAATGATCTTGTTTCGCCTCGACAATTGGGTTGAAGCAAATGGCTTACTGTCAGATACACAATTTGGCTTCCGCAAAGGTAAAGGGACGAACGATTGCCTTGCGTTGCTTTCTACAGAGATCCAAATGACCTATGCTAACAAAGAGCAGATGGTATCAGTCTTCTTGGATATTAAGGGGGCTTTTGGCTCAGTTTCTATCAACATTCTGTCAGAGAAGCTGCACCAGCATGGTCTTTCGCCAATTTTAAATAACTTTTTGCTAAACCTGTTGTCTGAAAAGCACATGCACTTTTCGCATGGCGTTTTAACAACATCGCGATTTAGCTACATGGGTCTTCCCCAGGGCTCATGTCTAAGTCCCCTGCTCTACAATTTCTACGTGAATGACATTGACGATTGTCTTGCCAATTCATGCACGCTAATGCAACTTGCAGACGACGGCGTGGTCTCTGTTACAGGGCCCAAAGCTGCCGACTTGCAAGGACCATTACAAAATACCTTGGACAATTTGTCTGCTTGGGCTCTTCAGCTGGGCATTGAGTTCCCCACGGAGAAAACTGAGATGGTTGTTTTTTTCTAGAAAGCGTGAGCCGGCGCTTCCAGCTTCTATTAATGGGTGTAACGATCAACCAGGTTTTCACATTTAAATATCTCGGGGTCTGGTTCGACTCTAAAGGTACCTGGGGATGTTACATTAGGTATCTGAAACAGAAATGCCAACAAAGGATCAATTTTCTTCGAACAATAACTGGAACATGGTGGGGTGCTCACCCAGGAGACCTGATCAGGTTATACCAAACAACGATATTGTCGGTGATGGAGTACGGGTGTTTCTGTTTCCGCTCCGCTGCGAACATACACTTCATCAAACTGGAGAGAATCCAGTATCGTTGCTTGCGCATTGCCTTGGGTTGCATGCACTCGACCCATACGATGAGTCTTGAAGTGCTGGCGGGCGTTCTTCTGCTAAAAAATCGATTTTGGGAACTCTCATATAGATTGCTCATCCGATGCGACATTCTGAACCCGTTGGTGATTGAAAACTTCGAGAGGCTCGTCGAGCTTAATTCTCAAACCCGATTTATGGCCTTGTACTTCGACTACATGGCATAGAGCATTAATCCTTCTTCGTATACTCCTAACCGTGTTCGTTTCCTAGATACTTCTGATTCTACTGTATTCTTCGACACATCCATGAAGGAAGAGATTCGTGGAATCCCGGACCATATATGCCCGCAAGTGATCCCCAATATATTTTATAATAAATTCCGAGAAGTCGACTGTGACAAAATGTTCTACACTGACGGATCAAATCTCGATGGGTCCACTGGCTTCGGTATCTTCAACAATACTATCACCGCTTCATTCAAGCTCAATGATCCCGCTGCAGTTTACGTCGCAGAGTTAGCTGCAATTCAGTACACCCTTGGGATCATCGACACTCTGCCCACAGATCACTACTTCATCATTTCGGACAGCCTCAGCTCCATCGATGCTCTTCGTGCGATGAAGCCCAAAAAGCAATTCCCATATTTCCTGGGAAAGATACGGGAGTCCTTGTGTACGTTATCTGAAAAATCTTATCAAATTACCTTTGTTTGGGTCCCCTCTCATTGCTCTATCCCGGGCAATGAAAAGGCCGACTCATTAGCAAAGGTGGGCGCATTAAATGGTGACATATACGAAAGACCAATCTGCTTCAACGAATTTTTTTAGTATTTGTCGTCAGAGGACACTCAACAGTTGGCAAACCTCGTGGAGCAATGGTGAACTTGGACGATGGCTACATCCCATTATCCCAAAGGTATCAACGAAGCCTTGGTTCAGGGGGATGGATGTGGGTCGGGATTTTATTCGTGTAATGTCCCGACTTATGTCCAACCACTACACCTTGGATGCGCATTTGCGGCGTATTGGGCTTGCGGAGAGTAGTCTGTGCGCTTGTGACGAGGGCTATCACGACATCGAGCACGTTGTCTGGGTATGCGCCGGGTACTTGGACGCCAGGTCTCAGTTAAAAGATTCCCTTCGGGCCCGAGGTAGACCACCCAATGTCCCAGTCCGAGATATGCTGGCAAATCGTGATTTCCCCTATATGTCCCTTATTTATACTTTCATAAAAACGATAAATATCCCAATTTAGCCCCTCTCTTTTTATTTCTCGTTTTAGAAGTTTTCTCCTGCCTTGTGGGACCGATCAGCTCCAGACTGCAACTATGTAACCGCCGTCGCACTTACCACTACGGAAACTGAAGCGAGAGCGACTCGAGGTCCGATGACTTTTGAAGGATTCCCCGTGGGTCCGAAGAATACCATCCGCCAATCCGACCTACTAGACTGAGGCGCTAATTTGTTTCGCTGATCTCCCGTTTGCCCGAAAGTTGCAAGTTTTGCTCTTCTCTCCCGGTCACCATCTACGCTTTCTCTCCGCTGTCCTTGATACAACTGCTTCTACAGCCCCCCTCTGAATATCTTGACCAAGCATAAGTCTCCGCTAAAAAAGTTCAAATTTGTATTCTATATTCCTAGTTTTAAGATAGTTGTAATTTTACCTCTTGTCCCCCATCTTGTAAATAGAATTGTATCCCTAGTTTTAAAACACATGTGAATTTTATCATAATTATTTGTTCTCCCTTTTGTATACTAAACTATATTATTAGTTTTAAGATAACTGTAAATATTTCCTAAAAAACTATTACTATTGAATTCCTTGTTCTAAAATTTTTCATAAAAAAATCTTTTGCCCCCTCTCTTGTATGTAGAATCTTATTTCTAGTCTTAAGATAGCTGTAAAAAATTTTCTCCTTTAAAAAAAAATTTCAACATTGAAACCTCCTAGTTTTAAAATATCCAAAATGTAAAAACAAAAGAATTTGGCACCGCCAAGCTAACGCATTTGTGCCTATCAAATAAACGAAATGAATTAAAAAAACTGCGAGCTGTCTAAAAATATGTATTTCAAGTAATAGAGATGGTACTTTCATAGACAGACCAGTCGAACTAACCGGTCTATGAGAAGAATTTAATGGAAGAATGGTAAGTGCGCAGTGCGGTTAGAATCCAGTTTTTAGTGCCACAAGCAATAACTTGAGAATTTCTGAACTAGCGCTGGCAGGAGGATTGGTTTGTTTTTCTCGTTTCTCCAGGATGATTATCAAGATGGTAAATAAGGGTGAGAGCTTTTTTGTGCTTGCTGATGCAGTTCTCAATCACAAGAAGCTCATTAATCATTGTTTCATTTTTACGATTTGGTGACTATTTACGATTTGGTGACTAATGTTGATGCTAGAAAACACATTTAACAAAATAGCATTCGTTTGAAAAATAAGTAAATATCGAAATTAGATCATTTGTGAAAATTATGTCATTATTGATAATTAAATAAAAGCTGGTAGTTGATTCAAAGGGCATGGTAATTTTTAATATTAGAAGCAGCAATATAATAAATGAACTTTCGTTATTTCTAGGTGTGATGAAGAATACATCACTTACTGTGGCTAAATTACCTGGGAGGGCTGCAATGATTTGTTTTTTGACAGTTTACGAAAATTGACTTTGCCGACAAAAACAGCAGTTGCAACAATTTTAAGAAACACTTCTCGCATTATATTACAAAAAAGGAAGTCCGTTTGCGTTTTAGTACTATAAACAATAAGCTCTAACAAATGCATTTCGGTCTAGGGTCAGATCACTCTAGAAATGCATAACAAATTTGAATCCAATTTGAAAAAAATCATTTCATTTTCATTTTTGCATCAACTTTCACACTTTCGCCGAAACATGTGTTCAACAAGCGTCTTAGCTGATCTACTTTGTTCGAAACTTTGTTGGAGTAGAGTTAGTTTGTGGCAGGGCTTTGACGTCTTACACGCAACGCAAAATGCATTCCAAATTTCTATTTTGATGGAATGTAAATATTTAATTTCGTTGGTTTTTAAAAAAGCACAATTGGAAGAAAATTTTTGCGAATCTTTATCGAACGAGAACTATTGACAAATCTCGTGCTCGATTGGAATGACACTGACAGTAAATGGTGAACACACTATAGAGATGGCGAGTATTCAGTGTGTTTATTTTAATCTATTGCGCTACTCAAATTTGACAACCACACCGTTACATAGAAAAAAACCCACCTTTCATTTACCATCCTGGACAAAGTGAAGTAAAAATAGCAAATTGCAAAGTAAAATTTCTCAAATATACGGTGGAATCAAACGTTTTGAGACATTTTTTTGAAAGAATCTGCACTTTTTAACAAAACATTTAAATTTTTTACCAAAACTTGGTTAAGTGTTGTTTAAATGTTTGCAGAAAAATATTACCGAATGCTCTTTTTAGTAGAATTCATGAGGCGCATTTATTTTGAGTTGCTCTTTCATGATGTTTCACCAATATTCTCTGATCACTACATTGAGAACTGTGTTTAAAGCGTCATGAGAACTTTTGGAAAATTGTGGGAAGGGGATCTTGTAACTTATCTCTTAGCCAAAATCCCATAGTTGTCAAATTACTTCAATGTAAAATAAAATAACTGTCTGAATTATCATGAGCTCATTTTTGGAAAGATGCTTCAAAATATGAATTAAAGACAATTTTTCGAATGGGAATCTTAATTTAAATAGGGTGATTGCATATAAAACATAAGCTTGTTTACCGAAAACTTACATACATTTCAACATTTGCTGAAAATGTATTTTTTTAGATTGTGTAGAGTTTAGACAACAATTCAATATGGTTGACAACAAGAATAACATTTCAGAAACTAGTTGAAAGCTGATGTAATTTTGTTTCTAGCAGGTCAGGATCGGTTTTATGAGCATTGGATTTTTGTTGTATTATCAACTATATGAATAGCCTCTTAGCAGGATGCAATGAATGGCGTACTAAAATTTTGTGTGCTACGTACTAGTACTGCAAGTTGTGAGGTTGACTAATGAAGAAAAGTAAAATTAATGCTCGATAAATTTTTAACGGTCACATTCATTCGAAACTGCCAAATTTCGATGTTAAGTAACATTGAAGAATTTCAAAACGTAAAACTGTTCATCTGCTGATAGAATAATTTTGACGGTTAATCCTCCTAGAAGTAATTATAGACAAGAATTACTCTTCAACCAAATTTGGGTCGAGACTTGTCTCCAGCAAAGTTTTCGAAAGTGCTATTTCAAACAACTTTGTCAAAGACATAAATATCCCACATATTCAGAGTATCGAAATATAGTAGTAGAAAACCTTTACAACAAGCTATTCTGAAATTACTGTATTTGATAAATCTCTTCTGCGGTAATTAAATAATAAATTCACATTGCGTTCAAGGTGCCTTTGAAGCTTACAAAAAAATAAGGGAACTGGATTTAAAACAAATAATTCCCAGATATTAAAAGGACTCAAAAACACAAAGAGTGATTCCATTTTCAGGAGCTAGCATCAATTCGGCGTAAGCTTAGTCCGCCCACCAAGATAGTGTCGGATTCTGATGAGATGAAGTCGAAACGCAAGTTTCAGTTCCATCCATCCATAATTTAGTTATAGGTTTTGTGTTCTCAACTCGCAATTATTGTTTCAAACAATTTTATCCGTAGCGTAGAAAAAAATAGTTTTCATCTAAATTTTTCTTCACTAAGAAGAAATAGAGCAGGCCCAGTCCATTTAAATCCCTATATGTTGAATTCATGTAGCCTTCATATTTTCAACAAAATTGTTTGAAATGACATTATCAAAAACTTTGCTGAAGGCACCATGTCTCCTAATATATAATTTTAGTTAATCACTAAAATTTCTATATCAAAGTAGGCGTTGTTTTATGTTGACATATTAAATTTTAGCATTTTTTCAAAAAATTTGCGGTTTTTATCAAAACCCCCTCCAAACCAAAATTCTGGCTACGCCACTGTTCACCATAAATCCTTAAGGGCATGCCTTCAAACACGCATGGATGAGTTATGAACAATAATAAAGTTATTTTATTCGCTATTCTGGAAAAATATATACCTTACAACATGGCATTTTGTTCGATGACTGGCATCATGCGATGTTAAGGAATAAAACCAGGATAAAATTTTATTGAATAGATCTAATCAGAGAAAAAAATCAGGTTAAAACTGAAAGTTCTAACATGGATAGCATAAGAAGTTTTATGGACTTCTTCAGGAAGACTTTACACAGTTTTATGATAGTTTAATAGCGCTCATGTAGTGGTTTACCATACTGCTAGGTCAGGAGAAGGTTTTATGCTGCTGGTTTAATATCACACCTAAAGAGTAGAATAGAACTGTAATAAAACTTTTACTCCTATGATAGTTTCCATAACAAGTTCTACTGTCTACAATAAAACTGGGCCAATTTGTCGTAACATGGGTTTATAGCAGCCTGTAGGAAGTGCATAAGACCATAAGGTTAGCGTGGGAGGTTTTAAATATTAGTTTTATTAAACGCTATAAAACTCCAATCATCGCTGTCTGCGTTCCTCCGTATCCCTTCCTTAACCGGATCGTCATGTGCACCTCGCCCAGTTTGCATTGCTGCTTCATAGCTCCTCTCAGCTCGTCTTCCGTCGTTATTTCGTCAAGGTCCTTGCACACAATTACCATCTCCGGGCTTAAGGCTTTAACTTCTGTCTTTCCACCCATTGATTTAGTTATAGTCTCCTGCAAGGCAGAGCTACTAGTCGTAGTATTCTTCTTCAGCTCGAGGAGCTTCTCATTTTTTGGGTACGCCTGACTCTTAACACGTTTTCCCCCAAATCTTTCAGCTCCGGGTTCTCTCTGACCTTTTTGAGCAGTGCTGCGTACGTAGTTTGCTTCTGCTACCCTTTTCGCTCCTCCTTTTTTAGCTGTTTCCCGCGTTTCTCCTTCCGACCTACAACGGTACTCCAGCTTTCACCCTGTAAGGTGGCGTCCTTTCCTTCGGCAGCAACAGCGTCCTCAAGCGTCTGCCTCTTTGACCCGCCTGGTCTTTCGTCTCCTGGCGAGGATCTTGTACTCTTTGGAGCTACGGGGAACTGACGTGTTCTCAACTCCAATCTGCCTCTCCTTACCCTGTTTCGGAGGGGCTAGGAGGATAGTGGCCTTAGCCGACGCCGATGCTCGCTCAGCTGAATCCGCCCTCTGCGTTGCCGTATCGTACTCTTTCACGGCAGACAGTAGCGCCTTCCGGATTTTGATGACCATCTCCTTAATGTCTTTATGGACATTGTTTCTCGTGTCCACGAACTTGTGGAGCTCCTCCACCAAGTGCTTCGCTACCATTACTTTTGGCGTTTGTGGGGTGTAGATCATTCCGCTCTGCTCTGGCTGTTTTTGCTGCTGCTGTTACTGCTGCTTCGGCTTCCCCTCCTCCTGCTCTTGCTGGGTGACTTCAGTTACTATTGGTGGTGGTGACCTCACCAACCCTCCTCTGGCAAACGGATTCACCGTGCCTGCTCCATTTATATTGGTTGCTTGTTGTTTCTCCAACTCCGGGCCGCTATCTCCACTCGCTGCACATAGTCGCCTCTCGCGATCCCATGATTATCTATGCTGCCAGAAAGCAGCAGTGAGGTCATGCAAGGGTTGACACTATCCTTCATGAGGAGTAGTGTTTAGAGCCGGATCGGCGTAAATTGGGAATGCTTCAACCGAACCTAGTACCACCAACCAAATGATGACGAGTTTCGAACGTACCCGGAGACCTGCCAGGGTTTTGTTGGGACGGAGGCAGCCATGCTGTTAGCCCACTCGCCATTTCAATACGGTGTCATCCTTCCTTACTCAGGGAGTAGAACAGCACGCCTGTCAGCCCAAAGTCGCCATCCTATTCGTCATCCGTGTCCTGTCCGTTGACGTTCGCCAGTATACCATAATCAGGATGTTACTGGCGTCTATCCTGATGTGCCGGTTGGCACTCCGGTTGGGCTAGAGTGCTTTTATTGCTAATATTGAATCTTAGGATCAGGGATGTTATGCACCTCAGAGCAAATAAAGAGAAGAATAACAAACGCTCTTTGCACTTTTCATTCAAACCACCGCTCTTCTCTTTCACAATAAACCTCTTCACTCCGATGCGTGTTCCTCCTACACGTGTATTCTACTCCATGGCTGCACGCCACAAAGAGCAGAAATAAAGAGGCTCTCTAGTGTGTATCTTGGTCCCACGCGCACGTAAGTAGAGAAGGCAACCAAAAAACATTTTTAAAACGTTCTTCCGATCAAACTTTATCTGAATTGTAGTTTGATTCGCCTTCCTACCTGCTTTCCAGCGAGGGGAGGCACAAAAAAGTGACTCTTCAAGGTGACTCTTTAAACGAAATTGTGCAGCTCTAGGTGCACAGATCCTACTCTTTTTCGTTTTCAAGTTTCTCTTTGTGCGGTCATTTTGCATATCGCAGTGTTTTTGTGCTGCTCTATTTTTAATCGGTGTATTTCGCTCTTTGTGGCTCATTGTGTGAGCAAATAACAAGCCTGCTTAGGATCATAGCAGAAGCGGCACAGACTCGCTTCGTCGGAGCTGCTTTCGGAGTTATGGCTTTTTTAGAGGTTTAGAAGAGCCCAATCTTAGCCCCACCATATCCTAGCAAAACTCCCCAACTCGCAGTAGGGCCGTGGGGGGCGGGGGGTTCGTTCGGCCCCTAGACTCCTGTCCTTCCTGTTCCTGCTGCCTCCCATGTCTGTGTGTGTATGTATGTGTGTATGTATGTATGTGTGCATGTATGTGTGTGTATGTACGCGAACACAATCTCACTCACTTTTCTCAGAGATGGCTGAACCGATTTTCACAAACTTAGTCCCAAATAAAAGATGCAACGTTCCCATAGGCTTCTATTGAATTTCTAATGGATCCGACTTCCGGTTCCGGAATTACAGGGTGATGAGTACGATCACGCAGAAAAAGTCGATTTTAATAAATTCTGCAATGAATGTATAATGGTGAAAATTTTTCCAAAATGTGACTACAACTGCTTCGATTGGTAGTACTAGGTCACTAACAGCCATTCAAAGTCTCTTTGGTCACATTGGCCACCATCATCGGTTCCGGAAGCCCCGGCGGAAGTATCCAAATTCAGAATAACAATCGCATCGGTTTCTCGGAGATGGCTATTAAATTTTATCCCGATCCGACTTCCGGTTCCGGAGTTACGGGTTGTGGCGTGCGATCACATAGCAAATTGTGATTCAAACCGATACTCCGATGAAAGCCAAAAAGGCCAAAATTTTCCTAAAATCTCTCTTAAACAACTTAAATTTGCAGTTCTAGGTTGCCGACGGCCAAACAAACTTTCGTTGACTACATTGACCACCATAGACGGTTCCGGAAGTGCCCGGGAAAAGCGGCCATCTTTCTAAACTAGCAAACTCATATCAGTTTCTCGGAAATGGTTGGGCCGATTTTCACAAACTTAGTCCCAAATGATAGCTATATTATCCCCACAGATGTCTTTAAAATTTCACACGGGTCGCTTATGTGGTTCCGGAAATATAGATTGAACCGTACGGTCACATATGAAATTCCCATAAAAGCCGAAATTCAATTTTTTTTTCAATGGGGGACCCGAATTCGTATTTTCGATGCCAAACATCTTTAAAATGCATGAAACGTCGAGATTTTATGTTATCTCGATTTTTTTTGTCTTTCTCACAATGCAATCATTGTGAAAATCGTCAACCTAATCCCGGCCCGGAGGGCCGCTTGTCATATCCTATTCGACTTAGTTCGTCGAGATCAGCAAATGTCTGTATGTGTGTGTGTATGTGCGTGTGTATGTATTTTCTAATCTCACTCACTTTTCTCAGAGATGGCTGAACCAAATTGCTCAAACTTAGTTTCAAATGAACGGTATAATGCTCCCATAGGCTGCTATTGAATTTTTAGTTGATCCGACTTCCGGTTCCGGAGTTACGGGTTTAGGAGAGCGACCACACAGAAATTTTTGCCTTTCTCATATAGAAAGGATATGCAATCACTCTGAAAATCGTCAACCTAATCCCGGGTTTTAACAGAGGCGTAGTTAGGAGTGCACGGAGAGGGGTTACGTCCCCTCTCCCCCTCACTGCTCACCTCCACCCCTTTGAATCCCCTAAGATCATCCCTCATTGTACCCCGCTCAGATCATCACTCCATCCATCGCTCATACCCCCTCCCCCTCTCAACCCCATTATCTTTATACCACCGCTATATCACAAGGCATCCCAAGTTAAGCCGGGTAGTGGTTCGGCCGAGGGTTTTGAAGTAGAATACTTCTAACGTTTCAATATGGGGGCCCGTTTCAAAATATCGGCTGTGGCAGTCGCATCAGATTTTGAACGTTAATAACTTCCATCATACTTAATAGAATGATGTGGGGTTTAGGGCATTTTATCGAAAATATGTTCCGCAATGTAGTATTAAAATTTGGAGTATGTATAACATACATTATTACCGAAAATACTGTGTTTTAAAAAATCTTTCAAAAGCTACCGAAAATGGTGAAATAGTTCCTTAAACAAAAAAGTTGTAATTTAGTGATACCTGCAAGTTTTTAGAACATATAAAATTAATTAATTAAGGTTTTCAGCATGGAAAAGTTTGCCTCAAAAATGAGGTCTGAGGTCTGTGGTGTGTTAGAAGAAGTTATTCAAAACATAATAATCTACAACTTTGTCGAAGACATCGACCCTCTAAAAATTTTGTTAGGTTTTTTTTTGCTCGGGTACTCTATTTTAGTCCAACCAAAAATATTCTATTTAAAAAGTTGCAGAATAACATTGTGAACATATGCTACGAAGAAATGCTGGCTCTAAAATGACATCTAAGGCCTCAAATAGGTTTTGTCCCACCTTTTTTGGATTGGTCCTACTGTGTGTCGCTTCCTTAGCTTGGTGATCACAAGTATGATGTGCCACAGTTTCCCCTTTACTACGCACTCGTGTGGACGTCCTAGTACAGTCCGAACAATACAGTACCGTTTATACAGATGTAGTGTTGACAAATGTTCCTGATATCTGCCTCTGGATTAACGGCTAAAACTTCAATCAAACATTACAAAGTACAGTTACAGAGACTAATTTGTTCGATGCAATGTTATTAGAAATTTATTGTGGAAGGTTCCAATTGTTTGGTTTCCGCTGCATTAGAAGATTTACTCTTTTTTCGTTGTACCTAAAAGCTGCGTATTGTAGGGCAGGGTGTGTTAAGTTTGCAAAAATTTTCTCATGCGTTGTCGATAGAAATCAACCCAATATATTGATGAACTAAAAGACTATTCGGTTTATTATTGTAAAATATGCCTGACGAAGGCCGTTTTGAATAAATTTCCGAGGATCGAAATCTTCCTGGGCGAGGAACCTAACAGTAAGTTCCGATGTAAGGTTGTCAAGCCAAACGAAAACGTCTCTGATATCAATGTGGTAGCCGTTAGACAAGTTATACGCCTGAGGCAAATCTTTAATCTATGCGGGCAACAGCCTTCTAACTAATACGTATCCTGTCGTATGTTTTAGTGTCGGATTTTTAGTAATATCAACAGTAATTGCAAAAATTTTGGCTTTTTGATGATCGTTGTTGCAACTTTCATGAGTTTCGGGATCATACAATATACACAAAAACAACAAGGAGTGAAACGCTAAAACATCACACCGTAAATTGGGGCACAACAAGAGCAACTGTAAACAACAATTTTAGTTTAGCTTCTAGGCCTGCGTTGATGTTTTTTTCTTTTGGTACACTCAACAGAAACATCAAACTGTAGCGCCATCAAGTGGTGAGAGCGGTCAAATCTGAAGGGACTGGAGTCCCTCATTCTAAAATTGTAAAATGAGTCATAATTTTTAAAAACTTTCTTCGTGCGATTTACGTCTTTATTATTTGTCTTTGGCTATATTATCCCCTCAGATGTCTATAAAATTTCGCACGGATCGCTTATATGGTTCCGGAAATATAGACTGAACCGATAATAATAACCGACTAATATAACCAAAATTGTTACTTGGGTTTACCTACCTCCAGTGCCTTGTCTGCAGCGGTTACCGGTAAACGAATCATCACTGTCTGCGTTCCTCCGTATCCCTTCCTTAACCGGATCGTCATGTGCACATCGCCCAGTTTGCATTGCTGCTTCATAGCTCCTCTCAGCTCGTCTTCCGTCGTTATTTCGTCAAGGTCCTTGCACACAATTACCATCTCCGGGCTTAAGGCTTTAACTTCTGCCTTTCCACCCATTGATTTAGTTATAGTCTCCTGCAAGGCAGAGCTACTAGTCGTAGTATTCTTCTTCAGCTCGAGGAGCATCTCATTTTTTTGGGAACGCCTGACCTTTAACACGTTTTCTCCCAAGTCTTTCAGCTCCGGGTCCTCTCTGACCTTTTTGAGCAGTGCTGCGTACGTAGTCTCGTCATTTGCTTTGACGAGCACGGCTTCTCCCTTAGGCGCCTTCTGACGAGCCGAGGGTTCTGATTTCCTCTTCTGCTCCCATTTTCGCTCCTCCTTCTTTTTTTGCTGTTTCCCGCGTTTCTCCTTCCGACCTACAACGGTACTCCAGCTTTCACCCTGTAAGGTAACGTCCTTTCCTTCGGCAGCAACAGCGTCCTCAAGCGTCTGCCTCTTTGACCCGCCTGGTCTTTCGTCTCCTGGCGAGGATCTTGTCCTCTTTGGAGTTACGGGGAACTGACGTGTTCTCAACTCCAATCTGCCTCTCCTTACCCTGTTTCGGAGGAGCTAGGAGGATAGTGGCCTTAGCCTTAGATAAAATTTCGCTAAAATATCTCTCAAACAATTTAAATTTGCAGTTCTAGGTCACCGACGGCCAAACAAACTTTCGTTGACTACATTGACCACCATAGATGTTTTCGGAAATGCCCGGGAAAAGCGGCCATCTTTGGAAACTAGCAAACTCATATCAGTTTCTCGGAAATGGTTGGGCCGATTTTCACAAACTTAGTCAAATGATAGCTATATTATCCCCACAGGTGTCGAATCGCTTGTATGGTTCCGGAAATATAGACTGAACCGTCCGGTCACATATGAAATTTCCATATAGGCCGAAACTCAAAATTTGTTTGCCTTTCTCATAAAGAAAGGATATGCAATCACTCTGAAAACTGACTTTTTAACCGAGGCTCGGAGGGCCGAGTCTCATATACCATTCGACTCAGTTCGTCGAAATTGACAAATGTCTGTTTGTGTGTGTGTGTGTTTTTTCAAAACTCACTAAGCTGCTATTGATTTTTGAAGTAGAATACTTCTAACGTTTCAATATAGGGGCCCCGTTTCAAAATTTTTGGCCGGTATTTTACCCGAGACTTTGAACGCAAATATCTGGTGTTGTACTGAAAGGAAACTTTAGATTTTTGCACAATCTGATTAGAAATATGTGCAACAATTTTGTAGAATGTACAATTACTGAAAATATCGGAAATATTCTATTTTGTGAAAGCTGGTATTAGGGTGATGAGCCCATTTTCGCTATGTTCCTATTATCACCCCACCCATTTGAAGCCGTTGGTTAGAGCAGTGTCTGCCATCTTTGTTCAACGCATTGAGTCAAATGGTAGCGCAACAATAGGGGCACTCGATTCGAGTTTTCGTTGCGCTCAAACACGAGAATTACACTGTTTTCAGCGCATTTGTGTTATTATATTGATTCCTAACAACGATGCAAAGAAGTTGATGTCAATTTTTACGCATTCCATTGATTGTAGGCCGAGAAATTGATGAATTAATGAGGCACCCCGCTTAGTATGGTGAAAATAGGCACTTTACCCTATCTGTTTTATGATTGGTTCGTACAATTCGGTTACAAGCGAGCCAGACTAGTTCCTCCTCTCTGTCGATGAAAGTTACCTTTTTTGTTCGACGGCCGGCCCCTTTGGCTTCGAACATAAACTGTATCAAGTATAAAACCGGGGGTCGTATGCAAGTACGGCATCATTCGTGTGTTGCACTCGTACTGGCTACAACAACACGTTCTGTCGGCCGAATCTCAGTTTCTCGTCTAGCGCGAGGTACAGATTGCCTTTCTTTTGCTGTTGCTGGATGAGCTGACCAAACATACCGTATCGTAAGGTACCACAAAGGCCTTTATCAAGTATACCAGCTCGAAGTAATTCCTCGCCAGCTGCCACCCACACCCCACATCGGTCCTTTTCATGGCCACCAAAACAAATCCTTGTAAAGAATTGAATTTAAAGATTCCCTAACAGGTCGAGTCAAGTTAGTATTGGAATCTGCTGATACCAAGTCGAATCAAAATTCCATAGCTAATCTCTTTATGATCAAGCGTTCGAACATTTGTTTCTAAATAGTATAGAGCAAAATTTTCAATAATAAATCATAGAAAATTGAAATTCAAATTCTTAAACAATAAATTGAGTGACCCTGAAAAGGGCCTTTGGATTCTTTAGATAATTTAATAAAAGCTGTAGCCTTAAACACGTTCTACACGGTGACTCGCTTGACGTGAATAGCAGAGATTAGTTCTTCCAACAATCCTTGTAACGACGGATCTCACGGAGAGCGACTGTTCCCGATTGATAACGATAAGTTTTGTTCACTCCACGACTAACCGGTGCACTTTAAGCGCAGCCTTCGTTGCCAGCTGCTTTCGAGGAGCCTTCCATCCAGTTGATTTACGAGCAGTCTGCTTAGTATGATCGTGTTCGTGAACCGATTTGTACAAACTCAGTTTCAAATGAACGGAATAACGCTCCCATAAGACGCTATTGAATTTTTAGTTGATCGGATTTCCGATTCCGGAGGTACGGGTTGAAGAGTGTGGTCACACAACAAATCCTCATATAAACTGGTAACCCTATGATTTCTGAATGGTGTAATACATATTCAATATTACTTGGATATGCGGGTCTAGATCACTAATGACCGATAAAAGAAGTTTTGACCTCATTGGTCACCTATGACTGATCTTGAGCCCCATGGGAACTCGCCAAGTTCCCGAGCTAATATCACGCCTATTTTCCAGCAAATTCTTAACCGATGATTTCACATGAAAGATATAATACTACCAGTGACTGCTATTGAATTTCATTCAGTTCTGACTTTTGGTTCCGGAATTACAGGTTGTTATTGCGGTCCCATAGGAATTTCTCATATAAACCGGTACAATCGTAATACCTCATAGGTTTAAAATCTATTGAAATGAATATCAAATTACTTCGATTCGCAGGCCTAGATCACTGATGGCCAATCAAAAATTATTGGAATGTATTGTCTACTATCAATAATTTCGGAAGCCCCGGGGTTCCGGGCAAATTCCAGAACCTATTCTCAAATGGAAGGTACAAAATGAAGTTCGGTGTTGAACCCTCCATCTACCCCTCCACCTTCTACCTCTCAACCCCCCTTCCATCTCTCACCGCCCCACCCTCTCAGACCAACCTCCTACATGCATTCCCTTCATCCATCCCGTATACTAAAATAAGTTAGATGATTCCCGACGCATCCTTCCGCTCCCACTAATTATATCCCTTTCATTCTCTACCATGAAGTAAACATGAAGACAACATATATGCTCAACGCGCATCAAGTGTAATAAGAATGTAATAGACATTTCCACAATGTTATATTGAACATAACCAGCCATTAAATCATAGTTTGGATAAACGAGAAAGGCACAATTGCACCACTACTAGGTGGTTTAAAACAGGTTTTTTCAAAGGGGGGACCTCATGAAATTTCAGAAATCGAATTCGTATTTTTGATGCCAAACATCTTTAACATGCATGAAACGTCGAAATTTTATATTATCTCGATTTTGTTTTTCATAAAAATCGACTTTTTGGGACTATGCCGATTTCGCACCTTTTTGTCTTTCTCAATAGAAAGGTATTGCCATCAGGGATGCCAAAGGTACTGGTAAACTACATTTTTTTCGGTATATTTACATTTGCACAAGCCATACAGCCCGCTACAGCGACGCATCACTACTGCTCTTGCCAGAACGGTAGCCAAACCGTAGAGCAGTAGAATACATTTTTGTTTTGCTGCTGTACTCCGACTGCTCGGTGAGAGTGTGGCGTAGTAAAGTTTGTTCTCTCGCTTTGTACACTTTTCTCTGCATAGTCAAAGGGAGAGGCCCGCACACCAAAGCTATGATGCCGGTCGTGGCGTAAACGAACCGCATTTATTGTCGTCGTTTGTGATTGAAAATATTGAATAGATTAAAAATATTAAAAAGTGTAAAATAAGGAAAGAGAAGCTGTACCACTCGCGTCTGATGGCTGTACTGGGGGCAGTATTTCTTTGTCGTGTTACTACTTTGCTTACAGACTGCCGTACAGTGCTGGGCGTCCTGCAATAGCGAACGACAGCAGCGTCAAAAGAGAAATGAGAATGTAGGCAGAAAAATTACAGCCGCAGAGAAGGTAGGCATTTTGCATCCTTGATTGCAATTGCTTTGAAAACCGACTTTTTAACGGAGGCCCGGAGGGCCGAGTGACATATACCATTCGATTCAGCTCGACGAGTTCGGCAAATGTCTGTGTGTGTATGTATGTGTATGTATGTGTGTGTATGTGCGTCTGTGTGTATGTACGCGAACACAATCTCACTCACTTTTCTCAGAGATGGCTGAACCGATTTTCACAAACTTAGTCCCAAATGAAAGGTGCAACGTTCCCATAGGCTGCTATTGAATTTTTAATGGATCCGACTTCCGGTTCCGGAATTACAGGGTGATGAGTACGATCACACAGAAAATGTCGATTTTAATAAATTCTGCAATGAATGTATAATGGTGAAAGTTTTTCCAAAATGTGATCACAACTACTTCGATTGGTAGTACTAGGTTACTAACAGCCATTCAAAGTCTCTTTGGTCACATTGGCCACCATCATCGGTTCCGGAAGCCCCGGCGGAAGTATCCAAATTCAGAATAACATTCACATCGGTTTCTCGGAGATGGCTAGACCGAATCAACCAATTTTAGTCTCAAATGAAAGATGTTGCGTCCTCGTAAATGGCTATTAAATTTTATCCCGATCCGACTTCCATTTCCGGAGTTACGGGTTGTGGCGTGCGATCACATAGCAAATTGTGATTCAAACCGATAATCCGATGAAAGCAAAAAAGGTAAAAATTTCGCTAAAATGTCTCTCAAACAACTTAAATTTGCAGTTCTAGATAGAGCTGAACAATTTCAGTGAAATCAGTTGATAGCTGATATCCGTTTTGAGCTATCACCTTTTCGGACGAATATCAATTCAACACTAATATCATTTCACTTACTGAATGATAGTGAGCAAGCAAGAAAATATATTCGTAACCGAACGTGTACCGAGAAACAAGTGCTTTTTGTTCTCTCCGGTGTGGTTTAGTTTTTTCGGTAGTACGAAGGTGCTTGCTGTGGCAGAGGCTGCAGTAAAGTATTACTAATAAACAGTCCCGTGAGTGATAATTATTACCTGCGATATCGGTGAAGGTAGTGCAGTGAAGTGCGTTACTAAACAGTTTTCTTGCCTGAAAGACGGCTTTGTTTAGACGAGCTATATCAGCTCTCTATTGTGTGAAGGTCACGCGGGTGACGGATAAAACAAACGAAGGATCAATTCACCTACCAGCTCGTCAGGAACCAACTGGTGAAGTGTTTCGTTTTTTACTTTTCTTATCGATTTTTTTTATTATTGTTTTTGATTTTTTATTTTGATTTAAATTAAATAGTGCGGTCGAGCGTGTTGCTCCCGCAACAAAATGGAACAAACAGAAGGATCACCCTCCGAAGACGAATATTATGGGGAAGAAGAACGTATATCTGATACTGAGACAGATAATGTTATGGTCGATCCACTTCCCCCACTTTCCCCCAATGTTTCACAGCCCCCCCGAGTCAAGGTTTACCAGGATGGATCCGCTGGTCCTTGGGTGGTATACTTTTGGCCCAAAAATAAACCGTTAAACAGGATAACTGTTGCACGGGAGCTGACAAAACGTTACTCGGCCGTAACCGAGATTAAAAAGGTTCAGTCAGATAACCTGCGCGTAGTCGTTACTGACTTGAAACAGGCCAATGATATCGTTAGCAATAGCCACTTTACGCTGGAGTATCGCGTCTACATCCCTTCTCGTGATGTGGAGATCGACGGTGTGGTAAGTGATGCGGGTCTAACTGTCGATGATCTGATGAATGATGGGGCTGGCCGCTTTAAGGACCCTAACCTTCAATCAGTTAAGATTTTGGAGTGCAAGAAATTGCACTCAAAGTCCATCGAAGATGGGAATTACTATCCATCAGACTCGTTTCGCGTAACCTTCGCCGGATCTGCACTTCCGAGCTACGTTGAAGTGGGAGGAGCTCGTCTACCTGTATGCCTGTTTGTACCGCGGGTCATGAATTGTTCCAATTGCAAGCAGCTAGGTCACACGGCCACCTACTATAGCAACAAGCAACGGTGCGGTAAATGTGGGGAACGCCATGCGGATGATACTTGCAGTAGACCCGCTGAGAAGTGTGTTTACTGTGGGGAGAATCCGCATGCACTTTTGACATGCCCAACGTACAAACTTCGCGCGGATAAACTGAAGCGATCCGCCAAAGATCGCTCCAGACGCTCTTACGCAGAAATGCTTAAAAGAGCTGTTCCACTTATCTCCGAAAACCCATTCGCTCTCTTGCCAACTGACGATAACGCCTCTAACGACCCTTGCGAGGGGCATTCTTTGGCTCCGCTTGGAAACTCTAGGAAAAGACCTAATCAAAACTCACCTGAACTTCCTCGTAAGGGTCCTAGGTTGTCCCAAACAAGGGTACAAAATAAAAATAATTCATCAACTGGAAGTGCTGGTACAAATCCGAAGATAATACCTCCTGGTTTTGGGAAATTGAGATACAACCAGGAGTTCCCAGCACTCCCCGGGGCACCAAAAATCCCAAGTGCTCCAATTTTACAGTCAGAAACTCAACCTAAAACGGGATTCCTTAAATTTTCTGACATTGTGGACTGGATATTCACAGCTTTCAACATTTCCGATCCTCTGAAAAGCTTGCTGGTTGCTATTCTACCAACAGTAAGAAAAAACAGTTGACTGAACAATGGCCCCTCCTTACAGCGATCGTATCCTTCGATGGCTAACTTATTAGACGGAATCAGGGATCTGACCACTGTTCTACAGTGGAACTGCAGAAGTATTATCCCCAAAATTGATTCATTAAAACCAGAGGCGACGCGTGGTTCCACCGTTAACCTGTTCAATATATCACGAGGGCCCTTAAAATGTCACGAAATAAGCAACTGATCAGAATCGTCACTAATTCAATTCCATGAGACGTTTCTGATCATATGATGCTTAATTTACCGTAGAACAAGAGCAAAAAATATATTACAACTTTCAAATGGGATAGCAACTGGAATTTTCCAAATGCAATTAATTAAATCCAGAGAACTTTTTTTCCTCGCAAAATATCATAGGAAAACTGCATTCAATATCGAGCACTCATGATTAGAACATCTCCTGATTTGAGTTTGTCTATTTTACGCTTTCAGTAGACATATTTTCAACATGTAAATGCAAACAACAAACAGTTTCTTTCAAGCAAAAGTAGATGGTTCATTATTATCGTTGAACCAACCAAATACATACGCGCTTATAAGTATGCCCCTCCCAAGAGGAGAAACATTTTGTTAGGCTGCCCAAGAAAACAAACGTATGAACGTATGACGCAATGTGTTTGAAAATTAAAGAGTACTTGACAATCTGTAACTGTATTAGTGTGTTCAACGATTTGTTTTCCTCCACCTGTCATAATTTCTGATAGCTGGAAGAAAACAAATCGAAAAAAAAGCTTTTCAGTCAGATTATTTGCATGGTAGATCGAACCCAACCGATGTTGAAGTCTCCGCAATAAGTTTCACAGTGACACAGTGCATTTAAACACCATTACAAATACTTTAGGCAAGCGATGTCAAACGTTTAAATTGACGGACAGGTTTACATATGCTGGAGGAAAACAAACTCCCAAGTAGTGTGAGTGAAATCATTTGCACAGAACTCTATAAAGCGCTCTCGTTTTGCACATAGCCCCAACGCCCAGCAATGCACGCTGGTTCAATATTTGATTTGAACCGGTGCAAAAGGGAATAGAAAAAGCAGTCGTCCTTGACACTCACCCTGTTATTCCAGCCATCGCTCATCAAGCTGGTTCCATCCAGAGCATGCGGTGAGAGTAAAAGATGCGTGCAAGTTTTTGGTTGAACCGGTCATGGGAAAGCAGAAAATTTCTGATTTCTACTCGCTGGAGACGTCGAGTTGGTTTATCGTTCGGATCAAATTGTCAAACTTCGAGGTTCGGAGATTATTACTTTCATTTAAAATAGTTATCGTGCTACTGTTGTTAATAGTAACTCATAATGGGTTTCGGGTCTTCCGATTTTGGAAACCTGTTCAATGAACAGGTTGAACGTACCGACGCTTCGTCTCTGATGAGTACCCTCTTTTTAGGGATATCCTTGAATAATGAAGTACTCAGTAGGCCTTGAATATTTTTAAACGCGAAAAATTTAAGCAAACCATTGATAATAGTAGTGCATCTTCGAGCGGATGTAATTTTTACGTCTCTGATTTTAAGGTTTATCGAGTAAAAAATCAATGTTTTCACGGATTTTTTCTTTTATTTCGATAATAAGTGTTTTAATTTAAAACACTTGCTAAATTACAATCATTGTGATGCATTTTCCCTATGTGAAAGATGGCTAACTTCTAATATAAACCTCAACTTCCACGATTTTAACATTATCCGCTTGGATCGAGAAGACTCATATGGAGGGGTACTTTTAGGGATCAAAAAGTGCTACTCCTTCAATCGAATCAACCTCCCTTCGACGCCAGGAATTGAAGTTGTCGCTTGTCAAACAACAATCAAAGGCAAATATCTTTGCATTGCTTCTATTTACATTCCTCCTAGGGCCATGATGGGATATCGAAGATTCTCCAACGTGATTGAACACCTTCCCTCGCCGCGCCCGGGGTGGGGATGTCTATACGACGATAATCGATCTTCGACAATTCAAGACCTTTGTGACAACTTCACACGAAACATTGATTGGAAGAGCTACGCTGCTGAGATATCCAAAACTATCGATTCAACACAGGTACTTCCCCCGGAGGAAGAATGTAAGTTCTTGTCCAACTCGATTCTCGATACCGCGATTCAAACTCAGACGCTTCTATTTACATTCCTCCTAGGGCCATGATGGGATATCGAAGATTCTCCAACGTGATTGAACACCTTCCCTCGCCGCGCCCGGGGTGGGGCTGTCTATACGACGATAATCGATCTTCGACAATTCAAGACCTTTGTGACAACTTCACACGAAACATTGATTGGAAGAGCTACGCTGCTGAGATATCCAAAACTATCGATTCAACACAGGTACTTCCCCCGGAGGAAGAATGTAAGTTCTTGTCCAACTCGATTCTCGATACCGCGATTCAAACTCAGACGAAACGAGTACTCCACGTGAACACCCAAAAACGTTCTCCCAACCCGTGGTGGGACAAAGAGTGCTCAGACGTGTACGCGGAGAAAGCTACCGCGTATAAAACCTTCCGGAACAACGGGTTAGTTGCTAGTTACCGGGTGTACGCGATGTTAGAAAAGCGAATGAAAAATTTAATGAAAGCTAAGAAACGCAGTTACTGGCGCCGGTTTGTCGACGGGTTAACAAGAGAAATCGAGGAGCACTCTTTGGGGCACGGTCCGACGTATGCGGAACCGAAACAGTACTAATGAGAGAGTGGAATATTCAAACCGTTGGATATTCGATTTCTCCAAGAAGGTTTGTCCGGATTCCGCCCCGGCACAGAAAATCTACCGCGCCGCGTCGCCTTACAATACCGCGAACGAAACACCGTATACGATGGTGGAGTTCTCACTTGCTCTCTTATCATGTAACAATAAAGTCCCGGGGCCAGATAGAATCAAATTCAACTTGTTGAAGAATCTGCCAGACTCTGCCAAAAGACGCTTGTTGAATTTATTTAATAGGTTTCTTGAGGGTAACATTGTCCCACATGACTGGAGACAGCTGAGGGTCATCGCCATCCAAAAACCAGGAAAACTAGCCTCCGACCACAATTCGTATCGTCCGATTGCGATGCTGTCCTGTATCCGGAAGTTATTCGAAAAAATGAAAAAAGGAATGTTTCGCCTC
Organism: Topomyia yanbarensis; assembly: GCF_030247195.1. Classification (NCBI taxonomy): domain Eukaryota; kingdom Metazoa; phylum Arthropoda; class Insecta; order Diptera; family Culicidae; genus Topomyia; species Topomyia yanbarensis. The sequence continues at coordinate 292,908,220 of NC_080671.1, read as the reverse complement.
GATAATTGGGTCGAAACAAATGGCTTACTGTCAGATACACAATTTGGCTTCCGCAAAGGCAAAGGGACGAACGATTGCCTTGCGTTGCTCTCAACAGATATTCAAATGGCATATGCTAACAAAGAGCAGATGGCATCAGTATTCTTGGATATTAAGGGGGCTTTCGATTCAGTTTCGATCAACATTCTTTGTGAGAAGTTGCACCAGCATTGTCTTTCGCCAATTTTAAATAACTTTTTGCTAAACCTGTTGTCTGAGAAACAAATGCATTTCTCGCATGGCGATTTATCGACATCACGATTTAGCTACATGGGCCTTCCCCAGGGCTCATGTCTAAGCCCTCTCCTCTACAATTTTTACGTGAATGACATTGACGAATGTCTTGTCAATTCCTGCACGCTAAGTCTCTATTACAGGTCCTAAAGCCGTCGACTTGCAAGGACCACTGCAAGATACCTTGGACAATTTGTCTGCTTGGGCTCTCCAGCTGGGTATCGAGTTCTCCACGGAGAACACTGAGCTAATCGTATTTTCTAGAAAGCGTGAACCAGCGCAACTACAGCTTCAATTAATGGATCAAACTATTGCTCAGGCTTCAACATTCAAATATCTCGGGGTATGGTTCGACTCTAAAGGTACCTGGGGATGTCACATTAGGTATCTGAAACAGAAGTGCCAACAAAGGATCAACTTTTTCCGTACAATAACTGGAACATGGTGGGGTTCCCATCCAGGAGACCTAATCAGGTTGTACCAAACAACGATATTATCAGTGTTGGAGTACGGATGTTTCTGGGACCTCTCATATCGATTGCTCATTCGATGCGATATTCTGAACCCATTGGTGAGGCTTGTCGAGCTTAATTCTCAGACCCGATTCATGTCCTTGTACTTCGATTACATGGCACAGAACATCAATTCATCTACGTATAACGTCAACCGTGCTCATCTCTTAGATACTTCTGATCCAACTGTATTTTTCGATACATCCATGAAGGAAGAGATTTGGGGAATTCCGGATCATATTCGCCCACAAGTGGTCCCAAATATTATCTATAACAAATACCATCAAATCGACTGCGCCAAAATGTTCTACACTGACGGATCAATTCTCGACGGGTCCACAGGCTTCGGTATCTTCAACGAAAATCTTGCTGCCTCATTCAAACTCAATGATCCTGCTTCAATTTACGTCGCAGAATTAGCTGCCATTCAGTATACTCTCGGGATCATTGACACCCTGCCCTCAGACCATTACTTCATCGTTTCGGATAGTCTCAGCTCCATTGAGACCATCCGTGCGGCGAAGCCTGGAAAGCACTCACCGTATTTCCTGGGGAAAATACGGGAATATCTGAGTGCTTTATCTGAAAAATCTTACCAGATTACCTTAGTTTGGGTCCCGTCACATTGTTCTATTGCGGGCAATGAGAAGGCGGACTCTTTAGCCAAGGTGGGCGCATTAGAAGGCGACACTTACGAAAGACCAATTTGCTTCAACGAATTTTTCAGTATCTCTCGTCAGAGGACGCTCGATAGTTGGCAAATCTCATGGAGCAATGGGCATCTGGGACGGTGGCTACATTCCATTATCCCGAAGGTATCAACGAATGCTTGGTTTAAGGGGTTGGATGTGAACCGGGACTTTATTCGTACGATGTCAAGGATCATGTCCAACCATTACTCGTTTGACGCGCATCTCCATCGTATAGGGCTTGCTGAAAGTAATCATTGTGTTTGTGAGAACGGCTATCACGACATCGAGCATGTTGTTTGGCTGTGCGCAGAGTACTGTGTTGCCAGGTCCCAACTAATAGATTCCCTTCGGGCCCGAGTTAGATCACCCTATGTGCCAGTCCGGGACGTCCTAGAAAGCCGTGACCACCCCTATATTTTTCTTATCTATATCTTTTTGAAAACTATTGATGTCCAAGTTTAATACATTTTCCCCTCTCTCATTCACAGTAGAATCTCACCAACCTATCCCTGTATCTACAATATGGCATTGCTTCACGAGTCTTCGGTGCACACCCTTCTTGATAACCGTCTATCCAGAACATCATGACATACCTCACATGCAGATGATATAGAGTGCCAATAATTATCCGAAATATCGACCCTCCCCTCGCCCCTGCGATTACAGGCTGGAAACTACAACACTACAACAAAGTGTGCATATCTGCCACAATGATCAATCAGCAAACGACGATGTCAATTATACAATATGTATCCCACTTCCTACCCTTTTTCCTTTACTTACATAAGAGGGGAGCAAGCCGCCCCTAAATACGGCTTTCCTTTCCCCCACTAACATGTGACATGTAATAAAAAAAATGAATTATCGGCCTCGTTAAGCTACAGCATTTGGGCCTAAATAAACGTATTTAAGATAAAAAAAGCAAAAAAAATGGAAAACGATGATGGTGGATATAAGATGGAATGTTAAACCAAGGTTGGGCCAACGTCGGACCAATATCGGGCCAATTTTAAGCTTGTGTCGGACTAATGTCAGACCGATATCGGACCAATATTGGACTTATGTCGGACCAACATCGGATCATTGTCAGACAAACATCGGATCAATGTCGAACGGTATTGTTGTAACCACCCTAGTGTGCGCTAAGCAGAGCAGCGCCCGGCAATCGGTCTGAATAGAGTTAGTTTTATACTAGAGTTTGCTCGGTACACACGGTGTTTATATTACTGTGTAATATCCACATTCCTCGGTACATTACCTTACTAATTACTAAATATTACAGTGGCGACGAGGTGCAAAATTGTAATTTTGCCGGGAGTAATAGTTTTCCTGGGATTTTGTTTATTTCGCGTGAAGTGTAAAAAGCCGCCCCGTTTGACCATCTCAAGTTTGGTGAGTCGCTTTTGGCTGGCTGAAAACAAGTTTTGTGTTTCTTTTGCACTGCGCAACAGTAAAAAAAATTGCAGTTTTCACTCCTCTTGTAGCTCAAAAGTAAGTAGTGCTAAAATACTATAAAAAGTGTTTGCCACAAGAGAAGAAAAAGGACGCTAGTTTGTTCTTCAGTTTGAGTGAAGGTTTATAGCCCGCCATCGCTGTCGCAGTTTCGCACAGTTTTAGTTTGATCACAAAGCGATAGGTAAGGTGGCAAAACGTAAAAGTGAACGACCGAGCACCGCACTATCATCACCATCATCATAACACAGGAGTGTACCAAAGAGGAGAAGAAAAACTAGGAGTGGGTAATGTTCGGGACATAACCGCGGTATTGACGTAGGACTAAATTTGGGCATATCATATGACATTCATGGATAATTTGAACCAATGCACTTTTTGAATGAATGTTTACGGAAATTTCATGTCGAATGAGATTGCCACATTCACTGATTTTCTAGGACTTGCAAAAACCTTCGGGTTTGTAGATTAATTTGATAAACATTTGCTTATATGAATCACTGGTACATGTACAAAAGAATTGACAGGCGCAAACTCAATCCAAGTTATTAAATGGATCTTTCTAATTCAATTCTTTCTCCATTATGTTTTCATCCTAAAAAGAACGGTTTGCAGATAACTATTTTGGTGATACCAGACGAGAATCCTTTCTAACGATTCGAACCTTGCCCGAACTCGCTTCTGCTGCGTACATACACGAACATTCCCCTTTCGCAGCTCACATCGAATGAGCATTGTATATCGCAATGCGATCTCTTTTATAAACTTCTTAGTGCAGATGGAAGTCCATCTTTTTGTGCGACAAATGGAAATATTTTCATCATTCTTTTTGGTGTGGCTTTCGCTTAGTAGCAGGGTTGCCACATTCACTAATGTTCTTGAAAGATTTGCGAAAACCTACGGGTTTGTAGATTAATTCGATAAACATTGGTTTATATGTGTCACTGGTAAAGTACAGCAGACTTGACAGGCGCAAACTCAATCCAAGTTATTAAATGGAACTTTATAATTCAATTCTTTCTCCATTATGTTTTCATCCTAAAAAGAACGGTTTGCAGATAACTATTTTTGTTGATACCAGACGAGAATCCTTTCTAACGATTCGAACCTTGCCCGAATTCGCTTCTGCTGCGTACATGCACGAACATTCCCCTTTCGCAGCTCACATCGAATGAGCATTGTATATCGCAATGCGATCTCTTTTATAAACTTCTTAGTGCAGATGGAAGTCCATCCTTTTGTGCGACAAATGGAAATATTTTCATCATTCTTTTTGGTGTGGCTTTCGCTTAGTAGCAGGGTTGCCACATTCACTAATGTTCTTGAAAGATTTGCGAAAACCTACGGGTTTGTAGATTAATTCGATAAACATTGGTTTATATGTGTCACTGATAAAGTACAGCAGACTTGACAGGCGCAAACTCAATCCAAGTTATTAAATGGAACTTTATAATTCAATTCTTTCTCCATTATGTTTTCATCCTAAAAAGAATGGTTTGCAGATAACTATTTTTGGTGATACCAGACGAGAAGCCTTTCTAACGATTCGAACCTTGCCCGAATTCGCTTCTGCTGCGTACATACACGAACATTCCCCTTTCGCAGCTCACACCGAATGAGCATTGTATATCGCAATGCGATCTCTTTTATAAACTTCTTAGTGCAGATGGAAGTCCATCCTTTTGTGCGACAAATGGAAATATTTTCATCATTCTTTTTGGTGTAGCTTTCGCTTAGTAGCAGGGTTGCCACATTTACTAATGTTCTTGAAAAATTATCAAAAACCACCAATCAAAGCAGGCTAATTAATGCTTTTACAAAATCTATCAAAATTTACGGTAAAATCTACGGAATCTACTACACAATTGTTTTGATTATTTCCCAACGAATCGCGCAAAAATCTGTTTGTTCCGTACAACACAGCACAAATAATTGACGTTGGAAAACAAATCGGCAACTTCAGCTGCCAAACACTTAGAAACGATCGAAGCATTTTTCCGTCAATGTCCCTTTTCTGACTCAAATTTTTGTAGGTATTTTCTTGCTTCCGTCCAATTGGTCAGTTTACTAGTTTTATCGTACATTTTTCGGATATTATTATAGAAAATAACTAACCCGATAAGAGGGAAGTTATTTTCCAAAGCACGAAATGGAAATTTCAATTGTAATTCTTCTGAGAACGATTTTGTGGTCCTAATTAGAACCGTTTGTTGTGAATATTATTTCGCCGTTTCCCGCTCGGCATGATGATTATTCGCTTGGTATGGATAGCGCACAGATTGGTATCTTCTAACAAACTAACCAGGCAGGCCTCGCTGGCTTCTTAGAGGGCCATTACGGCCGAGCTCCGGAAGAGTAGATTGGTTTTGAAATGCTGTGCAATCTCACGGACCAGGCACTGGAAGAGCAGCTTGTGAATTAGTAACTCTGTCCACTTCTGAGAGCGATGAATTTCACGCAGGGCGACGACAGTTCTTGGTTGGCAACAATAAGGCAGTAGCTATGATTTGGTTGATAGTCCAAATGCAGCTTCTCGTTGAGCAGCACACGTACGTGTGTTCTGCTCTGTGGTTTAGACACGTCTGGCTTTAAGAAAAACTGTGACACCCATATTTATAGGTTCTAGCATTAATGTTGATTCGCATTAAAAGTAGTTTTTGAACTTTTTAAACAAGTTTTACATAGCAAACAAGGTATCAATAGCAAGCGTTGAACGTTTTCCTTTCGATTTATGAAACAATATTAGTAATTCCTTTAGTAGGAGAAAAGTTATTAAGGTTCAAAGTGTACGTAACGCATCCGTTTTGAAAATTTTGAAATGACACCCAGTATAGTAAAGAAAGACGTAAGTCCTACGTCAAAACCAGTAATTTTTGGTTTATTTCTACGGCTACTGTGGGCAGTTTGGATCTGATTGGTGTTGAAAATAAGATTATTCAATTAGTCTGGAAATCGTCGGTCAAGTAACAGGTACACTTTTTGATGTTTTATTGTTTTTTTTCGGGTCAATTTGTTTCGATAATTGATAAGAATATTTGAACGGAATCAGGAATCAGTAGCGTCTGGCTCAAATGGCACGTTCCCCATGTTGATCGGAGATTTGTGCCTTGCCAAGAATCGTCTTTTCATCATTTTCCTGATGGGAAGGATTGGGGAAGTGGTAAGGTTAGGGGTAAGGAAAACAACGACACAAAACAATTAAAACAGAGCATTCTGCACCCCCGGAGTGATGCTGAACGATCTGCAGGTGCTACAACAGCAGGAATAAAACTTCCATCCCCCGGAGGGATTTAGAACCCGAGGGGATATTGAGATAACAGAACGACAACACCCCCGAAGAGATATTGTCATTCAAATACGGCTAAAAACTATAGCTCTTTACCACACTGGGTTAGGAACAAAAGCATATCCTTAAATTTCAGCTCTCTGTACATAGGTTCATCTATGTATGGAGAACCAATAAACCGGATGCGCAATTGCATTAATACAGGGCAATTGCATATCAAATGATATGATGTTCCGTAATCGGATTCACAAAGATCACATGAATAATACTCGGCGCGCTGAATAGTAGCCATATGATAATTGAGTTTGCAATGTCCAGTCAGTGCCCTGACCAGAATACTGCAGTTGTGCTTGGAAAAATGCAACAAATTTCTTGACATTTTCGGACTCACATCCGGCAGAAAAGCCTTTGTTTGAACGCAAGTTTGCAAGCTACGCCAATGGTTGGCATGTTCGAATGCAGCCCAAGAGCGAATCTTGTGCTTTATCCAACTTATTGACAGTGGTAGAACTGGTTCTGGACCAACGAAATCAGTCGCAGCGCCAGCTCTAGCCAATTCGCCCGCCCATTCATTTCCAGTAATACCGGAATGACCGGGTACCCATAGAAGGTAGATAGCATTTGAAATGCTAAGTTCTTCGATTTGAATTCGACATGCGATTACTAATTTCGATCTCGAATCTGCCGAACTAAGTTCTTTCAGGGCAGCCTGACTGTCAGAGCAAAAATAGATTCTTTTACCGCAAATTCCCTGTTGAAGTGCGGATTGTACGCCACACAGAATCGCAAAGATTTCTGCTTGGAATACGGTACAGTATCTACCAAGGGAATGAGATTGGTTTAATCTCATCTCATGACAATAGACACCAGCACCGGCTCGGCCCTCCAACAAAGAACCGTCCGTGTAACAAACTACGTATTCTTCAAGTTGTCGCTCCATCCAGCCAGACAGCCATTCCTCACGAAGAGGAATTCTCACATTGAAAGTTTTAGAAGGAAAACTACATGTGAGTGTAAGGTCACTGGGAGCAAGTGTATATTCATCCCAAGTAAACATTTGGGGCCACAGTCTTGTGTGGCTAGTTACACGATCTATTGGGTTACTGTTTCAGAGCCCAGTAATCTTAAGACGGTATGCACAAGAAAGTGCTTCTTGTTTCAGAAACACATGTAGTGGTTTTATGTTCAAGAGTGCCTCAAGAGCAGCAGTAGGTGTTGTCGAGAACGCACCAGTTATCGCCATCAAGACCATCCTCTGAAGATGGTTTAACTTTGATTGGATTGTCATGACTTCTCCCTTCTGCCAGCAAACAAGGCACCCGTATGCCAGTATTGGTCTAACAATTGTTGTGTAGATCCACTGAATGTACTTGGGTTTGAGTCCCCAAGATTTGCCGAAAGCCCGTCTACATTGGCCAAAGGCCATGCAAGCTTTCTTGATCCTGAAATCGATGTGAGCTGTCCAATTAAGTTTTGAGTCGAGAATTACCCCAACGTACTTAACTTGATCTTCGACAATAATTTCAGAGTCAAAAAACTGCAATGGACGAGCTCCGGTTGTAATCCTTCGTTGCGTGAAAAGCACCATTGAGGTTTTATTTGGATTAACTGATAGTCCAACATGAAGACACCACCGCTCAACAACACATAAGGCTTGTTGCATCATATCAAAAAGTGTGTTAATGCAAATACCGGTGATCATTATATAATCATCGGCGAAACCATACGTCGGAAACCCAAGCTCATTTAGTTTTCTCAACAAGCTATCGGCGACAAGGTTCCATAGAAGTGGTGACAGCACACCACCTTGAGGACATCCGCAGACACTCAGTTTCCTCATCTCTACTTGTCTTAACGATGAGCACAGATGTCGGTTGCTAAGCATTGCGTATATCCAGTTCGTGATATATGAAGGTACTCCATGATCTCGTGCTGCTTCCAAAATGAATTCGAAAGACACGTTGTCAAAAGCACCTTCAATATCGAGAAAAACTCCTAAACTTGATTGCTTTTGTGAAAAAGTTTTTTCGATGTTGTAGACAACATTGTGTAACAGGGTGGTAGTAGACTTCCCCTGCTGATATGCATGTTCCATTGCATGCAGCGGGTGCTCGCCCAAGCTACAATCCCGAATGTAGTGGTCGATTAAACGTTCCACTGATTTGAGAAGGAAGGAGGTCAGACTGATCGGTCTAAAGCTCTTTTCCTCCTCATAAGTGACGCGGCCACCTTTGCGAATGAATTTGACAGTTATTTTCATAACTGACATACTTCAAACCCGCCGGATGCCACGCGGCCTCTAGGCTGGTTTTGTCCAGAGAAAGATAATAGAGTTATCAACCTCCTAGTGGACCACAGCCAGTTACTGGGGAGTTCGCCCGGCTCTTCCCAGGCTCCGTTCGCCATTGAGAATATTTTAAACCCCCTCAACAATTTTACGCATAGCACGGGTCGCATGACACTATGGAATTGGGGTTCCCTGTTTGGTGTTACCACCGGAACAGGTAGTCCGTAGTGTAATTCTTTGCAGGTTGAAACAACCACTACCGACACTACACGGCTTATCTAGGCTGTTCGCAGAAAGAAGCTGACATTTATGGACAGCTTCCATAGATGGCCGAACAGCCATTAATAAAAAAAAGTGAACGACCGAGCACCGCACTATCATCACCATCATCATAACACAGGAGTGTACCAAAGAGGAGAAGAAAAACCAGTAATTTTTGGTTTATTTCTACGGCTACTGTGGGCAGTTTGGATCTGATTGGTGTTGAAAATAAGATTATTCAATTAGTCTGGAAACCGTCGGTCAAGTAACAGGTACACTTTTTGATGTTTTATTGTTTTTTTTTCGGGTCAATTTGTTTCGATAATTGATAAGAATATTTGAACGGAAGGTTTATTTATCAATCGTTTAGGTGCGTTTTGTGCCTGAGGTAGGTTTAGTGCGACTTATTTGAAAGTTTTATTTTGTGTATGAAACGTAGTCGACTATCCATTCTCATATAAACAAAAGAAAATAGAAATCCTACGATTGGTTTTGATCGCATATGTTTGCGTTGTTTTTTTTATTAATATTGGTTGTTTGCGTATGTTTATGCTACGCACATTCGGAATTTGGTCTATTTCAAATACCGGGTGCTGAGCAAGGTGATCGAGAGATTGAAATGAGCAAGAATTTTGGACTTGCAAGAGATGAGTGTTTGTATGGTTTCATCAAACCACCGTTCCAACTCACCATGTTTTGTGGACGTCATCGTGGATAGCAAAATTATGCAGATGGAGATAGACAGTGGTTCAGCCGTGTCTGTCATCTGCAAGCGATTTTATGAACGGAAGTTCAGAGATAGTCCGTTGTTGGATTGCTCTTTGAAGCTTGCCGTTGTCGATGGTGCCCATTTGTCAGTTGTTGGACAGATAGCTGTATCAGTGGAGATCAACGGCCAGCGCAATGATGTTTCGTTGGTGGTGTTGGAGAGCAACAACATCATTATGCCGTTGTTTGGTCGTGATTGGCTCGACATTTTCTTTCCAGTCTGGCGGAATGCTTTCCGAAAACCGATGTCGGTGAACCATACGAGCGTTACTAGAGAGGAGAAAGTCATTGAGGATTTGAAAACTAAGTTCCCCAATGTATTTGATAATAATTTTTCTACTCCTATAACAGGTTTTGAAGCGGATTTGGTACTAAAAGATGATACGCCGGTTTTTAAGCGAGCTTATGAAGTTCCTTATCGTTTGCGTGATAAAGTCATCGAGCATATTGATTCCTTAGAGCAAGATGGTGTGATTTCTCCCGTCGAAGCAAGTGAGTGGGCTTCTCTGGTCATTGTTGTTGTGAAGAAAGATCAGGGAATCAGGATGGTAATTGATTGTAAAGTTTCCATCAACAAGCTCATCGTCCCAAATACATATCCGCTACCGTTGACTCAAGATTTGTTTGCATCGTTGTCTGGTTCAAAAGTTTTCTGTTCTTTAGACCTTGCTGGAGCTTATACTCAGCTTTGTCTTTCCAAAAAGTCGAGGAAGATCATGATTATCAACACAATCAAGGGTCTTTATTCATACAATCGATTACCACAAGGAGCATCTAGCAGTGCTGCTATTTTTCAAAAAGTGATGGATCAGATTTTAAAAGGTTTGGCTGGAGTGTTTTGCTATCTAGATGATGTTTTGATAGCTGGTGAGGACTTTGAGGAGTGCAGAAAGAAAGCTTTATTTGGTTTTAGATCGTTTGGCTAAGTTTAATATTAAAGTTAATTTGAAGAAATACAAGTTTTTTGTTTCTAGTTTACCTTATTTAGGACACGTGTTGACAGAGAAAGGTTTGTTACCCTGTCCTGAAAAAGTTGAGACGATTCGTCGAGCAGGTGCTCCGAACGATGTAAGTCAGCTGAAGGCGTTTTTGGGCTTGATCAACTACTATGGTCGTTTCATTTCCAATCTATCCTCACTCCTTAACCCATTATACAGTTTGTTAAGGAAAAACACTCGATTCGTTTGGAGCAAGAAAAGTGACGAAGTTTTTGAAGACTGTAAAAAAATATTGTTGAATCCTAACCTTTTGGAGTACTATGACCCTGACAAACCTTTGGTTGTTGTATCTGATGCTTGTGGATACGGTTTAGGAGGTTTAATTGCACATGTTGTTGACCGAGAAGAGCGGCCGATTAGTTTCACCTCTTTTTCGTTGAATGATGCTCAGAAAAAGTAGCCAATTCTCCATCTGGAAGCGTTAGCAGTGGTTAGTACGATAAAGAAGTTTCACAAGTTTCTGTACGGCAAAAAGTTTACCGCCCTTGATTGGTATTTTTGGTAAGAATGGAAAGAATGCGATTTTTGTGACGCGTTTGCAGCGGTATATAATGGAGCTGTCAATCTACGATTTCGACATTGTTTATCGACCGTCATCGAAAATGGGTAATGCTGATTTTTGTTCGCGTTTTCCGCTACCGCAAGAAGTTGCTCGGGTTCTACAGCGAGAGTACATAAAAAACCTCAATCCACTTGATTACGCGGTGATTGCGAAAGAAACTGAAGGTGATGAGTTTCTTCAGAATATTTTGTCGTACATGAGGCACGGCTGGCCCAGAAATTTGGACAGAAGGTTCCGGGACGTGTATTCGCATCACCAAGATTTGGAAGCTTTGGACGGATGTTTGATTTTCCAGGATCGCGTTGTAATCCCAGCTAAATTACATGACTCAGTGCTAAAGTTGCTTCACAGAAATCATTCCGGAATTAGCAAAATCAAGCAGTTAGCCAGAAGATCAGTTTACTGGTTTGGGATGAACAACGATATTGAGAGTTTCGTGAAGCATTGCTGAGTTTGCAGCCAGATGGCTGTAGTTAAAAAGAAATCAACAATTTCGAGCTGGGTTCCAACAACTCGCCCATTTAGTCGGATACATGCGGACTTTTTCTACTTCCAACAAAAAGTATTCCTAGTGATTGTTGATAGTTTTTCTAGGTGGCTCGAAGTAGAGTGGATGAAATGTGGCACGGATGCCAAGAAGGTTAGGAGCAAGTTTATGGCTGTGTTTGCCAGGTTTGGCCTGCCTGATGTTATTGTGACTGATGGAGGTCCACCGTTTAGCTCCAAGTATCTTATCGACTTCTTCGAGCAACAGGGTATCCAAATGATGAAAAACCCGCCTTATCACCCCTCAAGTAACGGTCACGCAGAAAGGATGGTTCGGGTTGCTAAGGAGGTTTTGAAAAAGTTTTTGCTCGATCCTGATATGAAAGGTTTGGATATTGAGGACCAGGTTTCTTATTTTCTTTTCAATTATCGAAACACGTGTACGGAGGATTCAAGGTTTCCCTCTGAAAAATTGTTGAATTTTAAACCAAAAACGATACTGGATTTAGTTAATCCTAAGAATAGTTTTAAGAAGCGTTTGACGACTCATAGAGATGAAACTGCTTCTAGTTTTAAAAACGTCACGCCTGTTCTTGACGAGTTTGTTAATCTTCGTAATGGTGATCCAATCTACTTTAAGAATTTTAGACCTACCGATATAAAAAGGTGGTTGGATGCCAAGTTTTTGAAGCGAGTTTCTCCCAATGTTTTCCAGGTTTCAGTTGGTGGTCGAATTTATTCGGCTCACCGAGATCAACTCAAGCTAAAGGCAAGACCGCCCCGAAAGATTGTTTGTGGGGGGGAAGGAAAGCCAAGTTAAGAGTAGAAAGCGCATGAGGGAGTACGAAAATAACGAGATTAACGACCCAGAAAGTAGCTTTTATGGTTTCCCAGCAGATTCCGTTATATTTAACCCACAGGAGCACGCAACGGTTGAACCTAGCAGTAGTTTGTTAGAACCGTCAGCCAATGGCAATGGACTGTCATCAGCATCATTAATGACTGCTACAAACAGCTCTAGTGGCAATAATTTGCCGCAATCATCGAGCAGTAATATACTTACAAGAGGTCTTGTTTCGGGTGACAATAGTTACCGCCACCAAGTTTACCGACGAGCGAAAGTTTTGGTTATTCGCAATCGTCGAATAAAGATGGACAAATGAGTTTACCATCATCGAATAACGTAGAGGGAAGTTTACGTTCGAGTACGTTGGATCATGACTCATGTTTGCCAATGGATCGATTGTTGGATAGCATTCAGCATGAAACAAGTGGTCATCGAGCTATCGTGTATCCCAGGAGGTCTCGTCGAACGAAACGTCCAAGAAAGGACAATAATTATTATTATTATTGATTATGTTTGATTTTGACTTTTCGAGTTTTGCTCTATTTTGTAAATAGTGTTTTTGTATATACGTTCTGATAAGTCAACTGAAAATATGTAAATACTATCTTAAGGGGGAGAACTGTTGTAACCACCCTAGTGTGCGCTAAGCAGAGCAGCGCCCGGCAAACGGTCTGAATAGAGTTAGTTTTATACTAGAGTTTGCTCGGTACACACGGTGTTTATATTACTGTGTAATATCCACATTCCTCGGTACATTACCTTACTAATTACTAAATATTACAGGTATGTTGTTTAAAATATCACTTCGCTGGCAGTCAATGTCAGTGACTGATGCATTCAACTGAAAATTCAGTAAAATGAGTGATGGTTCAGTTTGTTCGCCTGTCAATTTCACGTGTTCTGATACAACTGAACTGATATTGTCCAGCTCTGGTTCTAGGTAACCGACGGTTAAACAAACTTTCGTTGACTACATTGACCACCATAGATGGTTCCGGAAGTGCCTGGGAAAGCGGCCATCTTTCAAAACTAGCAAACTCATATCAGTTTCTCTGAAATGGTAGGGTCAATTTTCACAAACTTGGGTCGCTTATATGGTTCCGGAAATATAGACTGAACCGTCCGGTCACATATGAAATTCAAAATTTTTTTCAATTGGGGGACCCGAATTCGTATTTTTGATGCCAAACATCTTTAAAATGCATGAAACGACGAGATTTTATGTTATTTCGATTTTTTGCCTTTCTCACAATGCAATCACTCTGAAAATCGTCAATCTAATACCGGTCTGGAGGGCCGCGTGTCATATCCTATTCGACTTAGTTCGTCGAGATCAGCAAATGTCTGTATGTGTGTGTATGTGCGTGTGTATGTATTTTCTAATCTCACTCCTTTTTCTCAGAGATGGCTGAGTCAGTTTGTGTCGAAACGTGCTACTATCAAAAGCCATCATTTTCATTTCGGATGAATATAAGATATCATACACACACGAAAAAACCGATTTCAAATCATCTGACTGAAGCTCGTTCCTGATTGGTTCCCGCTAATTTCATGAACCAAGCCGCAAATCTGATCAGAAAGAATTGTCATTTCAGTCGGTTTCAGCAAGTCCACTTGTCAGATGTCACCACCGGGAGAGAAGGTGATTATTAGGATTCATCTCCGTGGATTAATTTGTGCAGCTCCGTGTTAGAAAGCAGGAACAATTGGAACAAAAATCTCCCACTCGGAGATTATTTTCTTCGGCAAACAAATTAGCCCTCATCAGCCCTCATCAGCGCTATCATTCCGAAAATATTTTCTTTCGCCAACTATTAACTACGACTAACGCTTCAAAATAAAAGCCCCATTTCAAAATTTCGGAAGAAAACGAAGATCGCGTTTTGAACGTTTGTAGCTTTCATTGTACTTATCCAAAATACACAATGTTTTAACCAATCAGTCAGAAAAATAATCAGGAATCTTGTATAAGATTTGTACGTATGTATAACTTGCATGAATAAAGAAAAATTGATTTTCCGAAATCAATTATTATCTGTCCCACTATTGGCCAGTACTATTCGACTCGCGTATGTTAGTATTTCATTTCATAGTTAGCCACGCCTTTTTTGCGATTTTAAACCATGCAACGACTATAAGATATAAGGTTTGCTTGAATTTTTCGTCTTTCGTTTACATGTTCCTGATTCCGGCGGCAGCAGCAGAAGCGGTAAAACAGCAGCAGCATCACCAGCCCAACTACATGTGTGTGACATCGCCAAACCGGCAGGTAGGATTTTAATACGGTTGCCGGAAAGGAAAAATACCACGAGTACTGGCGCTTTCGGATCGTTTAAGGTGACGGTCGAGGATAAGAAACCGGCTGGTGATAAGAAGGCTACAGCGAAAAAACCCCGAAGAAATCGACTACCACAGGAGAGAAGAAAAACCGCTGGTGGTGGAGGTAATGAGAAGACCAAAAAAACAAAGGCTGCCGCTAAAAAACAGGCTGCCAAAGAAGGCCAACTTTTGCTGTCGCTGCAAAGACGGTAGCAGCTGGCAATAAACATAAGGCCAAACCAACGAAGACTGTAGAGAACAAGCCAAAGAAGGCCGCCGCACCTGCCAAGAAAGCTGCTCCGAAGATCACCACCAGCAAGAAGTAAACTCGCGCGTCCGCAATGTTGTCAAAACAGTCTTTTTCAGGACTAACAAAATCTACTTGTAAAGAATTATTAGTGCAAATTTTCCGTTAATGCTAATTCTCGTGTTTCTAGCCTGAGCAGCGCTCACTTATTCAAATTGTGTTAATAATTAGCGGATTTTTCTCATCGCTAAACAAATTCTGTACTTTTCAGTTCCAATAAAAAAGACGAGCATGTAATATCCGACTACCGAAATGTTATAAAGTTTCAATTAAAAATTCTTGCAATATATTTAATTTGGTCCTGAAAAGGACCATTGGTTTGTTTAATCGTGGGAGGAAAATTCCGTTCACTTTCGATAGCGGCAGGGTGACAGTTCCTGTTCCGTAGCATTTGGCTCCTCAACGTCACCAGGGGTTGAGGTACTTTCGCGGATGGTTTTCGTTGCTGACTGCTTTCGGGCGGTCTGTTTGGTACGGGCTATGACGCGAAAATTTTTGCTATTCTGGTGTACAACGAATGATGAGAAAACCGACCGACCAATATTTAGTATAGTAGCGCGAATACGCACTACTATCATTCTCTTGCTCACTCGTTTTCGTGTCATGCACTTTTTTGTTCCTTTCTGCTACTAATACTAGCATAACCTAAACGAATACGCGTCTTTGCCCCACCATCCATTTAGTGGGCAGTGTTGCCAAACGCATTTTCAGCTTTTCATCAATAAAATTTCAATGTTGCAGAATTGAAAAGAAGAAAAATAGTTGATGATGGAAAAGAATTCCCAATTTTAATTTTCAATTTCTTAACCATAATTATCATAACGAATCATTTGAAAATTTTCCATTCAAGCGTGATTACGGTCAATAGCATTAGATTTGAATTAAGGCCTAGAAGCTAGGGGCAGATCAATCTAGAAATGCATAACAAATTTGCATCAAATTAGAAAAAATACTTTTAATTTCCATGTTTGCTTCAACTTTGCACTCCCTCGCAGAAAAGTTTGTTTAACAAACGTCCTATACTGACATACTTTGTTCGACGTTTCGTTGAATGTAGGGCTAATTTTTTGTGGGGTTTTGACGTCTTACACGAAACGCAAAATACATTGCACGCAACGCAAAATATATTACGAATTTCTATTTTGATGGAATGAATGCTTTTAATTTAGCTGATTTTTAAAAATGCATCACAAGTGTTCTGTCACTAGCCCCGATGTGTAGTCACGACACTCTGGTTATGTCGCAGATATTATCCACAATTTATAAAGAACAGTTGCGCAAAGACTGAAGCAAATCTACCTATC
Source organism: Topomyia yanbarensis (assembly GCF_030247195.1). Lineage (NCBI taxonomy): Eukaryota > Metazoa > Arthropoda > Insecta > Diptera > Culicidae > Topomyia > Topomyia yanbarensis. The sequence continues at coordinate 292,891,866 of NC_080671.1, read as the reverse complement.
CAACACTCAAAATGTCTTCCAATCGGACACGAACAATAACAATGCTCGAGTGTGTGGAGAGTATCGTTATTATGTGATTATAATTTCGAGAAAAAATTAAATGATGTAATTTTAACATTATTTCAAAGCAGGAATATTTTGATTAAAGATAAAATTGTTATAAAATATATGTGTGCACTGATATTTAAATTTGGCACTATTCCAAATACCGGAATAGCGCTGGGTAGTGTTAATAATCTTCCACCGACAGTGGAAATATAAATATATAGTTAAAGCGCAGCTAAAATTTTCACAAATTTATGTTTGCATTCCACTTATATATGTACTTATTTAAATTTATTTACGCTGCAAATTCGATTGTTTTCTGTCACTTCCCAATCAGACGGCAAGCGGCAAAAATCAATCCATTACGATATTATTTATCAAACTGATTTTAACAAAATAAAACTAAACACTTCATTTTAAACTTTTAAACGCACCAAATTAACTTCTAACTGAAGCGTTCGGGTGAAGTCATTTAAAATTTAATTAAAAATAAATGGTTGCAAAAATTTAAAAAATCCTATGATTGATCCAATGTTGCCAATCGTCTTTGCGCAACTCTATCATTAAAAACTCTGACATTACCCACCCATATTTTTTTTAAAATTAGAGATGATAATTTTTTGAAAATTTGTGGTCGATTAAATATCGGTTTTTGTTTTGCAAATAGAGAAAAAGATGGGTAGATAATATCAACGACGTTACCGAAATAAAGTAGTATACATTTTATGCTATTAATACGAATGCTGCAATTTTTACTAATTTCAGAAAGGTTTTATTTAAATAAGTTATTTCGGTATTTCTAATGGAAATAGCGAAATAACGGTACTAGTATATCCGATTCTCTGCTGTTGCCAAATGAATTGTTTCACTCTCATTAAATTCTCTTTTCAGGGTTACCATATGAGGATAAATATGTTCGAATATTTTAGGTTTTGATGTACGTGTACCGATATTTCGGTATTTCAATTAGAAATAACGAAATAGCTGGTTTTAATACAACCTATCAGAAGATAGTCAGAATTGTAGCATTCGTATTGACAAACTAAAGTGTATTCTACTTCACTCCGGTTATGTCTCTGACATTACCCACCCATCTTTTTAACCCTTCTCACACACCCACCCCCGCATGACAAAATTAGTTAGCAGGAAGACAACATTGAATTAGTGCTGATTAGGCTAATTGAGAATGATATTTTTTTGTTTCGAGTGCTTCACCGTCTACACGCAGCTCATCAGGTTCGTGACTGGCGAGCGATTGTACGCAGGTGCAAAGTTTACTCAGAATGTACTAGATATTCCACAATTGAAACGAACATAACCAGCCATGGAACCATACTTTGGAGAAATGAGAATAGCACTATTACACCACTAGGTGGATTAAAACAGGTTTTTTGAATCTAATTTCGAGTTCCGTTATTGCTAACAAGCCCATGCCTCAGGTTAACGATCCTTCGTATTTCCCCTTCAATTTTCGAGATTATCGTTCGTATACGTGTATTACACAAACAATCCGATTTGGAAGCTGTGAAACACTTTGCTTGATTTATAACATCTCCAGCTATCAGAACTCTGTCTGTACAACGTGTCACACGGTAGTTTTCAAACCAATAAATATATCGTAGAAAAGGAATAGCGATTTTTTTTTTGAATACTGTCGCAATAAATAGTGATCCGGCCCATTACGCAGATAAGATTAGCTTTCCTAGGCAATACTTCCACGGTCGGCGGTGTGGAATTCAAATTGCTTTTGTTTAGAAAACAGGATACTCGCGGTTGCCGACTACCCAGAGTTTAAAAAAAAAACAAAAATTAAATAACATCTTTTCATTTTCGAGTGATCGTGTACTCGAAAACCAACTCAACTACTACCTAATAAACCATGCTTTACAGGTCGCATCGCTTACTTGGAGCGAATCCTAGACCTTATACCCTTCCAAACGACCAACTCCGTGACACCTATGGAAGAGCCTGGTGAGTCGTCTACCTTCCGTTAAGTAGGTGGAGCATCAACACTTCCCGTCTACCTTATCCTTTATCCTTTCCCGTGAAGTTTTAATATGGGTCGGATTGGTATGAACCCCTACTTACCACTTCCTAAGCAACTCTTATTAGATAATCAGCAGTCAAACATGATGAAGTCAGTGTGCAATCCGCCAAAATCATCGTCACAACGCAACGCAACGCAACTTAAAAGTTGGAAAATTCAGAACGCTCATACTTGAAATTCATGTTTTCTGCATAACTACTCTCTTTAGTACAGTTGATATAATGGCCCATGGAGTCCATTAGGTGAATAGTTTAGATTAGAATTCTGCCACTACGTGGCGCTAGTGTGCATATTGACGTTTTGAAACAGTTTTGTTAATAATGTTATTGAGAGTATTCTCGTCTCGTGTACAGTACGCTTAAGGTGGTGGCCTGCTCCAGAAGCTAAACAAATTATTTTTTATTGCTTACATCAATACATAAACTATCTAAGAATGTATTGCAAATAATTCAGAATCCAATTCAAAATCTTTTGCAAGATATAGAGTGGAACGCATAGGAGTATTTTTCAAGCTCATTGTCTAACAATGTTGACCTTATTGGAACAAGTTAAAATGCACTACTTCACATATACACTAGCGTCATCCAGTGACCCCAGACCCCCTTGGACTAAAGTACAACCCTGTAGAACAGAGTAAATATGTAGCTAAAGGTCCATCCTTATACCACGTGGACATTTTAGGGGTCACGAGAAAGTCCACACTTGTCCAGGGAAGGGGGTGTGGGTATGGAAATGTCCACGTGGACTTTTCATTATATTTTTTTTCTTTATGAGAAAATGAAATAAATTTGTATCGTCATTGGTGTGAGCGCTTACCTTCAAATTTTTTGAAGATTTTGAAATATTTAAAGTGCTTATAACAGCATAGTGTGTGATGGTAGCTATCATAAAAAAATCAGAGGAAAGTGAAGGTGAACTGCTAGTACATACTGCGAATACGCGAGCATTCATAACGTTTTTTCGTGTGTTAAAAAGTGTTGTATTTCATTAGTTTTATGTTTAATCGACGCGGGATTTCATTCCCTTCAAATTAGTGTTAAAGTTTTATACTGTCTTCACGCGGATCTGGAGTTATCGACGAAAAAAGTCGAAAGGTTCGTACCCGCATAATCGCAGATAAGTATTCGCCTGTTGTTTAGTTTATTTTTCTGCTGCCGCTGCTGGTACCATCCCGGTCAAAAAAAATGCGGACGAACATGGTCAGGTGATTTAAACAGTTTGACGCTTGACTCAACTCGCCTGTGCTAATTGCCCCTAGGAACAAATGCAATTTTCGAATGCGATTTAAAGGCAATTTCAACACTTAGACAAATTTTCTGGCGGCTGAAATGGACTTGGCTGTTTTTTGTGTTTTTCAAACATGGCGGTTCATGTTTGGCTTAAGCTTAAAATTGTTTTTTTTTAAACAATTGGCGTGTTCTCGCTTGTATTTTGTTTGTCTAGTGCACTGCATTTAGCCAATGAATGAGGAAAATTGTGAAATCGTGTGGAAGTATAGTGGAACAAGATCTGTGACCTAAAGTCTTAATAAAAGACAAATTGTGATAAGTTTTGGTGTGCAATACCAATTTCACCATTGATTCTTCCTATAGTTTGGTGGTGATTACCTAGTCTACTGATAAGTTTATGTGAGTAGATAATGAATTCGAAAATAAGTATTATTTGTAATTTTCAGGCAATTAAGGGCGATTAAATGGCGCGTTCTCTGGGCGATTTGGGGCGATTTAAGGGCGGCTAGGGCGGCAAAAAAATGGCGGCAAATCGCCCAAATGTTTCATTTGAAATAGCCCCCTAATTGCCAGCAAATTGCTGGCAAATTGAAGGACAATTAGCGCAAATAGCCCCCCGTTAGCCAGCAACTTGTCCTTTTTGACTGGGATGCCTATGCCCAGTCAAAAAGGGCAAGTTGCTGGCTAACGGGAGGCTATTTGCCAACTTGGATGCGCTAATTGCCCTTCAATTTGCCAGCAAATTGCTGGCAATTAGGGGGTTATTTCAAATGCAACATTTAGGCGATATGCCGTCGTCATTTTTTGCCGCCCAACCCGCCCTTAAATCGCCCACGGAACGCGCCATTTAATCGCTCTTAATTGCCCAATATGAAGATTACAAATAATTCTTATTTTCGGATTCATTATCTACTCACCAGAGGTTAAAATATTCGCTCATTCTCACGACAAGCAGTTTATCGCACAGCTTTTTCATCCTTAGCATGCACGGACCCAACTTTGCACCTTTCAGGAAATTGCGAGAATTTGCCAACAATGCAGTATGGAAGCGTGATAATTTCGCAGCTTCGAACCTCGTGATAAATTAAGTTCAAGAAAAACCATTAATATATTACGTTATAGAATTTATTTCCCCACATTATTGCAGAATTTTCATTCTAATGATCTGTATCTACTCATTTTTGTGAATTTTTGCGAAACCATTAGTTATTCGGCAGTTTTACAATAGGCGTGAAAATATCATCTCATATTATACCGCGAAAAGATGAGATCCAATGCTGTCTTGTCGAGAAAAGTTGGAGAGCAAACAATGTTACATAGCATGTTTGCTTTTTTATTGCTGGTCGAAGTAGGTGAAATATCGCCTTATTCTGTTCACGAATGCGAAAATTGTAAACTCTGCTACTCACATATACTTACCAGTATACTAGGTAATCACCACCAAACCATAGGAAGAATCAATGGTAAAAATAGTATTGCACACCAAAACTTATCACACTCTGATGTTCATTAAGACTTTAGGTCAGAGATCTTGTTCTACTATACTTACACACGATTCCACAATTTCCCACATTCGTTGGCTAAATGAAGTGCACCAGACAAACAAAGTACAAGTGAGAACACGCTAATTGTTCAAAAAACAATTTTAAGCTTATAAGTCAAACATGAACCGTCATGTTAGAAAAACGTCTAAGTATTGAAATTTTCGATAAATCGCATTCGCAAATTGCATTTGTTCTTAGGGGCAATTAGCACAGGTGAGTTGAGTCAAACGTCAAACTTTTTAAATAGCCTGACCATGTTCGTCCGCATTTTTTTGACAGGGTGGCGATGGATACTGGCGGGGAAGTAGGAGAGACCGATAATTAAAATTTGCTCGTCACAGTTTACGCGCAGTGCTCTGAGCCGATGGTGAATTCTGATGCAGACATAGTAGAATGTTTTGGCAAATGTAAATTAAGTATTCACACAAAGTGTTTGCATTCTGTTATAATCCTGTTATTTCATTCTGATCGGGTAATGTGACTGAGCGAGAAATAGAAGTTTTTCGCCATTCAAAGAATGCTTTTTTTGTTTGTGATACATGCTAAGTTTTGCACGACTATAGAGTTTGTCATAATGACGACGTTTTGATCGAAATCATGCATAAATTGAATGAGCTCTCGTGTGTTGCTGAATTGGTAAAAAGTTTTAAAGCCAAAGTTAAGCAAATCGTTTGCAATGAGTTTGAAGGTTTTAAGGCGAAAGGTTACAGGATCGGCTGCGGCGCTTTCTCGAATTTTTAAAACTTTTACGTAAAAGATATCAACAATCCCTCTCGTGTAAAGTTGCGCAAGGAATTAAGCTATTTTTTGGTATAACTAAAAACTTAAAATTTTGATGATTACTCACGGCTAGCAATTTCTAGTTCGAACCAAAATATCTCCGATATTTTATTCAAAAGTACCCCATATTATTGCATACGATTGTAGCTTGCTTTGTGTAGAATTTTTCGTTCGCTTACATTACATAGCTACGATGCTTCGTTTTTGAGTTATTCATATTTTAGTAAAGTTGATGAAATACCCATATTTGCAGCCGCATTTCTACCAAATGCCGTATGTCCAGTCTAACTTCAGTGAAAATGAATACAAAGCGCACGCGCATGCAAGATGTCGGTTTTGTGCCAGACCGGACTAAACGATATTACATTGATTCAGAGAAAAACGTGTACAAAGATTGAATCTTTGCATTCTTTACGGTATTATCCGCAATGGATTCATTTCATAATTCATGCTAATGATAATATTTTTCAAATCTAGCGCAAATGAAATGTAGCTGAAGAAGAAATTTTTGATTCAATCCTATCATTTTCTTTTCTTTTGAGATTTTGCTACTTAGTCCGGTCTGACTTTACACCGATCATATAGCACAATGGTGAAACAGGTAAGAAATCGCAAATGCTGGTTAGCCGCATGCTACCGCATGGTTGCAGCCACGTGTTTCCCCATTGATGATTATAGTCTGACTGTTGGTTTGAATATTTCATTCTTTCCGATATGTTATTATAGTTACTAAACTGCCTGGGCGTTCAATAATAAGGGATGCCGTTGAGGTGGAGCTTCCATACTGCATTGTCAGTAGCTTTTCGCAAGTTCTTGAGAGGTGAAAATTTGGTTACCCTCCCACTAATGAAGAATAAATAGACGATAAACTGCTTGCCGGGGAAATAAACGCACAATTCGAATGTTTATATTTACCAGGCTGCTGATGTCAGCTTGTGAGAATTATAGGTGATTTTCCGTAAATGTTTGGGAGCAAAATTATTCATTCTATGTTTGAATGAAGAACTTTTCTCCCAAACCTTTATACAAAATCACATTTTGGAAAGCATACTTCAGCATAGTATGCATATGTATCATTAGTCGATTGTTCGATCTAGTAAAAGCTTCTGCTAAATCGAGAGAGATTTTGAAAATGGCTGTAGTTTTTAAATGTCCGTGTTTGTTTTTGCAGATATACGTTTCCCTACGTTCTTATTGCTGGCTTGAACCTTTCGAATAGAAATTCGTTCAGTTTACTCTTCATATAAAACATGTACACATGTCCCGTCTATAACAAAGGTGATAAGCTGGATTGTTGCAAGTACCAGTCAATCACATTGCTGAATGCCACCTACAAAGTGTTCACCGCTACCCGTAGAGAAAAATGGGGAATTCAGAGCAGGTTTTACTGGGGCATGCATCTCAACAAACGAAATATTTTCGATTCGACTAGTCTTTCAAAAATGTTGCAATAACAACGTGCCACCTGTTTATAGATTTCAAAGCCGCATATGATACAATCGATTGAGATCACCTATGGGATCTAATACACGAATATGGGTTTCTAGCTAAATCGACATATTTGATCAAATCGACTATGGATCGAAACATTTCTAGAAGACCGTTGATAGTTTCTCATGTAAGGATCAAAAATATCTTCACAATACAATACAGAAAATTTATCTTCACTGGATATATTATGTATGTATATGAGCGAGACATTTCTAGACTATTGCTGATAGTTTTAACTCAATGAGCTATTATATCTTCATATATAGTTCAGAAAATTTTCTTATTTTCAATTCCGGTTTGTTATTTGGCCGAGTCTCATATACCAATCGACTGCGTGTGTTTTTTTGTTTTTGTTTTTAGAGGATAGCAAAAAACTTCCAAAAAAGCCCTGAGGCTGCAGGAAAAAATATATTAAACTGTAACGTCTCAGGGAGCTGGTTTGTGTTGCCACCCGACTCGCCAAAAACCACTACTCTTGCCCAAAACCTGAATCCTGCCCGGCACTACCTTACGGCATTACTTCGGGGAGGGGGTTTTTATGAGCATAACACCCACTCTAATTCCACTACTTAGCAGTTAGTGCCTTCAGTAGGGTTACAGCACTACTCCTCGACGGTGGTGTGTTCTTCACCATCAACACAGACTGGCAATTTCTACATGGTAGTCGGAAAGCTAGCAGGGGGTCGAAACTTTATGCTCTTCCCCTACGAAGACAATCTGGGCGGCAAACTTCAGAGTAGGGTTGGGAGTACCGGTTTTACCGTTACCGAAAACCGGTAAAACCGTCCATATATTAAATACCGAAATACCGGTTTTGCAAGAATAAAAAACCGGTATTTTCGATATTTTTTTAGCGAAAACTATTTAAATAATTTTTCATTGTTTTTTTTTATAATAGAGCTTTAGAAATACTTTAACAATATTTTCACCTACTAATGTTAGAAGTAAAATCGCCTGTTTTGGGACACTTCAATGTTTTTGTATAAGCAGTGGAATGCAGCTCTATTGATCTTCAGCACATGGCTGTATTAAATTAGTGAATCAGTTTCCTTCCTTCGATCATTCTTGCTAATAGTAATAATGTTATTACGCGCGCGAATGTTAATTGCATAACAATCTGCATCATATTCAATCGTTTGTAGAGAGAGAAATCAACTCATATTTGTCGTTTCATTGGGTATAATAATTCGATGAATATTATTTATATTTCGAAATATTCAATTACACAGCTATTAGCATATTCAGCAGTCACATATCGCTTGAATCAACTAAACAACACTCACGACAGTCAGTTGTCTGGAGTTGAAGTTGCATTTTTAACAATCTAATACTATGTTCACACTACAGAGTTAAAACATGTTATAATAATTAGCAACAAGAAAAATATCATCAAGATAGCGTTAAAACCAGGCATGGCAAAAGCACCGAACGGTGCTGCACGGTGGCCACTTCTACCAATAAACACGCCACCAAGAGCATTGAAGTTGGCACGCCGTACCGGTGCTCAACAGCAGACACCGGTCGCCGATACCAAGGCACGGGTGTCGGTGCCAGCGCATGATATTTAACCACCGTGCTCGATGCTTGGGCAAAGCACCGACCCGAGTGTTACTGACTTCGGTAGGCACCGTAACCGAGGTGCATCTCACATCGGCAGGCACCGCAACCGAGGTGTTTCTGGCATCGGCAGGCACCGTACCGAGTGTTTTTAAATTCGTAAAACACGGCAGCTTATATTTCGGTAGCGATTATCGCCGCGCTATTGCTGTCGCTTGGTAAGTGGCTCAAAGCAATTTGGTGCGTTCATATGCATGAACGAGCTTGGTACTTAGAAGAATCTGTAATGCACTTTACAGCAAGGAAGGATTAAGTAGGTATGCAAGTAGGAATTATAAATGGATGAATGAATGGATTTAATTTGGCGTTGGTACTGTAGTCGAATTGTACATCTTAGCCAACTCTTACACCAAACAACCTCAGGCCGAGTATTACGTTTGAAGACCATAACTGACCTTTATTCAGTATCAAAATTAAAAAGATTTTTCTGCACTTCGAAATTTAAATATCGTTCGGTCATTTGTATTCTTTAAAAATAAGAGAAAATTCTCTTCTAAAAAAAAAATATTGAGACTAACTATTTAACGATTAATAGCGATTGGATTGTAACCTCCACATTTGTATTACTAAAAGTATCATTGAAAGACTAAAGTGTCAAAGTTTTCCGCTACTTAGTACTAGATAGCTCAGTTTGAAAATTTTATTCAGGTATGGAAATACATATGCGCCCAAATTAAATTGAAAAGCAAATAGGAATGCGTGATAGAAAAAAAATGTTGATTTTAAATATTTTTATTCAATCAACACCTTTCATATGTTTTGAATAATTTTAAGACTTTTGACTCCAAATTGTAAAAATTATTATTACTCTTGCCAAATTTACATTAACAGAGGAAGTCAGAAGTGTTGCAAGTTCCCAGTTTGACGGTTGTATTTTTCATTTGTCGTGAAATGCTCAAAATAATGTCCCGTCATTATAAAATTAATAAAAATATGATTTCTGAAAAAGTAGTATAAGTCAAGGTCGCTAAGTATCCTGTAAAGTATTCAGCTTTAGTCATAACTTCGAAAAGAAATTATGTTTCCAGCTATCAGTCTGGAAAGTGAATATGTCACTGATTGAGAAAACATTTTAGTTTTTAACTCTAGGTAGAAAGATCAATATTTAAAACCTGTGGAAATTCTCTTTGGTTTCCGCATAGGTAAAATCAAACATGAAATTGTAGTATTTTAGTAAAATTTCTAAACTGGCGGCTTCAGCTACCATCAAATGACTTCATGAGTGCCGTGTATGATTTAAACAAAAACTTTAGGACCAATATTTTCAGTCTACCTTTCGGGCAAATGTGAGTGGGTCCAACTAGTTTGTATTGCAATTTTTAGATCTTGGTTTTTGTTCAATACAAATCATCCTATTTTGTCATTCTAAGAAATTCAATCAAATATACTGTTCATTTGTCAAAATTTACAGTAAAAGTAAAAAGAAACAAGTTATCATATGATAATACGCAAGCGAATAAAGTCAATTCGCGTGGGAACATATCATTTACATACGCGTTTAAATTTCTATGACTTACACAAACCCAACACAAATTATACCGATGGTCTATTGACGAACCAAGCCAAATTCAAGTATCATTTCTTAAGAATGTTGTTCACATCTTATAGATGCAAAGTATGCACACATATTTTTTTTATTTTGCTATGGAATAAGGGAAATTTATTCCAAATAATAAATAGGTCAGATTCGAATATCCGGGGATTTAAAAAATCTTACCCCGGGTAATCGAATCTAAAATAAAATATGTTAAATGTAAATGTATCAATTTGGCTCTATTCAATTTGGAAAATTCCAAGGTGTGATTTGTCTTTTCAGTTGCTTTTCATTTATCTATCTATCTATCTATCTATCTATCTATATATATATATATATATATATATATATATATATATATATATATATATATATATATATATATATATATATATATATATATATATATATATATATATATATACATATATATATATATATATATATATATATATATATATATATATATATATATATATATATATATATATATATATATATATATATATATATATATATATATATATATATATATATATATAGAAAAGTCAAAGTTTGTATGTATATGATTTATAGACTCCCAAACGGCTTAACCAATTTGTGTTTGTGTGCTATTAGTTGGGGATTATCTGCCAGATGGCGCTTCGAAGCAAATTGTGTTTTTCTCTTATTTCGTTGAAAGTCGCAGCAACGCGCGATGGGTATTAGCTAGTTTAATATATTGTTAACGGGTTCGTGATATATTTCAGTTTTGTATAGCTATTTGTGCATGAATTCTCAAACAAACTTAAGGTGTATTTAATGCATTACAGGTCGCATTATCCAGGAAATCATTTATCTGTTATTCGATTTTCTGGTGTAAGTCAATTATTTTTTCAACTGCTAAAAAATAAAGTAAATTAATGAGCTGTTCGTTGGTGTTGTGGTGTTACATGCTTTAGCTAACTTCTCGATGTTCAAGTGAGAGGAGTCTCTTCCTGTGCGTAGTGCTTACACAAAGCATAACTTCATTGACTAATATTGTACTGGATGGTCTGGTGGTCAATATGCTTTTAGTTTTCACAAACTTTCCAATTCATGTTTGCCATCTGCATCTCCGGCGGACTATAAAAAGTTATGTTGATGGTAGATCCCCGACCGTATCAGCAAAAATCATCGCATACCCTTACATCGATCACTGTTTCCAGTACAGTTATACTCTCTATGACTGGTAAGTCTACTTACCCACTATACTGTGCAAGAATTGAAATCTCCTTAGACAGTCAAATGAAATTGTATGTATCAAAAATGCATGCAGAAATTAAATTTTACCGATCAAATTGTAAAAAACCCATTTGAAGATGGCTTTTTATACCTTAAAGCAGAATAGATATAAAAAGGACAAGGTATCGGATCAATTATTAAAAATGCAGAATATAGCAAGGCAAAAATCTAGTCTTCAGATTTCAAACTGCATCACTTCAGAATGTGGTTTGGTTGATCACTTGCCATCTTGTCAACTAAATTTGTCTTTGTTTTATTGAGTTTACATGCGGAATAATGAATATAGCTTATATAGTATAACTATCGAAGAACTGATAAGGACTAGGACACTAGCTAGCGATATTTATTATAACGTAGATTTTTTTCTAAATTAATGCTCTATAAGTCTATAGTACAGCGAACCAAACGGCACGTCAACACACGAACGTCGTTGGATGTGCCAGAAATTGTAATGAAGTCCGGCCAAAATTCATTTCTATGCATTGTGCTGTGATAGAAGTTTTGTAATGGCACTGGTAATGACGTATAATGCGGAAATAAATCGTATGGGCGCACCTCGATTGTGCCCTAACGCCTTTACATACGATAACGTATTTCAAGTAATTTTGAAAATTGAAATTCTCTGCAGTAGGTAACTTGCTACAAATGATATGAACAATTCCAGTTCCATTAGAGTAAAGCAAAGCCTCTCTCCCTTTTAACTCACCAGGCCGGGGTGCTTGGAATGAATATAAAATATTTGAGAAACATGATCACCTTATACATGACCTTGTTTTAGCGAAGGTATTTTATATTAGATTAGCTCCTCTGAAAATACGTTTTATTGACCGCAATGATAAAATTAGTACTGTAATTTGACATTCTAATTGAAATTAATTCTTTTTTCAAAACAACCTGGTAACCGGATAAACTGATTTTTTCAGTGTTTCCATTTTGTCAGCCTAAAAAGCACTATGAGGCAGTTCATCACTATTTTAGCTAAATATTGTACCGTGCAAGACCCATCTACCGATCAATTAACGGCGATTTCTACTTCCAACGCTCTTTAAAAAACAATGATAAAAGGCATTTCAATTCGATCTTCGTTTTCAACTAGAATATTTAATCAACTATCAAGAAAAAATACGCAATTTTGTAAATGAATTGGCAGACAGTGCAAAATAGCCGAAAAGCCCAACAATTCTAGAGTGCCATTCACCGTAATAATATAATACAAGTAATAGATATCCATTTGCCGAAAATACTAGGTTTATAATTTTTTATTACCGACAAATTAGGTCCAAACATGTGTTGCAGACTTTGTTCATTCGGTTTGTGTATAATTCACTTAGAAATATTGTCCTTACACAGTTTTATTAACAGTTGGCTTTGAGTTAAGAGAAAGAAAGCGGTAAAATGGCAACGGATTGAATACAGCATTCGAATATAATTATTTGGAAAAATATGAAAAGATGAATAATGAAAGTGTATATTATATTGATTGTCTACGTACTATTTCCATATTTCAATTTATTTATGATTTCTAAATTCCGTGCAATATTCGAGTCAAAACTATTTCGCCGTCAAATTGATGGGTAAATGGAGGTCTATCGGTGGATGGGCTCTGCACGGTAATAGAGTTTGCGACATGAAATGACTCAATACTTTATTATTACGACCAGCAATAGATAGAATGTCTAAAAATTGGTGCCAAAGTTTCGTATAATAAAAATTATCCAAATACAGTGAAATACTTGTGATTGATTGATCGAAAATTCGAAACGTGTGCCCAATTCTAACGCCATAATAAGATTAAGTTGTATAGAAATACCAACTAAATGGCGGCAATAGGAATAGATTCAAATTGAGCTAAGCACCATATGTGCGTTATCCGTATAGATTGGGATCATAAATAAAATAAAAAGATGTTTATCGATGGCAAAGTTCATATCTTTTGCTTTCAATTAGATATACATTTGCAAGAAGATAAAGAAATCGAATTTTCGTTGATTAGTATTTCCAAGACGCAAAAGTAAAAAAAATCCACTATCCGCGATCTATACTTGCATCGACTTTGGATATTTTATAGGGTGATGAGCCTATTTTCACCATACTAAGCAAGGTGCCTCACTAATTCGATAATTTCTTGCCTTACAATCAATAGAATGCGTAAAAATTGACATCAACCGCTTTGCTTCCTTGTTAAGAACCAATATAATAACACAAATGCGTTGAAAACAGTAAAATTCTCGTGTTTGAGCACAATGAAAACTCGAATCGAGTGCCCCTATTGTTGCGCTACCATTTGACTCAATGCGTTGAACAAAGATGGCAGACACTGCTCTAACCAACGGCTTCAAATGGGTAGGGTGATAATAGAAACATGGCGCAAATAGGCTCATCACCCTAACTACATATCCAACTAAAAATCAAACTGCTGTGATAAAAGAAGTATATTTACTGTTCTCTTTTATTCCGTCGCACCGACTTTTTTTTCTTTCTTTTTGTGCATATGCTAGCGGGCTTAAACATTCTCGCTTTGATACGGGTGCAAAGTCAAAGAGTTCATTCGTTGTTCGACTTGCGCTCGGATAAGACGTGTGCTAGTGCTTTTGCAGTTGCCTTCCCCGGCTCAGTTTTTATTGTGTCCAGTGCTCAGTGCAGTGTCAAAGCCAGTTGTGATTGCTAGGCCTTTGTTTCGAAAACAAAGTGTGTCGTGCTGGTATTGTCAGCCAGTCCCAGCAAAGGTCATCGGCATCGAAAAGATAAGTACCTGTTTCCCTTCTACTATTATTTTCTGTTTTGCCCTTGATACATTCCGTTACTGCTCTTTTTATCGTTCTTTGCGCGAAGTGCTGATCTCGCGCTAAAATGTCCCTCGACGGTCAGCCCACCGATGATAATATGGATGATGAAACATCCCCTGATAAGCCTCCTACCAAACCCCCTCGCCTAAAAGCATACCCAGAGAACTCGACTGGGCCATTTGTGGTTTACTTCCGGACCACCAATAAATCATTTGATATTTTGAAAATATCACGTGATCTGACAGAGCATTACTCGGCCGTGACCCAGATTACAAAGGTTCGCGCGAATAAGTTAAAAATTGTTGTTAGCGACCTCGCACAGGCAAACGGGATTGCTTCCTGTACCCGCTTTACGCAGCATTATAGGGTGTATGTACCGTGTGTAGATGTAGAGGTCGACGGGGTCATAACCGAGGCGAGTTTGACATGCGAGGACGTGCTGAAGTATGGGGCTGGCTGTTTTAAAAACCCCCTACTAAAGCCGGTGAAAATATTAGACTGCAAGAAATTGCACACGCTCGCTGGAGATAAAGAATCCTATATACCATCAGCCTCGCTTCGGGTGACTTTCGCCGGATCGTCTCTTCCAAATTATGTCCTTCTGGATAGGGTTCGCCTGCCTGTACGCCTGTTTGTACCGCGGGTAATGAACTGCAGCAACTGCAAACAGTTGGGCCACACAGCCACCTTTTGTGGCAATAAAAAACGATGTGGCAAGTGCGGTGGAGAGCATGAGGATGACTCTTGTGACAAAGACACTGAAAAGTGTGTTTACTGCGGGGGCCCTCCGCATGCTCTTAAATCATGCCCTGCGTACAAACAGCGCGGGGATAAAATTAAGCGCTCCCTCAAGGAACGCTCGAAGCGCTCTTATGCAGAAATGTTAAAGAATGCTTCGCCATCTGTCCTTTCGGAAAACTCCTTTGCTCTTTTGGCTCCTGTTGAGCAAGAATCTGATAATCCACAAGAGGGAACATCTTTCGTTAACCCGGGGGAGTCCAGGAAGCGGAGAAATCCTGCCTCCCCTAGACTGCCCCGTAAGGGTCCCAAGGTGTCCTCCTCTGAGAGTGCGCCAACCACATCTAATAAATCCAACGGAAGTGCTGCACTAATGCCGAAGCAATCTGCTCCTGGATTTGGAAATTTTAATTCAAACAAGGAGTACCCACCACTTCCAGGGACACCAGAAACCCCAAGTGTCCCTCTTTTTCAAACAGACACTCAGTCCAGTAATGGACTAATGAAATTTTCTGACATCGTGGACTTAATTTTCACAGCTTTCAATGTTACCGATCCTCTTAAAAGCCTTCTGATACGTTTTCTCCCTATAGTGCAAACATTTTTGAAGCAGTTGACTACTAAATGGCCCCTCCTTGCAGCGATCGTATCCTTCGATGGCTAAGTCATCGAACGAGGTCACTGATTCGATCACTGTTCTACAGTGGAACAGCAGAAGTATCCTCCCGAAAATTGATTCCTTTAAATTTTTACTAAATAGTTTAAAATGTGATGTTTTCGCATTATGTGAAACTTGGTTAACTTCCGATATAAATCTCAACTTCCACGACTTTAATATAATTCGTCTGGATCGAGAAAACCCCTATGGAGGAGTACTTTTGGGGATTAAAAAGTGCTATTCTTTCAACCGAATTAACCTCCCTTCGACACCAGGCATTGAAGTTGTCGCTTGTGAAATAAGGATCAAAAGCAAATACCTTAGCATTGCTTCCATCTACATTCCCCCTAGAGCGTCGGTAGGGAACCGAACGCTTTGTAATATCACGGAATTCCTACCGGCACCGCGGCTAGTTCTAGGAGACTTTAACTCGCACGGTACGGTATGGGGTGGTCTTCACGATGATAACAGATCAACATTAATCCAAGATCTTTGCGACAATTTCAACATGACCATCTTAAACACGGGAGAAATGACACGGATTCCTACACCACCAACACGCGCAAGCGCGTTGGATTTATCTCTATGCTCGACTTCGCTACAGTTAGATTGCACGTGGAAGGTGATCCCTGATCCCCACGGTAGCGACCATTTGCCTATCGTAATTTCAATTGCCAACGGTTCAAGACCATCAGAAACAATCAATGTCTCATATGACCTCACACGGAACATTGATTGGAAGAGTTACGCGACCGCGATATCCGCTAAAATCGAATCCATTCAAGAACTTCCTCCGGAGGAAGAGTACAGGTTTTTGGCTGGCTTGATTCTCGACAGTGCGAATCAAGCTCAGACTAAACCAGTACCGGGCGCGAACACCCACGGACGATCTCCCACCCTGTGGTGGGACAAAGAGTGTTCAGAACTGTACGCGGAAAAGTCCACTGCGTATAAAACCTTTCGGGACGACGGGTTACCCGATAGCTATCGACAGTACGCGTCGCTAGAAAAGCGAATGAAGTGTTTGATGAAAGCCAAGAAACGCAGTTATTGGCGCCGGTTCGTCGACGGGTTAACGAGAGAAACAGCGATGAGCACTCTTTGGGGTACGGCTCGACGTATGCGTAACCGAAATAGTATTAACGAGAACGTGGAATATTCAAACCGCTGGACATTCGCCTTCGCCAAGAAGATCTGTCCAGACTCTGTCCCGGTACAGAAAACATACCACGCCGCGTCTCCTCACGATACCGCGAACGAAACACCGTTTTCGATGGTGGAGTTCTCACTTGCCCTCTTGTCGTGCAACAATAACGCCCCGGGGTTAGACAGAATCAAATTCAACTTGTTGAAGAATCTGCCTGATTCTGCTAAAAGGCGTTTGCTGAATTTATTTAACAAGTTCCTTGAGGGTAACATTGTTCCTCACGACTGGAGGCAAGTGAAGGTCATCGCCATCGCAAAACCGGGAAAACCAGCCTCCGACCACAACTCGTACCGACCGATTGCAATGCTTTCCTGTATCCGGAAGTTGTTCGAGAAAATGATCTTGTTTCGCCTCGACAATTGGGTCGAAGCAAATGGCTTACTGTCAGATACACAATTTGGCTTCCGCAAAGGCAAAGGGACGAACGATTGCCTTGCGTTGCTTTCTACAGAAATCCAAATGGCCTATGCTAACAAAGAGCAGATGGCATCAGTCTTCTTGGATATTAAGGGGGCTTTTGACTCAGTTTCTATCAACATTCTGTCAGAGAAGCTGCACCAGCATGGTCTTTCGCCGATTTTAAATAACTTTTTGCTAAACCTGTTGTCTGAGAAGCATATGCATTTTTCGCATGGCGACTTAACAACATCGCGATTTAGCTACATGGGTCTTCCCCAGGGCTCATGTCTAAGTCCCCTACTCTACAATTTTTACGTGAATGACATTGACGATTGTCTTGCCAATTCATGCACGCTAAGGCAACTTGCAGACGACGGGGTGGTCTCTGTTACAGGGCCCAAAGCTGCCGATTTGCAAGAACCATTACAAGATACTTTGGACAATTTGTCTGCTTGGGCTCTTCAGCTGGGTATCGAGTTCTCCACGGAGAAAACTGAGCTGGTCGTCTTTTCTAGGAAGCGTGAGCCGGCGCAACTCCAGCTTCTACTCATGGGTGTAACGATCAATCAGGTCTTCACATTTAAATATCTCGGGGTCTGGTTCGACTCGAAAGGTACCTGGGGATGTCACATTAGGTATCTGAAACAAAAATGCCAACAAAGGATCAATTTTCTCCGGACAATAACTGGAACATGGTGGGGTGCCCACCCAGGAGACCTAATTAGGTTGTATCAAATAACGATACTGTCGGTAATGGAATACGGATGCTTCTGCTTTCGCTCCGCGGCGAACATACATTTCATCAAACTCGAAAGAATTCAGTATCGTTGTTTGCGTATCGCCTTAGGGTGCATGCAGTCGACCCATACGATGAGTCTCGAAGTGCTGTCGGGCGTTCTCCCGTTGAAAAATCGATTTTGGGAACTCTCATATCGATTGCTCATTCGATGCGATATCTTGAACCCGTTGGTGATTGAAAACTTCGAAAGACTCGTCGAGCTTAATTCTCAAACCCGTTTTATGTCCTTGTACTTCGACTACATGGCACAGAGCATCAATCCTTCTTCGTATAATCCCAACCATGCCCGTTTTCTAGATACTTCTGATTCTACTGTATTCTTCGACACATCCATGAAGGAAGAGATTCGTGGAATACCGGACCATATAATCCCACAAGTGATCCCCAATATATTTTATAATAAATTCCGAGAAGTCGACTGTGACAAAATGTTCTACACTGACGGATCGAATCTCGATGGGTCCACTGGCTTCGGTATCTTCAATAATACTATCACCGCTTCATTCAAGCTCAATGATCCCGCTTCAGTTTACGTCGCAGAATTAGCTGCTATTCAGTACACCCTTGGGATCATCGACACTCTGCCCACAGATCACTACTTCATCGTTTCGGACAGCCTCAGCTCTATCGAGGCTCTTCGTGCGATGAAGCCCAAAAAACAATTCCCGTATTTTCTGGGGAAGATACGGGAGTCCTTGTATACGTTATCTGAAAAATCTTACCAGATTACCTTTGTTTGGGTCCCCTCTCATTGCTCTATCCCGGGCAATGAAAAGGCCGACTCATTAGCAAAGGTGGGCGCATTAAATGGTGACATATACGAAAGACCAATCTGCTTCAACGAATTTTTTAGTATTTGTCGTCAGAGGACACTCAACAGTTGGCAAACCTCGTGGAGCAATGGTGAACTTGGACGATGGCTACATTCGATTATCCCAAAGGTATCAACGAAGCCTTGGTTCAGGGGGATGGATGTGGGTCGGGATTTTATTCGTGTAATGTCCCGGCTCATGTCTAACCACTACACGTTGCATGCACATTTGCGGCGTATTGGGCTTGCGGAGAGTGGTCTGTGCGCTTGTGACGAGGGTTATCACGACATCGACCACGTTGTCTGGGTTTGTGCCGAGTATTGTGACGCCAGGTCTCTGTTAAAGGATTCCCTTCGGGCCCGAGGTAGACCACCCAATGTCCCAGTCCGGGATATGCTAGCAAATCGCGATCTCCCCTATATGTCCCTTATTTACAATTTCATTAAAACGATAAATATCCCAATTTAGCCCCTCTCTTTTATTTCTTGTTTTTAGAAATTTCCTCTTGCTTTGTGGAACCGATCAGCTGCAGAGTGCCACTATGTAACCGCCGTCGCCTTTACCACTACGCCTGCATAGAAGGAAACTGAAGCGAGAGCGACTTGATGTCCGATGACTTTTTAAGGATTCCCCGCGGGTCCGAAGAATACCATCCGCCAACCCGGTACTCGACGACTTACTAGACTGAGGCGCAAATTTGTTTCGCTGATCTCCCGTTTGCGCGATAGTTGCAAGTTTTGCTCTTCTTTCCCTGTCACCATATACGTCTTCTCTCCCCTGTCCTCGATACACCTGCTGCTACACTGATGTGGAAATAGGCCCCCCTCTGAAATATCTTGACCAAGCATAAGTCTTCGTTAAAAAATCAAATTTGATTTCTGTATTCCTAGTTTTAAGATAGCTGTAATTTTTACTCTTTATTGAAACTCTTGTCCTCCATCTTGTAAATAGAATTGTATCCCTAGTTTTAAGATATCTGTGAAATTTCTCATAAATATTTGTTCCACCTTTTTTTTTAAGATAACTGTAAAATATTTCGTAAAATACTATTACTCCCCCACTCCCCCTCTTGTATATCAAACTGAATGTTTTAAAATTTTTCATAAAAAAATCTTTTGGCCCTCTCTTGTATATTGAATCTTATTTCTAGTCTTAAGATAGCTGTAAACTTTTTTTTTCTTGTATAAAAAAATATTTCAACATTGTAACCTCCTAGTTTTAAGATATCCAAAATGTAAAAACAAAAGAATTTGGCACCGCCAAGCTAACGCATTTGTGCCTATCAAATAAACAAATTGAATAAAAAAAAAAAAAAGTCAAAGAGTTTCCGAGGTGTTATCCGAAGTTGAAAGCGCTCGGCTCCGGTGCTTCAGAAATTTTAAAGCACCCGGCCCGAGTGTTTTCCGAAGCATCCAAGCACCGGATCGAAAATTTAACACCGCCACCGACACAGGTGCTTCGTTTATCATGCTTCGGTGCTTCGCATCGAGCACTGGCTTGGGATGCTCATTTCAATACACTCGGTTGCGGTGTTAAAATGCAGCACGCGGTGCCGTGGCGTGTTTGGACATGCCTGGTTAAAACACGTTTTAACTCGTAGTGTGAACGTAGTATAAGAATCTGTTATAAATTCTCGGTGGCTAGCAACCAGAGCAATGAATACATGATAACACTTCTCCAAGTTGCATTGACTTGTGCAATTATTTACCTCACCCCACTGACAAAATTCCTGCCCGTGCCAAACGTGGAGATACAGAGGTACACGGTCTCCATAACAAAATTTGTTACGCTAACATTTCGTTCCTTCCCAGATGGCTGTAAGGACGCGGCAGACATCGCCATTGGCATTATACCGTACAGAACTCTCGATTGATGATGGATAGCTACTCCCAGGTTCCATTCGCAAATTTTTTGTGAAATTATGCTTGTTCTATTCTTTTTTTTTTTTTTTTGAAAGCGTAAAAAATAAAAACTTTATTATTTATTTTATTTTATAATTAATATCAACAGACACAGTGTGGTCCTAATGATAATTTCTTAATCTATTTAAAAAGTCAAATTGTAATCTGCTACGTGGAATGTGAAGATCGAACTCGGATGAAACTCTGTTGAAAGTCCGCTGCAAACCAATGATGGCACCGTTCACTCCATAGTTAGTCCGGCGAAGAGGTAATCGGAGGAATAAATTATTGCGAAGGGCGCGAGGGCGAACGTTCATGTTTATCGCACTGAGAAGCTCGGGGCAGTCAATTCGATCTTGCAAAATATCCGAAATCGTCATAGCACGGAATAGATCCCGTCGCACTTGCAATGTATCGAGTCCAATAAGCAAACCCCGGCTTTCATAACTTGGCAGCTGGTGAGGGTTGCTCCAAGGCAATCGACGAAGGGCAAACCGAACAAATCTGCGCTGTACTGCCTCAATTCGATGGACGCCGTTGAGATAATGAGGGTTCCACACAACTGAACAATATTCCAGAGTTGATCGAACGAGTGAGCAGTAGAGAGATTTCAAGCAGTAAATATCTGAAAAGTGCTTAGATATTCTCATTATGAACCCCAAACAGCGTGATGCCTTTGCGACAATATAGCTGATATGCTGTTTAAACGTCAGTTGTTCATCGAGAAAAACTCCGAGATCTTTGACGCAATTCGCTCTGTCAATTGTGGATTCAGCTAGACAGTAATCGAATCGAATTGGCGTTTTTTTCCTCGAGAACGTAATGACCGTACATTTCTTGGGGTTTAGGGTCATTCGGTTGATCTCGCACCATTCCGCAAAGGTTTCCAGTTGGCGTTGAAGGAAAGCTGCATCATGAGTATTCCGGATTCTATGGTATAACTTGAGGTCGTCGGCGAAAGACAACCGTGGTCCTTCTAAACAAAAGTTAACGTCGTTGAAATACAGAAGAAAAATCAATGGACCGAGATGGCTGCCTTGCGGAATACCAGATGAAGCACAGAACTCTTCGGATACACAATCACCTATCTTGACTGCTAGACGACGATCACTGAGATACGATTGCATCCAACGGAGAATATTAGTACCAAAGCCGAGTCTATCCAATTTTGCCACTGCAATAGCGTGATTTATCTTGTCAAAAGCAGCTGAAAGGTCCGTGTAGATAACGTCAGTTTGAAGGCCGTCCGACATAGCATCTGTAACATATGTTGTGAACGACAGAAGATTCGTAGATGTTGAACGTTTCGGCATAAATCCATGCTGAGTCTCGGAGATAATTCAATTCAATTAAGGACTAGCAATTACGAGTTGTACGGTCATCCTGCTCATGCTCAATTGGAAAAGGAAGCACATAAACGCTTTCAAGACGAGGTGGAATTGAAACTTAAGCGGTTTCATATACGAAGTAGGACTGTTAAAATGGGTATTTTGAATACTGGTGACAAAATAGACAGATTAACCTGACCTATTACAAATCTAAAACGATGCGCTGGAGCTCAAACATTTTTTGAACATTATTTTCAGTATATGTTAAGGCATTTGTATAAGTAGAAAACAGCAATTTTAGGTCTGTTTTCGAAGTAATGGTTTGTCGAATCTCTTTTGTCTCTTTTTGTCTACTGCATTTAGCTAACCTGCTCTGCTTTTTGGTACAATAAGCGAGTTAGACAACATGACGACATGCACACTTTTCATGCTGCGATCATCAGTGGTTCTCAAGTAACGTCTGTTGAGCGATTACTTTGTTAATAAATTATGAATTGGCATCAAAGCAAGTTAAATGCGACTGCTTTGTAAATTCAATTTAATTTCGATTTTTTCTTTGTGATTACCGGTTTTTAGCGGTTTTACCGGTTTTTTCATTTTCAATGCCGAAAATACCGGTTTCTCAAAATGCCTCGGTTTTCCCAACCCTACTTCAGAGTGTCTAATTTACCTAGCCCTTCGGCTCCCTTGTACCACTCTGCACCGAAACTTTCTTCTCGTACCATTCAGCGCCACTTACTCGTTCAGCTCCCGACTTGTTCGCAAACTACTCGGTCCAGTCCCCAACGATGGATCTGGCCTACTCCGAAGGAGAATTCCTAGGCGAGACAGGTTCTCCCGATACCGAGCGGTAGATTTCTCCCGATGCCGATGTTCGTTTCCGTGAGTCAATTAGCTCCCCGCTTTGTTCCGATCTACTCGATATAGCCCCAGCGATGGACCTAGCCTACTCTACGGACCAGCCAGTATGTGCTAAGGTCCATCCAGCGATTCCGGGTGGAGCGTAGCTTCTGGTTCACTGGCGCCCCAATGATCCATTGCTAGCTATTCGACGCGGTCTGATCCCCGGCTGTGCATCTACCCTACTCACGAGCTATCCGGTAGGGTGTTAAGGTCGGTCCGGCGATTCCGGTTAAGTCTGACGTCCGTATCACTGGCGCCCAGATGACTCGAACCCGGTTCTACGTTGCGTACTACTCAACTGATCCCCGGCGGGGGGCCTAATCTACACCAACGGATAGTTCCCCGGCGGCGGAATTTCTCGCGAATCCCAATTTGTGATTTAACGGCGACTTTCTAGCCAAGGGCGTACTTTGTTGGTCCTTTCGCCACTTCCTCTGCATCTCGGAGAGTATACTCGTAACCACTCTATTTACAGCGTCCCAGGTATGCTCGTCGTGGCACGTCTCTTTAACGATACTGTCAACTATCACACCCTACGAAAACTTCTCAGAACCTAGACCACGTGTTCCTGCGTCTTTGCACGTTTACACACTCCGGGCAAAGGAGTGCCGAAGCATGTCCAAACCGGTGCAAGTACTTCCGGCAGCATCCGTGCCCGTACAAAATTTGCATCAAATGTAAGTTCACATCTCCATGTTTCCTATGCACCCAAGCTGTCACATTTGGGATTAGTCCTCAGCCATAGTGATGCATTTTCGGGATCATGCCGGCGAGAATGCATACTAACTCCGACGATATTGTTCTGTAACCACTCGCGACTCGTACGGGCATCAGCCGGAATGTTCTGTTCAGCTTTTCACGATTCCGGTTTTCACGATTCTGGTTTTCAGCGCAGCACCCCAGGCAGGAACCTCATATCGAAGTATCGATGACGAAACAGTAGATAGCATACGTCTCGTCTCGGTAGCCGACATATGGCATGATTCTCGTTGTCTTCGCCGACTTTTCACAGACGTAGTCGACGTAATTGTTGAAGCTCAACCGGTCGTCGGTTATCACTCCAAATTCTGCCCTCCAACGTCGATATGAATCCGCTGAATCGCTTTGACGCTGCTTGTGGTGGGTTATTTACAGCTTGACTCCGTTCATCCAGCTCTCGATCGCGTCTATTGTCTCCGTCACCGACAACTCCACTTCTTCAAATGTCTCACCAATCACCGTTAGTTACATGTCGTCCGCGAAACCTACACAGAAAAAAATATTTTGTAATTTTAAGTTTATTTTCATAAACATATTTGGAGCATGAATATAAATGTAAAATTAAGTTCCACCACAAATCCACACGACTTGTCGTGCTTTCTTCAACGATTTTTATTTTAACTCTACACGTGGGTTGAAAATTACAGTTTCTTCAAACGGAAAACCAATGCACTTCAATGTATTTTTTACACGCTTATTGCTGTAAAATGAATGATATGTAATATTACACGAACGAAAGTGTAAAATTGCATGCTTTTTGATGCTCTAATTGAGTGCATTGATTTTAACGTAATTTTCAATCAAAGTTTTGATTCAATCTTTGTATGTTTACATTCGTATTGATTTACATGTCGTTTAAATTTCATTATTTTTTTGTGTGCGCGATTTTCACTTTCCTGGACAGCCGAAGAGTTATGACCCCATCCCATGACCAAGAATGGAGCCTTGAGGAACGTACGCTGTGAATGACATTGACTTCTGCCCTTCGCTCGTCTCGCACAGCAGCACTCTGCTCTATAAGTAGCTCTTCAGGATCTAGCATAGATAGTTGGGAACCCTCATTCTGTGCAGCGCTGCAGCAATGGCTGTCCAGTTGGCGCTGTTAAATGCATCTTTAATATCTATCATGACCACAGGCCAGTATCGATATCCTCTTCACTTCTGTTTAGATGCCTTCTCAGCACTCTTAAAAATTGTCAGAATTGCATCCACTGTTGACGCTTCTTGCGCAATCCGAGCTGCCTCTTAGTTAGTCCGCGCGGCTTCGGCTGCAGTACCAGCTTCTATACCTTCCAAATTTCGGAGAACCTTTATTTAAACACATCTGCAGCACCATCCTGAACACGTCCAGATCTGCCAGGATCGCAGCTTTCAGCGCCACGTTTGGTGTTCTATCCGGACTGGGGGATTTCTTTGATTTCAGACACTTCGATGCTTTGTCGAGCTCATCGTTACTTACCAATCGTCCGTGTGTGCTCCTTCTTCTTCGCCGTACGGTGTTGGTGGCCAGATAGTTGGATCGTGCTTCGGGTAAAAGACCCTCGATAATTATATTCAGCTTACTCGGGCATATTTTGGCTGGCGTCGTCGAACCCTTCATTTTCGCCATCACGACTAGGTACGCGTCGCCCCAGGGATAAGCGTCTACTTCTCGTCACAGCTCTTTGGGGCAATCTGATTTTTTAAGTCTCTCAGGTTACTCTCCAAACCCCAGGCGTTGAAGTAACCACCAATGACTACCGGCTTCCGACCGATCAACTACTCGGTTAACTGCTCCAGCATTAGGCTGAACTGCTTTACTGTCCACCTTGGAGGAGCGTAATAGCTACACACGAAGACGCCATTGATTTTGGCGATCACGAAGCCCTCAGATGAGCGTTCTACCACTTCTTGAATGGGGAATCTGCCCATAATTTTTATCACAGCCGTTCAATCGATATGAGAGTTCCCAAAATCGATTTTCCAGCGCGAGAACGCCCTCCAGCACTACGAGACTCATCGTGTTGGTCGAGTGCATGCAACCCAAGGCAATGCGCAAGCAACGATACTGGATTATCTCCAGTTCGATGAAGTGTATGTTCGAGGGTAATTTTTAAGGTTTTAGGCCAACCCCCCCCCCCCCCCCCCCGCCAAAAAGGACGACCGATTGCCTTGCGATAGCTTCAGTCTTATTGGATATAAAGGGGGCTTTTGACTCAGTTTCTTTCTGAGAAGCTGCACCTGAATGGTCTTTCACCGATTTTTAAATAACTTTTTGCTAAACCTGTTGTCTGAAAAGCACATGCATGTCTAAGTTCCCTGTTCTACAATTTTTACGTAAATGACATTGACGATTGTCAATTCATGCATGCTAGTGCAACTTGCAGACGACGCGCAGTGTCGCCTAGCCGGACAAAATCTCTAAATTTTATTTTGGATTTTTCATTTAACATTTTCTTTGTTTGTAAAGAGGTTTAATGGAGTTTTCTCAAAATATTAGGTATTGAAGACGAAAGATAGATTTTTTGCAGAACTTCAAAGGTGAAATAGATGATCAATTCTGTAAAAAAATGTATTCAAACCTATGTTATTCAAATGACTATATATTTTTAGTTAAGATTCCGATTAGGGTCGAACTGGTTTCATTTGAAAGGTTATTCGCTGGACTTATAATTTTCCATTTAGTCGATACAAGCTTTTTTCTCACACAAACATGAAGCACAAATAATAAATCGTGCATTAAATTAAAATTATAATGTTCAAAGTACAGTACAGCCTTATTTTGAAACAGTTCGGAAAGATCACTTGTAGTTAATGATACTTGAAAATTAGTGTACGTTCCGAAAATGAATGTGATTTTTCATTATATGTCTGAAGGAGACGCATGATTGTGTTTGATTCCCCAAGGTACGAAATATAATTTATGAATGTCTACCAGCATTATCAACAATTGAAAAAATGTGTATTCTGCTAAAAATTCGCTACACCAATTTTTTTGAAAATGAATTTTCATATATTGTGCACCTCAATATTCGTTAATGTTGAATTTTCGAACCACGAACTAAGTACCAAAATTTTGAGGTAGAAATAAAAATAAAAAAAAACATCAAATATGAATTCAGTGCGACAAAATTACCCCAATGTGAAGTTTTCATCAAATTCGGGCCACTTTTGAGGTTTTGTCCGGCTTTTGTATGGAAGATGATCACTGTGCGACGGGGTGGTCTCTGTTACAGCGCCCAAGGCATTTGGGGGTGTTTCTGTTTCCGCTCTGCTTCGAACATACACTTCATCAAACTGGAGAGAATCCAGTATCGTTGCTTGCACATTGCCGGCGTAGCCAGAAATTTGGTTTGGAGGGGGTTTTGACGAAAATCTTAGATTTTTCGAAAATGTTGGCGGGTCTATTGATGACATTTAATCTGTAGGCCGCGATCGACTGGGTACTACCGTGTTCTGCAGTAATAGCGAAATGGGATGGTGTGAGCGGGCATGGGTGCTATAACCTTACTGTAGGTAGAATTAAGTACCTGTCGCATGTGTCAGTTATGATGGGTGGCGGACTACGAGACAGGTTAGGTCAAGTTCAGCGAGTGGCCCAAAACACCACTTTACTAACAATCAAGCAGAAAAGGATGAGCTGAAAATTCGCAACTTCGAAACCGTAGCATTGGAGGAGCTTTGATAGACGGGGCAGAATGTGTGGAAATGCGGGGATCGAGCGACGGCATAAGAGCTGGGCAAAATGTGCCAATGCGTATCAAGTGGCAGGCGATCAGCGAAAGGATTTGTGTAGTGTGGATCAAATCCACAGCATTATCAATGTGCACTGATCTCACGAAGCCGAGAAAGATGCATTTTATGCGCAGCTGGAGCATGTCTATGATAGCTATGATGTCATCGGTGACATAAACATCCTGATAGGCCGGGGCATTGTATAAACCGGTTATCGCACAGGATAGTCTGTAAACCTTATAAACAATGCGCAGAAATTCTCATGATTGATAAGTATATTAAGACGAACACCTAAATAGCGAAGCAGTAGACGACAAGAGTATTGCAAGAATCAGCTTAGAGAAGCGCGCAGTCGACGGTAGATTCCGGATCTACCTAAGATTCATTAAAAAATAGGACGGTTGGACCGCTGGCAATGATCAACTGTCATATAAGCAACTCAAACACAGAGTAGAGGAATTTGCTAGAGCACTCCACTGGGTGCTTTTGAAGATCTGGAAGGAGGAGATTTTACCGAAGTATAGGATGTAGGAAGTAGTATGTCCCATCTATAAAAATTGTGTTAAGTGGGATTTTTGCAACTAATTGCCGATTAATCGCATTACTGAACTGCCCTTGTATGCAAAGGTGACGTAAATGCCATCGAGTATATTTATCAGGAAATCAATTTTCAAATCTCACATGGTGCGGGTAAAAGCTTGCTTTCGCAACTTTGCTTTTCGTATTTCAACAAGTTATTTTTTTTAAATCGTTTGCACTGAAAGATGCACCTTTGCATACTAGAATAGTAAACGTCATCTACAAGATGTTCTCCCAAATTCTTTGTTGCCGCCTATCTTCAACCAAGCTATTTGCAAAAACATTCTTGAAAACTTTGCTGAAGACACTAAGTCTCGAAATAAATTTGATTGGAATTAGTAATGCATCCAACTGGAAAAATTAATCAACATCATTATGCTGCTAAATACTAAACCACCAAAGGCTGATGGTTTCCAAATTATGGAATCTTGGCGCCATTCAATTCGATACCCAAATGTACACCATAAATAGCGAAAAACGTGAAAAATTTCAATTTTTTTATTATCAATCTTAGCTAGTGGCACTTTATATAAGTGATAACCCCAAAAAAAATCAAATGTTCATAAAAACCGATTCTCACCTGTTAGAGACAAGCGTAAAACGCCATTTTTCATCAGTTTCTATGTAGGCGTTTTCATTGAGCTATTTTGCTTGATATTTACATGATTTATCAACTATAGGTTCCTCACTACAAAAAGTCCCCATAACGTTTAAAACATTAGGTTCTCACCGTAATGAACAGATAATAAACTTCCAAAATTATTATTTGAATATTTAATAAACTAGTCAGCATCAAACTTTTTTTTTCTTCAATCCAAATATTTTGGTTTGGAGGGGGTTTTAACCCCCAAAACCCCCCCTTGGCTACGCCAGGGTTGCATGCACTCGACCAATACGATGAGTCTCGTAGTGCTGGAGGGCGTTCTCCCGCTGGAAAATCGATTTTGGAAACTCTCATATCGATTGCTCATCCGATGCGACATTCTGAACTCGTTGGTGATTGGAAACTTCAAGAGGCTCGTTGAGCTTAATTCTCAAACCCGATTTATGTCCTTGTACTTCGACTACATGGAACAGCGCATCAATACTTCTTCGTATAATCTCAACTGCATCCGTCTCCCTAATATTTCTGATTCTACTGTATTCTTCGACACATCCACGAAGGATCGTGGAATCCCGAACCAGATACGCCCGTAAGTGATTCCCAATATATTTTATAATAAATTCCGATAAGTCGACTGTTACAAAATGTTGTACACTGACGGATCAAATCTCGATGGGTCCACTGGCTTCGGTATCTTCAATAATACTATCACCGCTTCATTCAAGCTCAATGATCCCGCTTTAGTTTACGTCGCAGAGTTAGCTGCAATTCAGTACACCCTTGGGATCATCGACACTCTGCCCACAGATCACTACTTCATTTCGGAAAGCCTCAGCTCTGTCGAGGCTCTTCATGCGATGAAGCCCAAAAAGCAATTCCCGTATTTTCTGGGGAAGATACGGGAGTCCTTGTATACGTTATCTGAAAAATCTTACCAGATTACCTTTGTTTGGGTCCCATCTCATTGCTCTATCCCGGGCAATGGAAAGGCCGACTCTTTAGTAAAGGGGGGCATTAGATGGATACATATACGAAAGACCAATCTGCTTCAACGATTTTTTTTAGTATTTGTCATCAAAGGACACTCAACAGTTGGCAAACCTTGTGGAGCAATGGTGAACTTGGACGGTGGCTACATTCCATTATCCCAAAGGTATCAACGATGTCATGGTTCAGGGGGATTGATGTGGATCGGGATTTCATTCATGTTATGTCCCGACTTATGTCCAACAACTACACCTGGGATGCGCATTTGCGGCGTATTGGGCTTGCGGAGAGTAGTCTGTGCGCTTGTGACGAGGGCTATCACGACATCGAGCACGTTGTCTGGGTATGGGCCGGTTATTATGACGCCAGGTCTCAGTTAAAAGATTCCATTCGAGCCCTAGGTAGACCACCCAATGTTCCAGTTCGGGATATGCTGGCAAATCGCGATCTTCCCTGTATGTCCCTTATTTATATTTTCATAAAAACGATAAATATGCCAATTTAGATCCTCTTTTTTATTTCTCGTTTTTAGAAGTTCCCTCCTGCCTTGTGGAGCCGATCAGCATCAAAGTGCCATTATGTGATCGCCGTCGCCTTTACCACGCAATTTGAGGCGAGAGCTACCCGATTCCGCAGGTCCGATGAATCCCACTCATCAACCTGGGTCTTGACGTTTGGCATGTCGCTGATCTCCCGTCTGCCTGAAAGTCTTCTTACCTGTCAACATATCCGCCTACTCTCTTCTGTTCCTGATATAACTGCTGCAACACCGATGTTGGAAATAATTCACATTTGCATTCTGTATTCCTAGTTTGAAGATAGCTGAATTTTTGTCATAAAAATATTCTTTCCCACCTTGTATATCGAACTGTATTCCTAGTTTTAAGATAGCTGTTCAATTTCTCATAAAAACCTGTTCCCCTTTCAAACTGTATTCTTAATTTAAAAATAGCTGTAAAATTTTTCGTAAAAAAACTTAAACTCCTTTTGTATATCAAACTCGATTCCTAGTTTTAAGATAGCTGCAAAAAAAATTTCTGAAAACCTATTGTATCCTACTTTTGTATATAGCATTGCATTTCTAGCTTTAAGATTGCTGTAAAAAATCCCCCTTGTTGTAAAAAATATTTCAAATTTGTAACCTTCTAGTTTTAAGATATCTAAAATGTAAAAAAATGAATTTGGCACCGCTAAGCTAACGCATTTGTGCCTAACAAATTAACGAACTGAATAAAAAAAACCTGTTTTATTCCACCTAGTGGTGCTATCGTGCCTTTCTCATTTGTCCAAACTACGATTCCATGGCTGATTATGTTCAATACAATGCTGTAAATGTATATTACCTATTCAGTACGATTTGCACATACATACAATGGATCGACAGCCAAGATCTTGAGATACGATGTGTCGGCACTGAAACATCGCTTGAAACTAGCGGCGGATCAAGGAGGAAGATCCGAGGGGTCTGGATCCTGCCTAAAATTTTCAACTTGTTAAGAAATTTTAAACTAGTTTTAAAGTAGCAACCCCTCATTGCATACTCCTACCTAAGCCTATATAGGTCAAAAAATTTAGGCCGGGATTAGGTTGACGATTTTTATAGTGATTGCATAACATTTCTATATGAGAAAGGCAAAAACAGCTATTTAATTTTGTTATTGAAATTTACGTTGTTTCGTTTATTTCCAAAATCTAGAAACTGGTTTCTCAAAAAAACCGCACAAAGGAGAAGCGCGGACTGTCCAAGATGCAGCTCGGATTGCGGCAAGGAGCATCGACAGTGGATGCATTTCAGACAGTGCTCAAGAGTTCTGAGAAGGTATCTAAACAGAAGTGAAGAGGAGATTCCTGTAGTCACGATAGATGTTAAGAATGAATTTACCAGCGCACAGTGGCACGACTTAGAACAAAATGTGGACTAAAGTCCAAGCTTTTACTATCGGTTCATATAGGACGTTTTTATGTAATTTTGGAACACTGAATTCGTTTTCGATATTAAAACATTTCAAAAATAAACATTTACTATTCATTAGGGTGTCTCAAAAATATTTTTTTTCTGAATCGTTCTTAAAATTTGTTGTTAATTAATTTTGGTGTGCTAAATCCTTTTTTGATATTACCATTTGTAAAAAAAATTTCATTATACATTAGGGTGGCTCAAAAATAATTATTTTGTTGTGAAGGCTCAAATTTTTTTAAAGACATTCTTGTGCCCTGAATTCCTATGTTGGTTATAAAAGTAGAAATTAACTTTACTACTTATTAGAGTGCCTCAAAAGCAAATAGTTTGTCTTTTATAATGATTTCTTTCAATTGTAATTTTGGAATTAATTTTCCGTATGGAAACGAATTGATTGACATCTCATTATGGGGCTTCAGAAATGACTATATTATTTTTAAGGATCAAATAAGATGTGATCGACTAATTTTGGAACGTTTTATTCATAAGTGGGTTACTTGGTATGAAAACTACATTTTCTTTCATTTTCAAAACAAACATTTTGAGCGTCCTAGAGGAATATTGATTTTCATTCACTAATCAACAAGATGGTTAACGATTTTGTTTTCGCAGGTGTGTTTTAAGTTACTTAGATTGCTTATTTCATACCTTAAATAAAAATAAATTCAAAATCCAATTTTTTCGCGTATATGGTTCATTTAAAAATGGTCTTATTTTAATTGGAAAATATCGCATACCCTTAAGCTATATCCGTGCTATGCAAACTCGGATAAAATAGTCTCACCAAATAACTAGAACTCAACTGTGTTCACTCAATTTGACAGTTATTACGTAAGTAAGCAAAAATAGTTCATGAAACATTTTATGACACATTTCAATGGTTGAAAATATTTACTGATTTTTAAACATTCTTAATTCCTTTACCACTTAAAAACCATATTTTCAACTCGGCTCCTTACTCTTGATCACTAGTAAAACCCTTGTAGATCATGCTCTAAATGCTGTTTGAAAGTTGTGCATAAATTAATGTCATTACTCTAGTTATAAAGTGAATATTCAAATTAAACATCAGTAATAACCAAGCGTCTCCATTCACATTTTTTTCAAATTTTGACTGCTTATCGCAAGTTTTCGCAAAACTAGCATAGGCTCATTTTAAAGAGAAAATGAAAAGCTTTCGAATGAGCATAGTGTGATCGCGGGCATTCACGGGCGTCGTTGTTGTTTTCGCTTTAGAAGTTCGAATTCAATAAAAATTCATGACAAACAGTTATCTAAACACTAACTAAACCAACTAGTGACTTATTTTTGGCGATTTTAAGATGTAATTTTATCACAGGGATAATTTTGGTGAAGTAATGCAATTCATAAAATGAACCGTTTCTTTGAAAAACGAGAATAACCGTATGTAGTTCCTATGGTCACATAAAGCAAAAAACACTTGAGTTATGCCCTTCAAAAAGCTGTCAAAAATTTATTTTGCATTCAAATCATCCAAAATCTCGCGAAAATGTCTCTGGTGGCTCAGCTGATACGAGAAAAATACTAGTGAAAATATCGCATAACCTTCATATATGGACTTAAGTCCGGGCTCGTCCCACTGTGCAGCGCCAGCTGGGAAGCCATCGCTGCAGCGCAGCACAGAATGAGGGTTTCCGACTATCTACGCCAGATCCTGAAGAGCTACTTCTAGAGCAGAGAGCTGCTATAAGAGACTAGCGAAGTGCAGAAGTCAATGCGAGTCATAGTGGGCGTTCCTCAAGGCTCCATTCTTGGTCCAACTCTTTGGAACGGGATGTACGATGGGGTCATAATTCTGCGGCTGCCCAGGAAAGTGAAAATCTTGAATTTCGCGGACGACATGTAACTAACGGTGATGGGTGAGACACTTGAAGAAGTGGAGTTGTCAGTGACGGAGACAATAGATGCGATCGAGAGCTGGATGAACGGGATCAAGCTGCAAATAGCTCACCAAAAGTTGTTGGTCAGCAACTGTAAAGCGGTACAGCGGATGCAGATCACCGTTGAGGGCACGTGATTGTATCGTAGCGTGCACTGCACAGTGGTCCCAAAGAGCAAACAAGGGTTTTTTTAGATTGCATCAAAACTGTTGACTTTAGCAATGTGGTGTCTTCGAGAAAAAAAACTCCGCTTCTTTTTGTCTTATCGGATTGATGATTATTCTCCCTAGTAGTGAGTTACGAAATTTATTTTCTGCAATAATTCAGATAGACAAACACTTACTTCAGTAAACTAGTGGAGAACTCACTGCAAACATTTTACCTGAAGACTTAAACTCTCTAGCTTTTATGCTTTTTGAAATATAGGGGATTATTTGTGAAAGGCCCCTTAAAAGCAGTTTTTGCATCATAAGTTTTCTTCTAGATTTTTTCCACTATTTAAATCTTCTAGAAGATTGTTTAGGTTGTTAAACTGCATTACTTTGCCAAAGACGGAAACTTGATATCGCTAGTATGTGTGGAGATATTAAGGTTTCGTGATTGAAAATAGCTCTTTTTCCAATACCGATAACTTTTAAACAGGCAAACCACTCGGTAAACAAATTAAAGTGCAAGAAAAACACAACAAATGTTGGAAAAATCAGATCTCCCCAAGGCGGCCCTCTATGGAAATACTCGAGTTAAAGTTTGTCTCATTCCGTCATCAAATGCATGTTCCCCTATTTACCATTTTGTTGCACTTGTTATGAAGTAGGCGCAACGGAATTGTCAGCTGTAACTTTCGATTTACTTAAGACGTGCCAACAAAAGTAAGAAAGGCTAATTATTGCGACTTTAACCCTTCATTTCAGAGCTAATAGTAATATATAGTAATGTAATTGAACTAATTGTAATATAATGTAATGTAATGGAATGAGACCAACTTCAACTCTAGTATTTCCATAAAGGGCCGCCTTGGGGAGATCTGGTTTTTTGCAGCATTGATTGTGCTTTTCTTGCACTTTAATTTGTTTATCGAGTGGTTTGCTCGTTGTTGCCCACTTAAAAGTTATCCGCATTGGAAAAAGAGCTATTTTCAATCAAGAAACGTGAATATCTCCACACATACTAGCTGTTGTAATAGCTTTTAGTCGGGTATACAGTTTATCCACACCTTATGTATATTCATGTTGATTTCCTTATGAACGACAGTTAAATAAAGTTCTTTGTACTGAGCGGACGTACATTGGATTTCTCTCTGAGCCATAAAAACAACATGGTGTCAGAAGTTTTCGCGGTATAGAAAGTTCGAGAAACGTTTGTAATCGTCGGGCATCGAAAACCCGAGATCCGCGTAAAGGAATTGAGCAAAACAGAAAGCGATTTAAACTTTTTGTGTTTTGTGATAGCAAAACAAAAACACTATGGAACAAATAGCAGATTTGTTAAAACATCAAAACAAGCTTTTCGGAGAGTTAATTCGTCAGCAGCGTCAGCCGCAAGAGGCAGCACCAGCACCAGTAGCGGCTTCGCCCCAAAATGTCCCGCTTCCGCCTCCATTAGCCATTATAGGAGACATGGAAGAGAACTATACATTCTTTGAGGGCAACTGGCGCAATTATGCAACGGCTATTGGTATGGACAACTGGCCAGAGGACGAAAATGCAAAAAAAGTGAGTTTCCTGCTATCAGTTGTAGGCACGGAAGCTTTAAGAAAATTTTGCAACTTTGACCTGACGGCTGAAGATAGGAGATCACCAGATACCGTGTTAGCAGCGATTAAGGCCAAAGTGGTACGCACAAGAAATATCATCGTAGATCGGTTAGAATTTTTAACGGCCAACCAGACAGCAGGAGAAAATATCGACGACTACATGGCTCGTTTGAAAGCTCTTGCTAGGCCGAGCAAGTTTGGAGCTCTTGAAGCAGAAATGGTGACATACAAGCTGGCTACCTCAAATAAGTGGCCGCACCTTAGATCCAAGATGCTCACAATGACGGACATCACAGCAGCCAAGGCAATAGACCTGTGTCGTATTGAGGAAATTACAGCGAAGCATGTTCAGACGTTTACATCAGATAAGATGGCAGAAGTAAATAAAATCAAAACACCCTCATCTTCCAAGGCTCGCAAGTGCAAGTTTTGTGGGGATTGGCACCTGTTTGAAAAAGGATCATGTCCAGCCTACGGCAAAAAATGCAAGAAATGTAACGGGAAGAACCATTTTGAAAAGGTTTGCCGGAAGAATGCATCGAAACGCAACCAGCTACGTCGAGTTAAAAAGATAAATGATGACACTTCTGAAGACAGCGACTCAGAGGACGAGAGCGGCGAGCAATCGGAAGAGTCCGAAATGGAAGGAGAGATTGGAAAGATTTTTGATAATTCAAAAAAAGGTGGTAACGTACTAGCGGAAATTTCTTTAAAAATCAAGGATAGATGGAGAAAAGTGAACTGCGAGCTCGATACTGGTGCCAATACCAGCTTGATAGGGTACGATTGGTTACGTAAACTGACCGGAGAAACAGATCCAGAATTGATACCATCACCCTACAAGCTTCAGGCCTTCGGAGGTGGCATAATACATGTACTGGGTCAAGTCAAACTACCATGCAAATGCCAAGGAAAAAAATACATTCTCGTGCTACAGGTCGTTAACGTCAGCCACAGACCGCTTCTATCGCTGAAGGTTTGCACGACGTTTGGATTGATTAAATTCTGCAACTCCGTGAGCCTGGTACCTTCCCAACCATCATCTAAAGAAAGTGAGCAAGATATGCTAAAGATCTACCGTATCGAGGCAGAAAGGATCGTGAACAAGTACAGCAACGTGTTCGAAGGATACTGAAAAATCAACGGAGAAGTCAGTTTGGAGATCGACAGTAGCGTTTCGCCGGTAATACAGCAGCCCCGCCGGGTTCCGATTGCGCTTAGGCAGAGCCTTAAAACAGAACTGGATCAACTACAGAAAGATGGAATCATTACAAGAGAGTGTCACCATACTGAATGGGTGAGTAACATTCTACTCGTTAAGCGCGGTCCTGCAGGGTTCGAATCCTTTCGTATTTGCCTGGATCCCATTCCGTTGAATAGAGCTTTAAAAAGACCCAACCTCCAGTTTGTTACATTGGACGAAATCTTACCGGAGTTGGGTCAAGCAAAAATATTTTCGACAGTTGATGCCAAGAAGGGGTTCTGGCACGTGGTGTTAGATGAGACAAGCAGCAAATTGACTTCGTTTTGGACCCCCTTTGGGCGCTATCGTTGGCTGAGACTTCCTTTCGGCATCTCCTCAGCGCCTGAAATCTTCCAATCCAAACTTCAAGAGATAATTCAAGGATTGGACGGAGTGGAATGCCTAGCAGATGACTTACTTGTTTACGGCCGAGGCACATCCGTGGAAGAAGCATTACGTGACCACAATGCTAATCTAGAGAAGTTATTTTTACGCTTGAAACAAAACAATGTTAAATTGAACAAATCAAAGCTCAAACTATGCGAGACATCTATAAAATTTTACGGTCATGTTCTCTCGACACAAGGATTACAACCAGATTTCACCAAAGTTTCGTCCATCCAACACTATCCCGTTCCCTCAAATAGAGCTGAGCTACATCGTTTCATTGGAATGGTTACGTACCTAAGCCGATTTATTCCCAATTTGAGCGCCACTTTCACTAAGCTTCGCCGCTTAATACATGTAAAGACACCTTGGCAATGGACACTTATAGAGGACGAAGAATTCTCTAAAGTTAAATCTCTTGTGTCCGATATTTCAACGCTACGGTACTACAATGTTCGTGAACATCTGATAATCGAATGTGACGCCAGCTGTTTTGGATTGGGAGTAGCTGTATTTCAAAAAGACGGAGTTGTGGGTTACGCTTCCAGAACGTTAACGACCACGGAAAAAAACTACGCGCAAATAGAGAAAGAACTACTCGCAATTTTATTCGCATGTGTGCGTTTTGATCAATTGATCGTTGGCAATCCCTGCACCACAATCAGGACCGATCATAAGCCTTTGATCAACATATTCAACAAGCCACTGCTCACAGCACCGAAAAGATTGCAGCACATGCTCTTAAACTTGCAACGCTATCAACTCAGCATAGAGTTTGTTGCTGGAAAGGAGAATGTTGTAGCAGACGCAATCTCACGAGCACCTCATGATGACTACAGTGAATCCGACGAATTCCGGAAGCTGAACATCTACAAAATTTTCAAACAGTTGGAGGACTGTAGTATGAGTTCTTACTCGAACATATCCGACAGCTGCTTAGACAGTATCATGGAGGCTACGGAACAAGATGCAGCATTGCAAGCAGTGAAGGATTTTATCCGGAATGGCTGGCCGAACTCAATTAACCGAGTACCTTCAGTCGCCAAGATTTACTTCAAGTACCGAAACGAGCTGTCCACACAAGACGGATTCATATTTAGAAACGATCGGATTGTAATTCCTGTTACACTGCAAAGATGTATTATCGATAAAGTTCACGTAAGTCACAATGGCATTGAGTCAACTTTAAAACTTGCCCGAGAAAACGTATTTTGGCCAGGGATGAGCGCACAGATAACAGACGTGGTAAAAGAATGCGCAACGTGTGCGAAATTTGCTCCCAGCCAACAAAAACCACCCATGCAAAGTCATGCAATCGCCGTCTACCCGTGGCAAATCGTTTCCATGGATGTATTTTTTGCTATGTATCGAAGTAAGAAACATCAGTTTCTTGTAACTGTTGACCACTATTCAGATTATATCGAGTTGGACATCCTAAAGGATATGTCTGCCAGGCGACTTGCCGAAACATGCAGAATGAACTTTGCTCGTCACGGGATTCCACAAATAATAAACACAGACAACGGAACCAATTTTGTGAATGAGGAAATGAAAGAAATGGCTGTCAAATGGAACTTCAGGCATTCGACGTCTTCCCCTTACCACCAACAAGGCAACGGCAAGGCGGAATCTGCCGTGAAGATAGCGAAGCGATTGATTCAAAAGGCAGAAGAAACAAATCAGGATATCTGGTACGTTTTGCTTCACTGGAGAAACATCCCGAATAAAATCGGGAGCAGCCCAGTCACAAGATTATTTTCACGCAGCACCAGATGTGGAGTACCAGCATCGGCTGAAAAATATGCTCTTCGAATTGTGCACAACGTTCCAGAAGCAATACTAGAAAACAAAAGGAAGATGAAGTATTATTATGACCGCAAATCTC
This sequence comes from Topomyia yanbarensis, assembly GCF_030247195.1. Lineage (NCBI taxonomy): Eukaryota > Metazoa > Arthropoda > Insecta > Diptera > Culicidae > Topomyia > Topomyia yanbarensis. The sequence continues at coordinate 292,853,013 of NC_080671.1, read as the reverse complement.
GTGAATTGCCTGTACTGCAAATTGGTTCACCCGTTTATGTCCAGCTACATTCGGAAAATAGCAAATCTTGGACACCAGCTATCGTGAATGAGCGGCTCAATGATCGTTCGTATGTCGTGGACGTAAATGGATCCTACTACCGCAGAGATCTGGTCAACATAAAACCGCGTAAAGAACCAACTATAAATCACAGCCCGAATTACGAAAACACTCGACGGGAAAGCGAATGTGTTTACACTCCCGTTTTAGATGAAATGTCAACCAGACCGCTTATCACACAGCCAACTGAGATGGAATCCAACGAACTGACAACACCCGTTGTAATGCAATCAGCTGTGGCAGCCCATGCGGCAAAGGCGACGAGTGCGAGGAACAGTCAGAATGAAACGACAATGGGCAGCACAATCATCAATGAGAATACCACAGATGCAGCGAACAGACCGAAACGTCAGACAAAACTTCCAAGCAAATTTAATGAGTATGTAATGTACAATTAATTTTAGAGAAAAGAGAGGATGTTGTAATAGCTTTTAGTCGGGTATACAGTTTATCCACACCTTATGTATATTCATGTTGATTTCCTTATGAACGACAGTTAAATAAAGTTCTTTGTACTGAGCGGACGTACATTGGATTTCTCTCTGAGCCATAAAAACAACACTAGCGATATCAAGTTTCTGTCTTTGGCAAAGTAATGCAGTTTAACAGTTTAAACAATGTTCTAGAACATTTATATAGTGGAAAAAATCTAGAAGAAAACTTATGATTTAAAAACTGCCTTTAAGGGGCCTTTCACAAATTATGCCCTATATCTCAAAAAGCATAAAAGCTAGAGAGTTCAAGTCTTCAGGTAAAATGTTTGCAATGAGTGTCTCCACTAGTTTGCTGAAGTAAGTGTTTATCTATCTGAATTATTGAAGAAAATAAATTTCGCAACTCACTACTAGGGGGATTAATCATCAATTCGATAAGACATAAAGAAGGGGAGTTCCATTCCAAGAAACTTTCTCATAAACACCACATTACTATAGTCAACAGTTTTGATGCAATCTAAAAGCCCCTTTTTTGCTCTTTGGGACCACTGTGCACTGTAGTAATTTGGAGTGATAACCGACGACTGGTTGAGTTTCAACAACCACGTCGACTACGCTTGCGAAAATTCGGCGAGGGCAACAAAAGCAATAGCGAGAATCATGCCAAACGTCAGGTGTCCGAGAAGCAGCACGAGACGTATGCTATTTACCGTTTCGTCATCGATACTTCGATATGAGGTTCTATATGAGGTGAAAAGCTGAACAGGACATTCCGGCTGATGCCCGTACGAGTCGCGAGTGGTTACAGAACAATATCGTCGGAGTTAGTACGCGTTCTCGCCGGCATGATCCCGAAAATGCATCACTATGGCTGAGGACTAATCCCAAATGTGACAGCTTGGGTGCATAGGAAACATGGAGAGGTGAACTTACATTTGATGCAAATTTTGTACGGGCACGGATGCTGCCGGAAGTACTTGCACCGGTTTGGACATGCTTCGGCACTCCTTTGCCCGGAGTGTGTAAACGTGCAAAGACGCAGGAACACGTGGTCTAGGTTCTGAGAAGTTTTCGTAGGGTGTGATAGTTGACAGTATCGTTAAAGAGACGTGCCACGACGAGCATACCTGGGACGCTGTAAATAGAGTGGTTACGAGTATACTCTTCGAGATGCAGAGGAAGTGGCGAAGGGACCAACAAAGTACGCCCTTGGCTAGAAAGTCGCCGTTAAATTACAAATTGGGATTCGCGAGAAATTCCGCCGCCGGGGAACTATCCGTTGGTGTAGATTAGGTCCCCCGCCGGGGATCAGTTGAGTAGTACGCAACGTAGAACTGGGTTCGAGTCATCTGGGCGCCAGTGATACGGACGTCAGACTTAACCGGAATCGCCGGACCGACCTTAACACCCTACCGGATAGCTCGTGAGTAGGGTAGATGCACAGCCGGGGATCAGACCGCGTCGAATAGCTAGCAATGGATCATTGGGGCGCCAGTGAACCAGAAGCTACGCTCCGCCGGAATCGCTGGATGGACCTTAGCACCTACTGGCTGGTCCGTAGAGTAGGCTAGGTCCATCGCTGGGGCTACATCGAGTAGATCGGAACAAAGCGGGGAGCTAATTGACTCACGGAAACGAACATCGGCATCGGGAGAAATGTACCGCCCGGTATCGGGAGAACCTGTCTCGCCTAGGAATTCTCCTTCGGAGTAGGCCAGATCCATCGTTGGGGACTGGACCGAGTAATTTGCGAACAAGTCGGGAGCTGAACGAGTAAGTGGCGCTGAATGGTACGAGAAGAAAGTTTCGGTGCAGAGTGGCACAAGGGAGCCGAAGGGCTAGGTAAATTAGACACTCTGAAGTTTGCCGCCCAGATTGTCTTCGTAGGGGAAGAGCATAAAGTTTCGACCCCCTGCTAGCTTTCCGACTACCATGTAGAAATTGCCAGTCTGTGTTGATGGTGCAGAACACACCACCGTCGAGGAGTAGTGCTGTAACCCTACTGAAGGCACTAACTGCTAAGTAGTGGAATTAGAGTGGGTGTTATGCTCATAAAAACCCCCTCCCCGAAGTAATGCCGTAAGGTAGTGCCGGGCAGGATTCAGGTTTTAGGCAAGAGTAGTGGTTTTTGGCGAGTCGGGTGGCAACACAAACCAGCTCCCTGAGACGTTACAGTTTAATATATTTTCCCTGCAGCCTCAGGGCTTTTTTGGAAGTTTTTTGCTATCCTCTAAAAACAAAAACAAAAAAACACACGCAGTCGATTGGTATATGAGACTCGGCCAAATAACAAACCGGAGTTGAAAATAAGAAAAATTTTCTGAACTATATATGAAGATATAATAGCTCATTGAGTTAAAACTATCAGCAATAGTCTAGAAATGTCTCGCTCATATACATACTAATTTCGTAATAAATCCAGTGAAGATAAATTTTCTGTATTGTATTGTGAAGATATTTTTGATCCTTACACGAGAAACTATCAACGGTCTTCTAGAAATGTTTCGCTCACATACAAATTATTTAAGGTTATATCATTCATGGTTATTCACGATAGATTTAAATTCTTCCACATAATTGTAATTTTCAGTGTTTTGTAGTACTTGCACCGACTTTTTAGTCGTAGAAAATTCAACTTTGGTCGCATCTAAATGCAGTAGTAGTAATATAGTAGTCTAGATAGCCCAAAAAAAATAGCAGTTTGCAATATTTTCTAAACTGCTAAGATGTAACGAGATGGAAATTTCGCTTTCGAGGTCTGGTTATTAGAGTGTTGAAATGATGATTGACATGATCCTATATCACGCCTCTTGGTTTAGAACCGAGCATATGAGCATAAGGTGTAATGTTTCTTCCTTTGGAACCTCTTGCTCTCGTGTACATATTTATTACCATTTATTACCGTATTTTTTCCCGAAGATATTAAACATTAGATAGTCCTTCCTGAGTTTCAAAAGAACTTGATAGTGTCCCCGATACTCGGACGTAACACATCACTCGATCCATAGTTGATTTGATCAAATATGTCGGTTTAGCTAGAAACCCATATTCGTGTATTAGATCCCATAGGTGATCTCAATCGATTGTATCATATGCGGCTTTGAAATCTATAAACAGGTGGCACGTTGTAATTGCAACATTTTTGAAAGACTAGTCGAATCGAAAATATTTCGTTTGTTGAGATGCATGCCCCAGTAAAACCTGCTCTGAATTCCCCATTTTTCTCTACGGGCAGCGGTGAACACTTTGTAGGTGGCATTCAGCAATGTGATTGACTGGTACTTGCAACAATCCAGCTTAACACCTTTGTTATAGACGGGACATGTGTACATTTGGGTGGGGCATTGTTATATGGAAAAATGTAATCATAGCCACATCAACCGAGCACAGCACTTTTTTGGTTCCTTTTGGGGTCCCAAACAACTGTGCAAAATTTGGGGTCGATTGGTGTTGACTCGGCGTAGCGCATTGCGATTGAAATTTGTATGGAGATTAGTATGGGAAAACCTACATTTTTGCATTTTTAATTCTACAGACTACAATTGTTTCTGTAGTGTGCCAACAAATAGATAGAAGTATAGTCCAGGATATGCTGAATAACTTTGCCGAAGGATGTATGGTGTTAGAATGTTTCTAAGCCATGTTATAGCTGTTTAAAGTTCGATACATCGAATTAAATGCCAAAAATCATTTTTATTGCCAACACTGCCGGTGTACCAATGGTATTTCATATAGCATTCCGAAATAACATTATATATTTTAGTATTACCACATTGATATGTTTAGATGAATTAATCAAAAGCCTTAGCTCAATTTCATGAGCGTAGGTAGTTGAGCAATGGGGCGTAGTGAGAGGGGGGGGGGGGACTTTAATATGTAGAAATTCGAACTGAAATGTTGTCGAGTTGGAATGTTCAGATGAATTATTTCAAAACAATTACACAATGTCCTACGCATAATAGTAACGATGAAATAAAACATACTGTATCCCTTTGCCTTGACTTTTATCAATAGAAGTTACGTTACAAACTGAATCAATTGATGTCGAGTTGATATGTCAGAGGATTGCATTGATTATGTTTCAGTTTAATAGTTTAATATGATTGATGGGATGCTCATTTCGATGCAGTTCGATCACCTGAAGCAAAAAATGTTGCAGGGATCTGGTGGATTTCATGTTGAAATCCAGAAATTAGCTTCACGCCTCGTGATCGAACAGCATAGAAATGAGTATGCTATCAAATCATAATGCGTATTAAACCGAAATATAATCCTCTGACATATCAAATCGACATCAGTTGATTCAGTCTGCAACGTAACTTCTATTGATAAAAGTCAAGGCAAAGGGATACAGTATGTTTTATTTCATCGTTACTATTATGCGTAGGACATTGTGTAATTGTTTTGAAATAATTCATCTGAACTTTCCAACTCGACAACATTTCAGTTCGAATTTCTACATATTAAAGCCTCCCCCCATCCCCCCTCACTACGCCCTATTGCTCAACTACCTACGCTCATGAAATTTAGCTAAGGCTTTTGAATAATTCATCCAAACATATCAATGTGGTAAAACTAAAATATATAATGTTATTTTGGAATGCTATATGAAATACCATTGGTACATCGGCAGTGTTGGCAATAAAAATGATTTTTGGCATTTAATTCGATATATCGAACTTTAAACAGCTATAACATGGCTTAGAGACATTCTAACGCCATACATCCTTCGGCAAAGTTGTTCAGCATATCCTGGACTACACTTCTATCTATTTGTTTGCATACTAAAGGAAGAATTGTAGTCTGTAGAATTAAAAATGCAAAAATGTAGGTTTTCCCATACTAATCTCCATACAAATTTCAAACGCAATGCGCTACGCCGGGTCAACACCAATCGACCCCAAATTTTGCACAGTTGTTTGGACCCCAAAAGGAACGAAAAAAGTGCTGTGCTGAAAAAACGATCATTTTGCCCCACCCTAGTGTACATGTTTTATATGAAGAGTAAACTGAACGAATTTCTATTCGAAAGGTTCAAGCCAGCAATAAGAACGTAGGGAAACGTATATCTGCAAAAACAAACACGGACATTTAAAAACTACAGCCATTTTCAAAATCTCTCTCGATTTAGCAGAAGCTTTTACTAGATCGAACAATCGACTAATGATACATATGCATACTATGCTGAAGTATGCTTTCCAAAATGTGATTTTGTGTAAAGGTTTGGGAGAAAAGTTCTTCATTCAAACATAGAATGAATAATTTTGCTCCCAAACATTTACGGAAAATCACCTATAATTCTCACAAGCTGACATCAGCAGCCTGGTAAATATAAACATTTGAATTGTGCGTTTATTTCCCCGGCAAGCAGTTTATCGTCTATTTATTCTTCATTAGGGGGAGGGTAACCAAATTTTCACCTCTCAAGAACTTGCGAAAAGCTACTGACAATGCAGTATGGAAGCTCCACCTCAACGGCATCCCTTATTATTGAACGCCCAGGCAGTTTAGTAACTATAATAACATATCGGAAAGAATGAAATATTCAAACCAACAGTCAGACTATAATCATCAATGGGGAAACACGTGGCTGCAACCATGCGGTAGCTGTATGATCGGTGTAAAGTCAGACCGGACTAAGTAGCAAAATCTCAAAAGAAGAGAAAATGATAGGATTGAATCAAAAATTTCTTCTTCAGCTACATTCATTTGCGCCAGATTTGAAAAATATTATCATTAGCATGAATTATGAAATGAATCCATTGCGGATAATACCGTAAAGAATGCAAAGATTCAATCTTTGTACACGTTTTTCTCTGTATCAATGTAATATCGCTTAGTCCGGTCTGGCACAAAACTGACATCTTGCATGCGCGTGCGCTTTGTATTCATTTTCACTGAAGTTAGACTGGACATACGGCATTTGGTAGAAATGCGGCTGCAAATATGGGTATTTCATAAACTTTACTAAAATATGAATAACTCAAAAACGAAGCATCGTAGCTTTTTTTTTTATTTCGATTATAGAGGTTTTAACCTTAAGGTCATTCGCCTCTTCAGGATAGAAAAATCTCTCATGAAAAATTTCTAGCCCTATGTGCGGGGTTGAGACTCGAACTCAGGTGCGCTGCGTACAAGGCAATCGATTTACCAACTACGCTACGCCCCCCCTCAAGCATCGTAGCTATGTAATGTAAGCGAACAAAAAATTCTACACAAAGCAAGCTACAATCCTATGCAATAATATGGGGTACTTTTGAATAATATATCGGAGATATTTTGGTTCGAACTAGAAAATGCTAGCCGTGAGTAATCATCAAAATTTTAAATTTTTAGTTATACCAAAAAATAGCTTAATTCCTTGCGCAACTTTACACGAGAGGGATTGTTGATATCTTTTACGTAAAAGTTTTAAAAAATCGAGAAAGCGCCGCAGCCGATCCTGTAACCTTTCGCCTTAATAAGCGACCATTATTAGTTGCCGAAGAAAAAGTGGACCTATCACAGCGTTACAATTTGCGATCGAACTCTAATCGCCGAAAGGTGAACGGCGTTGAGATTATCGAGCCTCCCAATGATGAAACGCCAAAGCCCCCCGCTTAGTTTTGCCGAAGTGGTTAAATCTTTGACTGAGCAAAATGAAGTTTGTGCTCGCTTTAGGCATTTCAAGTTGCGTAAAATATATTGCAACGAAAAGTTGAAATATGCCATGTATTGCGCAATAGTTGAAGTTGACACGAAAACTTTTTTTAAAACAATTGAAATCGGAAAATTGAACGTTGCATGGGACAGGTGTCGTATGTTTGATGGTCTGGAGGTCACACGATGTTATAAATGTTGTGGATTTAATCATAAAATTGCTGAATGTGAAGCCGAATGTATGACATGTCCAATTTGTAGTGGCAATCATCCGGTGAAAGACTGTAAATCGGGAGAACATAAATGCGCAAACTGCCAGAAAGTTAGAAGTGAACAGAAATTGAATATTGATATAAACCACACCGCATGGATCAACCAATGCCCAGTGTATCTGCGGCAGCGCCAGCGACGAACTGAGCGAGTTGATTTCTCTACATAGCAATTAGAGCAGCACTATGAAATTTTATTTTTGAACGTTGCTGGGGCTCCCTCACACTTTGATGAGCTAAAGCTTCTTATTGGCCGTGTGAAATCAAAGCTAGTCGTATTGACAGAGACCCATTTGACTCAAACCCGAGAAATGTATGAGTTTTCCATCTCAGGGTGTAAATTGGTGAGTTTTTTTTCCCAGATCGGTGCATACTGGAGGGGTTATGATGTACATAGTTTATTGTCTAGAATTTCAAACAACGGTCGGCGATAATTGGTTTTTGGCAACCAAGTGGAAGCCACCGAGATTTTCTGGAAGCGTTTGAAGATTGGTTACACGAAATTATTTCGGAGGAGAACATAAATATCGTTGGTGGAGATTTAAATATCCAGTGGGGTGAACGTGGTTATTTTCGAGAACTGAAAACAATAGTAGATGCCGTAGGAATGAAGCAAATAGTGTTGGAACATACCCGTGTTTGCCTCAGCAGTTTAGTTTTCTCCAATATTGAGGAGTGCGAAGCCAAAATTTTAGAGAAATGGAAAATCACTGACAATGAGACAATCGGAGTAGCTTTTATTGGTTCTCCTAAGTTGTGCTTGCCAGATTGTAATAGCACACATGTTTCATGGAAAATGTACTCCCGATAAAAACTACAAAGCATTCTCAGAAGCGACAGAACGCTTTTGAATGATATAACATCAGTGGAGGGAAAAGCCCAAGTTCTTAGTTCCGCTCTGACAAGTGCAGAAGCTCAATTAACTGAAGTTCGTGTAAATAATTCCTCCAGATCAAATAAATTGTTTGGACCTCGTTTGGCATCGATAAAATCCCAAAGAGATAGTGCGTATAGATTATTTAAAGAAACAAAAAGCTCCGAGAACTGGCAGGCTTATAAAATCCTCCGCAACAACTATGTGCGCGAACTTCGTTTAGCAAAAAACCTATCAGTTCAGCAAGAAATAAATGAATGTGCTGGCGACTCCAAAAGGCTCTGGAAATGTTTAAAAGCTCTTATCAAACCTGGAGATGGGAAAAATTCAAAGGTTTTTTTTTTATTCATTTCGTTTATTTGATAGGCACAAATGCGTTAGCTTGGCGGTGCCAAATTCTTTTGCTTTGTACATTTTGGATATTTTAAAACTAGGAGGTTACAATGTTGAAATATTTTTTTATAAAGGAGACAAATTTTACAGCTATCTTAAGACTAGGAATAAGATTCTATATACAAGAGAGGGGGCAAAAGATTTTTTTTATGAAAAAATTTTAAAACAAGGAATTCAATAGTAATAATTTTTAGGAAATATTTACAGTTATCTTAAAACTAACAATATAGTTTGGTACACAAAAGGGGGAACAAATATTTATGAGAAAATTCGCAGGTGTTTTAAGACTAGGGATACAATTCTATTTACAAGATGGGGGACAAGAGGTAAAATTACAACTATCTTAAAACTAGGAATGCAGAATACAAATTTGAACTTTTTTAGCGGAGACTTATGTTTGGTCAAGATATTCAGAGGGGGGCTGTAGAAGCAGTTGTATCAAGGACAGGGGAGAGAAAGCGTAGATGGTGACCGGGAGAGAAGAGCAAAACTTGCAACTTTCGGACAAACGGGAGATCAGCGAAAGATTACCGCCTCAGTCTAGTAGGTCGGATTGGCGGATGGTATTCTTCGGACCCGCGGGGAATCCTTCAAAAGTCATCGGACCTTGAGTCGCTCTCGCTTCAGTTTCCGTAGTGGTAAGTGCGACGGCGGTTACATAGTTGCAGTCTGGAGCTGATCGGTCCCACAAGGCAGGAGAAAGCTTCTAAAACGAGAAATAAAACTACAAGGGGCAGCCCTATGGGGTTGCACGAGCTGTAGACGTAGGACTATACTACTTAATGTAAAATATTTATTTTCTGAGTACATTTATAGTAATAATAAATCAAATATAAACCTTACGTATGGTTTAATCACAACCAATCAACATCGAATGTTACATATTGAACCAAACCTTCTTGGTTATCATGTCATTTCATTTGTAGTAGGTGATCGAATCCGATTAAACTTATTTAAGAAGATCTGAAGAAAGAAGACAGAAAACTGTGACCGAACTAATACCTGGAACTAAATCTTTATAGCATAAGATTAGCTTGTAAAAACTTTTCGATAGTGTGTGGTAAAAAATCCGGACCAGTGAAGAAAAATCAAATTTTAGACAATATAATCACATTTCATGTATAGACCATGCATTCTTGTTATATTTTGCCATTATTGTAACTTTCCTAAAGTTACGCATATAAATATTGCGAATGCAGTGGTCTTAATCATATATCGAAACTATAAATATACAAGAATCGAAAAAAAATTATATATGGACAAGATGCGTTTTTGCAACGGTTTTTCAAGTTGCAAACTACTATAGGCTGAGTGGAAATGAATCACGTGATGGGGATATGAATTGATCGAACGTAAATAATAAACTTTCGTTGTGCAATTTAGTAACAAATTAGATCTACCTACCTACACGTTCGCCTCAAACATTTAACCCAAGCGCACAAAGCAAAATGAATCAACGCTGATGATGATGGGTAGAGCGAAAGAGACAACTAATACTACGACACTGTGTTAACCGTGTTTACAAATGGATCTCGCATGCACAAACTATTTTGTGTACGAATAATTATACATAAAAGTGTGCTGGAAACGAGCACTACACAAAAGATAGCATAGTGTTTGAACAGGCAAGCTCAGTCGCATTCACTGGGTAGCGTACCTCCACTGGCAGTGTAACGGACTTCTAACTCAGCTACGCTGGCTATGAAAAAACACAGCGCAGTGATCTGCTTTGCCTGCTGTTCAACAGGCATCTGAGCTGGGTCGGCGAAATCCGTCCATTTAAATAGTCGATGATGACGTCATTCATAGAAGCGTAGCGCGCTAGGTACACAAATCTGTCGTGCTGGACTAGAGAAGCGCTATCTTCTGTGTGTAAATGCGCGATATTTTGACTAGGTTGTTCATTATTTAAATTTTTAATGCCATGATATCAAAAATCTTTGGGTTTATCTATTGGAATCTATTCTTAGAAGTATTTCGGGGCGATATGCGCAAAAAATTTGAAAATTTATCGTGAGATGGCTGAATTATATGCGTTTAAAATTGGACCACTTTTCGTTACATACCATTTTTGTAGAATTTGCAACGTGCACCCCTATATCGAAAACAAAGACGTAGTCCTACGTCAAAAAGAGAGGGGCTAAATTGGGATATTTGTCGTTTCTATGAAAGTATAAATAAGGGACATATAGGGGAAATCACGATTTGCCAGTATATCTCGGACTGGGACATTGGGTGGTCTACCTCGGGCCCGAAGGGAATCCTTTAACTGAGACCTGGCGTCCAAGTACCCGGCGCATACCCAGACAACGTGCTCGATGTCGTGATAGCCCTCGTCACAAGCGCACAGACTACTCTCCGCAAGCCCAATACGCCGCAAATGCGCATCCAAGGTGTAGTGGTTGGATATAAGTCGGGACATTACACGAATAAAATCCCGACCCACATCCATCCCCCTGAACCAAGGCTTCGTTGATACCTTTGGGATAATGGAATGTAGCCATCGTCCAAGTTCACCATTGCTCCACGAGGTTTGCCAACTGTTGAGTGTCCTCTGACGACAAATACTAAAAAATTCGTTGAAGCAGATTGGTCTTTCGTATATGTCACCATTTAATGCGCCCACCTTTGCTAATGAGTCGGCCTTTTCATTGCCCGGGATAGAGCAATGAGAGGGGACCCAAACAAAGGTAATTTGACAAGATTTTTCAGATAACGTACACAAGGACTCCCGTATCTTCCCCAGGAAATATGGGAATTGCTTTTTGGGCTTCATCGCACGAAGAGCCTCGATGGAACTGAGGCTGTCCGAAATGATGAAGTAGTGATCTGTGGGCAGAGTGTCGATGATCCCAAGGGTGTACTGAATTGCAGCTAACTCTGCGACGTAAACTGAAGCGGGATCATTGAGCTTGAATGAAGCGGTGATAGTATTGTTGAAGATACCGAAGCCAGTGGACCCATCGAGATTTGATCCGTCAGTGTAGAACATTTTGTCACAGTCGACTTCTCGGAATTTATTATAAAATATATTGGGGATCACTTGCGGGCGTATATGGTCCGGGATTTCACGAATCTCTTCCTTCATGGATGTGTCGAAGAATACAGTAGAATCAGAAGTATCTAGGAAACGAACACGGTTGGGAGTATATGAAGAAGGATTAATGCTCTGTGCCATGTAGTCGAAGTACAAGGCCATAAATCAGGTTTGAGAATTAAGCTCGACGAGCCTCTCGAAGTTTTCAATCACCAACGGGTTCAGAATGTCGCATCGGATGAGTAATCGATATGAGAGTTCCCAAAATCGATTTTTTAGCGGAAGAACGCTTGCCAGCACTTCGAGACTCATCGTATGGGTCGAGTGCATGCAACCCAAGGCAATGCGCAAGCAACGATACTGGATTCTCTCCAGTTTGATGAAGTGTATGTTCGCAGCGGAGCGGAAACAGAAACACCCGTACTCCATCACCGACAATATAGTTGTTTGGTATAACCTGATCAGGTCTCCTGGGTGAGCACCCCACCATGTTCCAGTTATTGTTCGGAGAAAATTGATCCTTTGTTGGCATTTCTGTTTCAGATACCTAATGTAACAGGTACCTTTAGAGTCGAACCAGACCCCGAGATATTTAAATGTGAAAACCTGGTTGATCGTTGCACCCATTAATAGAAGCTGGAGTTGCGCCGGCTAACGCTTCCTAGAAAAAACAACCAACTCAGTTTTCTCCGTGGAGAACTCAATACCCAGCTGAAGAGCCCAAGCAGACAAATTGTCCAAGGTATTTTGTAATGGTCCTTGCAAGTCGGCAGCTTTGGGCCCTGTAACAGAGACCACCCCGTCGTCTGCAAGTTGCCTTAGCGTGCATGAATTGGCAAGACAATCGTTAATGTCATTCACGTAGAAATTGTAGAGCAGGGGACTTAGACATGAGCCCTGGGGAAGACCCATGTAGCTAAATCGCGATGTTGTTAAATCGCCATGCGAAAAGTGCATGTGCTTTTCAGACAACAGGTTTAGCAAAAAGTTATTTAAAATTGGCGAAAGACCATGCTGGTGCAGCTTCTCTGACAGAATGTTGATAGAAACTGAGTCAAAAGCCCCCTTAATATCCAAGAAGACTGATGCCATCTGCTCTTTGTTAGCATAGGCCATTTGGATTTCTGTAGAAAGCAACGCAAGGCAATCGTTCGTCCCTTTGCGGAAGCCAAATTGTGTATCTGACAGTAAGCCATTTGCTTCAACCCAATTGTCGAGGCGAAACAAGATCATTTTCTCGAACAACTTCCGAATACAGGACAGCATTGCAATCGGCCGATACGAGTTGTGGTCGGAGGCTGGTTTTCCTGGTTTTTGGATGGCGATGACCTTCACTTGCCTCCAGTCATGACGGACAATGTTACCCTCAAGAAACTTGTTAAATAAATTCAACAAGCGCCTTTTTGCAGTGTCAGGTAGATTCTTCAGCAAGTTGAATTTGATTCTGTCTAACCCTGGGGCGTTATTGTTGCATGATAAGAGAGCAAGTGAGAACTACACCATCGAAAACGGCGTTTCGTTCGCGGTATCGTGAGGAGACGCGGCGCGGCACGTTTTCTGTACCGGGACAGAGTCCGGACAGATCTTCTTGGCGAATGCAAATATCCAACGGTTTGAATATTCCACGTTCTCGTTGGTACTATTACGGTTACGCATACGTCGAGCCGTACCCCAAAGAGTGCTTATCGCTGTTTCTCTCGTTAACCCGTCGACGAACCGGCGCCAATAACTGCGTCTTTTGGCTTTCATTAGACTCTTCATTCGCCTTTCTAACGACGCGTACTGTAGATAGCTAGCGGGTAACCCATCTTCCCGGAAGGCCTTATATGCAGTGGACTTTTCCGCGTACAGCTCTGAGCACTCTTTATCCCACCACAAGGTGGGAGACCGTCCATGGGTATTCGCGCTGGGTACTGGTTTAGTCTGAGCTTGATTCGCACTGTCGAGAATCAAGCCAGCCAAAAACCTGTACTCTTCCTTCGGAGGAAGTTCTTGAGTGGATTCGATTTTAACAGATATCGCGGTCGCGTAACTCTTCCAATCAATGTTCCGTGTGAGGTCATTGATTGTTTCCGATGGTCTTGAACCGTTAGCAATTGAAATCACGATAGGCAAATGATCGCTACCGTGGGGATCAGGGATCACCTTCCACCTGCAATCTAACTGTAGCGATGTCGAGCATAGCAATAAATCCAACGCGCTTGCGCGTGCTGGTGGTGTAGGAATCCGTGTCATTTCTCCCGTGTTTAAGATGGTCATGTTGAAATTGTCGCAAAGATCTTGGATTAATGTTGATCTATTATCATTATGAAGACAGCCCCATACCGTACCGTGCGAGTTAAAGTCTCCCAGAACTAACCTTTGATTAAAACTTGACAAGCGACAATTTCAATGCCTGGTGTCGAAGGGAGGTTAATTCGGTTGAAAGAATAGCACTTTTTGATCCCCAAAAGTACTCCTCCATAAGGGTTTTCTCGATCCAGACGGATTATATTAAAGTCGTGGAAGTTGAGATTTATATCAGAAGTTAACCAGGTTTCACATAATGCGAAAGTGTTTAGTAAGAATTTGAAGGAATCGATTTTCGGGAGGATACTTCTGCAATTCCACTGTAGAACAGTGATCGAATCAGTGACCTCGTTTGATGACTTAGCCATCGAAGGATACGATCGCTGCAAGGAGAGGCCATTTAGCAGTCAACTGTTTCAAAAATGTTTGCACCATAGGGAGAAAATGTATCAGAATGCTTTTAAGAGGATCAGGAACATTGAAAGCTGTGAAAATTAAGTCCACTATGTCAGAAAATTTCATTAGTCCGCTACTGGACTGAGTATCTGTTTGAAAAAAGGGAACACTTGGGGTTTTTGGTGTCCCTGGAAGTGGTGGATACTCCTTGTTAGAATTAAAATTTCCAAGTCCTGGAGCAACTTGCTTCGGCTTTAGTGCATCACTTCCATTGGATTTATTGATTGTAGTTGGCGCACTCTGAGTGGACGACACCTTGGCACCCTTACGAGGCAATCTAGGGGAGGCTAGATTTTTCCTCTTTCTGGACTCCCCTGAGTTAACCAAAGATGTTCCCTCTTGTGGGTCGTCAGATTCTTGCTCAACGCCAGCCAAAAGAACAAAGGAATTTTCGGAAGGGACAGATGGCGAAGCATTCTTAAGAATTTCTGCATAAGAGCGCTTCGAGTGTTCCTTAAGGGAGCGCTTAATTTTATCCCCGCGCTGTTTGTACGCGGGGCATGATTTAAGATCATGCGGAAGGCCCCCGCAGTAAATACACTTTTCAGTTTCTCCACCGCAAGAGTCATCCTCATGTTCTCCCTCGCATTTGCCGCACCTTTTCTTATTGCCACAATAGGTGGCTGTGTGGCCCAGCTGCTTGCAATTGCTGCAGTTCATTACCCGCGGTACAAACAGGCGAACAGGTAGACGAACCTTATCCAGGAGGAGATAGTTGGGGAGGGAAGACCCGGAGAAAGTCACCCGAAGCGAGTCTGACAATGAATAAGTTGTCTTATTATTCTCAGTTTTTCCGGAATACAATTGCTTGCATTTCAGAATCTTCACATGTTCAAGTGAGGGGTCCTTAAAGCAACCAACTCCGTACTTCAACACGTCTTCGCAATTCATACCCGGTTCGGCGACGACCCCGTCGATCTCCACTGCTAAACAAGGAATATACGCTTTAAATTGCTTTGTAAAACGTTCGCTGCGAGCAATCTGGTTTGCCTGGTCGAGGTCATTCACTAATATGCGTATCTTATTAGCTCTAACACGTGTTATCTGAGCTACGGCCGGGTAGTTAGCAGTCAGCTCTTGTGAGATTTCTAAAATATTAAGCGATTTCGTGATGGGTCGGAAATAGACCACCCAGGGTCCAGTCGAACTGGCTGGGTATGTTTTAATACGAGGAGGACTGGGGGAATCAGGGTAGGGAGTAATTTCGGGTTTATCCGGTATATCCATGGGAATATCATTCCCATCCAATGTTATTTCGCCCTAGGCCATTTAGGCACGAGGATTGCACGTGGTGTAAACGAGAGATGAAACTTATATTCAGGGGAAAGGGATCTAAGAAGTAGCGACCGATCGGGGGAAAGGGAAATGAAAAAAAGATACTTAGCTTATTTAGCGGCTTGTCCGGTTATTCCACTATTCACTTCACCAACCTAGGTACCGGCGAACAAAGCCAGCCTCAAACGATGGTTGACCTTCACAATGTATATATATAGTGATTTACTCTATGCACAGCACAAGAAAAACGATCTGCTTCGATCGAGAGCTCAGACGATTGTGAAAGGTTTTTTTTTTTGATGAACCATCAAACGACGAGGTGTATTCTGACGAAGTTACGGCAGAAAAACTTAATAAGTTTTTTTTATCAAAAGCGTTGAAGAGATTCACGAAGCCATTCCACTACCTACAGGACGACTAATGGAGGAAAGCGTTTTGTGTTTTCAAGCCTATCAATATGTTTAAACTTAAAGAAATTGTCTCGGACCTTAAAAATTGTTCGGGAACGGACAATGTTACTAAGCGGGTGCTGGTGGATGCGTTTGACATAATTGCTGATAGACTGTTAACAGTTGTTAATGAGTCACCCCGGCAAGGTGTTTTTCTGGAAGCGTGGAAAAAAAACGGTCGTAATTCAAGTTCCAAAAGTTCCAAATGCATCACGAGCAGAGGATCACAGCTCGATAAATATGTTACCGATCTTTAGAGAAAGTTTCAGAAACGGTCGTCAAAGAACAATTGATGGGCTATGTAGATAGTGCTGGTATACTGTTGTGTGAACAATTAGGATTTTGGAAAAATCATTCGTGTGAAACAGCGCCTAATCTATCATTGTTGAAGTGGAAGCAGGCCATTGAGAATGGAAAGTTGTCTTTGATTGCCGTAAAATGATTTGCGTTTTGGAGAAATATGGTGTAAAAGGAAATGCTCTTGAGTGGTTTCGCAGTTATTTAGAAGGACGTACGTAAGTTACAGGGTATAACCGCGCTACATCATCGAAATTAACCTTGGTGTACCACAGGTTAGTGTACACCAAGTAGTTTTGTTTATCCTATACATTAACGACATGAGAAACATTTTAGAAAATGCGGAAATAAACTTATTTGCCGATGATACAGTTTTGTTTATTATCGGTAATAGTTTCGATGAGTGCATCAGGCTAATGAACCTTGAGCTGATGAAGTTTAGTGATTGGTTGAAGTGGAAAAACTTAAACTGAACATTTCCAAGATTAAATATATGATTGTAACTTCGCGACAGATAAATGAAAGTTGTGTACGGAAGAGATGTGCAATCTGAGATTGTTGAGCGCTAAAAAATCTTGTACACAGACCTCCTTGTTTTATAAAGGCTACAATTTGTTCAACACATTATCAGAATACGCCAAGCGGACTTATACTAAAAGAGAATTTAAGCAGGCCTGCAAGATATTCGTGAAGCAGAGGCCTTTGGATTTATAAGAGAGAAGGAAGAGCATACACGTAAGTATAGTAAGATTAAAGGAATCTCTCATGAGTGAAAACTATTGTCGAAAGATATTTGCTCCTTCCACACTACAAAAGATGTGTATGGGTGTGAGGCCAATTAAAATAATCCTGCAAGAAAACCGGAAAAAAAGGAAATCGTGCGAAACAAAATCTGAGAAAAAAATTTCTCTCCGACTCATTTGACTCAATCTTCTGCGACTTGGTCAAAAATTACTAATTTTGGATTTGAAAGCTTGTGGTTAAAGTTACGAACCAATTGAAGAATCTACAGGTTACTTCAATTTAATGTTATTATGATGAATCTTCAAAACGCATATATAAAAGATCATATTGTCATTCAAAAGTAAGATATTTTCATGCAAATTTCACAAAAGTTTATGATATTCTATGGTTGAAGTTTGAATGATTTTCAATTACATAGTCCTTCTTCTCCATAGTAGTCTAACATATAGAAAAAATTCTGAATACCTAGTTTTTATGAAACCACACGAATTTTTTTTTGGAAATTCCACGTGGACATTGCCCGGGGCGGAGTGGTAGGTACAGTAATTGTCCACAGGAGGGGAGGAAGGGATTAAAACTACGTGGTATATGAACGGATCCTAATCAGGATTTCGAGATGCCGCATCTTGGATTTACCCTTTTCTAGGTGATGCTAAACTTTTCCGGGGATGTTACAATATTCAATATGGGTTTTTGCAATACATATTGAGATGATTCCAAACTTTCGACCGGTAGTGTATGTACACTAGCGCTACGTGATGGCATAGTTCCGAATCAAACAGATCATGTCCTTCTACACAACTTCGCTGAGATCGCGAATCTTCTAGGAAATCAAGATCACCAGATAACTTATGTTCAAAATGTATTATTTCACATATACACTAGCACCACGTAGTGACAGAGTTCCAAATTAAAACGATTGTCATGTGCATGGTCATGACCATTTTTTTTCAATTTGTTTATTTGATAAGGCACGTATGCGTTAGCTTAAAGGTGCCATTTTTTCATTGTTTTACATTTTGAATTTCTTAAAACTAGGGGGTTACACATTTCAATATTGTTTTGTTTTATATAATGAAACTAAAAAAAAAACTTTACAGCTAACTTATATATATAAAAGAGGGTATAATATAATATTCGTAAGATTTGGGGGACGGGTCATTTGGTGTGTTCTTTTTATAGTAATGCATTTTATGATTTTTAGAAGGGAGATTGTAGGAGAAATTAATTATTAACTAAGCGGAACATTTTGCAAGCTTATTAACTAGAAATACCTAGAGAGAGTGGTTCAAGATTAGGGGGAATTAATTAGGGCTATTTTAAAGTAGTTGTACTGTTACTTAACGAGATTAAATATTGATCAACTAAAACTAGAAGATAGGGGGGCACATAAGTTTTGGGAAGATATTCAAGGGGAGAAGGGGGTGAAGTCATACATCTGTGTATCAGAGACATGGGAGGGAGGGTGGACAAGGCTGAAGGGGGAGGGGGGAAATATAAACTTTCAGTTTCCGGCATCAGGAATTAACGGCTAGCATTACAGATTCGAACGGATTGGTCAACTAAAACTAGAAGATAGGGGGACACATAAGTTTTGGGAAGATATTCAAGGGGAGAAGGGGTGAAGTCATACATCTGTGTATCAGAGACATGGGAGAGAGGGTGGACAAGGCTGAACGGGGGGGGGGGGGGGGGGGGATATAAACTTTCAGTTTCCGGCATCAGGAATCAACGGCCAGGATTACAGATTCGAACGGATGTATCAAGTATTGGGACGCCGGGCGGTTTTCCTCGAGCCGGCAGGGGTTCCTCCAGACGATTTCGTAGTACGGCTCAGATACGGATCGGAAACACACCGCGTTGCACGTGTGATGTTGTACTGTAGATCTCGTGTTGTTGGTTCATTCGACAGATGTTTTGTCTCGTCTTGGAGTCGTATCAAACCATCGTTGGGGTACGGTAGGCGGAAGAGGGCACTTCTGGGAATGATAAGAGAAAAGATAGGGGCATTTAAATTTGGATATTGATGGTTTTGAGGAACGTGTATATAAGGGACATGTAGAGAATATCGCGGCTTGCTAGTACATCTCGAACCGGGACATTGGGTGATCTTCCTCGGGCCCGAAGGGAATCGAATAGTTGAGATCTGGCAGAACAGTACTCGGCGCATGCCCAGACAACATGTTCGATTTCGTGATAACCGTTGCCACAAGCGCAGATACCGCTATCCACGAGCCCAATACGCCGGAGATGTGCGTCCAGCGTGTAGTGATTGGACATGAGCCGAGACATCACGCGAATGAAATCCCGACCCACATCCATCCCCGTCCGTTTCGTCGATACCTTAGGGAATATCGAATGTAGCCACCTTCAAAGTTCACCATTGCTCCATGAAGTTTGCCAACTTTCGAGGGTTCTGTGATGAGTAATACTGAAAAATTCGCTGAAGCTAATTGGTCTTTCATATATGTCACCTTGTAAAGCGCCCGCCTTAGCTAAAGAGTCCGCTTCTTCATTACCTGGAATGGAGCAATGCGAGGGAACCCAAACTAAGGTAATCTTGTACGATCTTACAGACAAAGCACGCAGGCGCTCCCAGATTTTCCCCAGAAAATATGGAATGTGCTTTCTAGGTTTCATTGAACGGAGAGCCTCGATTGAGTTGAGGCTATCCGAGACAATAAAGTAATGATCGGTGGGCAAAGTATCAATGATCCCAAGGGTATACTGAATAGCAGCAAGCTCTGCGACATAAACTGAAGCAGGATCATTGAGTTTGAATGAGGCGGTGAGGTTTTGATTAAATATACCGAAGCCAGTGGAGCCGTCGTGGCTTGATCCGTCGGTGTAAAACATCTTGTTGCAGTCGACTTCTCGAAATTTACTATGAACGATGCTTGGGATCACTTGCGGACGTATGTGATCCGGGATTCCACGAATCTCGTCTTTCATGGATGTGTCGAAGAATACAGTAGAATCAGAAGCATGAAAGAGATTGACACGGTTGGAATAGTATGCAGAAGGATTGATATTTTGTGCCATGTAATCGAAGTACAAGGACATAAATCGGGTTTGAGAATTGAGCTCGACAAGCCTTTCGAAATTTGCAATTACTAACGGGTTCAAGATATCGCATCGGATGAGCAACCGATATGAGAGGTCCCAAAATCGATTTTTCAGTGGACGCCCGCCAGCACTTCTAAACTCATCGTATGTGTCGAGTGCATGCAACCCAAAGCAATACGCAAACAACAATATTGGATTCGCTCTAGTTTGATGAAATGTATGTTCGCAGTGGAGCGGAAACAGAAACTCCCGTACTCCATCACCGACAATATTGTTGTTTGGTACAGCCTGATCAGGTCTCCTGGGTGGGCACCCCACCATGTTCCGGTTATTGTACGGAGAAAGTTGATCCTTTGCTGGCACTTCTGTTTCAGATACCTAATGTGACATCCCCAGGTTCCGTTAGAGTCGAACCAGACCCCAAGATATTTGAAAGTTGAAACCTGAGCAATAGTTTGACCCATTAATTGAAGCTGGAGTTGCGCTGGTTCACGCTTCCTTGAAAATACGACTAGCTCAGTTTTCTCCGTGGAGAACTCGATACCTAGCTGGAGGGCCCAAGCAGACAAATTGTCCAAGGTATCTTGCAATGGTCCTTGCACCTGTAATAGAGACCACACCGTCATCTGCAAGCTGCCTTAGCGTGCAGGAATTGACAAGACATTCGTCAATGTCATTCACGTAAAAGTTATAGAGAAGGGGGCTTAGACATGAGCCCTGGGGAAGACCCATGTAGCTAATTCGTGATGTCGATAAATCACCATGCGAAAAATGCATATGTTTTTCAGACAGCAAGTTTAGTAAAAAGTTGTTTAGAGTCGGTGAAAGACCATGCTGGTGCAGCTTCTCAGAAAGAATTTTGATAGAAACTGAATCAAAAGCCCCCTTTATATCTAGGAAAACTGATGCCATCTGCTCTTTGCTAGCATAAGCCATTTGAATTTCTGTTGAGAGCAACGCAAGACAATCGTTCGTCCCTTTGCCTTTGCTGAAACCAAATTGTGTATCTGACAGTAAGCCATTTGCTTCAACCCAATTATCGAGGCGAAACAAGATCAGTTTCTCGAACAACTTTCGGATACAAGACAGCATCGCAATCGGTCGATACGAGTTGTGGTAGGAGGCTGGTTTTCCTGGTTTTTGAATGGCGATGACCTTCACTTGCCTCCAGTCATGAGGGACAATATTAGCCTCAAGAAACTTATTAAATAAATTTAACAAGCGTCTCTTGGCAGAGTCTGGCAGATTCTTTAACAAGTTAAGTTTGATTCTGTCTGGCCCTGGGGCTTTATTGTTGCATGATAAGAGAGCAACTCCACCATCGAAAACGGTGTTTCGTTCGCGTTATTGTGAGGGGACGTGGCGCGGTAGATCTTCTGTGCCGGGGCGGAATCCGGACAAACCTTCTTGGCAAAATCGAATATCCAACGGTTTGAATATTCCACGCTCTCATTAGTACTGTTTCGGTTTCGTAAGCGCCGGGCCGTACTCCAAAGAGTGCTCATCGATGTTTCTCTCGTTAGTCCGTCGACGAACCGGCGCCAGCAGCTACGTTTTTTGGCTTTTATCAAACTCTTCATGCGCGTTTCCGCCATCGCGTACTGTCGGTAGCTAGCTGGCAGCCCGTCGTCCGGGAAGGTCTTATACGCAGCGGCCTTCTCCGCGTACACGTCTGAGCACTCTTTGTCCCACCATGGATTGGGAGGACGCCCGCGTGAGTTCGCGTCTGGCACACGTTTAGTCTAAGCTTGAATCGCGGTATCGAGAATCAAGCCAGCCAGGAACCCGTACTCTTTCTCCGGAGGAAGCTCTTGAGTGCACTCGATTTTGTCGGATATCGCGGACGCGTAGCTCTTCCAATCAATATTTCGTGTGAGGTCATACGAAACATTGATTGTATTCGGTGGCCCTGAACCGTTAGCAATATAAATTACGATTGGCAGATGGTCGCTGCCGTGGGGATCAGAGACTATCTTCCACATGCAATCTAACCGCAGCGATGACGAGCAGAGGGACAGATCTAAGGCGCTCGGTCGCGCTGGAGGGGCAGGAATCCGTGTCATTTCACCCGTATTCAAAATAGTCATATTGAAGTTGTCGCAAAGCTCATGGAGTAGGGTAGATCGATTATCGTCATGAAGGCAACCCCATGCCGTGTCGTGGGAGTTGAAGTCACCTAAAACTAGCCTCGGTGCGGGGAGGAGTTCCGCAATATCGCAAAGCCGTCGGTGGCTAACTGAGGCTCTAGGGGGGATGTAGGTGGAAGCAATGCAAAGGTCATTGCCTTTAATTCTGGTTTGGCAAGCGACAACTTCAATGCCTGGTGTCGAGGGGAGGTCGATCCGATTGAAAAAATAGCACTTTTTGATCCCCAAAAGTACTCCTCCGTAAGAGTCTTCTCGATCCAAGAGAATAATATTAAAATCGTGGAAGTGTAGGGTTATTTCTGAAGTGAGCCATGTCTCGCATAGGACAAATGCATCGCATTTCAAATTATTTAGTAAGATTTTAAACGGATCGATTTTCGGGATAATGCTTCTGCAATTCCACTGTAGAACAGTGATTAAATCCTTGACCTCGTTCGATGAATTAGCCATCGAAGGATACAATCGCCGAAAGAAGGGCCATTTCACAGTGAACTGCATCAAAAATGTTTTTACTGCGGGGAGAAAGCTTATCAAGATACTTTTAAGGGGGTCAGAAATGTTTAACGCTGTAAGAATACGGTCCACAATGTCAGAGAAATTTATTAAGCCAGCGCTGTTTTCTTTCACTGGCTGAGATATGGGAACACTTGGGGTTTTTGATGTTCCTGGAAGTGCTGGGAACTCCTTTTCTGAGCTCAGGTTACTGAGACCGGGAGCGACTTGCTTCGGTTTTGCACCAGTACTTCCTTGAGTAGTTATTTTAGGGGGACCATGAAGAGACACCTTCTGGCCTTTACGACGAAGCTTGGAAGAGGAAATGTTCTTCCTTTTTCTACTACTTCTAGGCACAGCTGAAGATGTTCCCTCCTGGAGTTCATCACAGTCGCCTTCGTCAGTAGACAAGTTGGTAAAGATGTTCGTAGAGACAGGTGGCGTAGCTATCTTAAGCATTTCTGCAAAAGATCGCTTAGAGTGTCCCTGAAGGGAACGCTTAAGATTTTCCTCGCGCTGTTTGTACGCGGGACATGAAGGGAGATCATGTGGGTTTTCCCCACAGTAGAGACACTTTTCGACATCTCTACCACAAGAATCATCCGCATGATTCCCACCGCATTTCCCACAGCGGGCTTTATTGCTACAATGGGAGGCTGTGTGTCCCAATTGTTTGCAATTAGTACAGTTCATGACCCGCGGCACAAAGAGGCGAACAGGTAGACGAACCTTGTCAAAGAGGAGGTAATTGGGCAGGGCAGAGCCGGCGAAGGTCACCCGATAAGAGTCTGAGTTGACGTATATTTTCTTGCCGTCAGCTGCGACTGATGCTGAATGCAAACGTTTGCATTCCAGTATCTTCACTGGCTTAAGCATGGGGTCTTTGAAACAGTCAGTCCCATATTTTAGCAGGTCCTCGCAATTCAGACTCGAATCGGAAATGACCCCACTGACTTCATCCTTGCTAGCTGGAATATACACCCTGTACTCCTTCGTAAAGGGCTCGTAGCCAGCAATATCGTTTGCCTGAGTTGAACCACCACCCGAAGCTTATCAGGGCGAATTTTCGATATTTCTGTCACGGCCGAATACCGATCCGTCAGAACTCGAGAAATCTGCAACAGATTCAAACACATTTTTTCTTTGGTCCGAAAGAAGATCACAAATGGCCCGGTGGCCGAGCTCGGATATATCTTGAGCCGATTTTATTTCGACGTCCATCTCACCTTGAGATGAACCGCCGTCAGGGGAAGTCATTTTTGCACGGGCCTATTGCCCAGTGCACGTTATTAAGACAACCAAGAAGGGGAAACGAAAACTAATACTTAGCTTGTGTAGGTAACGGTATTCAGACGGCTTTCTAGAAGAACACTGCTTCACTTCACTGACCGGCTAACGGTACTCAGAAACAGAAACACAAAAGAAGGGAAAAAATACTGAAACCTCAACTAGGCGTAGAGTGTGCAAATAACCTTGAACGCGGATTAACACTATTTGTCGCTATAGAGTGTACGGACCGATGACAAAAGACTTCTATCTCGACTGAGTGCTCAATAACGAATATCGTGACCATTTGAATAAAATTTAAGAAAACACGTACCTTCTAGGTCGTTAGAATGAAATTAAATGAAACAAGTTGAAGTGCACAACTTCACATGTACACTAGCGCCATGTAGTGACATAATTCCAAACTAAATTGTTCACCTGCCGAATCCCCTTGGCTTAATGAACAACTTTCCTGAAGACTGCAAATATGTAGAAAATCAGGATTTCGAGATACAGTCTCATGAATTGACTCTTTCTAGGTGATGCTAAACTTTTCGGGGGGTGTTGCAATATTCAATATGGGTGTTGCAATACTTATTGAAGCGATTCCAAACTTTTGACGGGAAGTATATATATATATATATATATATATATATATATATATATATATATATATATATATATATATATATATATATATATATATATATATATATATATATATATATATATATATATATATATATATATATATATATATATATATATATATATATATATATATATATATATATATATATATATATATATATATATATATATATATATATATATATATATATATATATATATATATATATATATATATATATATATATATATATATATATATATATATATATATATAAACCGAAAAATATTAGATAAATATTTTTTTATTTCGTCATTAGAGTGTCGCTTTCCACGTTAGACTGGTTCAAAAAAATTGTGATTTTTCAAAAGTTGATTTTTTTTTTAAATTCATAACTTTTGAACCAATGAACCCATTTTTATGGGTTATAGGTCAAATGAAAGTGTAGTTTCAAGAAAAAATTATTTACTTTAGGAAATATCGAGTTTTGCATGAACAAAATACGCATTAAATGCTTTTTCTTGATTTTCATTGCGAGGGTCCTTGAATATCCCATACTTTTATATTTTTATTCGAAAGATCATTCAATTCTACACAATATTTCCAAACAAATTTTTGAACCAGATTTAGAGGTTTCGGAGATATAATTTTTTGAAAATAAAAAGATGAGCGGGTAATGTCAGAGACATAACCGGAGTGAAGTGGAATACACTTTTACAAATGCTACACTTTTGACTATCTTCTGATAGTTACATTAAAAGCAGTTATTTCGTTATTTCTAATGGAAATTACCGAAATATCGATACACGTACATCGAAATCTAAAATATTCGAACATACACTGCTGGTTAATAAAATAGGTGTGAGATAAAAGTACATGAAATTTTGTGTTTTCTCTAAAAATATATTTATATTCAAATATTTTATAGTTAGGCACAGTCGTAACTATGAAAAAGAACACTTTTATTTGTAAATTAAATGTTATGCTTTGTCGTAACTCTTTCCTCTCCATTAAATCCAAAAAAGTACCTGGTGAATGATACAGGTGTATTGTAATCCATTGCATTAAAATTTTTCAAATCCAATGATTTTAAGACTTCAACATTTTGAACAACTAGTAAGCTGTGTAAGCTCCCTTATTCAACCAAATTTTATCCATTTGTCTTGGCATTGAGTCATTCAAACGCTAATAAATTTCCGTTGGTATAGGGTAACATTCCTTTTAAGCTGCTTCCCACAAACGATCCTAATTTGTGAAATTTCGATCGAATAACCTCTTTTTAAGCACATCCCGTAAATTTTCTACGGGATTGATGACAGGAGATTGGCATGGTCCGAAATTATAGTCACTTTATTATCCCGAAATCATTCCTTCACATACTTCGATGTGTGTTTTTGGTCAGTATCTTGCTGAAACTGTCATGTAAAGGCACGTTATCTTTGGAATAGGACTGCATGACATTCTTTAGGATGTCCATCCTTTAGCCTTGCATTCGAATCTTGCCGTTATAGTGGAGTTGCAAAGAATAGGACCTGCGCCATTCCACGAAAAGCAAGTCCCAAACCTCATTGTTCTCGCCTCCGTGCTTTACCATATTTTGCGTGTGTGGCAGATCAAACTGTTTGCACTTTGGCCGCTTAACGTTTCGTTGTGCATCAGAGGAAAACAGGTTTACCTTTGATTCTTCCCTCCGAAGGATATGTCGCCATTTTTTGATTCCTTTTGAACCAGGCCCATTAACGCTGTTGAAAAGCAAATTGCATTTTTCTTCAAAGGCGTTGGCTTCGAAATAGTGGAACCTTCTTAGCAATTCTTTCTGGAAGATTGAAATTTTACGGCCTACAGCGAACTGTTCTCGGACCTACCACTTTTCCAATTTGTGCTGGATTGGTCTTGGATGACGCGAATGGATCAGATTTCGCTAAAATTGCAATACGATGGTCAGCTGCTGTAGATGTCTTCTTGGGTTTTTTGCGTGTTTCCTTTTTTCAAAGGTTTTAAGGTATTTGTAACGAAGTTTTGACATTAAAAATGTCTTACTCCACTATCTGGGGCTAGGTGTCATTCTAAAATCTAAACTATCTCCCATGTAACGAAACTATGTAAGGTTTGCACGCTTATAACTCCGATATTACTAGATGGATTTTAATCATTCATACACCAACCGATTCAGAAACACCTAACTTAAATATTGGTAATAATTTAATATCTCCCCAATAAAAGTAGACTTTTGGAAATTGGTAAAATTAAAAAGTTCACGAAAAACGGGAAAATTATCATTCGTGAGGCAGATTTCTCAGACACAGCCGTCAAAAGAGGGCAGCTTAGTGACTCAATGACAGACGAAAAGTCATAAATAGAAGCGACGCATGTCCGTTTAAATCAGTTGTTGCTCTTATCCCATTCGAGCAACATCGTCTCCGGGCGATGCAATAAGCGCTATCGATTTTCGGCAACGTTGGCATTTGCACACACTCGCACCTAAGTGACTAAACCATATACGTTTAGTTTATAAATAGAGGTGACGCGTACACGTTTGAATCAGTTTTTGTTCTTATGTCGAACGGGTAAGATCATGGCTGCAGCGTCTGGGCACTATAATAAGCGGTAGACGCTATGCATTTTTGGCAGCGGTGGCCGTGTGCGGATTTTTCGGGTACCAGCACGGTGTCACAGAATGATTTGTAAAGTGGGTGGGTGGTGTGGTTTGGATTTAGTTCAACACGGTGTGTGTTAAGAGTGTTGCGTTTGAATAAAATATATTTATTTTTATGCATGCGTGTGCGTTGTAACTTGTTAATCCATGTTTACGGCGCTTTGTAGCTGCGTAGGGTAAATAGCCTATTGGTTTTCATATGTTTCATATTTCGGTTATATGTTTTTTATCAGTAAGGCATCTGACAACGTGCTTCTGTAGTTATTGCACTGTTCAGTAGCGTAGTATTTTATATAGGAGAGTACACTCAGGTTTTATTACGCGGTATTTTTTACGCGAATTTTGCGTAAAAAACCTGAGTGTAATTGCATCGGAAACAATCACATTCCCAGCAGAACTTTTTGTTTTCTAATTTCAAACACTTTTGTTTCGTACTGCACACAACGGAAAATTTTAAAACAGAACTTACCGTCCCAGCAGCAGTTTAGGCGGGTGTTCTTTTTCGATTCAAATTCAAGCCATGTCTTAATCGTTACTGGACTTAACATTGTTTTCCCAGTTTATCCAGAGTATCTGTCCTGCCCTATGTATTTAAAACACAGTTCTAATCGCGTTTTACAGTATACAACAAATAGAACGGTTGGGTACACTAATTTAAATTTTAAAATAAATCTGTTTTAAATTATGAAACAAACCGCTGTACTGAAGATATAATTATGTCAGTCCTATTACCACATAAAACACCTATATAACATAAAATGCTGCAGAATTGGTTTAATAATACAATGTTTACACTACAGAGTTATAACACGTTATAATAATTAGCAACAAGAAAAATGTCGCCAAGATAGCATAAAAACCCGTTTTAACTGGTAGTGCGAACGTTGTATAACAATGTAAATTATCAAATAATTTCATTTTTTTTCACCACTAATCGATCAAGAAATACTTAACCTTAAGATTGTTTACTTAAGTTCATTAGTACATTATTGAAAATTTAAATGGAAAATGAAATTTCATATTTCATGAAGAATCTGTATATTTCCGTTGGTGGGCGTGGGCTTCCTCGTCACAGTTCTAAATATGGAACTTTTCTTTTAAATATATTTTCTGGACAGACCAGCCTATTTTTACTAGATGGATCAGCCAAATAATGCCAATCACCTAGTGAGATACTTGATTAATTAATAGATTACCATTAAAAGACCTTCAATAAATTATGTTTTAATGGGGAGGGTATATAGCAAATTGTAATATAAAAAACAGGCGAGTGAGCAAGAACTTGAGTCGATATGTGTCATAAATAAAATTCATTTGCACGCTCTTGAAAAAAGCTTCATTTTTAATGTCACCGTGGTCGTGTCCGTACACAACCCTTTAATTTTTTCGGAACGCCGCAGTGTATTCGCGATTTATTTATACGTCTTACCTCCTTGAACAAAATTTCTTAGCAAATCTCGTTCCACTTGAGTACAGTGAGATGCTCGACCCATTCTATAACAAATCTTTGACTTATTCAACATTTAAGTACATTTATTATCACGCAGAATTCAAACTTCACCAAATAAAACGTATAATAGAATTATGTAAAATAATAGCACGTTAATATATTTCACACACCTATTATATTGACCACAGAAAAAGCCTGCGGCAGTCTTATTTTGCATCTTGACAAAGATTGCAAATTCACACGTCTCCCAACCTTTGAACGGAACGGATCGTTATATTTCACAGTGGTGTTCGGTGTGTAAATTTCAGTGAGTGAACGTCATCCTTTGTTCGTTCGTTAGCTGCCGTTCTGCTGGTGCCGGCAGTAAATCCAGTACATTGTTTTCGCTGGTGCGGAACAATCGACGTTGTTTGCAGATAAGTTTTGCTTGATTTTTTTTCCTCGTTTGCTTTCTTTCCTTTTCCCTACTTTTACTCTACCTTGTAATCAAATAATAAGACACATTCCCGTTTATGTAACGCTCTGCCCTCGTGCTTAAATGGCCGAGGGCGAAATACCATCTGATGTAATCATGGAAGTCCCTGATCCCCCTAACACTCGCATTGCTCCCCGTATAAAGCAGTACCCAGAAGGTTCCTCTGGGCCATGGATAGTATATTTTCGGACCGGAGAGAAACCGGTTAATATATTAAAACTTTCTCGAGATCTGACTGCTAATTACCCGGCCGTAACTCAGATAACACGTGTTCGGGCAAACAAGATACGTGTTCTAGTGAATCTCGGCCAGACAAACGCGATTGCTTGCTGTGAGCGCTTTACGCGGGAATTTAAAGCGTACGTGCCTTGTGTGGCCGTAGAAATCGATGGGGTAGTGTCCGAACCGGGCCTGAAATGCGAAGGACTGTTGGAGCACGGGGTTGGCTGCTTTAAGGACCCCTCACTTGAACAGATTAAGATCTTGGAATGCAAACAATTGTATACCGCAAACACCGAGGGAGGTAAGACTACCTACTCTCTATCAGGCTCGCTTCGGGTGACATTCGCCGAGTCCTCTCTTCCCAACTACATGATCCTTGACAAGGTTCGCCTACCAGTTCGCCTGTTTGTACCGCGGGTCATGAGCTGCAGCAATTGCAAGCAGTTGGGCCATACAGCCACATATTGTGGAATTAAGAAATGATGCGGCAAATGCGAAGGAGAGCATGAGGATGACTCTTGCGACAAAGAAACTGAAAAGTGTATTTGCTGCGGGGGCCCTTCACATGCTCTTAAATCATGCCCTGCGTACAAGCAGCGCGGGGATAAAATTAAGCGCTCCCTTAAGGAACGTTCGAGGCGCTCTTATGCAGAAATGCTAAAGAATGCTTTGCCATCTGTCCTGTCCGAAAATCCCTATGCTGGTTTGGCTAACGTTGAGCAAGAATCTGACGACCCACGAGAGGGAACATCTTTGGTTAACCCAGGGGAATCCAGGAAGAGGAGAAATCTAGCCTCCCCTAGATTGCCTCGTAAGGGTGCCAAGGTGTCGTCCCCTCAGAGTGCGCCAACTACAATCAATAAATCCAACGGAAGTGATGCACTAAAGCCGAAGCAATT
This sequence comes from Topomyia yanbarensis, assembly GCF_030247195.1. NCBI lineage: Eukaryota > Metazoa > Arthropoda > Insecta > Diptera > Culicidae > Topomyia > Topomyia yanbarensis. The sequence goes on along the minus strand of NC_080671.1, from coordinate 292,822,454 downwards.
TGCTCCAGGACTTGGAAATATTAATTCTAACAAGGAGTATCCACCACTTCCAGGGACACCAAAAACCCCAAGTGTCCCCTTTTTACCACCAGACACTCAGTCCAGTAGCGGACTAATGAAATTTTCTGACATAGTGGACTTAATTTTCACAACTTTCAATGTTACTGATCCTCTTAAAAGCATTCTGATACATTTTCTCCCTATAGTGCAAACATTTTTTAAGCAGCTGACTGCTAAATGGCCCGTCCTTGCAGCGATCGTATCCTTCGATGGCTAAGTCATCAAACGAGGTCACTGATTCGATCACTGTCTTACAGTGGAATTGCAGAAGTATCCTCCCGAAAATCGTTTCCTTCAAATTTTTACTAAGCAGTTTAAAATGTGATGTTTTCGTATTATGTGAAACTTGGTTAACTTCCGATGTAAATATCAACTTCCACGACTTTAATATAATTCGTCTGGATCGAGAAAACCCTTACGGAGGAGTACTTTTGGGGATTAAAAAGTGCTATTCTTTCAACGGAATTAACGTCCCTTCGACACCATGCATTGAAATTGTCGCTTGTCAAGCTCTAATCAAAGGCAAAGACCTTTGCATTGCTTCCATCTACATTCCTCCTAGAGCCTCGGTAGGGCATCGAACGTTTTGTAATATCACGGAATCCTTACCGGCACCGCGGCTAGTTCTAGGAGACTTTAACTCGTACGGTACGGTATGGGGTTGTCTTCATGATGATAATAGATCAACATTAATCCAAGATCTTTGCGACAATTTCAACATGACCATCTTATACACGGGAGAAATGACACGGATTCCTACACCACCAGCACGCGCGAGCGCGTTGGATTTATCACTATGCTCGACATCGCTACAGTTAGATTGCATGTGGAAGGTGATCCCTGATCCCCACGGTAGCGAGCATTTGCCTATCGTAATTTCAATTGCTAACGGTTCAAGACCATCGGAAACAATCAATGTCTCGTATGACCTCACACGGAACATTGATTGGAAGAGTTACGCGACCGCGATATCCGTTAAAATCGAATCCACCCAAGAGCTTCCTCCGGAGGAAGAGTACAGGTTTTTGGCTGACTTGTTTCTCGACAGTGCGAATGAAGCTCAGACTAAACCAGTACCCAGCGCGAATACCCATGGACGGTCTCCCACCTTGTGGTGGGATAAAGAGTGCTCAGAGCTGTACGCGGAGAAGCCCACTGCATATAAGGCCTTCCGGGAAGATGGGTTACCCGCTAGCTATCAACAGTACGCGTCGTTAGAAAGGAGAATGAAGAGTCTAATGAAAGCCAAAAAACGCAGTTATTGGCGTCGGTTCGTCGACGGGTTAACGAGAGAAACAGCGATGAGCATTCTTTGGGGTACGGCTCGACGTATGCGTAACCGTAATAGTACCAACGAGAACGTGGAATATTCAAACCGTTGGATATTCGCTTTCGCCAAGAAGATCTGTCCGGACTCTGTCCCGGTACAGAAAACGTTCCGCGCCGCGTCTCCTCACGATACCGCGAACGAAACACCGTTTTCGATGGTGGAGTTCTCACTTGCTCTCTTATCATGCAACAATAACGCCCCAGGGTTAGACAGAATCAAATTCAACTTGCTGAAGAATCTGCCTGACACTGCAAAAAGGCGCTTGTTAAATTTATTTAACAAGTTTCTTGAGGGTAACATTGTCCCTCATGACTGGAGGCAAGTGAAGGTCATCGCCATTCAAAAACTAGGAGTGGGTAGTGTCCGGGACATAACCGCGGTGTTGATGTATGACTAAATTTGGGCATATCATATGACATTCATGGATAATTTGAACCAATGCACTTTTTGAATGAATGTTTACTCGAAATTTCATGTCGAATGAGATTGCCACATTCACTAATTTTCTAGGACTTGCAAAAACCTTCGGGTTTGTAGATTAATTTGATAAACATTTGCTTCTATGAATCACTGGTACATGTACAGCAGAATTGACAGTTATTAAATGGAACTTTCTAATTCAATTCTTTCTCCATTATGTTTTCATCCTAATAAGAACGGTTTGCAGATAACTATTTTTGGTGATACCAGACGAGAATCCTTTCTAACGATTCGAACCTTGTCCGAATTCGCTTCTGCTGCGTACATACACGAACATTTCCCTTTCGTAGCTCACATCGAAAGAGCATTGTATATCGCAATGCGATCTCTTTTATAAACTTCTTAGTGCAGATGGAAGTCCATCCTTTTGTGCGACAAATGGAAATATTTCCATAATTCTTTTTGGTGTGGCTTTCGCTTAGTAGCAGGGTTGCCACATTCACTAATGTTCTTGAAAGATTTGCAAAACTCTACGGGTTTGTAGATTAATTCGATAAACATTGGTTTATATGTGTCACTGATAAAGTACAGCAGAATTGACAGGCGCAAACTCAATGCAAGTTATTAAATGGAACTTTCTAATTCAATTCTTTCTCCACTATGTTTTCATCCTAATAAGAACGGTTTGCAGATTACTATTTTTGGTGATACCAGACGAGAATCCTTTCTGACGATTCGAACCTTGCCCGAATTCGCTTCTGCTGCGTACATACACGAACGTTCCCCTTTCGCAGCTGACATCGAATGAGCATTGTATATCGCAATGCGATCTCTTTTATAAACTTCTTAGTGCAGATGGAAGTCCATCCTTTTGTGCGACAAATGGAAATATTTTCATCATTCTTTTTGGTGTGGCTTTCGCTTAGTAGTTTGTAGATTAATTCGATAAACATTGGTTTATATGTGTCACTGATAAAGTACAGCAGAATTGACAGGCGCAAACTCAATGCAAGTTATTAAATGGAACTTTCTAATTCAATTCTTTCTCCACTATGTTTTCATCCTAATAAGAACGGTTTGCAGATTACTATTTTTGGTGATACCAGACGAGAATCCTTTCTAACGATTCGAACCTTGCCCGAATTCGCTTCTGCTGCGTACATACACGAACGTTCCCCTTTCGCAGCTCACATCGAATGAGCATTGTATATCGCAATGCAATCTCTTTTATAAACTTCTTAGTGCAGATGGAAGTCCATCCTTTTGTGCGACAAATGGAAATATTTTCATCATTCTTTTTGGTGTGTGTGGCTTTCGCTTAGTAGCAGGGTTGCCACATTCACTAATGTTCTTGAAAGATTTGCAAAAACCACCAATCAAAGCGCGGCTAATTAATGCTTTTACAAAATAATTTCTATCAAAATTTACGGTAAAATCAACGGAATCTACTACACAATTGTTTTGATTATTTCCCAACAAATCGCGCAAAAATCTGTTTGTTCCGTACAGCACAGTGCAAATAATTGACGTTGGAAAACAAATCGGCGACTTCAGCTGCCAAACACTTAGAAACGATCGAAGCATTTTTTCGTCAATGTAACTTTTCTGACTCAAATTTTTGTAGGTATTTTCTTGCTTCCGTCCAATTGGTCACTTTATTGGTTCTGTCGTACATTTTTCGGATATTATTATAGAAAATAACTAACCCGATAAGAGGGAAGTTATTTTCCAAAGCACGAAATGGAAATTGCAATTGTAATTCTTCTGAGAACGATTTTGTGATCCTAATAAGGACCGTTTGTTGTGAATATTATTTCGCCGTTTCCCGCTCGGCATGATGATTATTCGCTTGGTATGGATAGCGCACAGATTGGTATCTTCCAACAAACTAACCAGGCAGGCCTCGCTGGCTTCTTAGAGGGCCATTACGGCTGAGCTCCGAAAGTGTAGATCGGTTTTGAAATGCTGTACAATCTCACGGACTAGGCACTAGAAGAGCAGCTTGCGAATTAATAACTCTGTCCACTTCTGAGAGCGATGAATTTCACGCTGGGCGACGACAGTTCTTGGTTGGCAGCGATAAGGCAGTAGCTATGATTTGGTTAGTGGTCCAAATGCAGCTTCTCGTTGAGCAGCACACGGACGTGTGTTCGGCTCTGTGGCTTAGACACGTCTGGCTTTAAGAAAAACTGTGACACCCATATTAATTGGTTCTAGCATTAATGTTGATTCGCACTAAAAGTAGTTTTTGAACTTTTTAAACAAGTTTTACATAGCAAACAAGGTATCAATAGCAAGCGTTGAACGTTTTCCTTTCGATTTATGAAACAAAATTAGTAATTTCTTTAGTAGGAGAAAAGTTATTAAGGTTCAAAGTGTACGTAACGCATCCGTTTTGAAAATTTTGAAATGACACCCAGTATAGTAAAGAAAGACGTAAGTCCTACGTCAAAACCAGGAAAACCAGCCTCCGACCACAACTCGTATCGGTCGATTGCAATGCTGTCCTGTATTCGGAAGTTGTTCGAGAAAATGATCTTGTTTCGCCTCGACAATTGGGTTGAAGCAAATGGCTTACTGTCAGATACACAATTTGGCTTCCGCAAAGGCAAAGGGACGAACGATTGCCTTGCGTTGCTTTCTACAGAAATCCAAATGGCCTATTCTAACAAAGAGCAGATGGCATCAGTCTTCTTGGATATTAAGGGAGCTTTTGACTCAGTTTCTATCAATATTCTGTCAGAGAAGCTGCACCAGCATGGTCTTTCGCCAATTTTAAATAACTTTTTGCTAAACCTGTTGTCTGAAAAGCACATGCACTTTTCGCATGGCGATTTAACAACATCGCGATTTAGCTACATGGGTCTTCCCCAGGGCTCATGTCTAAGTCCCCTGCTCTACAATTTTTACGTGAATGACATTGACGATTGTCTTACCAATTCATGCACGCTAAGGCAACTTGCAGACGACGGGGTGGTCTCTGTTACAGGGCCCAAAGCTGCCGGCTTGCAAGGACCATTACAAAATACCTTGGACAATTTGTCTGCTTGGGCTCTTCAGCTGGGTATTGAGTTCTCCACGGAGAAAACTGAGTTGGTTGTTTTTTCTAGGAAGCGTGAGCCGGCGCAACTCCAGCTTCTATTAATGGGTGAAACAATCAATCAGGTCTTCACATTTAAATATCTCGGGGTCTGGTTCGACTCTAAAGGTACCTGGGGATGTCACATTAGGTATCTGAAACAGAAATGCCAACAAAGGATCAATTTTCTCCGGACAATAATGTCGTGTCCGGATGTCCCAAAACCACAACTTCCTCACTTAAAGTCAATCACGCAACTGAGGAACTTTTTTCCATTCGTTTAATTCTATCCGTCGCTCCTGTATATTCTCTTTACGCATTCTCGCGCCTTCAACTTCATATATGTTTTTCTCTCTCCTCTCTCAATCCCTATATCCTTCACTACCTCTACTCTCTCTTTGAATATATTAACCAAAACTGGAAGTTTGGCTCAATGAATTAGATTAAACCGAGAACTACTTATCGTAGATTTGAAAAAAACAACGTGCTGAACGTTCCTGAACACGTGTCGATATAACCAAGCATAAATTTCGATACGGAGAGATGACAATTTTCTCGGTCCCGAAAACACGACGCGCGTTTAATAGCGAACCTATGTCGAAACCCATTTTCGGTTACTAATACATTCAAATATGACGTTCTCCAACAACTTTTAGATACAGCACGGCAATATATAATTCATACTCTCATCTCATGTGCGCACCATGTGAAAACGAACATACACGGATGCACAACGAATAAAATGCAAAATGCCAGGTGCTCATATCATGTGTGCTCAATAAACGAATCCATACCAACTATCCATTAACGTACGAAAAAGCTATAACGATTTCAGCTAGAACTTTCTTCGTTTCCAAAAAACTACTGGTTTGTGTAGGTGAAACGATGCACCCATGCAAGCACCACTGGTAACCAAAAGCATGCAGTGAGGATATATATATATATATATATATATATATATATATATATATATATATATATATATATATATATATATATATATATATATATATATATATATATATATATATATATATATATATATATATATATATATATATATATATATATATATATATATATATATATATATATATATATATATATATATATATATATATTCTAGCTTTGCCAACACACACCACACGTGTGAAAACAACGCACCGCAATACAACCAAGCGAAGCGGTACCGAAACTTTAGTTCTGGCGAAAGGAGAAGGCGCTAGGTACATGGTGAGTTCATATTTTCTCGCTTTTTTTTCGCACACGTGTGTTATAGAATCGAGCCATGGTAATGGCCATAAGATGTCCTTGCACGAGTTAGCGCACTCACACTACCTAAGCAAATGAGAATTCCGCACTCTCATTATCCCTATATACCAACGACCATGCTTCTTTTTGATACGAAAAGGTGACAGCAAATTCAGTAGAAATTTCCAAGCACCGAAAACACGCGTATACAAGCGATCCGGTACGAAGTTCAAGCAATCATCCATGCAGAACGAAAATGCGGTTGCGTGTTTCCACTTTTTTGCTTCGTCTGTATAGCACGTATCCATATGGCAAATAAATGGTCCATGACAATGTACTCCCGCGATATGAAGAGGCAACTGTAAGATTTGATCTTGCATATTCATCGCTCTCCGAAGCATGACTCATGACACTTGCGCGAACTGGTACCGAAGAGCAAGAGCGCACCCGCGCAAAACGAAAAGGCAATAGCGAGTATACTTTCTTACCTTAACTCTGCGAATTATATCGCGAAAATTCCTCTCTAAAACACAGCACCGCGTACGCTCAATACACGAACCGGTGCAATGACGAAACCCAAGAACTCTTACAAAAAGAAATACCATTAAAACATATTAGAGTAACGTGCTGTCATGAAAATGCCACCCTATTAGAGATTATCGCTAATTCATTAGTTACTCGGCCTACAATCGATGGAATGCATACAATTTGGCATCAATAGCTTTGTTTCGTTATTAAAAACCAAGAAAATAACACAGTCGCCCTGAAAATGGCGAAATGCTCGCGTTTGAGCGCAACGAAAACTCGAATCAAGTACCCTACGCTGCTCTAACCAACGGCTTCAAATGGGTAGGATAATAGAAACATGACGAAAATAGGCTCATTACCCTATATGTAGCAATATGTATCTGTGTCCACACACCACAGATCTGGCAAAACGAAAGGACCGCGATTTTATAATTTCTGGCTTTATCCGCAACCCGCATGTATGAACAATCAGAATCAAGTGCACGACCAGTAGGTATCTGCTACGCCGCCAATCGAAGGAATTGATCCCATACGACACGGCTATTCGATGTTCAAATTCGTTTTATTTTCGCTATATCATGGTGGAAAGTGTTTCTCATCCATCAACATGACGAAAACATCACTTTTTTACCATTTATTGTTTACTATTTTAGCTCGATGACAAACATCCAAAGATCGAGTCATGCAGCATCGTTTCTATCTAGTGCGAACCGAGCTTGCAGAGAAATGAGCAGAACAATTAGAACTGTCATGGGGCCCCATAATTTGTGTGCCCGCAGAGATGTTGGCTCATATCAGTTGAATACATTCGGGATATGGGTGCCATATACGTGAAGGCCAGAGAAATCACCCCCTTTTTACATTTCTTATAAAAGAAATGTATAGAATTCGCTCAAACTTTCAAGATTTTTTCCGAGGCCCGGAGGGCCGAGTCTTATATACCAATCGACTCAGCTCGACGATTTGGGACAATGTCTGTGTGTGTGTGTCTGTGTGTGTGTGTGTATGTAACGGACAAATTCTCATTCGTGTTTCTCAGCAATGGCTGAACCGATCTTATCCATACCAATTTTAAATGAAAGAACTAAAAAACAGTATGAACGCTATTAATTTGTTTTTGATTCTGATGTTTAGTTTCCAAGATATGAATGTTTGAATGCGTAAAAATGGCGCTTTTTGCAGTTTTTTGAAATTATCTGCCGAAATTGACAATATAGATTAACAATTTATATGTTTTTAGACAGCTTTAACGAATACCTTTCGAACAAGCTATAGATTGTAGAAATCGGACTATTACCAAAAGAGACATTTAACATTAAATGCGGACGAAAGATTTTTATCATTTCCCATTGCCAGAAATATGACCAAAAACATATAATCTATTATTAACGCCAAAACGGCTTATTTTAGGTCAATAGTATCTTCGGAGAATTTAATGGAGGTAATATGGCCTTTCTTTTGGAATTGTGCTTTTGCTGATTAATCCCCCTATGAGTGAGATATTTTCACAAATTTTCTTGGAAGTGATTATATCGAAATGATGTCTTCAGCAAATTTGTAGCTCTTACTTTTGCGAATAACTTTACTAAAGACTTTAAATATCTATTTTGAATACTTTAAAAGTTATGGCTTGTTGTTTGTTGATTACTCTTTGTCGCCCAATTCAATATAGTAATAATCCATTGAAATAAGCTAAACATTATTTCGATAAAACGACTTTTGTATTTCATTTTACAATCTACAACCGCTAGAAATAATCACCGAACACTTCCAAGTTGTCTGAAAGGAACTTGATACCTTATCAGTACAAAAATGTTCATTTGTGCGAACCTTCTGACTGCAATTTTTCTAACTTATAACCATCGGATCGATCTGAAACATATCGGAAAATGAAAAGCGAAAAAAATAACTCCAAGCAACGGCGTAGCCAAGAGAAGGTTTTGGGGTTTAACACCGTACAACACCCCTCCCCCCCCCACAAGCCCCAAAAAAATATTGGATTGAAGTTGAAAATTTATTGATGCAGACTGATTTAATTCAATATTACAATAACAATTATCTGATCCGTGGATTGATAACCTGTTGTTGTTAACATCATTAGGACTTTTGATAAATTGCGTAAAGTATGCTCTTTTGTTCCCCAGCATGTACTTCTAAAATTTTATTATGCGCACATCCACTCATTGCTGAACTACCTTGTATCTGTGTGGGGCCGTGCCAGTATCTCGAATCTGAAAAAGCTACAAACGCTTCAAAACAGATGTCTCAAAATTATTTATAAAAAACCATTTATGTACCCTACTATTTTGTTATACAATAATAATGCCCATAACATTTTACCTTTGCTTGGGTTGACTAACTACCAAACAATAATATACATCCACAATGCTTTGCATAATACTATTGCTCATAATAATCTAGAATTTACAACAGGCATTCGAGTTCACAGCACTAGACAAGCCAATCATTTATTATACTCCAGAGTATCCACGAACCTTGGTCAAAGACGCATTTCTTTCATCGGACCTAAGTTATTCAACCAGCTTCCTACTGATTTAAAGCAAATAACATGTCGCACTCGTTTCCAAGCAAAATTGAAACTAATTTTAAAAAATAAAATAGGAGAATTTTCAATATAAACTTCGTTCACCACCAATCGAGCTTGTTCCTTTAGCTATAATTGGTTAACATTTTTTTTTAATAAAAACAATTGATAAATGCATTTTTTCTAGCAATAAGTAATAAATAAATTTAAATTATTATGAGCTTCCTGCAAAGCTACGATGGGACCCTTAAAAGGATTCTTTTCCGCTGGGTACTCGCCGTAGCTTCTTGTCAAATTTTGTGTTTTGTCGGTCTCGTATTGTTTTTTTTTTGTTCTCAGCGTTTCCGCGATTCGTAACTTTGTTTTGTTGTGCTGACCTTTTTTTTGTACGCTGAGAACTGATGTGTCCACTACCAGGGGGCTCCGTTTGTGAGCTTTTTGGTGTGGGGGTAAGAGGCGGGCTATTTTAAAAAAAAAAAAATTGTCGGAATGGGGTCCTGATATGTAACTGATCTATTGGTCTTGATTTCACAGTTGTCTAATTGCATCAATATCAAATTCCTGCCTGAAAACATTCCAATAGAAAATTCCAGAGTTCTGTAATCAATCATAATCCTCAGATTTATTTTCAAATTGATCTCGTTTTTGTAGAAATGTATTGTAATAAGGGTCTTTATTTAATAGGAAGCGAAGTTTAAATTGATTTAATGTCTATGAAACATAGAACTGCTCACCAAAAAAATGCATAACTTTCAACATTTGCCAAAAATGTTTTTGCCTTTCTCATTCACTCTAAAATTCGTCAATCTAATCCTGACCCGGAGGACCGAGTGTCATATGCCAATCGACTGAGTTCGTCGAGATCGGAAAATGTCTGTGTGTGTATGTATGTATGTGTATGTGTGTATGTGGAAAAAAATGTGACCTCTGTTTCTTAGAGATGGCTGGACCAATTTACACAAAGTTAGTCTCAAATGAAAGGTACAACCTTCCCATCGGCTGCTATTGAATTTTTTTATTGATTGGACTTCCGGTTCCGGAGTTACGAGTTGAAGAGTGCAATCACACAGCAAATTCTCATATAAACTGAAATGAAAAATTTTCAAAATCAAATTTGTATTTTTGATGCCAAATGATTTTAAAATGCATGAAACATTGAGATGTTTGACAAAAATTGACTTCTTTGGACTTTGGTACATTTTTGCCTTTCTCATATAGAAAGGTTATGCAATCACTCTAAAAATCGTCAATCATACCGGCCCGGAGGGAGTATGCAGTGAGGGGTTGCTACTTTAAAATTAAAACTAATTTAAAATTTCTTAACAAGTTGAAAATTTTCGGCAGGACCTGGACCTCCCGGATCTTTCTCCATGATCCGCCGCTGGTTTCAAGCGATGTTTCAGTATCACATAGTAACTCAAGATCGTGGCTGTCGATCCATTGTATGTATGTGCAAATCGTACTGAACATGTAATATTCATTTCCACCATTGTATTGAACATAACCAGCCATGGAATCGTAGTCTGGACAAATGAGACAAGCACAATTGCACCACTAGATGGATTAAAACAGGTTTTTATTTTAGGAATGCGTCGAGTTGAGACGAAAACGTAATAACGAGGATAACACTTTCCGAATGTAGAGAAAAATGACGATTTCCATTCGACTCTAGCAGGTGATCGATTTTGATGAGCATTTGATTTTTGTTGTATGACCAATTATATGTATAGGTCAAATGTTTAAAAACAGTAATTTAAGGTTAAGATAGCATCATTTTGAAACCGCCAATTTCGGGGGGTTAGTATCTTCGATGAGTTTTACAAACGTTAAACAGCGCATCATTTGATAAAATAATTTTGACGGTATATCGTCCAAGAAGTATTTATGGTGAATTTTCTCAGGTTAATATTCATGACTACAATAAAGTCTCAACAAATTCGCTAAAGACACGAACCTTGTTACTATTTTCTGGAAAATAATTCTGCATAATTTTAAAACTTCAAAAATTATGGTTTCGGAATTATGCCGTTTGGACAGTAAGATCGATTTTCACCAAACCCCCGCCAAACCGAATTTCTGGCTACGCCGCTGACTTCAAGTAAGTAGAAACAAAGTCGTTCTACACTCGTTCACAAGAAATTTCTTCGAATGCTGAATATCTATTATAATACATTGACACCCCAATTGTATCAGCCAAATATGAATTGCCAAATATGATTTTTTTATTGCATCGAACTACAACAATTTTTAGGTAGCTTTCAAGAGGTTATTTTATAGACTTCTTCCAAAATTTGGCGAACCTATTCCAATTCGTATACCAATTAATTGGTATACTTAAGGGTTTATATGTTGCAGATAGAGAAAATACTGAAATTTTCAGCTTTTTTCCTACACAATATTACGAAAGCTTATTAAACAATTTTTCCTAATAAGTTTGTGAAAATTATAAACTATTTGAAATTTTTTAATAGTTTAATTTTTTATTTAACCGTGATTTTTTAATAAATAGTGACCATCGCTTCACAACGTAGTCTATTTTTCATGGCTTGCGGTGAGTACGATCTCTCGAATTGCTGAACTGAAAATTATGGAATAGAAAATAATTTTTAGTGTTTAACTCGCCGCGCAGATAGCTCTGAATTAGACCCGCTGGTGTCCTAAGACGGTTTCGCTAGATTTTCGGAGCACTGTGCACCCAGTGCATTAACGCAAGTGACGGAAGGCTATCGAAAAGTTTCGTGAAAATGAAAATATGTAATGATGATGATTCCCCCAAGCGGTTCGTTTTCGAGAGGTTTTTATTTGTTCTTTGGCATTAGGATTAGCGGTAATAATTCAAATCAAGGATACTACTGGGAAGTCACCTTTAGAAAAAGTCGATATCGAAGTAAAATTTGGAACTATGCACGCATTCACTTCAGAGATAACGTGATATCAGGAGCTGCGATTTCATTTCAACGCTTTTTTGTGAAAAGGGCGATACTCACAAATGTACACATAAGGCTTTTTTCATACATGCGAATGATAAATAAATAACCCCTTTAGGAAAATTCAGTTTTCCCACCACAATTTAGATATTTTATTAACAGAGCATTAACAATAATTCGTTGGAATGTCTATTTTATGGGCCATTTTTTCGCTTTCCCATTGATTTGGTTTGAGATTTCTAGCACTGATGTTGTCCTATGCTGATTTGAGCGATTCGCTGAGTCCTGCCACTATCCCATGTAGTATGTGTTCTCAAAAACATCGCGAAACATCAAGTTCTAAATGTTCTCAAACGATATAATATCCGAAGAGAGTGATAAGAGTTATAAGAAATGTCTCATCACACTGTTAGGTGGATTAAAAGCGTTTTTGCTATAGAAATACGACCCACAGGTCCAAATGCAGTCTCTCTGTTGTAAATTGGTGCAAACCATACATATTTTATTTTATTGGTGCAAACCATACATATTTTGCAGTTTTTCTAATGTGAAAAAATCTCAGAAATACTACGCCTGCATAGAAGGAAACTGAAGCGAGAGCGATTCGAGGTCCGATGACTTTTGAAGGATTCCCCGCGGGTCCGAAGAATACCATCCGCCAATCCGGTACTCGACGACTTACTAGACTGAGGCGCAAATTTGTTTCGCTGATACCCCCCCCCCCCCCGTTTGAGCGAATGTTGCAAGTTTTGCTCTTCTTTCCCTGTCACCATACGCCTTCTCTCCCCTGTCCTTGATACAACTGCTGCTACACTGATGTGGAAATAAGCCACCCTCTGAATATCTTGACCAAACATAAGTTTTCGTTAAAAAAAATCGAATTAGTATTCTGTATTCCTAGTTTTAAGATAGCTATAATTTTTACTCTTTATTGAAACTCTTGTCTTCCATCTTGTAAATAGAATTGTATCCCTAGTTTCAAGATATCTGTGAAATTTCTCATAAATATTTGTTCCCCCTTTTGTGTACTAAACTTTATTGTTAGTTTTAAGATAACTGTAAAATATTTCGAAAATACTATTACTCCCCCTCTTGTATATCAAACTGAATCCCTTGTTTTAAAATTTTTCATAAAAAAAATCTTTTGGCTCTCTCTTGTATATTGAATCTTATTTCTAGTCTTAAGATAGCTGTAAACTTTCTTTTCTTTTGTAAAAAAAATATTTCAACATTGTAACCTCCCAGTTTTAAGATATCCAAAATGTAAAAACAAAAGAATTTGGCACCGCCAAGCTAACGCATTTGTGCCTATCAAATAAACGAAATGAATAAAAAAAACCGATTTAATCCACCTAGCAGTGAGATGAGACATTTCTTACATATTTCACTATTGGATTAGTTTGCAGAACTCACGAGAAGTAGGCACCCAACTAGAGGTGGGATGAAAACAGTTTCTAGTCTTGCACGAATAAAATCTCGAATAAACTGAATAAATTATAAAAATCAACAAAACGACCAAAATAAAAAAGTAAAGCAAAAATAGATGGTTGGGTAATGTCTGCGACATAACCGGAGAGATGTAGAATACATGAGGAACACGTTCTTCAAATATGTTGATACTCATTGGAATTTTCGGACAAAAAGTGATTTGGGTGAGGAATATTTCAAATTATTCTTTACAAAAATGATGGTGGCCCTGAAAAGGACCGTTTTTGTTGGCGTTGTTGGCCTTGGTGAGGGAGATGGCAGAACAGATAATAATTGATTTCTAAAAATCAATTTTTCTTTATTCATGTAAATTATACATACTTACAAATCTAATAGAAGATTCCTGGTCATATTTCTGAACCATTAGTGCGAACATTGTGTAATTTGGTTAAGCACAATGAAAATTACAAACTTTCCAAACTCGACCTTCTGTTCCTTCCGAAATATTGAAATGGGGTGTCTATATTAAACCATTAGTCGTGGTCCCAATAAAAAAAGATGGGTGGGTAATGTCTGTGACATAACCGGAGCGTCGTGACTTCAATTCGAGACGTTAATTTAAATCTAATAATATTCAAGAGAATCACGTTTGAATGGGAAATTTTCAAATAATTCTCTATGGTAATAATGGTGGTTCTGGAAAGAACCTTTGGTTTCGGCGTTGGTGTTGATGGTGATGCGCTGGATCGTTGGATATATTTGACATGATAGTTACGTGCCTGGCGAACTGTTTTGTAGCCTCGAACAAAACGACAAGACTGGCTTCTTCGGGTACCATTACAACTGAACTTTATAAGCTTAGCTCGACTTTGAAATACTGCACAATCTCACGAATCAGACGCTGGTAGGGCCATTTTGTTTGCTACTAACACGGAGCTGCACAAAAAAATCATTTAATGCAGTTAGTTCACGGAGGCTGCCAAAAAGCTCGAATAGAAGCATGCGACTTCAACGTTTCTCTTAAACACATGCAATTGAAGCAACACTGATTACTAGAGGGATGGTGAGGGAACCCGCACATTCGTTTTGGTTATACTGATAATAGCAGCAGAAAGGAATGGAAAATGCTGTGCAGTGCACGAAATGAGCGAGAGGATAATTTAAATTTTTGTTCCGTGTGCAAGCTAGTTCTTTCCACACAACGTATTATGTTGCTTGTTGAAAATTTGTTACATATCTTAAAATGAAAGTTACAGTTTAACTCTCACTAGAACACAATTGATTGGTCCTGAAAAGAACCGTTGCTTTTATTGTAATTTACGCCCACTCCCAGCGGACACTGTGAGCCAGATTGATTTTTTTTTGCGAGAAAGTTACGTACTTGGCGCACTATTTTGTATCCTCAAGCAAACCGACCAAGTAGGCATCACTGGCTTCATTACGGCTGAGTTTTGTACGCGTAGCTCGACTTTGAAGTAATACACAACCTTACGAACCAGACACTGGAATGTTAGCCAGCGGATTAGTTGCTCCGTTGCCCTTTAGTTGGGGCGAAATACTGGCATGGCGACAGTTCCTGATCGGTAGTTGGTTGCGATGGGCCACCAGTAGCTGGGGCACTTTTTCGGACCGTCATCATTGCCAACTGCTTTCCTCCGGTGGACTGGCTGCTTGCTAGTGCTTGAACGAATACGAATGATGAGAAAAACCGACCGACCAATATTCATATATGAACACCCGAGAAAGCACTACTATTGCTCTCTCGCTCGTTTTCGTGCCATTCCTGTGCCTTTCCTTTCTGCTCGGCTACCAATACTAGCATAACCAAAACGAATATTCTGTCTTTCCATCGCCTTCAATCTAGTGGTCAGTGCTAGCAAACTTGCATGTTCAGTTTTTAAATAACAACATTCCAACAATATTTTCAAATAATGTTGCAGATTTGAAAAGAAGGAAGGAAAAGATTTTCACAAATTTAAATTCTTTTGTCTTATTTGTTAGCGCTGATACTGGCCATGGTATGGTGGGGGAACACGCATATTCGTTTTAGTTATGATGGTATTAGCAGCAGAAAGGAATGGAAAAGCAGTGCACGAAAACAAGCGAGAGAGAATAATTTAAATGCTCTTTCTTTCTTTCCACACATCGTATTTCATATATAGCTTTCTGAAAATTGTTATACACCATAAAATGTAAATTTCAGTTTAACTCTTATTAGAACACAATTAATTGGTCCTGTAAAGAACCGTTTATTGTTTTATTGCGGGAGCATAATTCAGACGCACTCCCCGCGGACACGGTGAGTCAGTTTAATGTATTTGGCCTGAAAGTTATGCGCTTGGCGCACTATTTTGCAGCCTCGAACAAACCGACTAAGTAGGCATCGTTGGCTTCTCGGGGTATCATTACGACTGAGCTTTGTAAGCAAAGCTCGACTTTGCAGTCCTGTACAATCTCACGAACCAGACGCTGGAACGACAGCCTACAGATTAGTTGCTCTGTTGCCCTTTAGTTGGGGCGAAATTCTTGCAAGGCGACAGTTCCTGATCGGTAGTTGGTTGCGATGGGTCACCAGTAGCTGGGGCACTTTTTCGGACCGTCGTCATTGCCATCTGCTTTCCTTCGGTGGACTGGCTGCTTGCTAGTACTTGAACGAATACGAATGATGAGAAAAACCAACCGACAGATATTTATATAATCGCGCTAATATGCACTACTATCGCTTTCTCGCTCTTCTCGTTGCCGTGCCTGAGCCTTTCCTTTCCGTCCGGCTTCTAATGGCCTAACCAAAGGAATATGCCGTCTTTCCCCCACCAACTGCTCTCGTCAAGCAACCCAATACGAATAATCATAGGAACAAACATGTAGTGGACCTATATATAAACTTTTCATTATTTTATTGTTCGGTTGGTCCACCATATTGACGGCTCTGTGCGGGATGGGCTGAAAATTTTCACTTTACCGAGTCGTTTTCGAAAGATTTTTTAAAACACAATTTTTTGTTATTAGTGCATGTTATACATACTTCAAATTTCAATACAGCATAGAGGAACATATTTTCAACAAATTGGCCTAAAATCAAATCATTCTGTTAAGTATGATAAAAGTTATTAACGTTCAAAATCTGACGCCACGCCGCAGCCGATATTTTGAAACGGGACCCCTATATTGAAAGCTTAAATGTATTCTACATTAAAAATGAAACAATGGGTTTTTAAATTCATAAAATGAGTAGAAAAATTAATGGAAATCAAAATTATAATATACACGAATCAAATTAGATTAGGTTATTACATAAAAATTAAGATTATATTTAGAAATAGTTATAAGAATGATAGAATAAATTGACTAATACTAACAAATTGAATGAAATAAAACGAATGAAATGCATAAAATTAAAGATATGAATAAAATGAATCAGATAAATCAAATGAATCAAATGAATCAAATGAATCAAATGAATCAAATGAATCAAATGAATCAAATGAATCAAATCAATCAAATGAATTAAATCAATCAAATAAATCAAATGAATCAAATGAATCAAATGATTCAAATGATTTAAATGATTCAAATAAATCAAATGAATCAAATGAATCAAATGAATCAAATGAATCAAATGTATCAAATAAATCAAATAAATTAAATGAATCAAATAAATCAAATGAATGGATGAACAAAATGAATAAAGTAAAAAATAAATGAAATGCATAAATAAAACAAACGAATCAAATAAACAAAATGAGCAAGGGATAAAATAAATAAAAAGAAGAAAATGAGCAGAATTAAATGCTTTGATTAAAATGAAAAATTGAACAACAGTAAAAGGTTATAAATTAATATAAAGAAATAAATTGAATCAAATAAATTATTTGGATGAAATGATTAAAACTGAAAAAGTAGTCAGATTGTTAAAATGAAGAAACTGAACAAAATGAATAAACTGGAAAAAATTAATAAAATGCATACAATGAAAACAATGAATGATATGAGTAAAATGCACAAAAAGAATAAACTGATCAGAGTGAATCCAAAGAATGAAACGAATAAAATAAGTAAAATGAACGCAGATGAACAAAACGAATAAAAAGATGCGGAATGAAATAATTAATTAAAATGAAATGGTCATATATTTAAAGCCAAAAACATTTTTGAATAAAGAAAATGAATAAACCGGATTGTACGAATTTGAAAACCATTGCATCAGAAAGTTTTGAAATGTTTTCGAAAATCCCATCTTCTGAGAAAAGGCTAATAAATATGCAATGGACTTTCTAGGGCTTCCATCTTTTCTTGGTTTTATTCTTTTTGTTTTCATGCTTCTTTACTTGACGAATTCGAAGTTTACTTTTTGGTCACATATTTCCGAAAGAAGATTTATGTGCAGAACAGAATTTACTGGTCCAGTATTTTAACGCGCAATTGAAAATAGTAAAATGAGGGAAGGTCACATGTGCTTTCAAGCCCCTTAAACAGAGAACGACAGGGAGAATGCGATTCGTGAATGAGACAGGTAGATATTTCAAAGTTTTTATTTGCATTGAAGTAAATAGTGTGAAATGTCTAAGCTATGTAGATAGCATAAAAGCCGTGTTTGTATTGTTTCGTTCGGGATTCTCGTGCAGGAAATATGGATAAATAAGTCCTATACAGACCAATATTGTGAAAAAGAAATGGTTCAAACTACTCAGTATATCCAAATATGGACGACGATAAGTTAGAAGACACATTGTAGTTGCATCCACCATCGAGAGTGGGTACTTTGGGGACTTCTTTTCCTGGATCTAATTTGTGAATATTTGGTTTTTGATCCGTTATTTTTCATGAAAGTTCGTACCAATACAACGAATGTGCAGCTGATACAACTCCTGGTTCATTCGCCTGCGCAACGTTCCGTCTTTCATCTGCACGCCACCATAGATGGTACGCAACACTTTTCGTTCGAAAAATCCAAGAGCGCGTTGGTCCTCCACGAGCATAGTCCAGGTCTCGTGGCCGTAGAGGACCACCGATCTAATCAGCGTCTTGAAGATAATCAACTTCGTGCGGCGGCGAATTTTGTTCGACCGGAGCGTCCTCTGGAGTCCAAAGTAGGCACGATTTCCCGCTATGATCCGTCTCTGAATTTCTCTGCTGTTATCATAGTCGTCGGTTACCAGTGAGCCCAAATACATTAATTCGTCGACCACCTCGATTTCGTCACCGTCAATCCGAACTCGGGTGGGAGGTTCACATTGTCGTCTCTAGAACCTCTTCCTCTCATGTATTTTGTCTTCGAAATCTTGCTGGCTTCAGCTTTCAGTCTTTGAGCATATCTTTCATTCAAAATTCAATAGAGATACGAATAGTTTAAATATCGCACGTGGAATGTCTCTTTTGAAAATTTCCATCGTCAAACTTTCATATTACCCAGTTAAGCCAAATATTTTCTGATATAGCCATGAATTTTCTTAATTATAGTGTAGATACAGGCTTTGAATACAATTGAATTAAAGTTGAGTTGATGTAGCAGCAGACAAAAAATAGTTTTGTTTTCTCAAACCTTCGCAATTACAATTAATAAATATTTCAGATTGGCAGAAGATCTTATCGCACAACTTAGAAATGCATACAGAAATGCGATAGAAGAGACACAGAGAGAGAAAGAGAAAGAGAGAGAGAGAGAGAGAGAGAGAGAGAGAGAGAGAGAGAGTGAGAGAGAGATGGGGGGGGGCGTGTGAGGAGTGGCAAATGATGGTTAATGCAGTGACATTATTTTTATAGGTATATTATTATGATATATTGAGTTTTACATTCTTATCATAAATAATGTAAGTAGTAATTTTTGCGCCATAACCAGTATAACCTAAATCTTGCAAAAGAGCTAAATTTTCGCTAAATTTTTGGGCTTCAAACATACAGTTGCTTTCGGTGACGCCACAAGTATAATTATATTAGAAATCTTTTATCTCACTACTAGGTGAATTACTTGTTGATCTGTGTATTGATATACCATCCAACATTTACCTCATGATTGAACGCAATGCCTAATCCAAGGAATAAATACTAGAACTCCCTGTTTCTTTACCAACACATTATTTTGTCTTTGAAGTAAACTTATATATTGATTTTTGAGAAATAGTTCATTTATTATAAAGGTAATTCACAAAATGTTCTCAACATCGAATTCCTTGAATCACGTAGATGTATTTTCATACCCCTATATTCAAATCGTTTTAGTTTTGCCCCAAAAACACCAGTGAAGCAATACTCTGTATGAAACAATCTCATTTTTAATTAGTGGAAATTGGCAAGCGAGGACTAAAAATACAAAATGTTTAATATCTCCGCCGCTCATGCACGGATTCAGACAATCTATAGCTTGTTAGCAAGGTATTTTTACAAGCTTTCTATTTATGTGGGACAATATTGTATTGTTCGAAAGTTATTCGCAAAAAACCTGCTGTGTTTTGACAAAATCGCCCATATCTCAGAAAGTAAACAACATATCGAAAATCAAAAATAATAGTGTAAAATGGCAACGTTAGGCCTTTCATTTGAAACTAATTTCATTAAGATCGGTTCAGCCATTGCTGAGATAATTACATGACATTTTGTACATACATACATACACACATACATACACACACACATACAGACATTGTCTCAATTTGTCGAGCTGAGTCGATTGGTATATGAGACTCGGCCCTCCGGGCCTCGAAAAAAGTTGTCAAAGTTTGAGCGAATCCTACACATTTCTTTTGTAAGAAATGTAAAAAGATGGCAAATAGAATCAGCGCCAACAACCCAATGAGGTATATATACATGGCAGAACACACGGTTTGCTAGTGTGGGCAACCAAAAATATGTAAACAATCCAGAAGCACAACGGGTCGACGTCATAGCGGTCACACGATTCAATGGGAGCGAAACGACTGGTATGACGAAAGCAAGTCGATTTATGCTGCGATCACTCACACCACTCATGTAAGATTCATCTTACGAATACCAAAGTGCCATTTTCGCCAGACCTGTATATACTGCATTGCCAACAACCCACTAGTAACTAGACAGATCCCAAGGCTTCTGTGTGCAGTAGATGTGATTGAGACTGCTGCAACTTGGTCTGCGTAATTGAGAGAAAAACAAAATAATCTACTACACACCTATTTTATTGGCCAGCAGTGTATTTATCCTCATATTGTAATCCTAAAAAGAGCATTTAATGAATGTTATTGTAAATTGAATTATTACACGAAACTGTCAACAAATCACACAAAGGACAACTTTTTGTTTTGTGCCATTCTACGACTAGTGGTTCACTTACCATCCAACGCTCTTGGCAAGCCACTTTCAGATGCTTGTAATAACAACATTTCAATTCGATTCTTTATTGATAAATGATGGCCCTGAAAAGGGCCTTTTGTTTGGGCAGTATTCGGAATTTACTTGGAGCTGGTGTATTTGTGCCATCTGAGACGGCGATCTTGGCGAACTTTTCTGACAGCAGCAAACGGACAGCCGCTTCTTCTTGTATCCTTTGAAAATGTTCGGAAACATTTAGATCGACGTATATGGTACGACGATACAAACAAACTGATATTGAGCAGCAGCATGCTAAGTTTTAATACCTGACAGCAGCACAATGTAAGCTCGTCCTTTTTTGTGTTATCCTCAATATGTATTCTTCGTAGCTCCTCCTCTTCGTTGGTCGATACACAAGCAAATTGTGTTGAACGCGTCGGAGTGCCGTTTACTTAGTAGCTGTAATGGAATACCTTGCTGTTAAAGTGTTGAAATTGGAAAGAAATGCTGCCCGTGACAACAAAAAGACGAATTATCCCACGTCTTCAGCAGCTGGCGATTTGTAACTACGAAAAGTTGAACAAACAAGTGACCGTTGCTCAAGGTGGTGTGTTGCAAAACATCCAATAAGTAGTGCTGCTCAAGAAGACCGAAAAGAAAGCATAAATCGAACGCTGAAACTCGCAAATGAAATGCATATTGCTGTAAAAACCGTCCTTTTCAGGACGATCACAAATTTTTGATAAACAGCAAAATTGCGAATCTGAATGGGCCAATCAGCGAACTGCATTTCTATCGAGCAGATTTACACGCCAAAAAACCATTTCTCGACAGTAAATTCTGTGATGGAACAAACAATTTCTATGCGATTTTGTCGTCTTTTGCGCATACATAGTTAATTTGGAGTATTTTTGGAATTATCAAGTTGACAATTTACAACATTCTTTGAAAATATTGTTGAACTTTTATGAATGAAGGCACGAAAACGAGCGTTTGACCGTCGTCCTACTGCCAGGCTTCCTGCAAGCAGTTGGCAACGAAGGTCGTGTAAAAGTGTCCCACTCACGGTTGGCGTTAAGGTTGCACAGAGAATGCGTAAAATTCGCAAACGAAAAAAGCAGTTTTTTTCCACACCGTATGTCAGATCTTCATAAAAATCAATCAGCGTATGTAGAATGTTGTTACTGTACTGCTGATTGATTTTTATGAAGATCTGACATACGGTGTGGAAAAAAACTGCTTTTTTCGTTTGCGAATTTTACGCATTCTCTGTGCAACCTTAAGAAGCCTCATCGCTATAGAACAGAAACTGTCGCCCTGCGAGAAATTCATAGCTATCAGAAATCGAGCGGGCTTAAATTGTGACCCAAAATAAACCACAAACCAACAAGTTCTTTTCAGGATCAGCCAATTATATTCCAGTAAGATATAAATGAAATTTTGCATTGCCTTACAACCTCCCTCGCCCTTTAAATCCGGCTTGAATTACTATCAATCTTAATGCTGCTGTGCGGCGGGGGCACTAGTTTTCATAATAGTGCAAAATTTAGGTTTGCGCGTTTTTCCCAATAGTTTTTTAGCTGTGCTGTTTTCAAGGAAGTTGCAGTCAGAGATGGACTTTCCAACGAAAACTAGTCTGACTCGCTTGGAATCGAATTTTACAGACCATCCACTGCTTTCACAAAATCCGTTATTTTCAGTAATTGTACATTCTACAGAATTAGTCACAACTATTTCCAATCAACGCAAAAATCGAAGGTTTTCATTCAGTACAACAGCAGATTTTCACGTTTAAAAAACAGGTAGCATTCTGGCCGAAAATTTTGAAACGGAGCACCTATATCGAAACGTTAGAAAACGTTCGATTTTTGTAAAATGAATAATTACACTACATATCACACAAATAACTTTTTATTTTGTGCCATTCTACGTGAAAACGACGATATTGTGCACAACCAACCAACGCTCTTGGCAAGCCACTTTCTGATGCTTGTAATAACAAAACTTCAATTCGATTCTTTGTCGGTAAATTGATGGCCCGGAAAGGGCCTTTTGTTTGGGCAGTGTTCGGAATTTACTTGAAGCTGGTGTATATGGTAACAGCTTTGGTGCCATCTGAGACGGCGAAAGATACAGTATCCAAGCATCTTCTCAGTGAATTTCAAAATGATCCATCGAGAGATTCGAGAGAAATTGCGATTTGAAGTTGTATGACACGTTTCATAAGGCTACCAGCAAACACCCACGGGTTTGGTCCTATCTTTATAAACAAAAAAATATTTGTCTACTTATTTGGTATTCTGATGTAACTGGTTTGCATTTTCCTCGTGTTGCACTAATAGCAACTGCACTCACAATGTGAGTCTCACATTACCGGCCCAACGTATTAGATTGTTAAATCTGTCTGTCTAGCAGAAATGTTTGCAAACCGGTTAAGATATCTATAGTGACCTTGATTGACACTTAAATTCACTCATATTTGTCGACCTTGTCGATCTGAGTCTATAACCAATAATATATTGTGTTTATACTTCGATGTGAGAATCAACGTCCGGTGCGACTGAATGGCTTATCTTTTATGAGAAATTTGAAACTTAAAATCAACCGCCAAATGGTTAAACTTGATGGGTGGCTTTTAAATTTCACTTAGTTGATCAATCGAAGCGTTCAACGCTAATTAATTTATCATTTTTTCTGCCGCTATCTACATTTATATTAAGCACATATTGATAATTTTTCACACTGCCGAAGTTTATAATTGTTAGGTTAAAAAATAACATTAACTAACCGACAAAAATAAGCCTATTATGCACTGTATTTTAGTAAACATTCTCGAAACTTCAAAATCTCAATCACTGTATTACTTTTATAATAAAGTTAACATTTCGAATACACGTGCCGAATAGTGCAACCAAACACAAAATTTGATAAGGAGAGAAAGTGTACTCCGCTAGCTTACAAATCACACTGAACTTGATATATGATGAATTTTGTCAACTGTTGTTTATGCTAGTTGAATACCCCCTTCTGTTGGTGTGACCATAGCAAAATGTACCACATCAGTTTCAATCGATGAATTTTTAATTTACCAGTCACCATATGCAGGTAAGGCTATTTATTCGAACGTGCGCACCTTGAACGTGACTCCTTTGAGTACAGACAAGGAATCACGAGACATGAAGGTGTGCATACGAAATTGTTTACTCCTACTTGAAAATTGAAAAGAATCCAGAATATCATTTTCAATTTAGATTTGAAAAAACACGTAGCATCTGAATGGCATACTGATTATTTTTAACAGATGATCTGTGCATTTTGACTGATGAATTCACGAATTCTTCCATTTTTTGGCATTAATGTCTGCACTATCTAGGGCTGGGTGTCATTCCAAAATTTCCTACAGTGACACAATCTCATTTACGTACACCGCTATGCGGAATGCTTGTATGCATTTGACAAGCAAAAAATAGCTTACGAGACATTTTATTTGTGTAGAAATATTCACTAGACAGCATAGGGAAGATACAATAATCATCTTTGTACTACAAATGCTCATTTTTTCAAAAATAATCATAATTCTAAAGATAGTCAAATATACACTCAATCTCATATTCGTACAGCACATGTTTTGCCTTTCTCATATAGAAAGGTTATGCAATCACTCTGAAAAACGTCAACCTAATCCCGGCCCGGAGGGCCGAGTGTCATATCCCATTCGACTGAGTTCGTCGAGATCGGAAAAAGTCTGTATGTGTGTGTATGTGTGTATGTATGTGTGTGTGTGTGTGTGTGTGTGTATGTGTGTGTGTGTGTATGTATGTGCGTATGTGTCAAATAATGTCACTCATTTTTCTCAGAGATGGCTGGACCGATTTGCCCAAACTTAGTCTCAAATGAAAGGTGCAACCTTCATATCGGCTGCTATTGAATTTTGGATCGATCGGAATTCTGGTTCCGGAATTACGGGTTTCAGAGTGCGGCCACACAGAAATTTCTCATAAAAACTATAGGAAAAATTAAAAATAGAATTTTTATTTTTGATGCTAAATGTATTCAAGGTGCATAAAACGTCGAGATTTGATGCAAACACGAAAAAAATTTGACGAAGATTCACTTTTTTGGATTTTGCACATTTTTGCCTTTCTCATATAGAAAGGTTATGCAATCACTCTGAAAAATGTCAACCTAATCCCGGCCCGGAGGGCCGAGTGTCATATCCCATTCGACTCAGTTCGTCGAGATCGGAAAAAGTCTGTATGTGTGTGTGTATGTGTGTATGTATGTGTGTGTGTATGTGTGTGTGTATGTGTGTGTGTATGTGTGTGTATGTATGTGCGTATGTGTCAAATAATGTCACTCATTTTTCTCAGAGATGGCTGGACCGATTTGCCCAAACTTAGTCTCAAATGAAAGGTGCAACCTTCATATCGGCTGCTATTGAATTTTGGATCGATCGGAATTCTGGTTCCGGAATTACGGGTTTCAGAGTGCGGCCACACAGAAATTTCTCATAAAAACTATAGGAAAAATTAAAAATAGAATTTTTATTTTTGATGCTAAATGTATTCAAGGTGCATAAAACGTCGAGATTTGATTCAAACACGAAAAAAAATTGACGAAGATTCACTTTTTTGGATTTTGCACATTTTTGCCTTTCTCATATAGAAAGGTTATGCAATCACTCTGAAAAACGTCAACCTAATCCCGGCCCGGAGGGCCGAGTGTCATATCCCATTCGACTCAGTTCGTCGAGATCGGAAAAAGTCTGTATGTGTGTGTGTGTATGTGTGTGTGTATGTGTGTGTGTATGTATGTGCGTATGTGTCAAATAATGTCACTCATTTTTCTCAGAGATGGCTGGACCGATTTGCCCAAACTTAGTCTCAAATGAAAGGTGTAACCTTCCCATCGGCTGCTATTGAATTTTGGATCGATCGGAATTCTGGTTCCGGAATTACGGGTTTCAGAGTGCGGCCACACAGAAATTTCTCATAAAAACTATAGGAAAAATTAAAAATAGAATTTTTATTTTTGATGCTAAATGTGTTCAAGGTGCATAAAACGTCGAGATTTGATGCAAACACGAAAAAAATTTGACGAAGATTCACTTTTTTGGATTTTGCACATTTTTGCCTTTCTCATATAGAAAGGTTATGCAATCACTCTGAAAAACGTCAACCTAATCCCGGCCCGGAGGGCCGAGTGTCATATCCCATTCGACTCAGTTCGTCGAGATCGGAAAAAGTCTGTATGTGTGTGTGTATGTGTGTATGTATGTGTGTGTGTATGTGTGTGTGTATGTGTGTGTGTATGTATGTGCGTATGTGTCAAATAATGTCACTCATTTTTCTCAGAGATGGCTGGACCGATTTGCCCAAACTTAGTCTCAAATGAAAGGTGTAACCTTCCCATCGGCTGCTATTGAATTTTGGATCGATCGGAATTCTGGTTCCGGAATTACGGGTTTCAGAGTGCGGCCACACAGAAATTTCTCATAAAAACTATAGGAAAAATTAAAAATAGAATTTTTATTTTTGATGCTAAATGTATTCAAGGTGCATAAAACGTCGAGATTTGATGCAAACACGAAAAAAATTTGACGAAGATTCACTTTTTTGGATTTTGCACATTTTTGCCTTTCTCATATAGAAAGGTTATGCAATCACTCTGAAAAAGGTTTCTGGATTTTAACAGGGGCGTAGTTGATGGTTTACGGAGAGGGGTTACACCCCCCTCTACTGTTCACTCCCCTCCTTTAAAAATCTCCTTAAATCACCCCTCAGACCACCACCTCATACCCCTCCCTTTCAACCCCATCATCTTTAAACCACCACTATATTACAAAGCATACCAATTTTAGCTGGGGAGTCGTTCGTTCATGGGACTTTCGCCCTCCTCACATACCCACCGCCGCATGACAAAATGAGTTAGCAAGCAGATAACATTGATCTAATGCTGATTAGGCTAATGGAGTATGATATTTTTTTTGTTTCAAGTGTTTCACCGTCGACACGTAGCTCATCAAGTTCGTGGCTGGCATGCCATTGTGTATAAGTACAAAGTGTACTAAGAATGTAATGGACATTTCCACAATTATGTTGAACATAAAAAGCCTCCGTGCCATAGTTTAGAGAAATGAGAAAGGCACAATTGCACCGCTAGGTGGATTAAAACAGGTTTTTTTTTAAAATCAAGCGAAATGTCTATAATAAATATTCAATGTGGTAGCTTTTGTTTGTAATTACAGTTTTCAATCGTATTGGAATGCTGATCACTAGTTTTTGTGTGTAATCAACTTAAAGTTTATCCCATTCTTCTAAATAATAGTTTCTAAGCTCATTCTCATTATAATCCGGATATTTTCGCACTTTTTATCCAAATACTCCCATTTATTTATCTAATCAGTTAATAAACTGGGTCTGCAATGGAGAATCTATAACATTTAAACAATTATAAATTTACTCTAAATGTTTTTGCACACGTTATGCTTTAGGTTCTTCACCTAGCACTTCTAGTGGACATATAATACCTCATACAATAACTTCACTGTCCCTGCGCTTAGCCTGTTATAGGATAATTTCGCACTTTCTATATCTCGTATATAGGGATATTGTGAGACTGTCTTTCGAAAAATTACAACACTGGAGATGTAAAATAATCCTTATTATTAACTCACGACAATTTTATTAACGTTTGTGTGCCTCCAGTTGCATCACGGAGTGCCGAAAGTTTTCAGTACCACATTGAAATTTCGTTTTTCTTTTTAATTGCTCGATTTTTTTGGTAAATTATGTATTGGTTGAATAGCTGGGACCGTTTTAGAAGGCATTCTGATCATGAGCATGGTCATCCATAATTTCAGAGGAAAATATCGTCGTGCAGCATCTCTCCCATACAATTGGGAGAGATGCCGCATCAAAATTTCGGCTGAGATGCCGCACTCGATGGCGGAGAAAACGTAGCCAAAATGTATTTTTTCACCTCGGAATGTCATTAAATGATCATTTGCGTCAGGTATAGGTTATCAATAAGGTATATCCACAAACTAACGAACCTAACACAGTGACATATAGGAATATAAGTATTAGGGAGCAACTTTTTAGGTTCCATTTAGGTCCTAGAACAACTGTATAAATTCTTAGCTCGATCAGTGAAACTATATTTTTGCGCCCACCGTTCAATGTTTATATGGGATTTTATATGGGAAAATTAACTTTCACAAAATAATTCCTCCAGGAGTCTCCCATTGCTTCCTAAAAATAAATCGTTATGTGGCTTTTATGGGAAATTTAACAGAGAAACAAAGTCTCGAAGACCACAAAACGATCTGACGCTTGAGAAAAAAGTTATTAAGTAGAAACTGATTGATGTTCTGACGATTGATAAAATATTCTTTTTTTCTAGCACCACTGCTATTGGTTGTCCAATTATATACAATTTCGTTTTGATCTTCTCTTAATGTGTCTAAAATAATTATCTGTACTGTTTGGCCACTTCACAAGATTTTTAAAGGATAAATTGAAGCTTTTTTTGTACATAAAAAATAAAGTTAAAAAATTTGTATATAATTTGACCGCCAACAGCAGTGATGCTATGAAAAGTGAAAGTTTCATCAATCTTCAGGGCATCAATCGGTTTTTGCTTAATAACTTTTTCCACGAGCATCAGATCGTTTCGCAGTCTTCTAGACTTTGTTTCCTTGATAAATTTCCTATAAAAATCAGCCATCTGTATATTTTTAGGAGGTAACGGGCGACTCTTGGAAGAATTATTTTGCAAAAGATGATTTCCCCATACGAAATCCCATGTAAACTTTAAACAGCGGGCGCAAAAATATAGTTTCACCGATCGAGCTTAAAATTTGCAGAGTTCCTCTGGGAGCTAAATGCGACACAAAAAGTTACTCGGAGCAATATTTTATTTTTTTCATATAACCGTGTCCCATTCTAATAAGTATATTTATCTATATTTAAACGGGCGATATGTATCAAAGTATTAGTTA
The DNA here is from genome assembly GCF_030247195.1 of Topomyia yanbarensis. Taxonomy (NCBI): domain Eukaryota; kingdom Metazoa; phylum Arthropoda; class Insecta; order Diptera; family Culicidae; genus Topomyia; species Topomyia yanbarensis. Next base: position 292,793,600 of record NC_080671.1, on the reverse strand, counting down.
CTTCAGTTTATTCGTTAAAGTTTCATACACTAATTTTAGTGAACGCATTGATTTGTAGTGATGTCAATCTTGGGATAAAAATGAAAATTTCAAGGAATTGTTGCTTTTTCAACCCCTACCAACATATAAATATATATATATATATATATATATATATATATATATATATATATATATATATATATATATATATATATATATATATATATATATATATATATATATATATATATATATATATATATATATATATATATATATATATATATATATATATATATATATATATATATATATATATATATATATATATATATATATATATATATATATATATATATATATATATATATATATATATATATATATATATATATATATATATATATATATATATATATATATATATATATATATATATATATATATATATATATATATATATATATATATATATATATATATATATATATATATATATATATATTTATATATATATATATATATATATATATATATATATATATCACTCGTACAAACATATAAATAAATAATATCCTTAATAAAGTTACTTCAACTTAACCGTTACACAAGGTTGCAAAAGAAAATATTTTTTAATGTTTAATAAAAAAATGTTTCTAGAAATGGTATTACCCCCTTAAGAAAATTGAAGGTACTGGGCGATTTATAGGTGTAATCAAACTTCATGAAACTCAGGCGAAGATCCCTAATCACTAAATCATCAACGATAGCTAAATATACTTTTGTTCACCATTTTTCGGTTTGTGACCATGGTGCAGCGTCTCATCCGCATATGCGGTATCTCTCCCGCAATGAGCTTTTTTTTTAAAAATGTTCATGGAAATTTGATGATGTTTACAGTCTTTCCAATATTCCGATAAAATGTTTCAATGTTGTTTAGTAAATAAAAAATCAATTCTTTGTTCTTCTCATTGATGAACGGCTTATTGCTCAGAACCATACTCTCCATACATTACGAACCGTACCAGAGCAGACTTATACTTAAATGCTATGATCCAATTTATTTACCATGTATATAACATTAGATACTCGATTTTCCCATTTTTTTCTAAATTAAAATCCTTTATCCTTCATCATAAATTTTTTATAGTTCAAGTTTTTCGAAATATCTGCTCTACGCTTCGCCACATCAAAGTTTTTAACGACATGTTAAATAGTTGGACGCAACCTTTGAACAATTGCAAAGATTTCAAGAAGTGATTTAGCTTTATTTTGGTGAGTAACAATTAGTTTTCGTCCCATAATGACAGTTAGTTTACTTTTTTAACCATTACGTTAATTTGAGGAAATTTCTTAAGCTAGGGTAGAGAAATCTGTGCTGTAGTTATGAAATCTATTTTTCTAAGTAAAAACAAAATTACAAATTAATTAAGTTTACAAAAGTGTACGAATATGAAATTGTGCCATTTTCACACCAAATGATGGTTATTTATGTGTAGTGTACGGAAACTTGCACACTTTAGATTACAAATGATAAGAAAATGACAGATGATGATTCAACTACCACTTTTACAAAACAATACTATATTAACCTATATTAAACAGCGCAAACATTTATGAAACAACATTTAACATATACACTAGAGGTGTACGAATATGAAATTGTGTCACTGTATGTAACTATGTAACTATGTATGTTACCATGATTATAACTGAGTCAAAATCTGCTAAGTGCGCAAACAATTTTTCGTCGGTCGAGCTTTTTCTGTAAATTTTTTATGGATTCACAACGGTAAATAATAAATGCAATTTGAACAGCTTTTTCGAAAATTGAATTATTTTCAAAGTTATGGCTATTTACCTTTTGCCTTTCTCATATAAAGAAAGGCTATGCAATCACTGTAAAAATCGAATTTTTAACCGAGGCCCGGAGGGCCGAGTGTCATACACCATTCGATTCAGTTCGTCGAAATCGGCAAATGTCTGTGTGTGTATGTATGTGTGTGTGTGTGTAAGTGTGTGTATGTGTGTGTGTCATTTAAACTCACACAATTTTCTCAGAGATGGCTGAACCGATTTTCGCAAACTTAGTTTCATCTGAAAGGTATAACGCTCCCATAATCTGCTATTGAATTTTTAGTTGATCCGACTACCGGTTCCGGAATTACGGGTTGAAGAGTGCGGTCACACAGCAAATTCCCATATAAACTGGTACCACCATGATGTTAAAATGATGTAAAACATATTAAAATTGATGTAACATTACTCTAGTTTGCGGGTCTGGATCACTAATGATCAATTAAAGCAGCTTTGACCACATTGGTCACCTATGACGGTTCATGACACCCCCGGGGAACCCGCCAAGTTCCTAAGATAATATCACTCCCATTCCCCAACGAATTCTCTACTGATTTTTACAAACTTGATTTCAAATGAAAGATACAGTAATACCGTTGACTGCTGCTGAATATCATTCGGTTCTGACTCTTGCTTCCGGAGTTACAGGGGTGTTAGTAAGGATACACTGGAATTTCCCATATAAATCGGTACAATCGTAATAACTCAGAGGCTAAAAACTATTGAAATGGTCACCAAATTACTTCTAATCGCAGGTCTAGATCACTGATTGCCCATCAAACATTCTTTGAATATATTATCCACTATCGACATTTCCGGAAGTCCGGAATTCCGGGCATATTTCACAATTAAAGTCACATCGGTTCTTCGGTGAGTCTCAAGTGAGAGGAAAAATATGCAGTTAAGTATTGCGTCGCCGCCCCACCCCCCGCCTTGCCCTTACACCTCCCTCCTTCATCACTCCCCTCCCCTTGGACCACCCTCACGCCCGCATTTCCTTCATCCACCCCGAATACCGAAATAAGAAAATACCCTCTACTTACCCCCCATTCCCTCCACTTTCAAACCCATTTCATTAACATTTCAGAATATAATCACATGAAGATTACATTGAACTCATGCTGATTAAGCTAATTAAATATTATTCTTTTGCCTTTCTCATATAGAAAGGTTATGCAATTGCTCCAAAAACCGACTTTCCAACCGAGGCCCGGAGGGCCGAGTCTCATATAACATTCGACTCAGTTCGCCGAGATCGCAAAATATCTGTGTGTATGTATGTGTGTATGTATGTTTGTATGTGTGTGTATGTGCGGATTTGTTAACAAAATGTCCACATCGGTTTCTCGGAGATGGCTGAACCGATTTTTACAAACTAAGATTCAAATGAAAGGTATAATATTCCCATAGGTTGCTATTGAATATCATTTTCAACCGACATCTTGTTCCGGATTACGAATTGAAGAGTATAGTTACAAAACAAAATTTGTTGATTTGTCCACATCGGTTTCTCGGAATTTTCTGAACCGATTTTGACAAACTTGATTTTAAATAAAAGGTCCATCAGCTGCTGTTGAATTTTGTGTGGATTCGAGTTCTGGTTCCTGAGTTACAGGGTGATACGTACAATCACGCAACAAATCCCGATTCTAACGAATTCTGCGATGAATGTTAAAAGGTGATTTTTTTCCAAAATGTAAACACAACTGTTGAATTTGTAGATCTAGGTCACCAACAGTCATTCAAAGTCTCTTTGGCCACACTGGCCACCATCGACGGATCTGGAAGCATCCAAATTCAGAATAACGGTTATATTGGTTTCTCGAAAATGGCTAGACCGATTTGATCAACTTAGTCTCAAATGAAAGGTGTTGCGTCCCCGGAAACTGATATTAAATTCCATCTCCATCCGACTTCCGGCTCCGGAGTTACGGATTGTAGAGTGCGATCACATAGAAAACTCCGATTCAAACCGATATCGCGATGAATGCAAAAAGGTGCTCTTATATACACTTACCAAGTGTAATAAGAATGAAAGACATTTCCATAATGTTATATTATACGAACCAGCTATTAAATCATAGTTTGGAGAAATGAGAAAGGCACAATTGCACCTCTAGGTGGATTAAAACAGGTGTTTAACATGAGTTTAGATTTTATTTAATTTCTCACGATTGGTAGCATCGATCCTTCTCATTTTTTCACCAGTTAAAAGTGATGAGTTATTCTTCCAATTAAAATTTTACTTGGCTAGAAAAAATTAAAGGGTCGTGTACAAGACACGACTGCAGTTACATTGAAAATGCAGTATTATTAACCCTTAAGGGCACAAATAAATTTGTTCCATTATATATTTGTCCTAATAAGGACAGTTTGCTAATAACTAAGTTTTGGGATACGGGACGAGAATCCTTTGAAACAATTTGAACCATGTCGCGCCGGCGATTCGTTTCTGCTGCATACACACAGACGAACATTCCTCTTTCGCAGCTCATGTCAAATGAGCACTATGTAACACAAGGCGATTTCTTTTATTAACTTTTTGGTGCAGACGGATCCTTTTATGCGACAAATAAAAATATTTTCATCATTCTCTTTGGTGTGGCTTTCGCTTAGTCGCAGGGTTGCCAGATTCACTGATTTCCTTAAAGGTTTAGAAAAACTATCGGGTTGGTAGATCATTTTGAAGATTTTTTGCATATATTATGATTCACTGGTAAAGGTACAGAATTACCAAGCACAAACTTAATACAAGTTAATAAAAGGAATTTTCTAATTGAATTCTTTTTCCATTATGTATTTGTCCTAATAAGGACGGTTTGCTAATAACTATGTTTTGGGATACGTTACGAGAATCTTATGGAACCTGCACGGATGATACGCACGGCATAAACCAGCAATTCGCCATTTCCCTTCTGTTCCGCCATCGTCGTTTGAAGCTGCGAACAAAATCCTACCAGCGCACACAGACAAACGTTCCCCTTTCGTAGGTCGTGATCTAATGAAAGATATAACAGCAATCCCTCAAGCAACAATAGCGATAATCCAACTGGTTCTGCCAGCAGAGTATGGCATGGCATGGCAATGAAGGAATTCGGCCAAAAACATTCTTTTTATATCAAACGATGAATTGTGTAGAACGCTTTTGAATGTCGAGATCAGGTCCGTGTTAGGTAAAGTCTTGCGCAAATTTGTGAAAATTGTATATGTTATCCCTATTTATTGCATATTTACGGATTTTTCAACAGTGTGCTAATATAGCGTGACCTTATCAGACGAGTAAAAAACCGGGTCAATCAAAAGGGTACTGCTTCCCCCGATACCTCTCAACCGACATTGCCTTTTCCGAACGTTTTCGGCAGTTGAAAAGTTCTGGGGTCTGGCAGGCAGAGCTTGGACAGTAAAAAAGTTATGGGAGTCTGGGAGGAAGAGCTCTGCCAGAAAGTATTTCATCGGAATTCCACAGTGGCAGTTCTTGCGAGACCACCATAAGCAAACGTTTAATGCTGAGATGGTCTGTGCGGCCAGGTTTTTAGGCGAATTCGCAACTGTGCGCAGTTCGAAATCAGATTTTAGTTTTACACCTAACCCCAGCACCATATAGTAGAGTAAAGCATTTTCAATGCTAAAAAGATGGGTGGGTAATGTCAGAGACATAACCGGAGTGAAGTAGAATACACTTTAGACTTGGTTATACAAATGCTACAATTTTGACTATCTTCTGATAGGTTATATTAAAAGCAGTTATTTCGTTATTTCTAATGGAAATTACCGAAATATCGATACACGTACATCGAAATCCAAAATATTCGAACATATTTATCCTCACATAATAATCCTAAAAAGAGCATTTAATGTATGTTATTGTAAATTGAATCATTACAGGAAACTGTCAACAAATCACACAAATGATAACTTTTTGTTTTGTGCCATTCTACGACTAGTGGCTCACTCACCATCCAACGCTCTTGGCAAGCCACTTTCAGATGCTTGTAATAACTTTTCAATTCGATTCTTTATTGATAAATGATGGCCCTGAAAAGGGCTTTGTTTGGGCAGTATTCGGAATTTACTTGGAGATGGTGTATTTGTGCCATCTGAGACGGCATGCTTGGCGTACTTTTCTGACAGAAGCAAACGGACGGCCGCTTCTTCTTGTATCCTTTGAAAATGTTCGGAAACATTTAGATCGACGTATATGGTACGACCAGCGTTGCCAACATTTTTTTCAAAAAAACTGGAACCTTTCTTGAAAAAAAAACTGGAAAAAACTGGATGCTCTAAAAAAACCTACTTTACGCTTGTAATGTTTAAGACAATGATTCAATGAACGTAATTTTAAGTGAACACGTATGTTCCATACCTTTTACTGAAAATTTGAGTCGGTTTATTGATGTTTTGTGCAAATTAAAAAAAAAATATTAAAGCATTCGAATTTGATTGTAATTGTAACAGTTTGCTGAATTTTACTGTTTTCAGGGTGTCGACTCATTTTTGAAAATGAAATTCCCTGATTTTCCAGGTTTTTCCAGACCTTTTTAAAAAATTTCCAGAGTGCTCTAACAAATCAAATTAAATTCACATTTTTCAATGTCTATAGTTTGAGCTTACACCATTTTTGCATTTTTAGTTAGTTTTAATCCTTTTGTATCTTCCATTTCAATTAAACCACTTTTGGTCTTTTAACTACCATGTAATTTAAATATTTCCAAATCTAAACAAGTTTCATCCTCTAAAATTTTAAATAAAAATATGTTTTCTAGAGGCCTGATTGTGACGAATCTTGGATCAATGCATTGCATACTCATCGTGGTGCTTATGGAAATCAAAGACCAACAGAAATAACACTCGAAAACAATGCTTCGCCTAATATAACGGTTATTTTAAATATAGTTTTGGTTGGGGCTGTGGTCGTATTTGCGATAAGGCCTACTCTGGCATATGCACAAGTAAGCTGAGGATAGACCACTAGTGAAAAATTGTTACCAGGCCCGAGGGATGACCGACAAGCAAATGAGTGTATGGGACCGTGGATAAAAGGAGGAGCTAGTGTTCTGGAAAAATTATCGGATTGACATTTTAGGGATGAATTTCCTCATAGCGTTATGTCTTTTAGTCTGTGTGGAAATGGTGATGAGTCTGGGATCTTCCGTTAACCTTCTGGCAGTCGCGCTGGTGCACTGAGTGCACGCTGCTTTGAAAAGCTAGCAAATTGTCTTTGGACAACTGCGGCTGCTCATTCAGTGGGCCATATGCGCGACTTCCGGAGGGTTAAGTAGGCACCGTTTTAACACAGGTACTCTATCATATTACAAATACCCTTGAAGGTGGTCCCAACCCATTCTTACGTCAATTTTCAATGTAAAGTTTGTCCGCGACCAAATATGGAAACCTATAAACACATAGATCTGTATTCAACCAAAAAAGAAATATTTTTTTTAGGAAAAGCGTATTAGAAATAATATGTGCGGTCCAAACGGAAATCAAAAGATATCTCATTGGAATAGTTCTAAAAAGCTTGGCTAATCGGCAAGCTCTGTTCGCACTGTTTCCAAAACGTCTAATACTCGATCTCCATCAGCTACATATAAAAGAAATGCAAAATACAATCTTAAGAAACGACCAAATGGATTCGATAGTGAGACAAACATTCTGTTCGTACACTAATAAAATAATAATAAAATAAAAACGTCAAATGTGTTTGTGCATAATTCGAAGCATCATCAAGGAACGAAGTTATTGAAGGTATTGATTATTTCGAATTATAGTGATAGGCAGAATATGAGGGCTAAACACTTCTTAGAAAATTGTAACGTGGATATTCTACCAATTTTTCCTGGGTGGCAATGGATTACAAAACTTGGACGTAGAAGACTTCAACCAAGCTTCATGGCATGTAACGAAAAGAAGTATTAAAGTAATACTGAACGATAGAGAAGTCTAAGTTTCTCAAGAAATAATTGGTTATGCAGGTCAGTAAAAACTTCATACCAACAGGAAGGTATCCCAGAATATGTACTAAGAAGAATGTTTACAGAAACGGTTTAACCACTTCTGTGCAGTAATAATCCGCTTTTTATGTTCTGGTTAGATTTGGATTCTTCTTTTTAACCTTCCGGAAGTCATGCTAGTGCAGTGAGTGCACGCTGTTCTGAAAATCTAGCGAAATCGTCTGAGCGCACCAGCGCACTATGGGGTGGCTAGAACAAAAAGTTGGACAAAAAAGGAAACAAAAATTTCTAACTTTTCAATTAAACTATATTTTTTAAACATTCTTCAATATTTTCTACATCGTGTACCATTGAAATGATAACTAAAAACTTTGGTCGAAATTTGTGACACACGGTCAAACATTATTAAAAATAAACACGTTTTTTCTACTAAATCAGGCAATAAGAAACACTTTCTACTGAAATTGAACAATACAATCAATGTAGTATTATTACACTAGGAAACGTTGCTAATGACCTATTCTAACTACTCTAATGCTGGATATATCGAAATAAAAAAGTCTAACTATTTTATTTTGACAAAAAAGGTAATTGTTTGTTTTGTGATTTTAGTACTATTTCGCAATTGAAAAAGTTATCAAATTAAGTCAAATTAAGATAAAAGGTTGAAAGCATTCGAAACTATCGGCTATTGTCAGTCCATCGCAAGTGGATACTCATCCGACCGCGTCCGACCGTTGGTTTGAGAGCAATTTGAAAATTGTAGTTTTTACATAATTTTTGTGCCTTTTATCAAACATTATAAGCAACTATAAGTCTTATTTAAATGAATCGCCTGTTAAAATTTCTTATCAGTTTCGTAAATTGTTTACCGTTTATAATAGTCATAAATTTTCGATGACAAACCCACACCTCCCTCCCTCCTCACCTTTTCAAACCAGCGGTAGAACATGTAGATGAGGAACAAAGAGTCATCGAGGAATGTTAACGTTACTCACTTTTCTTCAGTGTACAGTAGCACTTCCGAAAAAAGTTTTTTATTGCTTTTGTTCATAGTTGATAAACTGAAAGTATTTTTTTTTCTTGAATTTACTATATACCAAGAGAATGAGATTCTCCTAGTAATTTTTTCATCTATGTCTACACAAATATTTTCTTTGGGCGGTCATTTACATCCACACCTCAATCTTAGAACAAAACATACATACACAATGATGAACAGCATTATTGTGATTGTAATATTGAATGCATGCATACAAAGCAGCAGTTTCTGTGGTAATCAGTTAAATATCGTCTCCTTTCAAAATATTACTTTTGCTTTGAGAAGAATAACATAACAAGTTTTGTAATTATCATCAATAAAATAAGTTAATTTATGTATTGTCTCCAATGTACAAATATAATTTAGAAAATCATATTTGTTAGAAAATCGTCCTTCGAATGTTACTATAGCCACCATACACAATGGTTTCATTAAGATTGAGTTTTTGAAGAAATATTAGAAGAAAACAAATTTCACACTGTTAGGTGGATTTTTTTATGAAAAATGTGCTGAAGATCAAATATTTAAGCTTCTCTTGAATTATAATTGCAAAATAATATATAGAACAGCAGAAAATAATTTTGTCCAGGTTTTTAGCCTAGTTACCCCATAGTGCAGCGGCTGCTCGTTCAGTGGGTCATTTGCGCGACTTCCGGAGGGTTGATACTGATTGCGTTGTTGATATAAAATCATCCAGCACTTTTTCAAAACTTTAAAATAGGGGTATAATTCAAGAAAATGTCGAATAATCACAAGAAAAAACAGACAGGTCTGCGAACAAATTATAGAAACCGGTTTTTGATAAGTTTACTTGTGATTTGATACAAACAGTTTTTTAGTCTCTCATTTGCCTGCCATTTCCCACCAATTCGTCCTTTCAGAAATTAAGTACCCTCTAAACTGCCGTTGAGATCGTATTCATCCCATGTTCTATGAGATTCCCTCTATACACAAGACAATTATGCGTTGAACGGAAGTGAAAAACTCAGTTGGAAATTTCATCTTGGAATATAATAAATACAAACAAATAAATAAATAAATAAAGCGATTTTTATCTGGCAATAGCAGCACGTTGTGAGATGAGTGAAGCTTCGCAGAAAAAAGGGAGGCAAACTTCGGTTAAATACACTATTTGTTGATTTTAAATATTGTCGTATCCGCCCGTCTGTTAGCGGAAGGTGATATTGTGAAACTGGAGCTTGCGAAAGTCATCTTCATACAGTTCTATTATATACGGAAACCCATATCGAAAACGTTGAATTTTTAAGCGGAGTTGAGTGTTTAACCGTTAGGTAACGATATAGTACGCCAGTACCTTTCCAGATTTCAATTAAAATTACAATTTGCTTTCCATAACTAGAACCTGAAACTTGGTGACATCATAGTACATCACTAGGCATAAATTTTAGTGAGATAAAATTGAAGATGTAGTAAATGGGCCTGAGGGGAACGTTTTGGTCGATTCTATCACATAGCAGACTGACAGGGTAATGGTCATTACTATTACAATTTTAAACTTATTCAAATATTTGTAGATGGTTTGGAATCAGGAAGTCATCTGCTTTTTTAAACCTGCTATAAGGAATCGTATGAGATCTTGTTTCCGGACACCCGGTCCTGGAGGTGTGTCCCAGCTTTGAAATACTATTTGTAAATTTCAAAGAATCCTAGCAATATGAATGTTAAAATTCTCGGGTTTGCCACAGAGATTGTTAACAATCGTCATAGGACTATCTGATAATTTGACCCCGGAGCGGTCTTCACAACTTTATTTAGTTGCTTAATAATTCTGTCTGTCAGATATGAAAGCTGTGCGTTACCTAATGCCGCTATGGACTAGCACTTAACACGAGTGGAATTGAGTTGCGCTTAGAATTAACTCGATGGCTAGTACATGAAAGAACTTGAATAAAACAAGTTTACGCTGTTGAGAATTAGTTAGCATAAGCATAAGCATAAGAGATCGCCCGTAGTTGCTACTCCGTTATTGACCAGAACCAAATGAGGTTGCAAAATGTTAATTGGAACAACATGCTTGGGAATAACACGATGTGGCCATTGTACAATCTATATTGATCCCTGCATGCTGATCAATACCGACACCGGCCACGTCCGAATGAAGATCTTCTGGGAAAGGAAGGAATGTTAGTCCGATACATGTTGCTACTAGAGACCGAGGAATCCTCTGCATCTCCACATCTATCACGGGAAGGGGAGAGTTGTTAGTAAGTGTGCCAATAAAATTATCATGTAATAATTGCTCTGGACAGCTGGCTGCCGAGAATTTGGGGAATTTATCATTTGTTATATTAATACGATTAGCAAAATAAGCAACTTGAACTCCGGATAGCCGGCTATAAGGAACACTGCTTATATTTTAATAATATTCAATCACGCGACGATTTTTTTCGAGGTTTCTAGCGTGTCGGTGCTGATTTTACCCGGCGATCGTTTGAATAAAATTGTTTACGCTGTTGAGAATTAGTTGATTACAAACCCCAAAATATAAGTTATATAAGCAAAAAATAAGCTGCCGCAAAACAAGAGATCAGCAACAATGCGATATACTATTATACGGTCATGAAGACATATTTCAAGAATCGGCATTTTTGTAAAGAATTTATTGCTTTATTATTTTGGAAATGCAACTAGATTATCAACAATATGGCCGATTTAATACTCTACCACTCTACCACTCTGCATCTCTAACATTATTGACCCATCTTTTTCGTCTACAATTTGTAAACATAAAAAATACCCACGGTTCGGCGAAGGTAATGCATTGAGCCGTGTCAAAGTAAACGGCCTGTGCACATCAAGCGTACTTATGTGTATTCACCTTACAGAGTCAGATGAATCACAACAAGGCCGTCGATAAATCAATGTGGCATGCATATTAAATATTATATATGAGTCATTCCACGTCAGAGTTACAACCTAATTTTTTTGCGATCTTTAGCTGAAAATTGTTCGCGAGTTTGTAAAATTTTGAATTTTATTGAATTGAACATTTTTCAATCACTGATAACTCAGAAACTATTCAATTTGTATGTATGTATGTTGGAAGCCACCATCCTAGCTCGAGTCTTGCTCTGCACCGGCTCCACTTAACAGTACGCTCAAAATTCGTTACAATTCTGCATTCAGCATACCACTGTATGAAAGGGGGGTAGCGGACCCGTAGGCAATTACACCTACTCAGTATCCACTGGAATCAAAGAATCTTCTACTCAGAAACTATTCAATTTGTATAAAAAATATTAAATAATAAAAGTTGCCTTTTCGTATGAGCTCATCGAAATTGTTTTTGCAATGCATATTTGTACTTCACGAGATAATATAATTATAACAGGTCACTGGTCGTTTAGTGTAAAATTGGATTGTCTTCAGTTTATAACTGTCATATCTCGCATAGTATTTTGATATCCACTCCAGATTTTTTCACAAAAAACGCTTTTAATCCACCTAACAGTGTGATGAGACATTTCTTATAACTCTTATCACTCTCTTCGGATATTTTATCGTTTGAGAACATTTAGAACATGATGTTTCGCGATGTTTTTGATAACACATACTACATGGGATAGTGTCAGGACTCAGAGAATCGCTCAAATCAGCATAGGACAACATCAGTGCTAGAAATCTCAAACCAAATCAATGGGAAAGCGAAAAAATGGCCCATAAAATAGACATACCAACGAATTATTGTTAATGCTCTGTTAATAAAATATCTAAATTGTGGTGGGAAAACTGAATTTGACTAAAGGACACCATTCAAAGAAAATCAACAGTGAATATTTCCAGACTTTTTTTTCCTATTTAAAAACTATTGTGTTTTTTTTATCCTAGATTGCATGATTCAGTGATCGAAACCCAAAACTTCATAAAGTATTTGAAATTATTAAATTAAAATTTGTTTTTGCTATTGAAATTTACAAAATGATAGTATCGCCCCTTTGGCGATTGTTTACCTTTTCGGTCCTACCTATCAGCATTGAAGTATCGTTCTTACGTTTTTTACAATAACTACCGTTCTACACCACCGATTCCGTCCGGGTTGTTTTCAATAGCGATCATTGTTACTATTTACAGCTGGTATCAGCTTGATAATTCTAAAAAATACGAAAATGACAGTTTCGCTTCTAAACTGCTAGCAAAAAAAGTATCGCCCTGTTTGTTTGCATGGAGCGTGGAGGGCGAAACTTTAAATAAACAAACAAAAATACAGTTTCGCCCGTTGTATTTTTTGCTGTAGTTTAAGAAAGCAATATCGTAGAATCAAAATTTTTAGGTTAATTGGTTGCGTTTCAAAGCCCTCATTCGCATATATGAAAAAAGCCTTATGTTTACATTTGTAAGTATCGCCATTTTCACAAAAAAAGGGTTGGAATGAAATCGCAGCTCCGGATATCACGCTATCTTTGAAGTGCATGCGTGCATAGTTCCAAATTTTACTTCGACATCGACTTTTTCTAAAGGTGACTTCCCAGTAGTATCCTTGATTTGAATTATTATCGCTAATCCTAATGCCAAAGAACAAATAAAAACAAACAAATGTTGTAGCTCGATTCAATAAGAAATCCCCAAAAATGAAATGTACCTATTAATGTGAAACACAGTGAATAATACATACAATAAAGATCCATTTTTATCAGTCTCATGGTGTATTTTAGGCTGACAAAATGGGGACATTGACTAAATCGGGCAATTTTTTTTCTCTTTATAATAAACTGAAGCTGTTAAAATACTGTTGAAATATTCTTGATGTAGTCTGATAACTATTTCTGATTATGATGAACTTTTTATTTTTGCATATTTCCATCTTCATGATAAGGAAAACATGCTCAAGAAAGGATTTACTCGAATTCAGTCTTGTTCGTCTGCTAGAGCCCATCAAACATATGTTCATATTTGGCTGATAAAATCAGGGTTTCAATGTATTATAATAGATATTCAGCATTCAAAGAAGTTTCTTGTGAACGAGTGTAGAACGACTTTGTTTCTACTTACTTGAAGTCAGCGGCGTAGCCAGAAACTCGGTTTGGTGGGGGTTTGGTGAAAATCGATCATACTGTCCAAACGGCATAATTCCGAAACCGTAATTCTTGAACTTTTAAAATTATGCAGAATTAATTTTTCAGAAATAGTAACAGAGTTCGTGTCTAGCGAATTTGTTGAGACTTTATTGTAGTCATGAATATTAACCTGAGAAAAATCACCATAAATACTTCTTGGACGATATACCGTCAAAATTATTTTATTAAATGATGCGCTGTTTAACGTTTGTAAAACTCATCGAAGATACTAAACCTCCGAAGTTGGCGGTTTCAAAATGATGCTATCTTGACCTTAAATTACTGATTTTAAACATTTGACCTATACATATAATTGGTCATACAACAAAAATTAAATGCTCATCAAAATCGATCAGAACCTGCTAGTATCGAATGGAAATCGTCATTTTTCATAAATTTCTCTCTACATTCGTAAAGTGTTATCCTCGTTATTAATCATATTACGTTTTCGTCTCAACTCGACGCATTCCCAAAAAAAATCTGTCTTAGTCCACCTAGTGGTGCAATTGTGCTTGTCTCATTTGTCCAGACTACGATTCCATGGCTAGTTATGTTCAGTACAATGGTGGAAATGAATATTACATGTTCAGTACGATTTGCACATACATACAATGTATCGACAGCCACGATCTTGAGATAATATGTGATACTGAAACATCGCTTGAAACCAGCGGCGGATCATGGAGAAAGATCCGGGAGGTCCAGGTCCTGCCGAAAATTTTCAACTTGTTAAGAAATTTTAAACTAGTTTTAATTTTAAAGTAGCAACCCCTCACTGCATACTCCCTCCGGGCCGGTATGATTGACGATTTTTAGAGTGATTGCATAACCTTTCTATATGAGAAAGACAAAAATGTACCAAAGTCCAAAAAAAGTCAATTTTTGTCAAACATCTCAATGTTTCATGCATTTTAAAGTCATTTGGTATCAAAAATACAAATTTGATTTTGAAAATTTTTCATTTCAGTTTATATGGGAATTTGCTGTGTGATTGCACTTTTCAACTCGTAACTCCGGAACCGGAAGTCCAATCAATAAATCAATAGCAGCCGATGGGAAGGTTGTACCTTTCATTTGAGACTAACTTTGTGCAAATCGGTCCAGCCATCTCGGAGAAACAGAGGTCACATTTTTTCCACATACACACACAGACATTTTCCGATCTCGACGAACTCAGTCGATTGGCATATTACACTCGGCCCTCCGGGTCGGGATTGGATTGACGAATTTTAGAGTGAATGAGAAAGGCAAGAACATTTTTAGCAAATGTTGAAAGTTATGCATTTTTTGGTGAGCAGTTCTATGTTTCATAGACATTAAATCAATTTTAACTTCTCTTCCAATTAAATAAAGACCCTTATTACAGTACATCTCTACAAAAACGAGATCAATTTGAAAATAAATCTGAGGACTATGATTGATTACAGAACTCTGTAATTTTCTATTGGAATGTTTTCAGGCAGGAATTTGATATTGATGCTATTAGACAACTGTGAAATCAAGACCAATAGATCAGTTACATATCAGGACCCCATTCCGACAATTTATCAAAAGTCCTCATGATGTTTACAACAACAGGTTATCAATCTACGGATCAGATAATTGTTATTGTAATATTGAATTAAATCAGTCTGCATCACTAAATTTTCAACTTCAATCCAATATTTTTTTGGGTGTGGTGGGGGGGGGGGGGGGGTTGGTGGCGTTGTATGGTGTTAAACCCCAAAAACTTCTCTTGGCTACGCCGTTGCTTGGAGTTATTTATTTCGCTTTTCATTTTCCGATATGTTTCAGATAGATCCGATGGTCATTAGAAAAATTGCAGTCAGAAGGTTCGCACAAATGAACATTTTTGCACTGATAAGTTATCAAGTTCCTTCCAGACAACTTGGAAGTGTTCGATGATTATTCCTAGCGGTTGTAGATAGAAAAATGACATACAAAATTCGATTTGTCGAAATAATGTTTGGCTTATTTCAATGGATTATTTCTATATTGAACAATAAATAGGCGACAAAGAGTAATCAACAAACAACAAGCCATAACTTTTAAAGTATTCAAAATAGCTATTTGAAGTCTTCAGTAAAGTTATTCGCAAAAGTAAGAGCTACAAATTTGCTGAAGGCATCATTTCGATATAATCACTTCCAAGAAAATTTGTGAAAATATCTCACTCATAGGGGGATTAATCAGCAAAAGCACAATACCAAAAGAAAGGGCATATTTCCTCCATTAAATTCTCCGAAGATACTATTGACCTAAAATAAGCCGTTTTGGCGTTAATAATAGATTACATGTTTTTGGTCATATTTCTGGCAATGGGAAATGATAAAAATCTTTCGTCCGCATTTAATGTTAAATATCTCTTTTGATAATAGTCCGATTTCAATAATCTATAGCTTGTTCGAAAGGTATTCGTTAAAGCTGTCTAAAAACATATAAATTGTTAATCTATATTGTCAATTTCGGCAGATAATTCAAAAAAACTGCAAAAAACGCCATTTTTACGCATTCAAACATTCATATCTTGGAAACTAAACATCAGAATCAAAAACAAATTAATAGCGTTCATACTGTTTTTTAGTTCTTTCATTTAAAATTGGTTTGGATAAGATCGGTTCAGCCATTGCTGAGAAACACGAATGAGAATTTGTCCGTTACATACATACACACACAGACACACACACACACACACACACATTGTCCCAAATCGTCGAGCTGAGTCGATTGGTATATAAGACTCGGCCCTCCGGGCCTCGGAAAAAAATCTTGAAAGTTTGAGCGAATTCTATACATTTCTTTTATAAGAAATGTAAAACCTACTTTACTCTTGTAATGTTTAAGACAATGATTCAATGAACGTAATTTTAGTGAACACGTATGTTCCATACCTTTTACTGAAAATTTGAGTCGGTTTATTGATATTTTTGTGCAAATTAAAAAAAATATTAAAGCATTCGAATTTGATTGTAATTGTAACAGTTTGCTGAATTTTACTGTTTTCAGGGTGTCGACTCATTTTTGAAAATGAAATTCCCTAATTTTCCAGGTTTTTCCAGACCTTTTTAAAAAATTTCCAGAGTGCTCAAACAAATCAAATTCACATTTTTCAATGTCTATCGTTTGAGCTTACACCATTTTTGCATTTTTAGTTAGTTTTAATCCTTTTGTATCTTCCATTTCAATTAAACCACTTTTGGTCTTTTAACTACCATGTAATTTAAATATTTCCAAATCTAAACAAGTTTCATCCTCTAAAATTTTAAATAAAAATATGTTTTCTAGAGGCCTGATTGTGACGAATCTTGGATCAATGCATTGCATACTCATCGTGGTGCTTATGGAAATCAAAGACCAACAGAAATAACACTCGAAAACAATGCTTCGCCTAATATAACGGTTATTTTAAATATAGTTTTGGTTGGGGCTGTGGTCGTATTTGCGATAAGGCCTCCTCTGGCATATGCACAAGTAAGCTGAGGATAGACCACTAGTGAAAAATTGTTACCAGGCCTGAGGGATGACCGACAAGCAAATGAGTGTATGGGACCGTGTATAAAAGGAGGAGCTAGTGTTCTGGAAAAATTATCGGATTGACATTTTAGGGATGAATTTCCTCATAGCGTTATGTCTTTTAGTCTGTGTGGAAATGGTGATGAGTCTGGGATCTTCCGTTAACCTTCTGGCAGTCGCGCTGGTGCACTGAGTGCACGCTGCTTTGAAAAGCTAGCAAATTGTCTTTGGACAACTGCGGCTGCTCATTCAGTGGGCCATACGCGCGACTTCCGGAGGGTTAAGTAGGCACCGTTTTAACATAGGTACTCTATCATATTACAAATACCCTTGAAGGTGGTCCCACCCATTCTTACGTCAATTTTCAATGTAAAGTTTGTCCGCGACCAAATATGGAAACCTAAAAACACATAGATCTGTATTCAACCAAAAAAGAAATATTTTTTTTAGGAAAAGCGTATTAGAAATAATATGTGCGGTCCAAACGGAAATCAAAAGATATCTCATTGGAATAGTTCTAAAAAGCTTGGCTAATCGGCAAGCTCTGTTCACACTGTTTCCAAAACGTCTAATACTCGATTGCCATCAGCTACATATAAAAGAAATGCAAAATACAATCTTAAGAAACGACCAAATGGATTCGATAGTGAGACAAACATTCTGTTCGTACACTAATAAAATAATAATAAAATAAAAACGTCAAATGTGTTTGTGCATAATTCGAAGCATCATCAAGGAACGAAGTTATTGAAGGTATTGATTATTTCGAATTATAGTGATAGGCAGAATATGAGGGCTAAACACTTCTTAGAAAATTGTAACGTGGATATTCTACCAATTTTTCCTGTGTGGCAATGGATTACAAAACTTGGACGTAGAAGACTTCAACCAAGCTTCATGGCATGTAACGAAAAGAAGTATTAAAGTAATACTGAACGATAGAGAAGTCTAAGTTTCTCAAGAAATAATTGGTTATGCAGGTCAGTAAAAACTTCATACCAACAGGAAGGTATCCCAGAATATGTACTAAGAAGAATGTTTACAGAAACGGTTTAACCACTTCTGTGCAGTAATAATCCGCTTTTTATGTTCTGGTTAGATTTGGATTCTTCTTTTTAACCTTCCGGAAGTCATGCTAGTGCACTGAGTGCACGCTGTTCTGAAAATCTAGCGAAATCGTCTGAGCGCACCAGCGCACTATGGGGTGGCTAGAACAAAAAGTTGGACAAAAAAGGAAACAAAAATTTCTAACTTTTCAATCAAACTATATTTTTTAAACATTCTTCAATATTTTCTACATCGTGTACCATTGAAATGATAACTAAAAACTTTGGTCGAAATTTGTGACACACGGTCAAACATTATTAAAAATAAACACGTTTTTTCTACTAAATCAGGCAATAAGAAACACTTTCTACTGAAATTGAACAATACAATCAATGTAGTATTATTACACTAGGAAACGTTGCTAATGACCTATTCTAACTACTCTAATGCTGGATATATCGAAATAAAAAAGTCTAACTATTTTGTTTTGACAAAAAAGGTAATTGTTTGTTTTGTGATTTTAGTACTATTTCGCAATTGAAAAAGTTATCAAATTAAGTCAAATTAAGATAAAAGGTTGAAAGCATTCGAAACTATCGGCTATTGTCAGTCCATCGCAAGTGGATACTCATCCGACCGCGTCCGACCGTTGGTTTGAGAGCAATTTGAAAATTGTAGTTTTTACATAATTTTTGTGCCTTTTATCAAACATTATAAGCAACTATAAGTCTTATTTAAATGAATCGCCTGTTAAAATTTCTTATCAGTTTCGTAAATTGTTTACCGTTTATAATAGTCATAAATTTTCGATGACAAACCCACACCTCCCTCCCTCCTCACCTTTTCAAACCAGCGGTAGAACATGTAGATGAGGAACAAAGAGTCATCGAGGAATGTTAACGTTACTCACTTTTCTTCAGTGTACAGTAGCACTTCCGAAAAAAGTTTTTTATTGCTTTTGTTCATAGTTGATAAACTGAAAGTGTTTTTTTTTCTTGAATTTACTATATACCAAGAGAATGAGATTCTCCTAGTAATTTTTTCATCTATGTCTACACAAATATTTTCTTTGGGCGGTCATTTACATCCACACCTCAATCTTAGAACAAAACATACATACACAATGATGAACAGCATTATTGTGACTGTAATATTGAATGCATGCATACAAAGCAGCAGTTTCTGTGGTAATCAGTTAAATATCGTCTCCTTTCAAAATATTACTTTTGCTTTGAGAAGAATAACGTAACAAGTTTTGGAATTATCATCAATAAAATAAGTTAATTTATGTATTGTCTCCAATGTACAAATATAATTTAGAAAATCATATTTGTTAGAAAATCGTCCTTCGAATGTTACTATAGCCACCATACACAATGGTTTCATTAAGATTGAGTTTTTGAAGAAATATTAGAAGAAAACAAATTTCACACTGTTAGGTGGATTTTTTTTATGAAAAATGTGCTGAAGATCAAATATTTAAGCTTCTCTTGAATTATAATTGCAAAATAATATATAGAACAGCAGAAAATAATTTTGTCCAGGTTTTTGGCCTAGTTACCCCATAGTGCAGCGGCTGCTCGTTCAGTGGGTCATTTGCGCGACTTCCGGAGCAAGGATGCAAAATGCCTGCCTTTTCTGCGGCTGTAATTTTTCTGCCTACATTCTCCTTTCTCTCTCGATGCTGCTGTCATTCGCTAGTGCAGGACGCCCAGCGCTGTACGGCTGCCTGTGTGCAAAGCAGTAACATGACAAAAAACTACTGTCCCCAGTACAGCCACCAGACGCGAGCGGTACAGCTTCTCTTTCCTTATTTTACATTTTTTAATATTTTCAATCTTTTTAATATTTTTATTCAAAAAAATTAAAGGGTTGTGTACAGGACACGACCACGGTGACATTAAAAATATAGCTTTTTTATCTATCACACATATCGACACACGTTCTTGTTCACTCGCCTGTTTTCATATGTTACAATTTGCTATATACCCTCCCCATTAAAACATAATTTATTGAAGGTCTTTTAACGGTAATCTATTAATTAATCAAGTATCTCACTAGGTGATTGGCATTATTTGGCTGATCCATCTAGTAAAAATAGGCTGGTCTGTCCAGAAAATATATTCAAAAGAAAAGTTCCATATTGAGAGCTGTGATGAGGAAACCCACGCCCGCCAACGGAAATATACAGATTCTCCATAAAATATGAAATTTCATTTTCCATTCAAATTTTCAATAATGTACTAATGAACTTAAGTAAACAATCTTAAGTGTAAGTATTTCTTGATCGATTAGTGGTGGAAAAATGAAATTATTTGATAAATTACATTGTTATGCAACGTTCGCACTACCAGTTAAAACGGGTTTTTATGCTATCTTGGTGACATTTTTCTTGTTGCTAATTATTAAAACGTGTTATAACTCTGTAGTGTAAACATTGTATTATTAAACCAATTCTGCAGCGTTTTATGTTATATAGGTGTTTTATGTGGTAATAGGACTGACATAATTATATCTTCAGTACAGCGGTTTGTTTCATAATTTAAAAGATTTATTTTAAAATTTAAATTAGTATACCCAACCGTATTTGTTGTATACCTTAAAACGCAATTAGAACTGTGTTTTAAATACATAGGGTAGGACAGATATTCTGACTGGTTAAACTGGGAAAACAATTTTAAGTCCAGTAACACTTAAGACATGGCTTGAATTAGAATCGAAAAAGAACACCCGCTTCAACTGCTGCTGGGACGGTAAGTTGTTTTAAAATTTTCCGTTGTGTGCAGTACGAAACAAAAGTGTTTGAAATTAGAAAACAAAAAGTTCTGCTGGGAATGTGATTGTTTCCGATGCAATTACACTCAGATTTTTCACGCAGGGGATACAGGCCGTGTAAATGAAAACCGCGTAAATTTAAAAAAAAACGCGTTAATGAAAACCGCGTAAATTTCAAAATCCGCGTAAAAAACCTGAGTGTACTCTCCTATATAAAATACTACGCTGCTGAACAGTGCAATAACTACAGAAGCACGTTGTCAGATGCCTTACTGATAAAAAACATATAACCGAAATATGAAAACCAATTGGCTCTTTACCCTACGCAGCTACAAAGCGCCGTAAACATGGATTAACAAGTTACAACGCACACGCATGCATAAAAATAAATATATTTTTTTCAAACGCAACACTCTTAAGCAGCACACACCGTATTGAATTAAATCCAAACCACCCCGCCCACCCACTTTGCAAATCATTCTGTGACACCATGCTGGTACCCGACAAATCCGCACACGGCCACCGCTGCCGAAAATGCATAGCGTCTACCGCTTATTGTAGTGCCCAGACGCTGCAGCCATAATCTTACCCGTTCGACATAAGAACAAAAACTGATTCAAACGGGTACGCGTCACCTCTATTTATAAACTAACCGTATATGGTTTAGTCACTTAGGTGCGAGTGTGTGAAAATGCCAACGTTACCGAAAATCGATAGCGCTTATTGCATCGCCCGGAGACGACGTTGCTCGTGTGGGATAAGAGCAACAACTGATTTAAACGGACATGCGTTGCTTCTATTTATGACTTTTCGTGTTTCATTGAGCAACTAAGCTGCCCTCTTTTGACGGCTGTGTCTGATAAATCTGCCTCACGAATGGTATTTTTCCCGTTTTTTGTGAACTTTTTAATTTTACCAATTTCCAAAAGTCTACTTTTATTGAGGAGATATTAAATTATTACCAATATTTAAGTTAGGTGTTTCTGAATCGGTTGGTGTATGAATGATTAAAATCCATCTAGTAATATCGGAGTTATAAGCGTGCAAACCTTACATAGTTTCGTTACATGGGAGATAGTTTAGATTTTAGAATGACACCTAGCCCCAGATAGTGGAGTAAGACATTTTTAATGTCAAAATGACCACAATTAATGCGGCTCATTTACGCCACGGCCGGCATCAACGCTTTCGTGTGCGGCCTCTCGCTTTGACTATGCAGAGAAAAATGTACCAAGCGAGAGAACAAACTTTACTACGCCACACTCTCACCGAGCAGTAGGAGTACAGCAGCAAAACAAAAATGTATTCTACTGCTGTACGGGAAAATGTACTCGGTGTGGCTACCGTTCTGGCAAGAGCTGTAGTGATGCGTCGCTGTAGCGGACTGTACGGCTTGTGCAAATGTAAATATACCGAAAAAATGTAGTTTATCGGTACCGTTGGCATCCCTGTTCCGGAGGGTTGATAATGATTGCGTTGTTGATATAAAATCATCCAGCACTTTTTCAAAACTTTAAAATAGGGGTATAATTCAAGAAAATGTCGAATAATCACAAGAAAAAACAGACAGGTCTGCGAACAAATTATAGAAACCGGTTTTTGATAAGTTTACTTGTGATTTGATACAAACAGTTTTTTAGTCTCTCATTTGCCTGCCATTTCCCACCAATTCGTCCTTTCAGAAATTAAGTACCCTCTAAACTGCCGTTGAGATCGTATTCATCCCATGTTCTATGAGATTCCCTCTATACACAAGACAATTATGCGTTGAACGGAAGTGAAAAACTCAGTTGGAAATTTCATCTTGGAATATAATAAATACAAACAAATAAATAAATAAATAAAGCGATTTTTATCTGGCAATAGCAGCACGTTGTGAGATGAGTGAAGCTTCGCAGAAAAAAGGGAGGCAAACTTCGGTTAAATACACTATTTGTTGATTTTAAATATTGTCGTATCCGCCCGTCTGTTAGCGGAAGGTGATATTGTGAAACTGGAGCTTGCGAAAGTCATCTTCATACAGTTCTATTATATACGGAAACCCATATCGAAAACGTTGAATTTTTAAGCGGAGTTGAGTGTTTAACCGTTAGGTAACGATATAGTACGCCAGTACCTTTCCAGATTTCAATTAAAATTACAATTTGCTTTCCATAACTAGAACCTGAAACTTGGTGACATCATAGTACATCACTAGGCATAAATTTTAGTGAGATAAAATTGAAGATGTAGTAAATGGGCCTGAGGGGAACGTTTTGGTCGATTCTATCACATAGCAGACTGACAGGGTAATGGTCATTACTATTACAATTTTAAACTTATTCAAATATTTGTAGATGGTTTGGAATCAGGAAGTCATCTGCTTTTTTAAACCTGCTGTAAGGAATCGTATGAGATCTTGTTTCCGGACACCCGGTCCTGGAGGTGTGTCCCAGCTTTGAAATACTATTTGTAAATTTCAAAGAATCCTAGCAATATGAATGTTAAAATTCTTGGGTTTGCCACAGAGATTGTTAACAATCGTCATGGGACTATCTGATAATTTGACCCCGGATCGGTCTTCACAACTTTATTTAGTTGCTTAATAATTCTGTCTGTCAGATATGAAAGCTGTGCGTTACCTAATGCCGCTATGGACTAGCACTTAACACGAGTGAAATTGAGTTGCGCTTAGAATTAACTCGATGGCTAGTACATGAAAGAACTTGAATAAAACAAGTTTACGCTGTTGAGAATTAGTTAGCATAAGCATAAGAGATCGCCCGTAGTTGCTACTCCGTTATTAACCAGAACCAAATGAGGTTGCAAAATGTTAATTGGAACAACATGCTTGGGAATAACACGATGTGGCTATTGTACAATCTATATTGATCCCTGCATGCTGATCAATACCGACACCGGCCACGTCCGAATGAAGATCTTCTGGGAAAGGAAGGAATGTTAGTCCGATACATGTTGCTACTAGAGACCGAGGAATCCTCTGCATCTCCACATCTATCACGGGAAGGGGAGAGTTGTTAGTAAGTGTGCCAATAAAATTATCATGTAATAATTGCTCTGGACAGCTGGCTGCCGAGAATTTGGGGAATTTATCATTTGTTATATTAATACGATTAGCAAAATAAGCAACTTGAACTCCGGATAGCCGGCTATAAGGAACACTGCTTATATTTTAATAATATTCAATCACGCGACGATTTTTTTCGAGGTTTCTAGCGTGTCGGTGCTGATTTTACCCGGCGATCGTTTGAATAAAATTGTTTACGCTGTTGAGAATTAGTTGATTACAAACCCCAAAATATAAGTTATATAAGCAAAAAATAAGCTGCCGCAAAACAAGAGATCAGCTACAATGCGATATACTATTATACGGTCATGAAGACATATTTCAAGAATCGGCATTTTTGTAAAGAATTTATTGCTTTATTATTTTGGAAATGCAACTAGATTATCAACAATATGGCCGATTTAATACTCTACCACTCTACCACTCTGCATCTCTAACATTATTGACCCATCTTTTTCGTCTACAATTTGTAAACATAAAAAATACCCACGGTTCGGCGAAGGTAATGCATTGAGCCGTGTCAAAGTAAACGGCCTGTGCACACCAAGCGTACTTATATGTATTCACCTTACAGAGTCAGATGAATCACAACAAGGCCGTCGATAAATCAATGTGGCATGCATATTAAATATTATATATGAGTCATTCCACGTCAGAGTTACAACCTAATTTTTTTGCGATCGTTAGCTGAAAATTGTTCGCGAGTTTGTAAAATTTTGAATTTTATTGAATTGAACATTTTTCAATCACTGATAACTCAGAAACTATTCAATTTGTATGTATGTATGTTGGTAGCCACCATCCTAGCTCGAGTCTTGCTCTGCACCGGCTCCACTTAACAGTACGCTCAAAATTCGTTACAATTCTGCATTCAGCATACCACTGTATGAAAGGGGGGTAGCGGACCCGTAGGCAATTACACCTACTCAGTATCCACTGGAATCAAAGAATCTTCTACTCAGAAACTATTCAATTTGTATACAAAATATTAAATAATAAAAGTTGCCTTTTCGTATGAGCTCATCGAAATTGTTTTTGCAATGCATATTTGTTTTTGCTATGTAACTTATGTATTCTGCAAATACTAGAAGCAATTTTTTTTAAGTTGAACCAAAAGCATTTTATTATTTTTTGAAATCATTTAGATTAGGTAAAAAATTCGGAATGGATCTCCAAGTACTTCACGAGATAATATAATTATAACAGGTCACTTGTCGTTTAGTGTAAAATTGGATTGTCTTCAGTTTATAACTGTAATATCTCGCATAGTATTTTGATATCCACTCCAGATTTTTTCACAAAAAACGCTTTTAATCCACCTAACAGTGTGATGAGACATTTCTTATAACTCTTATCACTCTCTTCGGATATTATATCGTTTGAGAACATTTAGAACTTGATGCTTCACGATGTTTTTGATAACACATACTACATGGGAAAGTGGCAGGACTCAGAGAATCGCTCAAATCAGCATAGGACAACATCAGCGCTAGAAATCTCAAATCAAATCAATGGGAAGCGAAAAAATGGCCCATAAAATAGACATAGCTACGAATTATTGTTAATGCTCTGTTAATAAAATTTCTAAATTGTGGTGGGAAAACTGAATTTTCCTAAAGGACACCATTCAAAGAAAATCAACAGCGAATATTTCCAGACTTGGTTTTATTTCCTATTTAAGATCTATTGTGTTTTTTACATCCTAGATTGCATGATTCAGTGATCGAAACCCAAAACTTCATGAAGTATTTGAAAATATATAAATAAAATTTGTTTCTGCTATTGAAATTGACAAAATGATAGTATCGCCCCTTTGGCGATTGTTTACTTTTTCGGTCCCACCTATCAGCATTGAAGTATCGCCCTTACGTTTTTTTTACAATAACTACCGTTCTACACCACCGATTTCGTCCGTGTTTTTTCAATAGCGATCATTGTTACTATATACAGCTGGTATCAGCTTGATAATCCTGAAAATCTAGCGAAATCGTCTTAGGGCACCAGCGGGTCTAATTCAGAGCTATCTGCGCAGCGAGTTAAATCTGTTAAGGATACTAAAAACTAATTTCTATTCCATAATTTTCAGCTCAGCAATTCGAGAGATCGTGCTCACCGCAAGCCATGAAAAATAGACTACGTTGTGAAGCGATGGTCACTATTTATTAAAAATCACGGTTAAATAAAAAATTAAACTATTAAAAAAATTCAAATAGTTTATAATTTTCACAAACTTATTAGGAAAAATGTATTAATAAGCTTTCGTAATATTGTGTAGGAAAAAAGCTGAAAATTTCAGTATTTTCTCTATCTGCAACATATAAACCCTCAAGTATACCAATTAATTGATATACGAATTGGAATAGGTTCGCCAAATTTTGGAAGAAGTCTAGAAAATAACCCCTTGAAAGCTACCTAAAAATTGTTGTAGTTCGATGCAATAAAAAAATCCCCAAAAATGAAATGTATCTATTAATGTGAAACACAGTGAAGAATACATACAATAAAGATTTTATCAATCTCATGGTCTATTTTAGGCTGACAAAATGGGGATATTGACTAAATCGGGCAATTTTTTTTCTTTATAATAAACTGAAGCTGTTAAAATAATCTTCCCGTCCCTTGATGTAGTCTGATAACTATTTCTGATTATGATGAACTTTTTATTTTTGCATATTTCCATCTTCATGATAAGGAAAACATGCTCAAGAATGGATTTACTCGAATTCAGTCTTGTTCGTCTGCTAGAGCCCATCAAAGATAGGTTCATATTTGACTGATAAAATCGGGGTTTCAATGTATTATAATAGATATTCAGCATTCGAAGAAGTTTCTTGTGAACGAGTGTAGAACGACTTTGTTTCTACTTACTTGAAGTCAGCGGCGTAGCCAGAAATTCGGTTCGATCATACTGTCCAAACGGCATAATTCCGAAACCGTAATTTTTGGTTTTAAAATTATGCAAAATTATTTTTTTAGAAAATAGTAACAGAGTTCGTGTCTTTAGCGAATTTGTTGAGACTTTATTGTAGTCATGAATATTAACCTGAGAAAATTCACCATAAATACTTCTTGGACGATATACCGTCAAAATTATTTTATCAAATGATGCGCTGTTTAACGTTTGTAAAACTCATTGAAGATACTAAACCTCCGAAATTGGCGGTTTCAAAATGATGCTATCTTGACCTTAAATTACTGTTTTTAAACATTTGACCTATACATATAATTGGTCATACAACAAAAATCAAATGCTCATCAAAATCGATCAGAACCTGCTAGAGTCGAATGGAAATCGTCATTTTTCATAAATTTCTCTCTACATTCGGAAAGTGTTATCCTCGTTATTAATCATATTACGTTTTCGTCTCAACTCGACGCATTCCCAAAATAAAAACCTGTTTTAATCCACCTAGTGGTGCAATTGTGCTTGTCTCATTTGTCCAGACTACGATTCCATGGCTGGTTATGTTCAATACAATGGTGGAAATGAATATTACATGTTCAGTACGATTTGCACATACATACAACGGAACGACAGCCACGATCTTGAGATACTATGTGATATTGAAACATCGCTTGAAACCAGCGGCGGAGCATGGAGAATGATCCGGGAGGTCCAGGTCTTGCCGAAAATTTTCAACTTGTTAAGAAATTTTAAACTAGTTTTAATTTTAAAGTAGCAACCCCTTACTGCATACTCCCTCCGGGCCAGTATGATTGACGATTTTTGGAGTGATTGCATAACCTTTCTATATGAGAAAGGCAAAAATGTACCAAAGTCCAAAAAAGTCAATTTTTGTCAAACATCTCAATGTTTCATGCATTTTAAGGTCATTTGGCATCAAAAATACAATTTGATTTTGAAATTTTTACATTTCTTACAAAAGAAATGTATAGGATTCGCTCAAACTTTGACAACTTTTTCCGAGGCCCGGAGGGCCGAGTCTCATATACCAATCGACTCAGCTCGACAAATTGAGACAATGTCTGTATGTGTGTGTGTATGTGTGTATGTATGTATGTACAAAATTTCATGTAATTATCTCAGCAATGGCTGAACCGAT
Organism: Topomyia yanbarensis; assembly: GCF_030247195.1. Classification (NCBI taxonomy): domain Eukaryota; kingdom Metazoa; phylum Arthropoda; class Insecta; order Diptera; family Culicidae; genus Topomyia; species Topomyia yanbarensis. The sequence continues at coordinate 292,765,227 of NC_080671.1, read as the reverse complement.
CTTAATGAAATTAGTTTCAAATGAAAGGCCTAACCTTGCCATTTGATACTATTATTTTTGATTTTCGATATGTTGTTTACTTTCTGAGATATGGGCGATTTTGTCAAAACACAGCAGGTTTTTCGCGAATAATTTTCGAACAATACAGTATTGTGCCACAAGTTGAAAGCTTGTAAAAATACCTTTCTAACAAGCCATAGATTGTCCAAATCCGTGCACGAGCGGCGGAGATATTGAACATTTTGTATTTTTAATCCTCGCTTACCAATTTCCACCAACTAAAAATGAGATTGTTTCATACAAAGTATTGCTGTACTGGTGTTTTAGGGGCAAAACTAAAGCGATTTTGAATATCGGGGTATGAAAATACATCTACGTGATTCAAGGAATTCGATGTTGAGAACATTTTGTGAATTACCTTTATAATAAATGAACTATTTCTCAAAAATCAATATATAAGTTCACTTCAAAGACAAAATAATGTGTTGATAAAGAAACAGTGAGTTCTAGTATTTATTCCTTGGATTAGGCATTGCGTTCAATTATGAGGTAAATGTTGGATGGTATATCAATACACAGATCAACAAGTAATTCACCTAGTAGTGGGATAAAAGATTTCTAATATAATTATGCTTGTGGCGTCACCGAAAGCAACTGTATGTTTGAAGCCCAAAAATCTAGCGAAAATTTAGCTCTTTTGCAAGATTTAGATTATACTGGTTATGGCGCAAAAATTACTACTTACATTATTTATGATAAGAATGTAAGAATCAATATATCATAATAATATACCTATAAAAATAATGTCACTGCATTAACCATCATTTGTCATTCCTCACACAACCCCCCCCCCCTCCCATCTCTCTCTCTTTCTCTCTCTCTCTCTCTCTCTCTCTCTCTCTCTCGCTCTCTTTCTCTCTCTGTCTCTCTCTTCTATCGCATCTATCTAGCTATTTCTGTATCCATTTCTAAGTTGTGTGATAAGATCTTTTGCCAATCTGAAATATTTATTAATTGTAATTGCGAAGGTTTGAGAAAGCAAAACTATTTTTTGTCTGCTGCTACATCAACCCAACTTTAATTCAATTGACGTTTGACGATGAAAATTTCCAAAAGAGACATTCCACGTGCGATATTTAAACTATTCGTATCTCTATTGAATTTTTAATGAAATATATGCTCAAAGACTGAAAGCTGAAGCCAGCAGGATTGGACTTGCCATCAACGTTTCGAAGACAAAATACTTGAGAGGAAGAGGTTCTAGAGACGACAATGTGAACCACCCGAGTTCGGATTGACGGTGAGGAAATCGAGATGGTCGATGAATTCATGTATTTGGGTTCAATGGTAACCGACAATGATAACAGCAGAGAAATTCAGAGACGGATCTTGGCGGGAAATCGTGCCTACTTGGACTCCGGAGGACGCTCCGGTCGAACAAAATTCGCCGGCGCACGAAGCTGATTATCTACAAGACGCTGATTAGATCGGTAGTCCTCTACGGCCACGAGACCTGGACTATGCTCGTGGAGGACCAACGCGCCCTTGGAGTTTTCGAACGAAAGGTGTTGCGTACCATCTATGGTGGCGTGCAGATGGAAGACGGAACGTTGCGCAGGCGAATGAACAATGAGTTGAATCAGCTGCACATTCGTTCTATTGGTAGGAACTTTCATGAAAAATAACGGATCAAAGACCAAAAATATCCATAAATTAGATCCAGGAAAAGAAGTCTCCCAAAGTACCCACTCTCGATGGGGATGCAACTACAATGTGTCTTCTAACTTATCGTCGTCCATATTTGGATATACTGAGTAGTTTGAACCATTTCTTTTTCACAGTATTGGTCTGTATAGGACTTCTTTATCCATATTTCCTGCACGAGAATTCCGAACGAAACAATACAAACACGGCTTTAATGCAATCGACATAGCTTAGACATTTCACACTATTTACTTCAAATAAAAACTTTGAAATATCTACCTGTCTCATTCACGAATCGTATTCTCCCTCTGTCGTTCTCTGTTCAAGGGGCTTGAAAGCACATGTGACCTTGTCTCACTTTACTATATTCAATTGCGCGTTAAAATACTGGACCAGTAAATTATGTTCTGCACATAAATCTTTTTTCGGGAATATGTGACCAAAAAGTAAACTTCGAATTCGTCAAGTAAAGAAGCATGAAAACAAAAAGAATAAAACCAAAAAAGATGGAAGCCCTAGAAAGTCCATTGCATATTTATTAGCCTTTTCTCAGAAGATGGGATTTTCAAAAACATTTCATAACTTTCTGATGCAATGGTTTTCAAATTCGTACAATCCGGTTTATTCTTTTTCTTTATTCAAAAATGTTTTTGGCTTCAAATATATGACCATTTCATTTTAATTAATCATTTCATTCCGCATCTTTTTATTCGTTTTGTTCATCTGCGTTCATTTTACTTATTTTATTCGTTTCATTCTTTGGATTCACTCTGATCAGTTTATTCTTTTTGTGCATTTTACTCATATCATTCATTGTTTTCATTGTATGCATTTTATTAATTTTTTCCAGTTTATTCATTTTGTTCAGTTTCTCCATTTTAATAATTTGACTACTTTTTCAGTTTTAATCATTTCATCCAAATAATTTATTTGATTCAATTTATTTCTTTATATTAATTTATAACCTTTTACTGTTGCTCAATTTTTCATTTTAATCAATGCATTTAATTCTGCTCATTTTCTTCTTTTTATTCATTTTATCACTTCAGCTCATTTTGTATATTTGATTCGTTTGTTTTATTTATGCATTTCATTTATTTTTTACTTTATTCATTTTGTTCATCCATTCTTTTTATTCATTTGATCCATTTCATTAATTTGATTCATTGTATTCACTGGATGAATTAAATCAATTTGATTCATTTAATTCATTTGATTCATTTAATTAATTTGATTCATGTGATTCATGTGATTCATTTGATTCATTTGATTTATTTGATTGATCTGATTCATATGATTGGTTTGATTCATTTGATTGATTTGATTCATTAGCTTCATTTGATTCATTTGATTCATTTGATTCATTTGATTCATTTGATTCATTTGATTCATTTGATTCATTTGATTCATTTGATTCATTTGCTTCATTTGATTCATTTGATTCATTTGATTCATTTGATTCATTTGATTCATTTGATTCATTTGATTCATTTGATTCATTTGATTCATTTGATTCATTTGATTCATTTGATTCATTTGATTCATTTGATTCATTTGATTCATTTGATTCATTTGATTCATTTGATTCATTTGATTCATTTGATTCATTTGATTCATTTGATTCGTTTGATTCATTTGATTCATTTGATTCATTTGATTCATTTGATTCATTTGATTCATTTGATTCATTTGATTCATTTGATTCATTTGATTCATTTGATTCATTTGATTCATTTGATTCGTTTGATTCATTTGATTCATTTGATTCATTTGATTCATTTGATTCATTTGATTCATTTGATTCATTTGATTCATTTGATTCATTTGATTTATCTGATTCATTTTATTCATATCTTTAATTTTATGCATTTCATGTTCAGTCATTCGTTTTATTTCATTCAATTTGTTAGTATGAGTCAATTTATTCTATTAATCTTATAACTATTTCTAAATATAATCTTAATTTTTATTAAATAACTTAATCTAATTTGATTCGTGTATATTATAATTTTGATTTCCATTAATTTTTCTACTCATTTTATGAATTTAAAAACCTATTGTTTCATTTTTTGCTTTACTTTTTTATTTCGGTCGTTTTGTTGATTTCTATAATTTATTCAGTTTATTCGAGATTTTATTCGTGCAAGACTAGAAACTGTTTTCATCCCACCTCAAGTTGGGTGCCTACTTCTCGTGAGTTCTGCAAACTAATCCAATAGTGAAATGTGTAAGAAATGTCTCATCTCACTGCTAGGTGGATTAAATCGGTTTTTCATTTCAGTTTATATGGGAATTTGCTGAGTGATTGCATTCTTCAACTCATAACCCCGGAACCGGAAGTCCAATCAATAAAAAATTCAATAGCAGCCGATGGGAAGGTTGTACCTTTTATTTGAGACTAACTTTGTGCAAATCGGTCCAGCCATCTCTGAGAAACAGAGGTCACATTTTTTTCCACATACACACACACATACACACAGACATTTTCCGATCTCGACGAACTCAATCGATTGGCATATGACTTTCGGCCCTCCGGGTCGGGATTAGATTGACGAATTTTAGAGTGAATGAGAAAGACAACAACATTTTTAGCAAATGTTGAAAGTTATGCACTTTTTTGGTGAGCAGTTCTATGTTTCATAGACATTAAATCAATTTTAACTTCGCTTCCTATTAAATAAAGACCCTTATTACAGTACATCTCTACAAAAACGAGCTCAATTTGGAAATAAATCTGAGGATTATGATTGATTACAGAACTCTGGAATTTTCTATTGGAATGTTTTCAGGCAGGAATTTGATATTGATGCTATTAGACAACTGTGAAATCAAGACCAATAGATCAGTTACATATCAGGACCCCATTCCGACAATTTATCAAAAGTCCTCATGATGTTTACAACAACAGGTTATCAATCTACCGATCAGATAATTGTTATTGTAATATAGAATTAAATAAATAAATTTTCAACTTCAATCCAATATTTTTTTTTGGTTGTGATGGGGGGGGGGGGGGGTTGTATGGTGTTAAACCCCAAAACTTTCTCTTGGCTACGCCGTTGCTTGGAGTTATTTATTTCGCTTTTCATTTTCCGATATGTTTCAGATCGATCCGATGGTTATAAGTTAGAAAAATTGCAGTCAGAAGGTTCGCACAAATGAACATTTTTGTACTGATAAGTTATCAAGTTCCTTCCAGACAACTTGGAAGTGGTCGGTGATTATTTCTAGTGGTTGTAGATAGTAAAATGAAATACAAAATTCGTTTTATCGAAATAATGTTTAGCTTATTTCAATGGATTATTACTATATTGAACAATAAATAGGCGACAAAGAGTAATCAACAAACAACAAGCCATAACTTTTAAAGTATTCAAAATAGATATTTAAAGTCTTCAGTAAAGTTATTCGCAAAAGTAAGAGCTACAAATTTGCTGAAGGCATCATTTCGATATAATCACTTCCAAGATAATTTGTGAAAATATCTCACTCATAGGGGGATTAATCAGCAAAAGCACAATACCAAAAGAAAGGGCATATTACCTCCATTAAATTCTCCGAAGATACTATTGACCTAAAGTAAGCCGTTTTGGCGTTAATAATAGATTGCATGTTTTTGGTCATGTTTCTGGCTATGGGAAATGATCACAGTCTTCGTGTTGCTCTCTTCGCGTGTGGAACTAGTTGGTCGAGCTCGTGATTTGTGATTCTTAACTTTGGTGTTTACGCCTCCCCGTATACAGTAGTAGTCCATTCATTTTATTTATCGGATGTTGTGCGAATTGATTGGCGATAAAGACGTATTTGGCAGGAAAATCGGAATAAAAGCTATATAGCTTGATAAGACGCGGATGGCTTGGCAAAGTGGAAGCCATTTTTGATGCTTGAGCGATGGGGAGTTGGGGAAGGTGGTTAGATGTGCTGAAGATTCAGAGAGATTTAGAAGTGAAGTGGGAGATCGCAATTAGGCCGCAGATTGTTGGTCATTTGATAACAGGCATCGATTGCAGTGAAAAATATGAAAAAGTGAAATCGACGCTGCAAAGGAGGGTGAAACTTAGCAGCAAATTATATGCTTTTGCTAAATTCCCAAGCGATAAGCGAAGGTATCACTAAGCCGTGGTGGGTGGAAAGAGAGCAAACGGAAGCTCAAGAGAGGAGCGAGAATAGATAAAAAAATATTCGGTCATCGTGAACTTAGAATCGGCTAGTGGCGAAGTGCAATCGCAGCAGAGTTCAAAGGAGTGTGTGAGTGAGACGAAAAGAAAAAAACCAAAAACTGGTTGGCTCCTTCTCGTTCGGTAAACGAAGGGCGCAAGGTTGATAATTAAGTGGGGGTTAGTTGTATAGAAAGAGAGTGAGATAGAATAATGAGAGATAAATTCATCACATGTGGGCTTGGAAGAAGTGTTGAAAATTATACGCCAAAAGAAGAGAGAATGTGACATCTCGCAAGAAAGAGGAAGTGAAATGGAGATAATAAGCTACGCTTCAATTAATCGTCTCGAGTAGATGAGGTCCATGATGAGTAGTGTTTGGCCAGTAGAACGAACAGTGTTGTCAGTTTGTATTGTTCGGTTATTGATTAACTTGCATTCGGCGATGGGAAAGTATAGGAAGGTGGAACAGTGCAAGGATGTATGGATGTAGTTAGATGTCAGGCGATGGGAGCAACAGTTTAAGTGATGCTGTAGTATATCACAACAATTCGCTTGTATGTTAGAACTGATGCGTATGCTTACGCGTTGAAAATGGAAATTCTTCTGTAGATTTGGCGCAAGCATGGCATTGTTGGATATAAAGCGTAAATTTTAAAGCTTGAAATATGTTCGCTTTAATCCTTTTATTTGCGTTATACTTAATATTTCCATTTCAGCTATTAAATTTATTTATCCGTTATTCTCAAAGTATGTACTTTTTTATTAATTATATGCACTTTATTTATTATAGAAATGTAATTACTCGTACAACATACTTTGCATTACATTTATTTTATTTGTTTATCCCAACCCGTTTATTTAATTTCATTATGTGAAATTATTGCATTATATTTACTATATTTACTGTGTTCATAATATTCGTTGCACTTATCACTTTCAGTATATGCGTCGTACTTTTGATAATCAATATAATATATTTTTTTTATCAATTATTTTGAATAATTTAATCACGTTGACTGATAGATACGTATATTTTTTTTCAAAATATATATTCAATAAGCATTCAAAAGTTTTACTAATTTTGGTCGGCGTTCTATAGATTTATCATTATATTAAATATATCAGCCTCCCATTATGATTGCAGTCATGACTCCGCAGCTGTGATATATGTATAAAAGAATCTATCCCAGTGCGTCCGAAAAACATGTTAAATACTAACCTATAATCCTTACAATATTTCAACATGCTTCAATATTTTATAATATTATATTGATTTTCGAAATTACCATAAACGTATATGCTTTATTTCCATTATAATTGTTTTAATAATATTCTCAATCTTTTATTTTAGTACTTAATTTTATATATTTTCAATCTTCCTGCTCTCATAAATACAGATGTGGAGCAGCGGAAGGGTCCATGTTCTCAATTGTGTATACATATTGACGGTTTTGACGGTTCATTGGTTATGCTAATGAGTATGTAAAACTATGTTTATTGTTTATGCGTAATAATCCAATAGGGTGATGAGCCCATTTTCGATATGTTTCTGTTATCAGCCTTACCTATTTGAAGCCGATGGTTAGAGCAGTGACTGGCATTTTTGTTCAACGCATTGAGTCAAACGGTAGCGCAACAATAGGGGCACTCGATTTGAGTTTTCGTTGCGCTCAAACACGAGAATTTCACCTTTTCAGCGCATTTGTGTTATTTTGGTCTTAAGAACGAAGCAAAGCTCCCAAGTAACAATTGAAGTTTTATAGCACGCTACAAGTGCAATCTAAGTTTTATTAATGGCTATAAAGCTATCATAAAACCACAATTGTTACTAGGGCTGTTGATGTCAATTTTTACGCATTCCATTGATTGTAGGCCGAAAAATTAATTAGTGAGGGACCCTGCTTAGTATGCTGAAATTAGGCGCTTTGCCCTATAACACTAGCAAGGTAATTTCCTGTCGCCAGATCGTTTAAATTTCTCTATCATAACTATATTGAAGTTTCAGTTTTAAGTTCAACTAACATAATGTTGGAAATCTGTTCCTATTGCAATTTAAATTAAAATCCAGTTTGTTTCATCTACACGTTTTACACTTGCATTATATTTAATTATATTTACTAAATTATTTTATCTATATTATTCAATTAGTTTTTATTTCAGCTACTATATTTGATATATTACCTTATTGTTATAGTGATATAATTATCCATGTTTATTATTTACATTTGTTATATCCTTTATTTCCAGCTTATTACATTACATTTACCACAGGTCTTTATTTAAACCTTTATGTTATATTCGTTGCATTCATCATTTTCACTATATACTTTGGTCATTATATTTATTCAATTGTTATATTATAAAACATTTGGAAACTGGGAGGGGTGGGAGCACCAGGGTATCATACGAATTGAGGACTGGACGAGGGAACGTGGATAGCCAGCCCAAGTCACTTGAAGGAAACTTGCTTTCTTCAGAAGGTCTGATAAGAGTTTGATGCACCCTTCTCAAAACAAATCATCAGGTGGGTAAAGCAAGTATAGCGAAATTTTTTATCTTTTGACTGGAAAATTATTGTTGGAAGGAACTCTTTTCCCTGCGAGGTAAACATAAGTGTCTCTGCTTACGGACCCGCCCAACCCCCCTTTTGATTGCCCTTCAGTAACAGCGATAGTGTGAAAGTCTCACGATAATCTATTTCGGATCTACTGTAAGTCTACCCGCATTCACTGGTAAAACCTTGCACTGATGGTGGCTTCTTATCACATCACATCATGTTTCTGGCTATGGGAAATGATAAAAATCTTTCGTCCGCATTTAATGTTAAATATCTCTTTTGATAATAGTCCGATTTCAACAATCTATAGCTTGTTCCAAAGGTATTCGTTAAAGCTGTCTAAAAATATATAAATTGTTAATCTATATTGTCGATTTCGGCAGATAATTCAAAAAAACTGCAAAAAACGCCATTTTTACGCATTCAAACATTCATATCTTGGAAACTAAACATCAGAATCAAAAACAAATTAATAGCGTTCATACTGTTTTTTAGTTCTTTCATTTAAAATTGGTTTGGATAAGATCGGTTCAGCCATTGCTGAGAAACACGAATGAGAATTTGTCCGTTACATACACACACAGACATTGTCCCAAATCGTCGAGCTGAGTCGATTGGTATATAAGACTCGGCCCTCCAGGCCTCGAAAAAAATCTTGAAAGTTTGAGCGAATTCTATACATTTCTTTTATAAGAAATGTAAAACCTTAACACCAGGCCGAAATTTTTCCCTGACTTGAATACAAATTCCCTGAAAAATCCAGGTTTTCCAGGTCAAATAGAATTCCCTGAAATTCCCTGATTTTCCAGGTTTTTTCCAAGAATCGCCACCCTGTGTTTTGAAGGTTTCAATATACACATCCACAAAATCCTAAATTTAAAACCTGTAACCTTAGAACCTTCACGTTTTTTGTACTAAATACACAACAACAGTAAGCAGGGTAGTGTAAGGGTGCGAACCGCTGTAAGCTGTCAGATCATCTCAGTGGGCAGATGAACCACCCCTTATGGAGACGCGAGATACTGAAAATTAAAAATGGTTTTCGGATGAAAATTGGAGGGAAATGCATCTCAAAATTATTATGAATAGGCCAGCAGGTTCAAACTCTGTCCTCTTTTAATATCAGGCGTCTATGTGCTGAAGTTTAAATTAACTGGTGAAGTGTAGTATACACCCCCCCCCCCCCTCTGGGCGGGAAGTTTGTTTAAAGTGTTTCGATTCATTCAGGTATTTAAAGTTTTACTCTGAAGAATCGATTAGATTATTTAGCAACTCTGCGTTGCCATATTCTTCACCAGGACCTCTTAGTGCGACTTCAAATTGTTCAGCACAAGGTTTGGCCCGTGAATCCGGGAGGATTCCGTGCCTAACTCGTAAAGGATTACCGTACGTCATCCGGCACTGCGCGCCATCGTTACGTACCCTCGGGCAAAGGCCTAATCGAAAAGGAGGGTCCCCTCTCAGTGGCGGCCATTGCGGTTAGCCGCGGTCGAGCCGGTGCTCACCAGACGCCTGCCTGCATCCAAGCCAGCTACGCCCGCTTGTCCGTCCAGATCACCATCGTACCGGGGCCTTCATCCGACAAGTTTCGCCGACGTCCGCGAGGGGATCTCGCCCGTCGGCATCGTGGGCGTCGGCCCACTAGCCGAAGCAGCAACAGTACGGTACTTCTGGTGAAAATAATAGTGTACACTCCACAGTCAAGCTGTAAATTACACCCCACATCCACACTCTACAAATATCCACAAATAAAAAGTGTATAAGAAAAGTGAATGTTCTAGGTTTTTGTTCTTGATCTGCGTAGCCCTTGATTACCCGGTAGCTAGCCGACCCTGCGATACCAGCAATAGAGTCGCTTCTACCGTAGAGCCTTGTTGCATCGTTAAGTCACAAACCATTTGCTAAACTTGAGGATGCGCTTAAACCTTTCTTTAGATACCACTATGCAACTAGCTGATAATTCAACAAATGTTCATCAAAATATTTGACACAATGTACTGCTACCTTTATGTTTGAGTTTTTTATTGAAATCGAAGCAAAATGTACATTGCCGAACCGTTTTACTCACAAGTGGCATATAAAGAGTTCAGGTTACGGTGGATTAAAATCTTATTCTGGGGCACTCGGCATCATCCCATGGCTTGCTTGAAAATTCTATGAATCAAGTTACAATTTGTGAGAAAAAAACTAAATTAATAAATATTTTGAAAAACTGGATAAAACTGGCTCAAATTTCAAAAATCTGGAAGATTTTTCCGATTGTCTGTTGGACTGGATGTTATAAAAAAACTGGAAGAATCCAGTTTAAACTGGAAGGTTGGCATCGCTGGGTACGACGATACAAACAAACTGATATTGAGCAGCAGCATGCTATGTTTTAATACCTGACAGCAGCACAATGTAATGGCATATTCGTTTTTGACAGTGCACTACACCGGTGTAGTCGGTGCTACACTCATTCAAACTTGGGTGTAATCAGTCTATCTCTTTCTTTGCACTACACCGGTGTAGCACCAAGAAAAAACGAAAACGCCATAAGCTCGTCCTTTTTTGTGTTGCCCTCAATATGTATTCTTCGTAGCTCCTCCTCTTCGTTGGTCGATACACAAGCAAATTGTGTTGAACGCGTCGGAGTGCCGTTTACTTAGTAGCTGTAATGGAATACCTTGCTGTTGAAGTGTTGAAATTGGAAAGAAATGCTGCCCGTGACAACAAAAAGACGAATTATCCCACGTCTTCAGCAGCTGACGATTCGTAACTACGAAAAGTTGAACAAACAAGTGACCATTGCTCAAGATGGTGTGTTGCAAAACATCCAATAAGTAGTGCTGCTCAAGAAGATCGAAAGGAAAGCATAAATCGAATGCTGAAATTCGCAAATGAAATGCATATTGCTGTAAAAACCGTCCTTTTCAGGACGATCACAAATTTTTTATAAAGAACAAAATTGCGAATCCGAATGGGCCAATCAGCGAACTGCTTTCTATCGAGCAAATTTCTCCGCCAAAAACCATTTCACGGCAGTAAATTCTGTGCTGGAACAAGCAATTTCTATGCGATTTTGTCGTCTTTTGCACATACATGGTTTATTTGGAGTATTTTTGGAATTATCAAGTTGACAATTTACAACATTCTTTGAACATATTTTTGAACTTTTATGAATGAAGACACGAAAACGAGCATTTGACCGTCGTCCTACTACCAGGCTCCTGCAAGTAGTTGGCAACGAAGGTCGTGTAAAAGTGTCCCACTCACGGTTGGCGTTAAGAAGCCTCATCGCTACAGAACAGAAACTGTCGCCCTGCGAGAAATTCATGGCTATCAGAAATCAAGCGGGCCTAAATTGTGACCCAAAATAAACCACAATCAGAATATATTGGCTCAAATGGCACGTTCCCCGGACATAGTCGGGGATTTGTGCCTTGCCGTGTGTTTTCATCATTTCCTGAGCGGAAGGAAAGGACAAGGAGGTGTGGGGAAGTAGAATTGGAAGGGTGGGAAAAATAACAGCACAAAACAAAAATAAACAACAGGTAAGTTAAACTACTTGAGTTCAACTTGCCTGCGAATAAGCCTAAAGCTCTTTACCACATTGGATAAGAAACTTTAGTATGACTCTGAGTTTCAGTCGACCAAACATGGTTTCGTCTATATAAGGACGGCTGAAGACTCGAAATCGCAATTGCGCTACCGCTGGACAGTTGCATATCAGATGATATGAGGTTCCGTAGTCGGATTCACAAAGATCACATGAAAAAGACTCAGCGCGCTGAATAGTTGCCATGTGATAATTGAGTTTGCAGTGGCCGGTTAAAGCCCTGGTCAGCATGCCGCAGTGGAGCTTCGAAAAGTGTAAGAGATTTTTCGAAACCACTGGGCATGGTTGTTCTAGAAACGCCTTTGTTTGGCGACACGTTTGTAGATTTCTCCAATAATTTCGGTGTTCGGACGAAGCCCAGGACCGTATTTTTTCCCTTATCCAACTTGTCGAAATTGGCAGCGCGGGCTCAGGACCAACGAAGTCAATCGCTGAACCTGCCCTGGCCAATTCGTCAGCCCATTCATTTCCAGTAATACCGCAATGTCCGGGCACCCAGACAAGGTAGATAGTGTTGACAATGCTTAGTTCTTCGATTTGGGTTCGGCACGCGATCACTAGATTGGACCGGGATTTGTCTGAGCTAAGGGCCTTGATTGCAGCCTGAAGTTTATAACTCTGCCGGACAAACTCAGTTGAAGGGCCGATTGCACTCCGCACATAATCGCAAAGATTTCTGCTTGGAATACAGTACAGTATCTACCTAGTGAGTGAGATTGTTCCAATCTCATTTCACGACAGTAGACACCAGCACCGGCACGTCCCTCCATCAGAGAACCGTCAGTGTAACAAACCACTTGCGTTTTTTGTTGTCTTTCCATAAAGCCAGACAACCACTCCTCTCGAGAGGGAATGTTCACATGGAATGTCCTGTAAGGAAAACTACAAGTGAGTGTAATATCGCTGGGAGCAAGAATATCTTCACCCCTTGTAACCATTTGTGACCACAATCGTATATGACTGGTAGCAAGATCAACATGATTACTGTTCCAAAGCCCAGTAACCTGCAGTCTGTATGCACATGATAGTGCTTCTTGTTTTAAGTGTATGTGTAATGGTTTGACATTTAGAAGTGCCTCAAGAGCAGCAGTCGGAGTCGTGGTGAAAGCACCAGTCAACGCCATGAGCGCCATTCTTTGCAGATGGTTTAGCTTTGACTGGACTGTCACCACCTCTCCCCTCTGCCACCACACAAGGCATCCGTATGACAGTATTGGACGTACAATTGTCGTGTAAATCCAATAGATGTATTTAGGTTTGAGACCCCAGGTCTTTCCAAAAGTTCGTCTGCACTGCCCGAAGGCCATGCACGCTTTCTTGACTCTGAACTCAATGTGAGCAGACCAATTCAGTTTGGAATCCAATATGACTCCAACGTATTTGACTTGATCTGCACACAGTAGCTCAGAATCAAAGAACTGCAAGGGACGAACCCCGGTTGTAATTCGCTTCTTCGTGAAAAGAACCATTGAAGTTTTGCTTGGGTTAACTGATAGTTTAACTTGTCGACACCACTGTTCGACAGCTCTTAATGCCTGTTGCATTAAGTCAAAGATTGTTCCGATGCAAAATCCAGTAATTAGTATTTGGTAATCGTCAGCAAACCCGTAGGTTGGAAATCCAAGCTCATTGAGTTTCTTCAACAAGCCGTCAGCTACTAAGTTCCATAACAAAGGTGACAGAACGCCGCCCTGAGGACAACCGCAAATACTCAACTTCCGTATCTCAGCCTGTCGCAGTGACGAGCAAAGTATGCGGTTACTAAGCATTGCGTTTATCCAACCTGAGATACATGCAGGTATCCCATGACCGCGCGTTGCTTCCAGAATAGACTGGAAGGACACATTGTCAAAAGCACCCTCAATATCTAGGAATACACTGTCCTACTACCAGGCTCCTGCAAGCAGTTGGCAACGAAGGTCGTGTAAAAGTGTCCCACTCACGGTTGGCGTTAAGAAGCCTCATCGCTACAGAACAGAAACTGTCGCCCTGCGAGAAATTCATGGCTATCAGAAATCGAGCGGGCCTAAATTGTGACCCAAAATAAACCACAAACCAACAAGTTCTTTTCAGGACCAGCCAATTATATTCCAGTAAGATATAAATGAAATTTTCCATTGCCTTACAACCTTCCTCGCCCTTTAAATCCGGCTTGAATTACTATGAATCTTGATGATGCTGTGCGGCGGGGGCACTAGTTTTCATAATAGTGCAAAATTTAGGTTTGCACGTTTTTCCCAATAGTTTTTTAGCTGTGCTGTTTTCAAGGAAGTTGTAGTTGAATTCAAAATAAAATAGTTTACTTCTATTGTCAGAGATGGACTTTCCAACGAAAACTAGTCTGGCTCGCTTGGAATCGAATTTTACAGACCATCCACTGCTTTCACAAAATCCGTTATTTTCAGTAATTGTACATTCTACAGAATTAGTCACAACTATTTCCAATCAACGCAAAAATCGAAGGTTTTCATTCAGTACAACAGCAGATTTTCACGTTTAAAAAACAGGCAGCATTCTGGTCGAAAATTTTGAAACGGAGCACCTATATCGAAACGTTAGAAAACGTTCGATTTTTGTAAAATGAATAACTACACTACAAATTACACAAATAACTTTTTATTTTGTGCCATTCTACGTGAAAGCGACGATATTGTTCACAACCAACCAACGCTCTTGGCAAGCCACTTTCTGATGCTTATAATAACAAAACTTCAATTCGATTCTTTGTCGATAAATTGATGGCCCTGAAAATGGCCTTTTATTTGGGCAGTGTTCGGAATTTACTTGAAGCTGGTGTATATGGTAACAGCTTTGGTGCCATCTGAGACGGCGTGCTTGGCCAACTCTTCTGACAGCAGCAAACGGACGGCGGTTTGAATTTCGCGGGAGGTTATTGTCAAGCGCTTGTTGTAATGAGTCAGGCTAGATTACTTACCGGCCTTTTTACTGGCTTTCGGAGACATTTCGACCGACGTACAGTTACAATACTGCAAGCGAACTGAGCGTGAGCAACAGCATGCTGAGTTTTTATACCTGACTACAGCACAATGTAAGCTCGTCCTTTTTTGTGTTGTCCTCAATATGTGTTCTTCGTAGCTCCACCTCTTCGTTGGTCGATACACATCAAAGCGGGTATATAAAGACAGGCTTTTCGCGCGGAAGGTGCCCGTGACAATGAAAAGACGAATTATCCCACGTCTTCAGCAGCTGGCGATTCGTAACAACGAAAAGTTGAACAAACTGCTCTCCGGAGTGACCATTGCTCAAGGTGGTGTGCTGCCCATGAAGACCGAAAAGAAAGCATAAATCGAATGAAATGCACATTTTTGTAAAAACTGTCCTTTTCAGGACGGTCACATATTTTGATAAAGAACAAAATTGAAATTGTGTTTCCAATACGGAGGTTATCGAACACTCAGGGTAAAGAGAGTAATGTAATACGGCACCACGGTAAAATGTTTGAGAATTGAACGTTGTTTGAATGCGCCTAGTAAAAATGTGTTCCACTTCAGTTTGTTTCAGGAGACCATATTTGCAGTTTGCGTAAATCATAATTTTGGGTTTAACCCAAATTGCTCTCCAGGGAGAAATAGCCCATGAAATCGACATTGCAAACTTATTCTTTGAAATGATTTTGGTAGCCCTGAAAAGGGCCTTTTTTATAATGAGCTGAGTTGCACCGTCTGGACAATATAGTTAACATGTCGCTCGTGTGGTAAGCGAGCACGCACTGATACAAAACCAGCTCGCGTCACCTCTATAAATAACATTCTGGGGTGGGTGTAGCGTAGTTGGTAAATCGATTGCCTTGTACGCAGCGCACCGAGTCCCGACCCCGCACATAGGGATAGAAATTTTTCTTAAGAGATCTTTCTAACCGGAAGAGGCGAATGACCTTAAGGGTAAATAATTGAAATAAAAAAATAACATTCTCGTATGCAATGAAACGCGGACATGCTCCTTTTTGACGTCTCTGCGTGAGATATTCTTGGAAATTTCGCATTTTCCTCGATTTTTTCGAAGGATTTTCTAAAAATCCTTTTTTTTGCTTTATTTATAGTAGTCGCACTAATTCCGAAATTTAATACGAAATGCGTGCACAAATTTCCGATCAGATAGTGCAAAATATTGCGATTTCGATCAGTACAACGGAAGATATTCGCATTTCAAAACTGGGGAAACTTCTCAACTTAATTTTTTAAAACGGGAGCCCATATTGAAAAGTTATTAACCCTAGAACGTTGCATACCAATTAGTTGGTATACGAATTGGAATAGGTTCGCCAAATTTTGGACGAAGTCTATAAAATAACCCCTTGAAAACTACCTAAAAATTGTTGTAGTTCGATGCAATAAAAAAATCCCCAAAAATGAAATGTACCTATTAATGTGAAACACAGTGAATAATACATACAATAAAGACCCATTTTTATCAGTCTCATGGTGTATTTTAGGCTGACAAAATGGGGACATTGACTAAATCGGGCAAGTTTTTTTCTTTATAATAAACTGAAGCTGTTAAAATATTCTTCCCGTCCCTTGATGTAGTCTATTTCTGATTGTGATGAACTTTTTATTTTTGCATATTTCCATCTTCATGATAAGGAAAACATGCTCAAGAATGGATTTACTCGAATTCAGTCTTGTTCGTCTGCTAGAGCTCATCAAACATATGTTCATATTTGGCCGTTAAAATCGGGGTTTCAATGTATTATAATAGATATTCAGCATTCGAAGAAGTTTCTTGTGAACGAGTGTAGAACGACTTTGTTTCTACTTACTTGAAGTCAGCGGCGTAACCAGCAATTCGGTTTGATGGGGGTTTGGTGAAAATCGATCTTACTGTCCAAACGGCATAATTCCGAAACCGTAATTTTTGAAGTTTTTAAATTATGCAGAATTTATTTTTCAGAAAATAGTAACAGAGTTCGTGTCGTTAGCGAATTTGTTGAGACTTTATTGTAGTCATGAATATTAACCTGAGAAAATTCACCATAAATACTTCTTGGACGATATACCGACAAAATTATTTTATTAAATGATGCGCTGTTTAACGTTTGTAAAACTCATCGAAGATACTAAACCTCTTAAATTGGCGGTTTCAAAATGATGCTATCTTGACCTTAAATTACTGTTTTTGAACATTTGACATGGTCATACAACAAAAATCAAATGCTCATCAAAATCGATCAGGACCTGCTAGAGTCGAATGGAAATCGTCATTTTTCATAAATTTCTCTCTACATTCGGAACGTGTTATTCTCGTTATTAATCATATTACGTTTTCGCCTCAACTCGACGCATTCCCAAAATAAAAACCTGTTTTAATCTACCTAGTGGCGCAATTGTGCTTTTCTCATTTGTCCAGACTACGATTCTATGGCTGGTTATGTTCAATACAATGGTGGAAACGAATATTACATGTTCAGTACGATTTGCACATACATACAATGGATCGACAGCCACGATCTTGAGATACTATGTGATACTGAAACATCGCTTGAAACCAGCGGCGGATCATGGAGAAAGATCCGGGAGGTCCGGGTCCTGCCGAAAATTTTCGTATAGTTAAATTAAATTTTCAAATAGTAGTGTTGAGAAATTTTAAACTAGTTTTAATTTTAAAGTAGCAACCCCTCACTGCATACTCCCTCCGGGCCGGTATGATTGACGATTTTTAGAGTGATTGCATAACCTTTCTATATTAGAAAGGCAAAAATGTACCAAAGTCCAAAAAAGTCAATTTTTGGCAAATATTTTTTTCGAGTTTACATCAAATCTCAATGTTTCATGCATTTTAAAGTCATTTGGCATCAAAAATACAAATTCGATTTTGAAAATTTTTCATTTCAGTTTCCCATAAATTTGCTGTGTGATTGCACTCTTCAACTCGTAACTCCGGAACCGGAAGTCTAATCAATAAAAAAAATCAATAGCAGGCGATCGGAAGGTTGTACCTTGGTCATTTGAGACTAACTTTGTGCAAATCGGTCCAGCCATCTCTGAGAAACAGAGGTCACATTTTTTTCACATACACACAGACATTTTCCGATCTCGACGAACTGAGTCGATTGGCATATGATACTCGGCCCTCCGGGTCGGGATTCGATTGACGAATTTAAGAGTGAATTAAAAAGGCAAAAACATTTTTAGCAAATGTTGAAAGTTATGCATTTTTTTCTGGGTGGTTCTATGTTTCATAGACATTAAATCAATTTTAACTTCGCTTCCTATTAAATAAAGAGCCTTATTTTCAGGCAGGAATTTGATATTGATGCTATTAGACAACTGTGAAATCAAGACCAATAGATCAGTTACATATCAGGACCCCATTCCGACAATTTATCAAAAGTCCTCATGATGTTTACAACAACAGGTTATCAATGTACGGATCAGATAATTGTTATTGTAATATTGAATTAAATCAGTCAGCATCAATAAATTTTCAACTTCAATCCAATATTTTTTTGGGTATGGTTGGGGGGGGGGGGGTTGTATAGTGTTAAACCCCAAAACCTTCTCTTGGCTACGCCGTTGCTTGGAGTTATTTATTTTGCTTTTCATTTTCCGATATGTTTCAGATCGATCCGATGGTTATAAGTTAGAAGGCTCGCACAAATGAACATTTTTGCACTGATAAGTTATCAAGTTCCTTCCAGACAACTTGGAAGTGTTCTGTGATTATTTCTAGGTTGTAGATAGAATAATGAAATACAAAATTCGTTTTATCGAAATAATGTTTGGCTTATTTCAATGGATTATTACTTTATTGAACAATAAATAGGCGACAAAGAGTAATCCACAAACAACAAGACATAACTTTTAAAGTATTCAAAATAGATATTTGAAGTCTTCAGTAAAGTTATTCGTAAAAGTAAGAGCTATAAATTTGCTGAAGCCATCATTTCGATATAATCACTTCCAAGAAAATTTGTGAAAATATTTCACTCATATGGGGATTAATCAGCAAAATCATAATACCAAAAGAAATTGCATATTGCCTCCATTAAATTCTCCAAAGATACTACTGACCTAAAATAAGCCGTTTTGGCGTTAATAATAGATTGCATGTTTTTGGTCATAGTTTCTGGCAATGGGAAATGATAAAAATTTTTGGTCCGCATTTAATGTTAAATATCTCTTTTGATTATAGTCCGATTTCAACAATCTATAGCTTGTTCGAAAGGTATTCGTATAAGCTGTAAATATATTAAGTGTTAATCTATATTGTCAATTTCGACAGATAATTTAAAAAAAACTGCGAAAAACGCCATTTTTACACATTCAAACATTCATATCTTGGAAACTAAACATCAGAATAAAAAACAAATTAATAGCGTTCTTACTGTTTGATAGGTCTTTCATTCAAAATTGGTTTGGATAAGATCAGTTCAGCCATTGCTGAGAAACACGAATGAGAGTTTGTCCGTTACATACACACACAGACACACACAGACATTGTCCTAAATCGTCAAATGAGTCGATTGGTATACAAGACTCGGCCCTCCGGACCTCGGAAAAAATCTTGGAAGTTTGAACGAATTCTATACATTTCTTTTATAAGAAATGTAAAAGGTAAAAAATTCGCTAAAATGTCTCTCAAACAACTTCAATTTGCTGTTCTAGGTCACCGACGGCCAACCAAACGTTCGTTGACTACATTGACCACCATAGACGGTTCCGGAAGTGCCCGGGAAAAGCGGCCATCTTTCAAAATTTACGAACTCACATCACTTTCCCGGAAATGGTTGGGCCGATTTTCACAAACTTAGTCCCAAATGATAGCTATAATATCCCCACCGATGTCTATGAAATTTCGTACGGATCGCTTTTATGGGTCCGGAAATATAGACTAAATCGTCCGGTCACATGAAATTCTCATATAAGCCGGAACTCAAATTTTTTTTTCAAATGGACCCCATGAAATTTCAGAAATCGAATTCGTATTTTTGATGCCAAACATCTTTAAAATGCATGAAACTTCGAGATTTTATGTTATCTCGAAATTTTTTTTTTATAAAGATCGACTTTTTAGGACTTTGCCGATTCCCATTGTTATTGAATTTCTAATGGATCCGACTTCCGATTCCGGAATTACAGAGTGATGAGTTCGAACACGCAGAAAATATTGATTTTAATAAATTCTGCAATGAATGTACAAAGGTGAAAATTTTTCCAAAGTATGACCACAACTGCTTCGATTTGTAGCATTATGTCACTAACATCCATTCAAAGTCTATTTGGCCACATTGGCCACCATCATCGGTTCCGGAAGCCCCGGCGGAAGTATCTAAATTCAGAATAACAGTCACATCGGTTTCTCGGAGATGGCTAGACCGATTCAACTAAACTTGGTCTCAAATGGAAGGTATTGCATCCCCGCAAATGACTATTTAATTTCATCCCGATCCGACTTCCCGTTCCGGAGTTACAGATTGGGGCGTGCGATCACATAGCAAATTGTGATTCAAACCGATACTCCGATGAAAGCAAAAAAGGTAAAAATTTCGCTAAAATGTCTCTCAAACAACTTCAATTTGCTGTTCTAGGTCACCGACGGCCAACCAAACTTTCGTTGACTACATTGACCACCATAGACGGTTCCGGAAGTGCCCGGGAAAAGCGGCCATCTTTCAAAATTTACGAACTCACATCACTTTCCCGGAAATGGTTGGGCCGATTTTCACAAACTTAGTCCCAAATGATAGCTATAATATCCCCACAGATGTCTATGAAATTTCGTACGGATCGCTTTTATGGGTCCGGAAATATAGACTAAATCGTCCGGTCACATGAAATTCTCATATAAGCCGGAACTCAAATTTTTTTTTCAAATGGACCCCATGAAATTTCAGAAATCGAATTCGTATTTTTGATGCCAAACATCTTTAAAATGCATGAAACTTCGAGATTTTATGTTATCTCGAAATTTTTTTTTTATAAAGATCGACTTTTTAGGACTTTGCCGATTTCCATTGTTATTGAATTTCTAATGGATCCGACTTCCGATTCCGGAATTACAGAGTGATGAGTTCGAACACGCAGAAAATATTGATTTTAATAAATTCTGCAATGAATGTATAAAGGTGAAAATTTTTCCAAAGTATGACCACAACTGCTTCGATTTGTAGCATTATGTCACTAACATCCATTCAAAGTCTATTTGGCCACATTGGCCACCATCATCGGTTCCGGAAGCCCCGGCGGAAGTATCTAAATTCAGAATAACAGTCACATCGGTTTCTCGGAGATGGCTAGACCGATTCAACTAAACTTGGTCTCAAATGGAAGGTATTGTGTCCCCGCAAATGACTATTTAATTTCATCCCGATCCGACTTCCCGTTCCGGAGTTACAGATTGGGGCGTGCGATCACATAGCAAATTGTGATTCAAACCGATACTCCGATGAAAGCAAAAAAGGTAAAAACTTCGCTAAAATGTCTCTCAAACAACTTCAATTTGCTGTTCTAGGTCACCGACGGCCAACCAAACTTTCGTTGACTACATTGACCACCATAGACGGTTCCGGAAGTGCCCGGGAAAAGCGGCCATCTTTCAAAATTTACGAACTCACATCAGTTTGCCGGAAATGGTTGGGCCGATTTTCGCAAACTTAATCCCAAATGATAGCTATAATATCCCCACAGATGTCTATAAAATTTCGTACGAATCGCTTATATGGGTCCGGAAATATAGACTAAACCGTCCGGTCACATATGAAATTCTAATATGCGGACTTTTTTTTTTTCAAAGGGGGGACCCCATGAAATTTCAGAAATTTCATTTCGAATTCGTATTTTTGGTGCCAAACATCTTTAAAATGTATGAAACGTCGAGATTTTATGTTACCTCAAAATTTTTTTTTATGAAAATCGACTTTTTGGGACTGCCGATTTCGCACCTTTTTTCAGTTCAATATTACCGTGGCTGTTCTTTCTTTTTCAAAATTTTAGAACTCGAATAATGATTTATTTTCCTGTATATAGTTGTCATGTGATGTGTAATAATAAAATGTAATATATGAATTTAAAAGCTTTTAATAAATATAAACAACGCACACATTCTCGTGATTCATGATTGAGAAAGGCACAATTGCACCGCTAGGTGGATTAAAATAGGTTTTAAAAAAGTACAATTACTTGGAAGAGTGAAAGTTTAAAAATAGGGTTTTGGAAAATACCACGAAATAGGGTGGAAATTGAAATGAAAAAAATGTGTTTGACCAGTAATACATTGCTAACACGCAACGTTACTGTTACAGCAGTTACTGTGCGCAAATTATACTTGTGTCTCATTGTTTTGAAAAACTATAAAAAATAAACAATAAAAATCAGCAAAAATGAGAACGATTTTTTTCCACCTCAAAATTAAATTAATTTAATAAATGATTAAAAACGATTATATTATACTAATTGTTGCTTACGTAGCAAAACAATCAGTATTTAAACTAGTATTGTCACTAGTCACATTTCCACAGACAGCACGAAACCTGACGAAACGCTAACGGCAACCGTACACTGGGGTACAAATGTACCCCGCCCCAATTTTGACACCTGCTTCCACGAAAGCTATAAGCAAACTGGCTATGCCACCTTTTCCTACTCTTACTAGGAACTCTAAATTGAATTATGGTTAGGGTCCCATGCCGGTAAATACCGAATTCTCGTCTTCACACGCTTCCAAAGAAGGCGTAGGGTACATTTGTACCCTCGTGTAACGTTCTAGGGTTAACAATTTTTTAAAATAAATTGAAATAACGGTGGCTTTTAAATCTATTTTCAATGTTATTTCGGCCTAATATTGTTGTATATTTCACAATAAATCATGATGACTATGATGATGATATAAGAACCCACCATCAGTGCATGGAATACTCCGGTGACTGCAGATCCTTTTAACAATGACATTCACATTATCACTGTATAAAGGGCCAAAAGGGAGTGGAGCCATAAACAGATACATTTATTCGCAACCAGAAGGGGCAGAGAATCTCCTTCCAATCATAAGTTCCCGCTATTCGAATAATGCGATTTCCATTACATCTTAAGGCACTGCCTGATGGTTTGTGTGAGAAGGGCGCGTCAGTCTTATTACCGCTTGTCGGATAAGAACGTTTACAATAACAGCATTATCCCATAGAATTATGCGATCAGTGAGAGTATTCTTATCTTGTGAATAGAAGCTGGCGACCCACGACATCTAGACCAAGCTGTAACTTGAATGATACCCTGATGCTCCCACCCATCCCAATAATATTTAACTTTTATAAAATGAAAATGATGAACATAATGCGTATAATAATTATAAAGTATATAAATAAAGCGTGGAATATCATAAAGTTATTTAGTTTAAAAAAGAAAAAAAAAATAATGTAAAGCATATGATGAATATGGTGCATTTAATAAATGTAGCATGATAATGAGGAATACAATAAACTAATAAATGAGAAACAAATATAATAATAATATTACGCAAAGCATCAAAAATTAAAATAATTGAATTCGATATATGGTGTAGCACACAGAAGACATAATTAATTTCATAAATATTATAGCTTAGTAGACAGTAGGTAAGACATAGTATACTGTATGAGTATATAATTAAAATCAATGTAAGCCTTTTGGCGGGTTACGGGATTTCCGTTGCGGAATATTCGAAGCACTATTGCATGTTGTCAATACTACGAAAATCTCTTCGCGACATCTTCACCTTTGCTTGCTAAAATCACTACGTTGAATAATTTGGGCGTTGAAAGTTGAAAAATTTGAGGACGGCGGGGAAAAAAACTTTTTTGTGTATGGCATTGTAATTTAGTTTTTATATTGTACTGAAAAATACTTCACCTTCCAGTCCCTTGCTAATTATATGTCGTTACAATATAACAAAAGGAAAAAGATTGACTCGCTATAAGTCGTTAATAAAGAAGGAAGAAATGGTAATTTAGTTAGAGATTATCAAGCTTTTTGATTATCTTTTGAAGAAATAAACTTTTAAGTAATTAGGTTGCTAACTAGTAGTAGTTATTCAAAATTTGGGCCACAGGGGTTAAATGTAACAAATATGATATACTACATTAGTATAAGATAGTGATTGTAACACGTTTTTCATATTTTGAATCATGGCGTATTAAAAGAGAATCATTAATACATATTGTATAGTCAAAGATGAATCACTGCACTCACAATGGAAGGTAGATGTTATGATTATAGTATTTAATATATAATGCCGTCCCACATCCTTACCTATTAGGAATGCGTATTAAATATATTTAAAAATAAATATCATGATAATGAAAATAATTTATGGAACACATAATGTGCGATGTGATGAGTGTTACTACCATTTATTGTAGCATGACTACCGCCCATATCACTGAGCAGTTCTAACACAACAATTTGATAAAGCATCACTCACTGACCCCAATCAGCATGTCACTGTATGAAGTGCCAAAATAGTTGGGTGGTGGTAAGCAGCTTCACTTACACGGACCACGGGAGTGTTCAAGAATCTCCTTCCAATAATAAGATCATACAAGTCAATCGCAATGCAAGCCATTGTAGTGAAAGGTAGCCCCAATAGGTGGGGAGAAGAGTCCGCCCAATCTTCACGACACGTTAGTTGCCGGAAGCCAGCTACTCCACTCCTTCTGTCCAAATCGCTTCAATCTGGTGCCCTGATAGTCCCTCTCAATTTTCAAGTATTTTATATATTTAGTTGGAAGAAAAATATGTTTGCGTACGTGAATACGTATACGCATAATTAATATAATATAATAAAGTACAATAAAATATAATATAATATAATATAATATAATATAATATAATATAATATAATATAATATAATATAATATAATATAATATAATATAATATAATATAATATAATATAATATAATATAATATAATATAATATAATATAATATAATATAATATAATATAATATAATATAATATAATATAATATAATATAATATAATATAATATAATATAATATAATATAATATAATATAATATAATATAATATAATATAATATAATATAATATAATATAATATAATATAATATAATATAATATAATATAATATAATATAATATAATATAATATAATATAATATAATATAATATAATATAATATAATATAATATAATATAATATAATATAATATAATATAATATAATATAATATAATATAATATAATATAATATAATATAATATAATATAATATAATATAATATAATATAATATAATATAATATAATATAATATAATATAATATAATATAATATAATATAATATAATATAATATAATATAATATAATATAATATAATATAATATAATATAATATAATATAATATAATATAATATAATATAATATAATATAATATAATATAATATAATATAATATAATATAATATAATATAACATAATATAATTTAATATAGTTATAGAATATAGAAAGTTTGTAATATAACTATAGAGTACTTGACAATCTGTAACTATATTAGTGTGTTCAACGCTTTGTTTTCCTCCACCTGTCATAAGTGGAGGAAAACAAATCGAAAATAGCTTTTCGGTCGTATTATTTTTATGATGGGAACTGACCAACCGGTATTGTACGTCTCCGGAATATGTTTTATACTATGTTCACACTACAGAGTTAAAACATGTTATAATAATTGGCAACAAGAAAAACGTCATCAAGATAGAGTTAAAACACGTTTTAACTCGTAGTGTGAACGTAGTATTAGAGCGACATGGAGCATTTCAACACCATTATAAATACTATAGACGAGCTATTTCTAACGTTTAAATTGGCTGACACACGGAAACGAAAAACTTCCTAAAATTGAGTTCCTTTGACTCAATCTCGTGGTATCGTGGGGGAAGTTAAAATTAGGTAAACCGTGTTGAAGGTAGTTTCCATTTAAACACGGCAAAAATTACAACTCATTGATAGGTTTTGAAGTAGAATACTTCTAACTAGGGTTCGTCGCGGTGCGGATGTGGGCGGTAAATGGATTGTCCGAACCGCAACCGCAAAAAAATAATAAAACCGCACCGCTTACCGCAACCGCACTTTATTGACCGCACCGCGCGGTAATGCGGTAAATGCGGTAAAATTTTTATATTTCTAAAAATTGTGTTGAAAAATTGTTCATTTACATAACCATATATATTAAAATGTTATTTTAATTTTTACGAAATTTAACTTTAAGAGACTCCTCAGAATGTAATGTTTAAGAAAAAATCA
Source organism: Topomyia yanbarensis (assembly GCF_030247195.1). Classification (NCBI taxonomy): domain Eukaryota; kingdom Metazoa; phylum Arthropoda; class Insecta; order Diptera; family Culicidae; genus Topomyia; species Topomyia yanbarensis. Next base: position 292,738,961 of record NC_080671.1, on the reverse strand, counting down.
ACTTTTGCATTTTCTAATAATAAAATTTCGTACATTTTAAGGCAAACATTATACATTCAAAAACGTTCTACTGCAGCAATAAGAAAACCTTTATTTTAGAAACCCTCCAGTTTATTAAAAAAATGGAATATAAATGTAATGAGAAATGAAGTATTTTTTCCTTTAAATTGTAATATTTTCAATATTTTTGATATATGAAAATGAAGTGGATGATTTTCGCATTTACGTAGTAAAAACCACTTTTCATTCTTAAAGGAATTTCAACAAAAAAAAAAAAATAAAGTCGAAATACCAGTGCTTCTATATAGTAGCGCATATATTCCAATACAGTGAAATAAAAAATATTGTATTTCATCAATAAGAACGACGCCATATTTGACGAAAAAAAAAATTACTCTATTCATTACAACTAATCAGGAGTCCGGTCTAAACCGGTACAGAATTATTGAACATTAGAAAAACTGCAAAAAATGTATGATTTGTAACATACAACAGAAATGTTATTAAAAATAGGGGGTTTTATGGACAAAATATCCCAAAACTCTAACTTCCGCATTTTTCAAGAAACATATGTATTCTCATTCAGAAACTACGATTGCTCCCTGTAAAAAATGTATGAAGTGTAATTTTCTAAAGGCTAGTTCGAAAGTTCTAGCATTTAATGTATTTTCCTCTAATATTTTCCCAAAGAACCAATGGCAAAAACTTCAATTAAAGTGGACGGGAGTCAAACGATGTGGTATTTGGCGAAAATAATTTCAAAAAAGCTACAAAATAGTCTTAACCATCCAGCACACGCGCCATTGTATTTTGTGGAACACCTTCCGAAACTCTAGCGAAATCTTCTTTCAGCACCAACGGCTGCTCATTCGGGGAACCATTCGCGCGAGTGCTGGAGAGTTAACTGAAAAATATTAGGACTTAATTTGCTAGAAAACTATCGTAAATTTGAATAGAAGTACGCGAAAATAGTTATGTAGCATACTTTTTGAGAAAAAGTCCAATAAAATTGACTGCATTGACTCACATTGAATTTACACAGCAATCAAAGAAGATAGAATTACGATGTTGATGAACGAATGATAGAATAATCAGCCTAATTTGGACCTCTCCTAATTTTGGACACTTTTCATACATTTGTATCCTTTACTGCCAATTTCTCCAAATTCGTTTGGTTTAATGAAGATAATTATATTATTTGGATTGTGTCCCAGCATAATTAGTTCATCTCTAATTTCATTAATTTAATCAAAATTCACAGTTGAACAATTGATATCGGAAATGATTCATAATTCAACGATTTCCAACAGAAATCGAGAGAAGTGATGCACTTTTAAATTGGATTTAAGAGAACAAATTTATTGTTTTTAAATGATCTAATAATTTTGTCTCTATTTGGATCTTGCATTTTATGTATTTGAAATGGTTAGTTTGTGAAGTTTTACTTAGAAGTATAAAATAACTAGTGTCCAAAATATGTCGTAAAAATAATAGAGTCAAAATATTACGGACACAGCTAGATTTTCTTTCGTAATAGCAGTCTGTTTATCAATTTAGAATAACCAAAATTGTCACTTTATCAATTTTTTTTGCGGTGCGGTTGCGGTAAAACCGCGCAGTACAAGCTCTTTCCCGCACCGCACCGCCGGGAAAAAGTGTCTTACCGCACCACAGATTTTGCGGTGCGGGTGCGGTAAATACCGCGCGGTTGCGGTAATTACCGCAACCGCGACGAACCCTACTTCTAACGTTTCAATATGGGGTCCCGCTTCAAAAATTTCAGTTGAGAAATTTTCCCAGGTTTGAAATGCGAATATCTTCCGTTCTACTGGACGAAATCGCAATATTTTTGCACTATCTGATCGGTAATTTGTGCACGTATTTCGTATTATGTTTCGGAATTAGTGCGACTACTATAAATAAACCAAAACAAGGATTTTTAGAAAATCCTTCGGAAGCAGCGAGGAAAATGCGCAATTTGCAAGCATATCCTACGCAGAGCCGTCAAAAAGGAGCATGTAAGCGTTTCATTACATACAGGAATGTTATATATACAGGTCACGCGAGCTTGTTTTGTATCAGTGGGTGTTCGCTTACCACACGAGCAACATGTTGGTCCGGACGGTAAAATGAGCGGTATCATGTTTGCGTTCCCTACCAAGCGTCATCGCAAGGTTCTTCGTGATAAAACTAGGAGTGGGTAATGTCCGGGACATAACACAGTGGCGGGTCTTCAAACAAAAGTCGGACAAAACCTCAAATGTTACCCAAATTGGCTGAAAATCACAATTTAAGCTAATTTTGATGTCAAAAGTCGTAAAATATTAAATGCATTTTTCCATACAGTGTCATTGAACCTTTCTTATAACTATGATTCCGTTTTCATGATAGATTTTCCGTTACTGTTCACCAATGTCAGCAATATCATAAAAATGAAGAACACTACTTTAAATCCATTGTATAACGTGTTGGTTTACTGTAGATTGTCTAACTATTTTACACAAAACACCATGCGCCTCCATATCAGCAACAAAGCTTCAAAATCTCCTTAAAACTTTTTGCGCACCTAGGCGCAGAACGAGACCATGATATTCGAAAAGTAGAGGTTATTTCCCATAGAATGTATACTATGTGACCGTTCCGAAATGTTTCCGAAATTTGTACAGAATACATTAGTGAAAAAAGTATTTTTGATCTGACCACCTCAAACATATTTAAACTAAAAAGTCATAGTTCCAAGCAAATTTACCAAATGTATTTTATTCACTAACCAACTACTTTCGTTCCTCTACACAATGAGGGTAGTTGTGCTAAAATCGGACCAAAATCAAAAGAGCAACATGCATATGAAGTGAACAGAGCAATGGTGGTTTCGGAAATGAAAATCATTAAAAAATCCGGACTTTGCTACGTTTAAACTCTTGTTAAAAATCTTGTTCTTGTCCAATGACCATAAAATTTTGAATATACATCATTCAATACATGAGAAATTTGGGAAAAATATAAAATATAAATATTTCAAAAATAAATTTTTGAGGTTTTGGCCAGCCTCCAGCCACTGTGCATAACCGCGGTGTTGACGTAGGACTAAACGTGGGCATATCATATGACATTAATGGATAATTTGAACCAATGCACTTTTTGAATGAATGTTTACTGGAAATTTCATGTCGCATGAGATTGCCACATTCACTGATTTTCTAGGACTTGCAAAAACCTTCGGGTTTGTAGATTAATTCGATAAACATTTGCTTATATGAATCACTGGTACATGTACAGAAGAATTGACAGGCGCAAACTCAATGCAAGTTATTAAATGGAACTTTCTAATTCAATTCTTTCTCCATTATGTTTTCATCCTAAAAAGAACGGTTTGCAGATAACTATTTTTGGTGATACCAGACGAGAATCCTTTCTAACGATTCGAACCTTGCCCGAATTCGCTTCTGCTGCGTACATACACGAACATTTCCCTTTCGTAGCTCACATCGAAAGAGCATTGTATATCGCAATGCGATCTCTTTTATAAACTTCTTAGTGCAGATGGAAGTCCATCCTTTTGTGAGACTAATGGAAATATTTTCATCATTCTTTTTGATGTGGCTTTCGCTTAGTAGTTTGTAGATTAATTCGATAAACATTGGTTTATATGTGTCACTGATAAAGTACAGCAGACTTGACAGGCGCAAACTCAATGCAAGTTGTTAAATGGAACTTTCTAATTCCATTCTTTCTCCATTATGTTTTCATCCTAAAAAGAACGGTTTACAGATAACTATTTTTGGTGATACCAGACGAGAATCCATTCTAACGATTCGAAATTTGTCCGAATCCGCTTCTGCTGCGTACATACACGAACGTTCCCCTTTCGCAGCTCACATCGAATGAGCATTGTATATCGCAATGCGATCTCTTTTATAAACTTCTTAGTGCAGATGGACGTCCATCCTTTTGTGAGACAAACGGAAATATTTTCATCATTCTTTTTGATGTGGCTTTCGTTTAGTAGCAGGGTTGCCACATTCACTAATATTCTTGAAAGATTTGCAAAAACCACCAATCAAAGCAGGCTAATTAATGCTTTTACAAAATCATTTCTATCAAAATTTACGGTAAAATCTACGGAATCTAGTACACAATTGTTTTGATTATTTCCCAACGAATCACGCAAAAATCTGTTTGTTCCGTACAGCACAGCGCAAATAATCGACGTTGGAAAACAAATCGGCAACTTCAGCTTCCAAACACTTAGAAACGATCGAAGCATTTTTCCGTCAATGTCACTTTTCTGACTCAAATTTTTGTAGGTATTTTCTTGATTCCGTCCAATTGGTCAGTTTATTAGTTTTATCGTACATTTTTCGGATATTATTATAGAAAATAACTAACCCGATAAGAGGGAAGTTATTTTCCAAAGCACGAAATGGAAATTTCAATTGTAATTCTTCTGAGAACGATTTTGTGGTCCTAATAAGAACCATTTGTTGTGAATATTATTTCGCCGTTTCCCGCTCGGCGTGATGATTATTCGCTTGGTATGGATAGCGCACAGATTGGTATCTTCCAACAAACTAACCAGGCAGGCCTCGTTGGCTTCTTAGAGGGCCATTACGGCTGAGCTCCGGAAGAGTAGATCGGTTTTGAAATGCTGTGCAATCTCACGGACCAGGCACTGGAAGAGCAGCTTGCGAATTAGTAACTCTGTCCACTTCTGAGAGCGATGAATTTCACGCTGGGCGACGACAGTTCTTGGTTGGCAGCGATAAGGCAGTAGCTATGATTTGGTTAGTGGTCCAAATGCAGCTTCTCGTTGAGCAGCACACGTACGTGTGTTCTGCTATGTGGCTTAGACACGTCTGGCTTTAAGAAAAACTGTGATACCCATATTTATAGGTTCTAGCATTAATGTTGATTCGCATTAAAAGTAGTTTTTGAACCTTTTAAACAAGTTTTACATAGCAAACAAGGTATCAATAGCAAGCGTTGAACGTTTTCCTTTCGATTTATGAAACAATATTAGTATTTCCTTTAGTAGGAGAAAAGTTATTAAGGTTCAAAGTGTACGTAACGCATCCGTTTTGAAAATTTTGAAATGACACCCAGTATAGTAAAGAAAGACGTAAGTCCTACGTCAAAATCCAGGGAATCACCAAATCCGCCATTCGGCGTCTGGCTCGTCGTGGTGGTGTACAATGCATTTCCGATATAATCTACGAATGCTGATGGTGTGCAAGAAAATGACATCCGAGATGCCGTGACCTATACTGAACACGCCAAGCGCAAAATCTCAATGAATGTCGTCTATACTCTGAAGCGGCAGGGACGCACTTTGTATGGTTTTGGAAGTTGAAAATGTAGAACTCACTTGTATCATTATAAAAAGGCCCTTTTCAGGGCCACCAAACTCATTTCAAAGAATAAGTTTGCATTTTCTGTTTCATGGACTGTTTCTTCCTGGAGAGCAATTTGGGTTAAACACTAAATTATGAATTATTTCAGTACGCAAATTGCACATATGGTCAGAAACAAACTGGAGTGAAGTGGAAAACATTTTTACTAGGCGCATTCAAAAAAGGTTTCAATTCTCAAACATTTTACCAAGGTGCCGTGTTACTGACAACACTGCTCTTGGTGGTGTAACTGTTGCTGAACAGTACTGTCATACGGTTGAAACGTCATCCGTGGATGATGACGTGACCCGACGGCGGGAGGAGAGCTGTCATTCTCAAAAAAGCGCTGAGTAAGGCATCGTGGACAGGAGGAGAAAAAATATCTTAAAATTCAATTTGTTACGGTAAAATTATAGTCAGTGCAGTTAAAACCTATATATACACGTTGAGTTCTGTTATTATACACATAGGTAATCACTATTATCACAGTAAGGTACAGAGCTTAAAACTAAATTTCTAAAATATTATACCTAACCTAAATCTAAAATCACAGGTCAGCTAGTACGGACGAACGTTGAGTTTAAAGCGATTGTGGTTCGAGACCGAAAATTGTAGGTATCCTTAAAATGTACACGGTTGATTCTAATAAAATTAATTTCAGCTTAAAGCTGTCTCACACCAATCACCGAGTTTGTGAACGGCTAAAAAGAATCGGCCAAGAGCCTCCTTTGTTCTCGGAACAAAACTTTAAGAATTTTCGTCACCTTTTCAATGGAGTCGAACATGGATCCAATGGTTAACCCCACGGATGATAAAACCCCAGAGAAAAATAAATCTTCCAGCTGCGTTTGCTGCGATCGTCCGGAGACAAGTGACGATTGCGTTCAATGCGATCAATGCGATGGATGGTGGCATATGTCATGTGCGGAAGTGACTGCATCGGTTGCTGATCGGCCATGGATCTGCGCCCACTGTTTGCGCTGAGTGTTTGCTCCCGAACAACGGTATCCAGCACTAAGGCAGCACGTTTGTCGTTGAAAATGAAGCTGTTGGAAGAGCAACAAGCGATGGAGAAACGTCATCTCGTCGAGAAGTATGCAATCCTGGAAGCGGAGCAGAACGAAATGGATGAGAGGGCTAGCAACCGAAGCAGGGTCAGCAGAAGGACGAGCCTAGAAAGGGTAAAGCAGTGGAAGCAGCAATGCACTGTGGGTGAAGGCGCATATGGTCTTCCGCCGGTGGGTAAATCGGCAGACTTTACAGCAGCCTCTCTGAATCAGAACTCACGCATCCCGAAGGACTCGGAGCGAAGCAATTCGTACCAGCACGCTACAGCTAACATCAATATGCCTACTTCGGAAAAGCCAGCTACAGATACAACAGTGCAGCAAGGCAGACAACACCATGGGTTCGGTTTCTACAAACCACCGTTGAATTCAACAGTAAAACCATTCAACCTTCAGAGTCTTTCTAAGCGGGAACAGCAGCAGTACACCGGCGCGTTCCCCAAATCAACTTTGGTACAACAAGAGGTAGTCAACACAAGAGGTAATGTCGAACCCCAAGTGCCCCCCGTTGCACGTGAAGGTAAGCCACTTTGTGATCCAATTATTAATCCACCTGTACCATCAAAATTCGAACACTCCCTCCAACAAATTATCAAACAATTTGGAACGATGGCATCAACGGCCACGATTCCGTCGTTGGGAGTGAATGTGCTTCCAATCGAAACAAAACCCGTTCCGTTGTCCGGAACGAATGTTGGCTTACAGCCACCGGCAAATCCAATTATTCATGGATTCGTTCCCCCACCCGCGGGTACGCCGATTTCTGGCCCGTCGCTAATAAACCCGGTGCTATCTATCGGAACAGTTCCCCCTCCGCTGGGACTACCGATTATTGATCAATTTACTCCCTCCCCCTCGCAGTTATCCGCGCGTCAAGTGATGCCCCGCGATCTACCTACGTTTTCGGGCAACCCAGCTGACTGGCCAATATTCATTAGCACCTTCATGAATAGCTCGTTAGCGTGTGGATATAATAGCGCCGAAAATCTCGCGCGTCTTCAACGTTGTCTGAAAGGACCCGCGTATGAATCTGTCAAAAGTAGATTGTTGCTTCCTGAATCAGTGCCGCATGTAATTGATACCCTTCGTTTGTTGTATGGACGACCTGAATTGTTAATCAGTGCTCTACTACAGAAAGTGCGCAGTGTTCCGGCGCCGAAAGCGGAAAGATTGGAGACAGTCATCGACTTCGGTATAGCTGTGCGTAGTCTCTGTGATCACCTGGAAGCCGCTGGACAACAAGAGCACCTATCCAATCCCACGTTGCTGATGGAGTTAGTGGGGAAACTGCCTGCGCACACTAAGATGCAATGGGCGGATCATATACAGCAGCATGCGGTTGTCAACCTTAAAGTGTTCGGGGACTTCATGCTCAGGGTCGTCACTGCCGTTAGCAGAGTAACAATGTACGTTGGCGAGGACGGCGGCTATCAGCAGAAGCCTAGGCAGAAGGGAGCTGTGAATACCTACACGAGCGAAGCGGAGTCATTTCAGGAAACAATGCGCGAGAAGGAACGGGTGTGTGCGTGCTGCAAGAAACCAGGGCACCGAGTATCGGCGTGCTCTGCGTTTAAAGCGTATACCGTAGATAACCGGTGGAAGTTTGCGCAAAATAACGGGCTGTGTCGGAGCTGCCTTAATGCGCATGGAAGGAGAAGCTGTAGAAACGCAACACGGTGTGTGATCGAAGGATGTCAGTATCGTCATCATCCGCTCCTGCATTCTGATCGAGTTAGTTCCATTAGTCGTCCTACCCAAGGATCGTCTACAGTACAGAATCACACGCATCGGCAAAGCAAGCAGGCTCTTCTATTCCGTATTATACCAGTCGCCATCTCAGGACCGCGAGCTACCATCGAAACTTTCGCTTTTCTGGATGATGGCTCGGATCTATCGCTGATCGAGAACGACCTAGTAGAGCAACTAGGAATCGACGGTAGGACAACACCTTTGTGTCTGAAGTGGACAGGGAACGTCACCCGTGTCGAATCGGATTCGAAACAAGTTCGAATTACGATCACAGGAGCTAACAGCGCAAAACAATTCACTATTGATGATATCCGTACTGTAAAGGAGCTTACTTTGCCGGAACAGAGTTTAGATTACGGTGAACTGGCGCAACGTTATCGTTATCTCCAAGGTTTACCGATTGTCAGTTACGCAAATGCTGTTCCCCGTCTGTTGATAGGCGTTAACAACGTGAACCTCACTGTCCCGCTGCAAGTGAAGGAAGGCAAGAAGAGCGATCCTGTTGCAGTGAAAACCAGACTAGGATGGTGCATCTTCGGCGGTACTGGTAAGGAGGGCACGCATTCACTGAATTACCATGCCTGTGAGTGCACCAGCGACCAGGACTTACATATTGCTGTGAAGGAATATTTTTCAATGGAAGATGCAGGAATGAAGCCGTCGATAGTACTGGAATCCGACGAGGACAAGCGAGCTAGGAGCATCATGGAGCAGTCGACGAGACGAGTAGGTGACCAGTTCGAAACAGGTCTACTGTGGCGGTACGACGACATCGAACTTCCGGATAGCTACAATATGGCATTCAAGAGGTTTGAGTGTCTGGAGCGCAAGATGATGAGAGATCCAGAGCTGGCTGCAAATCTGAAGAACCAGATAGCGGAGTACCAGCAGAAAGGATATGCGCATTGTGCTACGAAGGCAGAATTAGAACGAGCAGACCCAAAACGCGCGTGGTACCTGCCGCTAGGAGCAGTGACAAATCCCCGGAAGCCAGGTAAAGTTCTACTGATATGGGACGCAGCAGCAAAGGTGGATGGAATATCTCTGAACTCTATGCTGCTTAAAGGACCGGATCAACTTACATCGCTTCCAGCAGTTCTGTCGCGGTTCCGGCAATATAAAGTAGGAGTGTCTGCAGATATACGAGAAATGTTCCACCAGCTGTTGATCCGCGAGCCGGACCGTCATTCTCAACGTTTCTTATTCTGGAATGACCCAACAAAACCGGTGGAAACCTACATTATGGATGTGGCAACATTTGGATCTACGTGTTCACCGGCGTCAGCGCAGTATGTTAAAAATAAAAACGCGGAAGAATTCTCGGACCGTTTCCCACGAGCAGTAGAGGGAATTCTGAAAAGCCACTATGTGGATGATTATCTCGATAGCTTCGAGAATGACGAAAAAGCCGAGCGAGTGTCGCGGGAAATTGCAACTATACACCAGAGAGGAGGATTTCATCTTAGGACCTGGGTATCGAACAGTGCTGGAGTTCTTCGTGGACTGAAGGAGGCGTCCGCCAACCCTAGCAAAAGCCTATGCTTGAACGCAGCGGACAGAGGCGATCGCGCGTTGGGCATGCTCTGGCAGACTTCAGAGGATGAGTTGCTGTTCTCGATGGAAATTAAAGAGGAGATACAACTGGTGATAGATAACGGTAAGCGGCCAACAAAACGTCAGATGTTAAAATGCCTAATGGGCGTATTCGATCCACTGGGATTGCTGAGTGTGTCTCTCGTTCATGGAAAGATTCTCCTTCAGGATGTATGGCGAGCAGGATTGCAGTGGGACGAACAGGTAACTGAAGAAATATTCGATCGTTGGGTCAGGTGGACCGGTCTGTTCCCTAAAATCAGAGGCCTGCGGATCCCACGGTGCTACTTCAAGGAAGCGAATGTGCAGGTGTATGATCATCTTCAATTGCACGTTTTCGTCGATGCAAGTGAAGTCGCTTTCTCCGCCGTAGCGTACTTCAGAGTGACCAACACGGAAGGCAAAGCAGAGTGCTAGATAGTCGCGGCCAAAACGAAGGTTGCACCGCTGAAGCCATTCTCGATTCCTCGCATGGAGCTACAAGCAGCAGTTCTGGGCAGCCGTTTAGTGTCGTTTGTTCAGGAGAATCACAGCGTGAAGGTGAAGCAGCGTTTTCTGTGGAGTGATTCCGCCACTGTGTTGGCCTGGTTACGCGCCGATCATCGTTGGTACACGCAGTACGTAGCATGCCGAGTAGGGGAGATATTGACAACAACAGACCTCTCAGAATGGCACTGGGTCCCCAGTAAGCTAAACCCTGCAGATGCAGCAACAAAGTGGGGTAAGAATCCGTGTCCGGAAGCAACCGACGAGTGGTTTAAAGGTCCTGAATTTCTTCGGCTTGCCGAGGAGAATTGGCCGAAGCAACCGAAACCTTCAAAGGTGCCTGAAGAGGAACTGAGACCCTGCTTTCTGATCCAGGGGTCAACTATTCCGGAGGTTGTGATAGAATTTTCTAGATTCTCTAGATGGAGACGATTGCTAGGCGCAGTTGCATACGTACACCGTTTCTTGGGCAATTGTAGGCGTAGATGTCGAGGAGAGACGCCGGAATTGCTGCATCTTAGTCAAGAGGAACTGAAGAAGGCGAAGAACACGCTTGTGTGGATTGCGCAATGGCAGGAGTATCCAGATGAGATGATTGCAGTTTTGAGAGGTCAAGCAGAATTACCTAAATCGAGCAGTTTGTATCAGTTGATACCAACAGTCGATGAGTGTGGCGTGCTACGCGTCGGCGGAAGAATTGGAGCTGCACCGCATACATCATTCGATGCTAGGTTCCCGGTGATTCTCCCAAGAAAACATCCGGTGACGACGCTAGTTGTAGATGATTTCCATCGTACCTTTCGTCATGGTAATTCTGAAACGGTAGTGAACGAGATTCGGCAGTTCTACAGCATCTTCCAACTAAGGAGAGTGGTGAAGCAAGTTGCGACCGTCTGTCAGTGGTGCAAAGTTAAGAAGGCGACTCCGAAGGTTCCGCGAATGGCGCCGCTGCCTTTGGCCCGCTTGTCCTCGTTTACTCGACCATTCACCTACACTGGTATTGATTTTTTCGGACCGTTGCTGGTGAAAGTAGGAAGGAGCTCGGTTAAACGCTGGATCTGTCTGTTCACCTGTCTAACCACCCGTGCTGTCCATGTGGAAGTTGCACACAGTCTTTCCACACCGTCCTGTATCAAATGCATACGTCGCTTCATCTGTCGCCGAGGAGCGCCGGTGGAAATCTACTCCGACAATGGTACCAACTTCCAAGGTGCCGAACGACTGCTGCGGAAAGAACTCGAGAACGTACATGGAGACTTAGCAGCAACGTTCACAAACGCATCTACCAAATGGGTCTTTATCCCACCAGCTGCACCTCATATGGGAGGCGCGTGGGAGAGGCTGGTGCGATCCATAAAGTCAGCCATGGAAGCAGCCTACAACAACGACCGGAAACTGGACGACGAAGGGCTGGTGACGCTAGCCGTGGAAGCCGAGGGTATTGTGAACAGCCGGCCACTTACCTACCTACCCCTAGATGCTGCTGAAGTAGAAGCCCTGACTCCTAACCATTTCCTGTTGGGAAGTTCCACTGGTGTTCGTCAGCCTGCAGTACCGTTCAGTGATCCTGTCTCTGCCGTAAAGAATTCTTGGAACCAAATACAACGTCAGCTGGACGTCTTCTGGAAGCGCTGGATACGGGAATATCTTCCGATGCTGACTAAGCGAATGAAGTGGTTCGGAGAAGTGAAACCAGTGGCTGTCGGAGATTTGGTCCTCATAGCAGACGAAGTCCGTAGGAATGGCTGGACGCGCGGGAAAATCAAAGATGTCGTGATAGCGGAAGACGGACGAGTTCGACAAGCGATAGTTCAGACTGCGAGGGGGATATTGCGTAGACCGGTATCGAAGTTAGCCGTGTTGGAGGTTGAGTTGGGTGGTAAAACTGGGACCAGTGGCCAGTGTTACGGGGGGGAGAATGTTACTGCCAACACTGCTCTTGGTGGTGTAACTGTTGCTGAACAGTGCTGTCATACGGTTGAAACGTCATCCGTGGATGATGACGTGACCCGACGGCGGGAGGAGAGCTGTCATTCTCAAAAAAGCGCTGAGTAAGGCATCGTGGACAGGAGGAGAAAAAATATCTTAAAATTCAATTTGTTACGGTAAAATTATAGTCAGTGCAGTTAAAACCTATATATACACGTTGAGTTCTGTTATTATACACATAGGTAATCACTATTATCACAGTAAGGTACAGAGCTTAAAACTAAATTTCTAAAATATTATACCTAACCTAAATCTAAAATCACAGGTCAGCTAGTACGAACGAACGTTGAGTTTAAAGCGATTGTGGTTCGAGACCGAAAATTGTAGGTATCCTTAAAATGTACACGGTTGATTCTAATAAAATTAATTTCAGCTTAAAGCTGTCTCACACCAATCACCGAGTTTGTGAACGGCTAAAAAGAATCGGCCAAGAGCCTCCTTTGTTCTCGGAACATGCCGTATTACATTACTCTCTTTACCCTGAGTGTTCGATAATCTCCGTATTGGAAACACAATTTCAATTTTGTTCTTTATCAAAAAATATGTGGTCGACCAACGAAGGGATGGCGCTACGAAGAACACATATTGAGGACAACACAAAAAAGGACGAGCTTACATTGTGCTGTAGTCAGGTATAAAAACTCAGCATGCTGTTGCTCACGCTCAGTTCGTTTCCAGCATCGGCATGCAGCAGTTCGTTTGCAGCATCTCCCGCAAAATTCAAACCGCTGTCCGTTTGCTGCTGTCGGAAGAGTTGGCTAAGCACGCCGTCTCAGATGGCACCAAAACTGTTACCATATACACCAGCTCCAAGTAAATTTCGAACACTGCCCAAACAAAAGGCCCTTTTCAGGGCCATCAATTTATCGACAAAGAATGAAATTGAAGTTTTGTTATTACAAGCATCAGAAAGTGGCTTGTCAAGAGCGTTGGATGGTAAGTGAGCCACTTGTGAACAATACCGTCGCTTTCACGTAGAATGGCGCAAAATCAAAAGTTATTTGTTATTTATAGACAGTTTAGTGTAATGAGTCAATTTACAACAATCGAACGTTTTCTAACGTCTCGATATAGGTGCTCCGTTTCAAAATTTTCGGCCAGAATGCTGCCTGTTTTTTCAAACGTGAAAATCCGCTGTTGTACTGAATGAAAGCCTTCGATTTTTGCGCTGATTGGAAATAGTTGTGACTAGTTGTGTAGAATGTACAATTACTGAAAATAACAGATTTTGTGAAAGCAGTGGTTGGTCCGTACAATTCGATTCCAAGCGAGCCAGACTAGTTTTCGTTGGAAGGTCCACAACAGAAGTAAACTATTTTATTGTGAATTCAACTACAACTTCCTTGAAAACAGCACAGCTAAAAAACTTTTGGGAAAAACGCGCAAACCTAAATTTTCCACTATAATGGAAACTGCCTGTGCCCCCGCCGCTCAGCATCATCAAGATTGATAGTAATTCAAGCCGGGAGGAAAGAGGTTGTAAGGCAATGGAAAACGAATATTTCATTTATATCTTAATGGAATATAATTGGCTGGTCCTGAAAAGAACTTATTGGTTTGTGGTTTATTTTGAGTCACAATTTAGGCCTGCTCGATTGCTGATAGCTGTGAATTTCTCGCAGGACGACAGTTTCTGTTCAGTAGTGATGAGGCTTCCTAACGCCAACCGCGACTGGGGCACTTTTACACGGTCTTCGTTGCTTACTGCTTGCGGGGAGGCTTTCCTCCGGTGGACTTACGAGCGGTATGTTTGGTACGGGCCATTTATCAACAAAGAATCGAATTAAAATTTTGTTAATACAAGCATCCGAAAGTAGCTTGCCAAGGGCGTTCGATTGCAAGTGAGCTACTTGTGAACAATATCGTCGATTTCACGTAGAATGACACAAAATAAAAAGTTATCATTTGTGTGTTTGTTTACAGTTTCGTGTTTACTAGGCGCATTCAAACATTTTACCAAGGTACCGTATTACATTACTCTTTTTACCCTGAGTGTTCGATAACCTCCGTATTGGAAACAAAATTTCAATTTTGTTCTTTATCAAAAATATGTGGTCGACCAACGAAGAGGTGGAGCTACGAAGAACACATATTGAGGACAACACAAAAAAGGACGAGCTTACATTGTGCTGTAGTCAGGTATAAAAACTCAGCATGCTGTTGTTCACGATCAGTTCGTTTCCAGCATCAGCATGCAGCATTTCGTTTGCAGCATCTCCCGCGAAATTCAATTCGCCGTCCGTTTGCTGCTGTCAGAAGAGTTGGCCAAGCACGCCGTCTCAGATGGCACCAAAACTGTTACCATATACACCAGCTCCAAGTAAATTCCGAACACTGCCCAAACAAAAGACCCTTTTCAGGGCCATCAATTTATCGACAAAGAATCGAATTGAAGTTTTATTATTACAAGCATCAGAAAGTGGCTTGGCAAGAGCGTTGGATGGTAAGTGAGCCACTTGTGAACAATATCGTCGCTTTCACGTAGAATTGTACAAAATAAAAAAGTTATTTGTGTGATTTGTAGACAGTTTAGTGTAATGATTCAATTTACAAAAATCGAACGTTTTCTAACGTTTCGAGATAGGTGTTCCGTTTCAAAATTTTCGGCCAGAATGTTGCCTGTTTTTCTAAAAGTGAAAATCTGCTATTGTACTGAATGAAAACCTTCGACTTTTGCGCTGATTGGAAATAGTTGTGACTAGTTGTGTAGAATGTACAATTACTGAAAATAACAGATTTTGTGAAAGCAGTGGTTGGTCCATACAATTCGATTCCAAGCGAGCCAGACTAGTTTCCGTTGGAAGGTCCATCTCTGACAATAGAAATAAACTATTTTATTTTGAATTCAACTACAACTTCCTTGAAAACAGCACAGCTAAAAAACTTTTTGGAAAAACGCGCAAACCTAAATTTTCCACTATAATAAAAACTAGTGCCCCCGCCGCACAGCATCATCAAGATTGATAGTTAGCCAAGCCGAAAGGAAAGGGAGAGGGAGGTTGTAAGGCAATGGAAAATTTCATTTATAATAATAATTCTTTATAATTGGCTGGTCCTGAAAAGAACGTGTTGGTTTGTGGTTTATTTTGAATCACAATTTAGGCCCGCTCGATTTCTGATAGCTGTAAATTTTTCGCAGGACGACAGTTTCTGTTCGGTAGCGATGAGGCTTCTTAACACCAACCGTGACTGGGGAACTTTTACTCGGCCTTCGTTGCCAACAGCCCCCTGTCAAGGACGACGTCTCTGTACAGCCAGCATCACTGCCATGAAAGGCAAAACATTGATTTTGAACCGAATGATTAGAAGCTGTATTTAGTTACAAAATGTCGATTTTCTGAATGATATGATATTAAATCATCCCACAAGATGCAAAACGTCGTGTGGAATGCTTGAATATCGAGCATAGTGCCGAACATAATTCTTTGTTTGGAGCTTTATAGCTATAACGCCCCATATATGTAGGTCGCTGTCAAACTCCATATGATGGTATAGGGTTGCCAGGGGGCTGTTTCCAACTGCTTGCGGGGAGCCTTTCCTCCGGTGGACTTACGAGCGGTTTGTTTGGTACAGGCCATCTAGCGAAAAATGCTGATCTGTACTTCTCTGATGCTGGTAGTAGGACGACGGTCAAACACTCGTTTTCGTGCCTTCATTCATAAAAGTTCAACAATATTTTCAAAGAATGTTGCAAATTGTCAACTTGGTAATTCCAAAAATACTCCAAATAAACTATGAATGTGCTAAAGTCGACAAAATCGCTTAGAAATTGCTTATTCCAGAGCAGAATTTACCGGTCTAAAGTTTATTCTACTTCACTCCGGTTATGTCTCTGACATTACCCACCCATCTTTTTTATACTCAAATTTAAGTTGAATTTACCTAATTTTGAGTATACCCCAAAAAACTCAAAAGTACCTTCCTCCACGGAAGACCTCGACAAAACGAGAGATTCGACTCAGGTGACGCACAACTCAAAAGTAAGTTAAAAGAACTTATTCTGCAGGTTGTTTTATTTAACCGTGCAGTTTTAGATATGACAGGAGGAAAACAAACCCCCAATAGACTTTTCAATGGCTCATGTACGTACACGCCACATGACACAAATACCACATAACAAGCTGGTGGAAAATAATAAACAAAGACGGCAAAAGTAAATGGGATTGTTTTCAACCAGGAAACTTCATTAGTGTTCGTGAGACCGGTAGCAAAGAACTCAATTAGTGTGTGTGAAATGATTTGCATAAAATTCTATAGAGTACTTGACATTCTGTAACTGTATTAGTGTGTTCAACGATTTGTTTTCCTCCACCTGTCATAATTTCTGATAGGTGGAGGAAAACAAATCGAAAATAACTTTTCGGTCAGATTATTTGCATTGTAGATTCATACCAGCCGGTATTGTACGTCTCCGAAATAAGTTTCAACGTGATACAGAGCATTTTAAACACTATCATAAATACTTTTGGCCAGCGATTTCAAGCGTTTAAAAAACTGACAGTTTTACATATGACAGCTGGAGGAAAACAAACCCCCAAGTAGTGTGAGTGAAATCATTTGCATAGAACTCTATACACGAAATCGACCGACAAATGAGTACCGCAAAATAAAACCAGCTACGATTGTGTTGATATATGATCAACGAAAATGAAGCCACATTCCTTGCCGAATGATTCGAAAATGTACACATATACGAGCGAGCCTGCAACGGGAGAGTGAAAAGCGGACCTAGTGATGTCTGATTTTTGCAAATAATCGATTATCCATTAATCGAATAATTTTTGAGAGCTTGATTAATTCATTCGATTAATCGACCAAGATAATCGATTAAAATCAATAATCGATTACTTTGTAAATCTTAGTTTATCAACCAAAAAAAGGTCATTGGATACTTTTAGAAAAAATTGGAGAAGTCTTGTTATATTTTTTTTCTGCGACTTTCATTTTCAACGCTCACCCTTCATTAATTATGCTCTCGATTAATTGATAGCAGCTAGGGTGGATGTGCCAATAGTCGCATACTTAAGGAAAACTTTTGCTAAAAAATCGATGAATGGACCTATGGGCAATGTTAATACATTAAACGAAAGCTTCCAATCCCTACTTTATAGGAAAAATATAAAGATGGTTTATTAACCAATTCATGTATTCAAAACCGCTTCTACCATTATAGGAACACATGTACCAATAGTGGTGCAATCGCTAATTTCGGTTCCTATTGTTGCAAATCCCATTGATTTCTTATGGGACTTGCAACTATAGGTACATTAGATCAACTATAGGTTCAAGGGAGCTCAAAATTCAAAGAAAATCAATTTTTTCAATAGTCATTTCAGCAAATTTCAAGGATAACATTTTTATTCTCGCATAATTTTAGTGTGATGAATCGATAAAAAAAAATGTGTTGATGGTTGGTACCTCAGTTAGGCGTATAACTCACTACTGCAACTATTGGTACACCTCAACTATAGGAGCACCCACCCTACTGATTTGCTTGTAATCGATTATTGATTCCTCGATTATTTTAGAAATTAATCGATTATTTGCGTCAACCGAATAAAAAAAGACTGCATGTAGCAGGTTAGCTTTGTGGGTGTGATACCGTTGGTATAATTCGGTATCCATACTATGGTGGGTTACGAAAGTAATCACCAGTATGTTATAATATATTTAGACAAATCACATTGGATTGTCAATGCGTAACGGTTTCCTTTAGTAGATCTTGTTAGTGGACCTACGGTGTCGATTGACACAAGTTTGTTTGTTTGGTGTTGTAGTTTTTTCAAAGACTTCTGTTGTCTTATTTTTATGTTTATTTTGTCTACATGATATACATTGTTTCACATATTTAGAGATACTGCCTTTCATATTAGTCCAGTAAAAAATTCGTCTTAATTTCTGTAGTAATTTATTAATACCTACATGTCCTCCCGAAGGGGTATCGTGGTTCTCTTTAATCAAATTATTGATTTCATCTTCGTTCTTTATTATTTTTGCTGGTGTGTACAGTATAATTATGACATCATCTAGTATTTCGTTACATGCTTTTTTAAATTGTTCTCGGGAAACGTAATCAAATATTGGATCTAGCTTACTGATCGCAATTTTCTTCATCTTCATTGTATTGGCCATATTATTTATCATTTGAATGCATTCTTCAATATATATTTTTCCTTTATTTTGAAATAGTTGCGCTAGAGCAAGAATTCCTTTCAGGTTTTTAGTTTTGATTGTTATATTTAGGTGTTTAGGTATTGGTTCAAAAACGATTTTTGGTAAGTTAAAAGCGTCCATGTTGTTAATTGAATCGTAGGCTTTAAGCTGATCAATCTTATTTTCTACGGATTCACTAACTGGTTTTTGTGTCGTAATTCGGGTTTTTGATCTTGTCTGTATTGGCAAGATTGACATGTTTTTAAGGTTTTAGATCCCTTCCGTAAATTTTTCGAAGCTATCACGCTGTTTAATTGCGTTTAGTTTCGCTATTATTGTGTTTGGTTCGATTTTCGTTCCGCATTTTTCTTTTAATTTTATTATAATGTCGTCTAAGCTATTTGTGTTATCTGATACTGCTGCTCGGGCTTTACCTTCGAGTCTTGATAGTATTGTTTGTATTGCTGCTAGCTTATTTGCCTCCGTGATAAGGGGTTTACACGCGTTAAGTGCAGCAATTATACTTTCTAATTTGTCGCCTTTCCCGTCGTAAGGCGGTACAAGGGACGTAATCACTTTTATAATTTCTAAAATACTTGTCATTTTATAACGTTTTATTAACCTTGCACAAAATATTACGCAGTTCACTGCTGCTTTGAATTTAAAGTTATCTTTAATATTTCTCAATTTTGATTGTATAATTTGGCTTATTTCATTGTAGAGTTGCCTGCTATTTTTTATATTAATTTCAAATCTTGTTACCTCAATTTCTGACTCATACTCTACTAGTAGGTCAGTTATGTTTTTATAATTAATCTGTAGTTGTAATAGTTTTTTATTAAGTGTATGCCTTTTGTATTTTCGATAAGGCGTCTTTTCAAAATTATTTTTTAATTTAATAAGCTCGTGTATATTATCTTCTATTATTGCTTCTGTATCCATTTACCTTTATGCTGCTGCTGCTGAGGTGTGTGAGGTTATCTGTTCCTTGCTGTATATCAGGTCTAGGCACTCCTGTACCCGCTGGCGATCACGTTCCACTGGAGTGACGGATTCCGAAGATTCATCGATTAATGTCCAGATTTCGTCTGGTATTTCTGCACTTCCTGTACGTTCATTTGGCTTGTGTCCTCAACTGGCAGAATGCTAGAATTTGTCCACCGAGACCTTTCTGAATGGCTGCTTCGTGAGTTAAAATTCCCTCGCTGGTGGATATTAGTAACTGTCCTCCACTTGGCAGTTTATTTGCCCATGCCTTGAGTTTTGACTTTTTTGCATGGATAGGCTCCGTTAATCCTTCGATTTCTACTACATTCACTAGTAACTGCACAATGCACGAGTTCATAAATTTTTCTTTAATTTCCAGTACTTGCAACGTTAACAGTTTTTAATAATTTCCTTTGGCACTCCCGGTGGGTTTCGATTATTATTGGCACTTTGGTTTCTTTAGATTTCTTCAGCCGGTTTAGTGTACTGTAAAGTTTTATGTTCATTTTTTAATTTTTTTTTTAATTTTTGTCCCTGTGGACCACTGTTCCCTAACACTGCATCGTCTCTTTTTTTGAAATTCGTCGTTCCAAACTTCCTCGAGTTTGGCCAATGACTTGGCTGCTACTATAGCGTGACGCTTCAGACGTCGGGTGTATTCTCGGTGAAGCGTAAATAATAGTAGTATTGATACTAATGCGATTAGTATCCAGAGTTTTACCTCATGATTATCATGCTTCTCTATATGGTCTTCTAATATGTTGATAATATTGACCTGTGGATCACCCTTGTGTTCCACGGTCTTTGAATAAGTTTTTCCCATTTCGTCACACTGCTGGTTTTTCTACGACGAGAGGCGAGCTAGCCTGTCACGGTCTGCCATGTAGCAAGTTAGCTTTGTGGATGGAGAAGGCTTTGATACCGTTGGTATAATTCGGTATCCATACTATGGTGGGTTACGAAAGTAATCACCAGTATGGACCGAATATTCAAGGTTCCGATTGCCTAAAGTTAACTGATCAACTGATCGTTTATTTGTCGTAGCGCAAGGGTTTTTATACTGTTTACATGGGACCGTTCATAAACCACGTTGACCGAAATTTGAGAATTTTTAGCCCCCCCCCCCCCTCCCCTCTTGTAGACCTTAATAGACTTTTACTAAAACCCTCCCCCCCATCCCAAAAGTATACGTAGACTTTTAATTTTTTATTCGCGGGAAATGTGAAGTTAGCAAAAAGCACATTGTGTGGTACGAGTTGAGATACTCAGACTGTGTAACGCATGCTGAACATAAACCGGCAACCCTGTGCGTGCGCACTCATGCTGAGTGCACCCCACCATCTTTGCATCCGCCATTAACACATCCTCTTTCAGCATCCAACCATCAAGCAGGTAAGACGTGCAGAAGCCAGCTGGGTGGTCCCTTTTCTAGTAGCGCTTGGGATTTCACAATGGCGATCCTGCCAGGTGTTGCATTTTTTTTTCCTTGCAACACAAATTCCGAATCAAAAATTTTTAATAACTAAACTCTAACGGATGAAAAGGGACCACTCAGAACCGAAAATGCGGAATACATAGTGAAAGTGGAATTTAAGTGCGAACAATGGAAAAAGCATAGATGCTTCGAAAATTAGGTTAGGTTGCGAATAAACAATCGTATTATTCAGGAGCTGGTCTAGCCAAACGCACTGGTCTAAACATTCATGACGAGCAGGTCAATAGCACTGCGCTAAGTAGGCCGTAAGATTCCGCAGGGCGGGTCGGAAGACCGCGCAGAGCGGGTCAGCAGACCGCGCAGAGCGGGTCGGGAGACCGCGCAGAGCGGGTCGGGTGACCGCGCAGAGCGGGTCGGGAGACCGCGCAAAGCGGGTCGGGAGACCGCGCAGACCGGATCGCGAGACCGCACAGAACGGGTCGAAAGACCGCGGAAAACAGGTTAAAAAACCGTGCAAAGCGGGTTGAAAAACCGCGCTGACTGTAGTGGAAACCCATTCAGGAAGTCGTGCTATAATAGAAAGTGAAGCGGATCTTAGAATCGCGCTCCAGAATAAGCACCAATAAATTAATTGCGATTATTTTTCATATAACTTTACAGATAACAAAAAGTAAGCGTACAAACTAGAACCAAGGAAAATGTCGAACGCGGGCAAGTATGTTCGTCGCATTGCCGACTCAGAATCGGACGATGACGTGTGCGGGCAAATCGCCGAAAGCCGAACTGACGTGGTGGAAACCGAAGGAGTACTGAACCGAGAGACATCGAGCAGTGATAACGAGGGATCGTCTGGCGACGAAGATAACAGAACAGATAGTGTGGAAGGTATATATAACTCGAGCAATAAAGCACCTAGACCACTGCCCAACCCCTCGCCAATCCCAGAAACGACAACGCTAGGGATATCAGCAGATCGCATCAACGCTGATCGGATTGACCGCATGGAGAAGATAATCGCGAACATAAACAACACTCTGAGCCGGTTCCAAACCGGTCCAATACTGAATGACGAAGCCGATAAAAGCAGGAAGTTTTCGAATGACGTAGATCAATGTAGCAGTGGCGAATGCTCCTCCTCAAGCATTCGATGGGACCACTTGAAACCCTTTCCCAGTGGAATTGCGGCAAACAAGATGTGGGAGGAGTGGAACCGCTACGTTGAGAATTTTGAAATAGCGGCTTCCCTTAGTAATGTGACCGACCCCGTTAAAAGGACGCAGCTATTGTTCCTTTCCATGGGCGAGGAGTTACAAGGTATTGTAAAAGCTGCTAAGTTGCGCCCGAGCTTAGCGAACACAAGCTGCTACATGACATTCGTGGCGAACATTCAAAATTACTTGCGATCAATGACGGATACCGCCGCCGAACACGAAGCGTTCTCGAGAATGAGACAAGAGAACGGCGAATCTGCTGTTACATTCCATGCACGTTTAATGTGCAAAGTTCGTTCATGCAACTACAGTGTCGAAGACGAGGATAGGTTTGTACGAGCACAGCTCTTGACGGGCCTCAGAAACCGAGAACTGGTGAAACAAGCTAGGACATATGGTCACGATACGAACTTCATTGTTCAGTCAGCGACGCGGAACGAAGCCTTCGAGTCCGAAAGCAGACAGCGAGACGAATCCAGCGTTTTGGAGCTCAGAAGCGGTTATCGATCATCATACGACCAACCGAATCGTAAGCGTCGAAGCGTAGGTGATAAAGGCAGTAGACAACCCTCAAAGTATCACCGCAATGATGAATCCAACCGGCGATCACAAGGACGGCGTTTGAAATGCACCCGATGTTCTCTTTTCAATCACAGAAACGGACAATGTCCAGCACTAAGTCGTAACTGTAACAAATGCGGTAAACGAGGCCACTATGCGGCGGCCTGTCGACAGAAACAAATCAACGTTATGCAGAGCAGGCAGAGCCACGACAGATCCCCGGACAAATCCGACGTGCCAGATGATGATAAGCAGGTATTATTTAATTAATATCTATTCCCCAAATTCTTTTATAGTCATGAACTGATATCTGAAATAATAAAAAAAAACACATGATAGACCAAAACTACTAAAGCTGTTTTATATCAACTATCGTCCTAACTTAGCTGGTCAATGCCCTCTCACTTGAGGACGTCGTATTTGCTTGCACCATTGGGTCATCCACCCCCATTCGGTTCCTCATTGACTCAGGTGCGGACGTTAACGTTATTGGAGGGAATGACTGGACTCAATTAAAGCGAGATGTCCGATCGGGAGCAGCCAAACTAAAAGTCCTTGGAGTGCCCGACAGGAAATTGCATGCGTATGGATCCCACAAACCAATGGGCGTCGAGTGTACAATCAAAGCGGAGGTTGTAGTTAATGGATCCACTATGCCAGGTATTATCGCAGTTTTCCACGTTGTACCAAAAGGAACAAGGTCATTGCTTGGGCGGGCGACGTCAAGTGATATGGGACTGTTACACGTTGGAAACATAATCAACCAGTGTGAGATACTGCAGAACGAAAACCATTTTCCAAAAATGCCACGAGTAAAGGTCCACTTTAGCATTGATAAAACCGTTCCACCCGTTAAAAGCGCATATTATAATGTACCAGCAGCGTACAGGTAAGATATGACAACAAAATACACAATATGTTGTAATATTAGCATAAATAATTCAGTAACCATAGCAACATAGAAACGTTGATAACATAGCCGCCTTTTAATTACACCTATTCGATTTTTACAGAGAAGCGGCGCGGCATAGGCTACAAGAAATGGAAACGCAAGGAATAATCGAGAAAGTTACATCTGCTCCTAGTTGGATAAGTGGCATGTCCGCAGTGGCCAAAGGAAGAAATGACTTCCGTCTAGTGATAAACATGCGCGCCCCCAATCGAGCGATTAATCGTGAATATTTCAGATTGCCTCTACTCGAAGAGATGAGGGTCAAGCTTTACGGAGCGAGATATTTTACGAAGCTTGACCTGAAAAATGCTTTTCACCACTTAGAACTGTCCGAAGAATCACGAGATTTGACCACTTTCTTGACGGAAGATGGCATGTACAGGTTCACTAGACTTATGTTTGGTGTAAACTGCGCGCCAGAAATATTCCAGCGCGAAATGACCAGGATCCTAAAAGATGTTTGCGATCATGTAATCGTATACATCGATGATTTTCTAATCTTTTCAGATACTTTAGAAGGACTTAAAGTAAACGTTGCGAAGGTATTGGAAATCTTGAGCTTAAACAATTTGACTTTAAACACAGCCAAGTGCGAGTTCGATAAGACCAGTATACAGTTTATAGGCCATAAGCTCGATGAAAGAGGATTCCATATCGACAACGAGAAAATAAAGAGCGTACGAGAGCCCACATCATTGTCAGAACTACGAAGTTTTTTAGGACTGGCCTCATATCTCAGTTCATATTTGAAAAACTTCGCCGACATCTCTAGTCCATTATGGGCTGCAACGACCTCCAAACAATGGTCATGGGGACCGGAGCAGGCAAAAGCCTTTGAGACGGTCAAACAGAAAATTATTAATTGCACGCTATCGCTAGGATTCTTCTCAGAGCAAGATAAAACAATACTCTACACAGACGCCTCCCCCGTCGCGTTGGGAGCCGTTCTTGTGCAAGAAGGATCGAATCTTGCACCTCGCATAATAAGTTTCGTTTCAAAGTCCCTAACTTCTACCGGAAAAAAGTACGCCCAGAATCAACGGGAAGCATTGGGAGCGGTCTGGGCAGTGGAACACTTTTCCTACTTCCTGCTTGGCAGACACTTCACGCTACGAACAGATGCGCAGGGGGTAGCTTTTATTCTCAATAGATCAAAAGAGGATTCAAGGCGAGCTTTAACACGTGCTGATGGATGGGCTCTCAGGTTAAGCCCATATCGATACGATATCGAATATGTCCGTGGAGTTGAGAATATCGCCGATCCACCATCTAGGCTCTACAATGGTAAAGATGCAGCGTTCGATGAGGAAAACAGTCCATGGGAATTGGCAACTCTCGAAGCAAATTCAGTAGAATTCCTAACCGAGGAAGAAATTAAGAACGCTACAGATCAGGACGAAACTCTGCAAAAGGTAATGTGTGCATTTGAATCAGGAGTATGGCCTAAATACTTGCGAAGGTACCACACGGTTGAAAAGGATCTATCCGTTCGGAATGGTATGGTTATTAAAACCGGCTGTGCAGTAGTACCCAAAACACTTCAGACACATGCCTTGGAGGCAGCACACGAGGGACACCAGTCAACCGCAAAAATGAAGAGTATAATGCGGCAACGCGTGTGGTGGCCAGGAATGCCTAAAAACATAACCACCTGGGTTGAATCGTGTAAAACATGTGTCAACGGCAAACCGGAAAAGACGACGCCAATGGAAAGGGTGTTTATCCCAAAAACTGCCTGGGATACCGTAGCACTCGATTTCAATGGCCCCTACGTCAAGCTCGGAGGGATTCTCATTCTAGTAGTAGTCGACTACAAATCTCGATACGTCATAGCAAAACCTGTGAAATCAACCAGTTTTGAGCACACTAAAAAAATCCTCGATGAGGTCTTCGAGAAAGGTTTCCCAAAGACCATTAAAACGGATAATGGACCTCCATTCAACGGTCAAGATTTCGCAAACTATTGCAAACAACGAGGCATTTCTACGATCTTTTCGACACCACTATTTCCGCAGCAAAACGGATTAGCCGAATGTTATATGAAATTGATTAACAAGGCTATGGCAGTGGCCACAACGGATAAAACAAGTTACGTCGAAGAATTGAGGAAAGCAGTGAACGCTCACAATGCGGCCGCCCACAGCATTACTAAAATTCCACCCGAAGAAGTGATGTACGGGCGTAAAATCAAACGCGGATTGCCTTTGCTTCAGCATGAAAAATCCGGTTTTGATGAGGATCTTTTGCAACGCAGAGACCGTGAAGCCAAACTTGCCGGCAAACAGCGTGAAGATGCTCGTCGTGGTGCTCGCCATTGCAGGGTTAAGCCGGGAGACGAAGTCGTAGTTGAACGGCACAACCGTTCCAAAGGTGATTCTCGTTTCTCCCCGACCAGGAACACGGTCATGGAGGAACGGAATGGCAGCCTTATTCTTAGGAATGAATATGGGAAGGTGTCCAAGCGACACGTATCACAAACTAAAAAAGTGAAACCATGGCGTGATACACAAAACTACACTACCGCATTTAACGCAGATGGCCAAAAAACAGATGAGCCGCGATTGAAAATGTCGGAACGACCAAAGCGTGAGAAACGAACACCGTTGTTCCTAGACGATTACATCCGATCAATTTTTGATTCGACCGATAGTTAATTCACTGCAACTGAGAATAAAATAAATTTGAAAGTATTGAGATATCTGACGTTTAAAATACTCACACTGATATCTTACATTTTTATACTACCACCCTCCCCTCAAGCCCAGAAGCGGTTTGTTTTCCTCCCAATTCGCCGTGCAATCGATTTGTTTTCCTCCCAATTCAAACGTCAAAACGGCACAATACCAACGCAGCTGGATAAGTCTATACAATGCATTATTTTGTTCAATTTGACAAGCAAACTACACAAAACGTTTTCGTGGTTAGATCAGAGTCGATAAATCTAAGTCACGCCAAGATTGAATTTCAGACCAAGACGGATACAGGTGTGCACATTTTTTTTTCTGTGTGCGAGTGCGATTGTCATTTTTCTTTGATGAGGCCAAACAAAAACAAGAGGATATGAAGAAGAAAAGCACAAACAAATGACGTTGTGGGCCTTTCTGTTGCCATAAGTTTTCTTTCGGTTCGGTCATAGTTAATTTAATCGGTTTCTTCGAAGTAAAAAGTGTCCCTAAGTGTTCTAATAGGTAGATCCGAGGTGAAGCTCGGCCTTTTCTCACTTTTCATCGTGCGTCAAAGAATCAGGATGCTCGTTCGTTCACTTCAAGGGCCCCGGCCGCCATGCTTAATTTTGCAAGTATTAAACTAATACACTCAAAAGTGTCAAATGTTCCCACCTTTCTCTCATCTTGATTTCAGACGGTATTGGAGTATTGTGGAATAAGATCAATTTTAGGTAAAGCGTGTTTGACGCTAGTTTTCCGTTTAACTACGGCAAAAAATCACAGCTCATTGATAGGTTGTTTACAACTCTAAAGTACCTTATTCCACAGAAGAGCTCGACTGAGTCGAATCTTTCGTTTCGTTTTTGGCAACACTAATAAGTGCGAAAGCGACGCAAAAGTTAAAAGTACTTAAATTTAAGTTACAAGAATTATTCTTCTTTGGGTTATTTTATTTTTCTGTGTTTGTCTACTTATTATACAGTGCACATTGTTCAGTAGGTTTGTTTACTTTGCATGAACGATAGTAAGGTGTGCCATGAAATGTATTCACATTATATAAGTGCGACAGCGAATGCTTTTCTTTCATTTTCTTACTCTTCCTAAAATGATAGGAAGATTGTGTATTTGTATGTATTTACACCATCCTTGGCCCCAATTGTGGTTCCTTATGAGATACAAAATGGAACTAAGCACGTGGTGCAGCACTTTGTCCTGATTGGATAAAGTTTAAATATTTAGTTATTGCTGACCCGGCCGCCATTATTAATTTAGCAAATAAGAAACCAACATCGAATAATCGCAAAAAAAAAAAGATCCTATACCTTGGCACGGTAATCGCAAAATAGCGCAGTGACGCATCTCAGTGTGTAGACTCTGTTATGGTCGTTTATTGACATTTCTAGGTCAATTTTTCAGAAGGGCGTTTCAACAACTTCATGGTTTCGAGAAATTCAACATTGAAATTTTTCGGAACGTTTTTAATTCTTAGTTTTTAGCGCAAAAAGCTAGAAACCTAATTTAAAAACCAAAACAAATACGGTTTATGAATGAATCGTTATGAACATGCATCTCTTTGGAAAATAAATGTTTTGGCTCTCAAATAAGGAAAAAATATGTATTACGTCTTTTTTGTATGTTAGTACATCATAACGCCCTTCTTTATCGTCCTTTGACAATCAGCTGGTGCTGCTGCGGCTTTTGACATGAGCCTTGTTTTTAAATCGTGCCGTTCTTACGGCCTCTCATTTTCTTTCTGGATCTTGGCTGAAATTTGGAAAGGGAAATGTTGCAAACACGTTCTACTTAGAAATGCAAAAGTATGAATAAGGAATTTGTTGGAGCTGTGCATGTAATTATATGCACTGTACAATGCATTAGGCAGGCGGGAGGAACAACAACGGCGATACATTGAGCGAAACAAGCTTAGTATAGCGCTTTTAAAGATTTTTTCTTTAATAATTAATATGTTAAACGATAATTGTATGCATAAGCTTTAATAATAATCTTAAAACCAGTTTTTTTACATTTTGCTGCAACGCATTTCTGAGAAATTGACCTAGATAGACAGTCGTGATTCGCTGGTTGGTCACATTTTAACGGGGCTGCTTATTAGTGGGACCATTGTAAAACTAAAAAGCATCTTCATTCAATAGATGCATCTGCGGTCCAACTAACGAATTAAATTTGTTGGTCGAACAGGGGCTGTGGCCCAACGAGCGAATCACGACTGTAGTATAAAGCACACTTTGAAATTCAGAATCTACTTTAGCAAAGATTTACTGTTTTACCATACTTTCCCTATGGTACGACGCAAACGTCATATCAATATGATTGCTGAGAAACTGACTAAGACAACTTGAAATTTAGTTTCAATTCATCATCAAATTTCTCTGTACATTCAAGTTTCGAGCAATGGCATGGACATTAAATGGCACTAGCTGGAACTTTAGTACCATCTGCCCGAATGTAAGCAAAACCGCGTTCTTTGTTAGTTTCAATGGCTAGATACAAATCTAGTAATATTTTTAGAGGAGAGTATCAGCGAAACAACAGAAATATTAAAAGAGACAAGATAAATAGTGCAATTTTCACAAAAAAAATTTTTTTATCATTATAGTCAATTTATAGCAATTATAACATGATTTTGTTTTCCTTGTTACTGTGTGATGAACAGACTCGTTACGATACTATTCGAAATGTTCGAATAGCGTAAACTCATTCATAGTGCTGTCGTCTTTTTCCTCGTCTTCATATTCATTGTCGCTCTCTGATTCGTGAGTTTTTGTAAATGGGTTCTTTTCTGGATTCCTTATTAGCCTTCTCACCAATATTTCCACTTCTAATATCTGGAGTAGTTGTGATCGTGAAACCAAAGGTGGAAAAAGCGGACAACGAAACGAATTATCACTAATACAATGCATTGCGTGATCGTCCGACAGCCTTTTGTCGAGGAGATAAACGAAACCATAGTTGAGAGCCCGATGCTGCATTTTTAATAATGTGAATCAGTGGACTGCGTGTTGAGTAATCAGGGGATAACAATACTCGTCGATTTGTCGACAACGTTTCGTTTCTATCTCGAAAGACTAAACCACGCAGTTCCATTATTTTCACTTCGTGCCGATCACTGACCACAAGGTTCAATGCCCCACGATCATTTGGCAAAATGAGATTGCTCTTATGAATAACGATACCACCATCATGTATATGAATCATGAATCATGAATATTTTATACCTGTTCATCGACATGTCGAGAGGAATCTCTTGAAAACTAGACATTGATAGCACAGAAAACAGACATCCATGATCGAACAAAAATATTTAAAAAACGTGTGTAAACATTTGAATTAATATACGAAAAACACTTGCGCCGCCACACCAACCTATCCCAACTATCCGTCAAATCGATTCCGGAACCGGTTCGAAATCCTGGATGGATTCAGCATGGAATCTAGCTCAAAGAAAACAACCGATTCCGACTCTATCGGTTGACGCATTTGAGCTGGAATTCATGCTGGAAGTCCGAATCGGTTCCGGACTAGTTTGACTGGGTAGAGGAATAACCGCTGTCAATTCTGTCGCACTCAGCCACAAAAAAACATGACGACAGTAGCGCACCTGGTTTAGATATCCAAACTACCTTCGAAACCGTTAGAGATTTTACACAAGTTGAATGCTGAAGATGGACGTCTGTTCTCTGTGTTGATAGGTTATTACCTCCTCGAATCAAATAGCTGTTGGTACCGAACACAGGCGTCCCTCCAAAACGCTTTCTAACATCCGCAGCTTCTGAAAATGGAGAAGCAATATTTTTTCACTATCATATTTGAAATAAAACATACTTATTAAAACATTCATGTTTTCGATTTGGTATTCAAAAATATAAAATTCTTTCGTATTTGTTCATCCCGAAAATAATTTCCCAACAGCGCGCGCGAGGGTGGAAATGACGGGCTTTACAGCATTGTATTTTCAATTTACGGCTGCTGTAGAGAGGCGCATGAACATTGGCAGATGAAAAACGGTCGGTAAAGTAGGGCGTACTGAAGACTAAACGATTTTAATGGTCTAAGTCGTTTCGATGTTAATCTTAGACAGATTTCGAAATTTATATTTTAATCTATTTAAATTATTGGATTATTAGGTTGCAGTGAGCTATTACGAGTATTGTTAGTTCAAACCAGGTTAAAATACCTAGTTTATATCGATAAAATCGTTGCGATAAACAGAGGGCGTAACAACAACTCGGTTTCACATCCAACAAAGATTAAATAAGTCTTTTTTAAAAATCTTAGTAAGGCAGTCCAAAATGCCTATTATTAAAAAATTATTATTTTTTAAGGTAATTTAGAGCATTAGCTTCAATTTTAAGCATATAACAGATTTGTTTACATTTTGCTCTTACGCCCTTCTGAAAAATCGTCCTAGATTTTCAAACTAACCCATCCCACACTATTAGGGCGGATTGTTGGCGAGTTACGGCAAGAAGCCTAGAACAAAGTTTCTATAGCCTTCTACTTGCCGACATGGGTTTAAACTCGCCAAGTCGCTATTTCGTTTACTGGAATGCAGCAGCATCTGCGAGTTACCAAGGGGCGATACAACAGGAAATTGCACTTACAGGGGAAACACTCTAAATTCGAGTTATTCATTTTATCGAAGTACTTGAGCAGTTTTTTTTTTTTTGAGAAGAAGGCGGATGTGTGGTACGAGTTGAGATACTCAGACAGTGTAACGCATGCTGAACATAAACCGGCAACCCTGTGCGTGCGCACTCATGCTGAGTGCACCCCACCATCTTTGCATCCGCCATTAACACATCCTCTTTCAGCATCCAACCATCAAGCAGGTAAGACGTGCAGAAGCACAGCCAGCTGGGTGGTCCCTTTTCTAGTAGCGCTTGGGATTTCACACACATTATAATGTTCAAATAAAAATTAGTATTCATATTTATTTCAAGCTATTTAAAGAAAGGTTTTTTGTCTATGACTGATCAAATTCATTGACGCCAATTCAAGATGCTTTCCAACGTTTGTGTAGCGGAATATTTCTTTTCAATGTTAGTCACTCAAGTATATGTAAACAGATACATTGCTATAACTAGTTCAAATTTTGACCGAAGTGCGACCTACACCAACAATGCAGAATTGCTAAACACTTTTTGGGCCTTACTGGTACATTCAAAATTGTTTAAATATAAGAAACAATTACAAAATAATACTGTCGATGTGTACTATCATCTAGACTAAAATAATAAACCAAACATGTACACCAGGCATTGTATTTCTCTCTCACTCACGCGAAAAGAAGTTTATCCGATGTCCTACTTTTTCGAGATAAGATGAGTCGCAAAATTCTCGGTCTCCACAAATAGCATGAGAATGATTTTCCGGATAAAATTTATTTGACTTTTTCCTTCTCATCGGAGAAGGTGATAAAATTTTAATTTCGTGGAAATCAATAAAAACTTAAAAAATACACTTAATTACAAAGAAAAGCGGCAAAGAAAAATGAACGACTTGTTTTTTCGTGTTTTGGAATAACGGCAGGAAAGCAGCGAGCGAAGAAAAGATACCGTGAAAAACTCATTCACTCATTCTCCGGCTGTTTTATTTATCCGGAGAAATAACACGTTGTGTTTATCCGGAGAAGTTGTGTGAGTGCCAATAACTTTTCGTGTGAAAATGTGAGT
Source organism: Topomyia yanbarensis (assembly GCF_030247195.1). Taxonomy (NCBI): domain Eukaryota; kingdom Metazoa; phylum Arthropoda; class Insecta; order Diptera; family Culicidae; genus Topomyia; species Topomyia yanbarensis. The sequence continues at coordinate 292,707,029 of NC_080671.1, read as the reverse complement.
TTTTATTGTCGCAGTAGCAAACTATCCGGGCGCATTTACTCATATGAGCGATAAATGCAATGCCTGATGTACACAAATTTCACTTTTCGTGAACAAATTTCAATATTTCTAAGATAATAAGGTAATCTAAATTGTCTTATTTGATTAAGGGAACGAAACTTTTCAAATCTTCCCAAAAATATTTATTTTTGTAATTAATAGCCATGTCATCTGAAAGTATTATTGCAGAGTATCAAAGCTTAACTCCGGTTTGCACGGAGTTCCGTAGGGTCAAGACATAAAATTTAACGGGTGTTTAAAGATTTTGAAATCAGTGTAAATGATTGCAAGAGAAACTGATTCACTCGACTAAACACTTTGTTGTAGAAGTTTAACTACACTACTGCTTTAACCACCGAAATCAATTTTTTTTTCATAAAACGTTTATTTGACACGGCATTTGCAAAAGCTTTCTTACGCCGGGGTTTTTTTACATAACATGTTACAAAGGTTCTTAAGACTATCACGTTAAAAAAAATCACTTTCTGATGATAACACTGAGGATAATCATCATTTTGAATATTTTTAATTATACTCTATTTTCTTGAATTTCATTGTAAACCTATTGATAGTTTTTCTATAATCTTTGTTTAATTTTTTTTTCTTTATTTATATCGTTTTATCTAACTTTACTAACTGCGAAGAAATCTAAATTGTTTGTGGGTAGCAAGGGAAAAAACTAGAAACATTGTGGGGATAATTATATTTGAATATTTATTGTTTTCAGGAAATGATAAATATGGCCCATGTATGTAAGATCTCGTAAAGCGAGGATATCACGATCAGGTACATAGGGTGGTTTTCTTCTGGCTCGTAAGGAGTCTATTGATTGGGATCTGGCTTCACGATATTCAGTGCAAGACCAAACAACATGTTCAATGTCTTCGTAACCCTCTCCGCAAGCACATTGATTATCTTCTGCGATCCCAATACGGCGGAGATGCGCATTCAACGTATAATGGTTGGACATGAGTCTAGACATTACACGAATGAAGTTTAGTCTTACATCCAACCCTTTGAACCATGCCTTCGTTGATACTTTAGGGATAATTGAGTGCAACCACCGTCCCAGATCTCCATTGTTCCATGATGTTTGCCAACTAGTAAGCGTCCTCTGACGAGAAGCGCTATAAAATTCATTGAAGGCAATAGGTCTTTCATAGATGTCACCGTCCAGCGCCCCTATTTTGGCTAAATTATCCGCTCTCTCATTACCCGGTATGGAGCAATGAGCGGGAATCCACACTAAGGCAATTTGATATGATTTATTTGTTAATTTAGTTAAGTATTCTCGTATCTTCTTCAAAAAGAACGGAGTGTGATTATCAAGCTTTAATGAGCGTAGTGCCTTAATTGTGCTGAGGCTATCTGTGAGGATGAAATAATGGCTCGGAAGTAAAGTATCAATGATTTCCAGACTATAGTGAACTGCTGCTAGTTCGGCTGTATAAACGGAGGCAGGTTCTGCAAGCTTGAAAGAGATCGTGTTATTGTTGAAAATACCGAAGCCAGTGGCCTCATTGATTCATGACCCATCAGTGTAGAACATTTTATGGCAGTCAATGTGTTGGTATTTACTTATGAATATTTTAGGGATCTCCAGAGAGTGCAGGTGATCCGGGATTCCACGAATTTCCTCTTGCATGGACGTGTCGAAAAATAAAGTGGAATCGGGAGTATCTAGTATATTAACACATGTCAGAACATAACTAGAAGGCGTTATTTCTTGTGACATGTGATTGAAGTACACTGTCATGAATCTAGTTTGGGATTGAAGCTCGACAAGTCTTTCGAAATTTTCAATTACCAGTGGATTCATAACCTCACATCGTATAAGTAAACGAGAGGAGAGATCCCAGAATCGATCTTTTAAGGGAAGAACTCCCGCTAGTACTTCAAGACTCATCGTATGTGTCGATTGCATGGAACCTAAGGCGATTCGTAAACAACGATACTGTATTCGTTCCAATTTAATAATGTGAGTGTTTGCAGTTGAACGGAAACAGAAGCACCCATATTCCATTACTGAAAGTATCGTTGTTTGATACAATCTTATCACGTCACTTGGATGAGCACCCCACCAAGATCCGGTTATTGTTCGGAGAAAATTTATCCTTTGTTGGCACTTCTTTATCAGATACCTAATGTGGCCTCCCCATGTACCTGTAGAATCGAACCAAATTCCGAGATATTTAAAGGACATGACTTGGGCTATCGTTCTACCAACCAACTGAAGCTGAAGCTGAGCTGGATCAGGCTTCCTTGAAAAAACAACCAACTCTGTTTTCTCCGTAGAGAAATCGATGCCTAACTGCAAAGCCCAACTTGATAAATTATCCAAACTATCTTGCAGTGGTTGTTGTAAATTTATGGCTTTTGGTCCTGTAACAGAAACCACGCCATCATCTGCAAGTTGCTTTAGAGTGCATGGGCTGACAATACAATTATCAATGTCATTCACGTAAAAATTGTAGAGAAGGGGGCTTAAATAAGAACCTTTTGGGAGGCCCATGTAACTTATTCTGAATGTTGCCAAATCGCCATATGAAAAATGCATGTGCTTTTCTGACAATAGGTTGTATAAATAATTATTTAATATTGGTGAAAGACCACATTGATGTAGTTTCTCTGAGAGAACATCAATGGGAACAGAGTCGAATGCTCCTTTTATGTCTAAGAACACAGACGCCATTTGTTCTTTTTTTGCGTAAGCTAGTTGGATTTCTGACGAAAGCAGCGCCAGACAATCATTCGTTCCCTTTCCCGTCCGAAAACCAAACTGGGTATCTGATAGCAAGCCGTTCGCCTCAACCCAATTGTCGAGATATCGTAGGATAATTTTTTCCAACAATTTCCTGATGCAGGATAGCATTGCAATCGGTCGATACGAGTTATGGTCGGAGGCTGGTTTTCTCGGTTTTGGAATGGCGATAACTCTCACTTGTCTCCAGTCGTTCAATTGAAAATTCCATCATTGTCAAAGGCGAATCTATGGAATCGTTACTTGTGGGAGCATCGCGAATGATTTTCTGCGCAGGAGCAGAATCTGGACAAACTTTCTTGGCAAAATTAAGTATCCAGCGATTCGAAAAATCTTCGCTTTAATTAGTTACGTTTCGATTCCTCATTCTTCTGGCTGTAATCCAAAGAGTACTCATTGATGTTTCTCTTGACAAGCCATCAACGAAACGTCTCCAATAACTAGACTTTTTGGCACGACGGAGACTGTCAAATTTGTTTTGCAAAATCGAATAATTTTCAAAGTTCGCACGTGTACACCCTTTCCGTTTCATAATTTCTTTGTAAGCAACTTGTTTAGCTTCATATGCATCCGAGCACTCTTTGTCCCACCAGGGATTAGTAGGCCGGCTATTCATTGTCATGCCAGGATTGCATTTCGTTTGGGTTTGTTCTGCTGCTTCAATAATCAAAGCCGCTAGAAATTCATATTCTTCGGTGGGTGGTAGCTTTTTCGTCGAAACAAGAGAAGTCGAAATTAAAGATTGGTATTTTTTCCAATCAATATTTCGTGTCAAGTCATAATTGAATTCGTGAGGCCTAATTCACTGTTAATTGAAATAACGACTGGCAAATTATCACTACCGTGAGGATCAGGTACAACCTTCCACGTGCAATCTAACCGAAGTGATGTCGAGCATAGAGATAGATCTAATGCACTTGGTCGTGCGGGTGATCTGTGGATGCGTGTTATTTTGCCTTATTTAAAACTGTCATATTGAGCTCGTCACAAACATTGTATATCAAAGAGGATCGATTATCATTAAAGAGGAAACCCCACAATACTCCGTGCGAGTTGAAGTCTCCCAGTATCAGCCGCGGAGCAGCTACAGCCTCAATGCCCGCAAACAAGGGGATGTTAATTCTATAGAAAGAATAGCACTTTTTAATTCCTAGAAGCACTCCTCTATACGGGGTGTCTCGGTCTAGACGAATAATGTTGAAATTATTCAAGTTGAAATTAATGTTTGAGGTAAGCCATGTTTCACATAAAGCAAAAGCATCGCATTTCAAATTATGCAGCAATATTTTTAAGGAATCAATTTTAGGTATGATACTTCTGCAATTCCACTGTAAAACTGTGATGGAATCTTTCGCTGAGGGAGGTGAATTATCCATCGAAAGATACAATCGCTGCAAGGATGGGCCATTGAGCAATCAGCTGCTCTAAAAATGTTCTAATTATTGGGAGGAACGCTGAAAGTATACTTTTTAGTGGTTCAGAAATATTGAATGCTTGAAATTTTAAGGCCCTTGCTTGGCAGTTTGGGAAAAGAGGATTGTTTTCTTTTCCTGGATCCTCTAGGGAAAACAAATGATGTACCTTCGGACGCTTCGTCAGAGTCAGACTCTTTCGGCAATAAAATAGCGTATCTGTTTTCTGGGGCCGTGGGTTCAGGAGTAGCATTTTTCAGTATTTCTGCATAAGAGCGCTTAGACCAGGGTTGCCAAAATTAAATCTGTATTTTTGTCCTAAAAAATCTTTTCATCTGTATTTATCTTCGAAAAATCTGTGTCGAAATCTGTAGCGAATCAGTTGAGTTTTTTAACGTTTTGGTGGATTATCTATCGAAGATATTAATTCCTGTGGTTTAAATCAGTCAAGCAAGGACCTGCTTACATTTTAGTCAAAAAACACTACAAATCGTTCTGATATTTTGTATCCAGAAACTTGAACTTTACCGATGTGCACAATGGAAAAATAATTTTCTTCTTCATTTAATGACTTTTGTTGATATATAATGTTACATACATTAAGTCGACCAATGTAGCTGTCGAATTTTCGGACAAAAAATTGAGAATTAACAAAGTCACAGAGCATTACAATTAACGTTTTGCGGAAGTAGACTTCAACCAGGCATTTTCTGGGTGTCAACCAGAGTGTATTACAAACCTTTACCTTTCAGAATGAGCGACCACTCTCAAAAGTGAAGATTTTTTAATTAGGCTGTGCACGCGGACGAAGTCGACATAAATAATGACTTTTACTGTGAGCTTGGTTTACCAACACTGCCATTAAACTGTGAAGCAATGTTTGTCAACACGGCTGACAGTAAAAGTCATTTTAAGTCGAATTCGTTAGCGTACGTAGCCTAATATAGAGGGCTAAGCTGAGAGAGATACAGAGGAAATATTACTGAATCTAAAAAATATTTCTAAAATAGGTTTAATAACATCACTTCTCAAACATCTGTATATCTGTACATACATGCATAAATCTGTGTATCTGCACATACAGATTCTTGGTCTGAAAATGGCTGAAAATCTGTATAAACACAGATTAATCTGTGTTTTTGGTAACCCTGGCTTAGACCTCTCCTTCAAGGATCGTTTAATTTTATCCTCCCGCAATTTATATATTGGACATGCAAGGAGCTCGTGTGAATTTTCTCCGCAATGTAAACATTTTTCTATGTTTTTATTGCATGTATCCTCTTGATGAGGCCCCCACATTTGCCACACCGTACCTTACTGGAACAGTAAGTGGCTGTGTGACCAAGCTGTTTACAATTGAGGCAATTCATCACACGAGGGATGAAAAGGCGAACGGGGAGACGAATTTTATTAATAAGAACATGGCTAGGCAAAGCAGACCCAGCGAAAGTTACACGAAATGAATAGGATGGTCGGTAAACTTTTTTCTCTTCTTCATGTGATACTGAGTACAATTGCTTACAATCGAGTATTTTTACTTTATTAAGCAGGGTGTCCTTGAAACAACCAACACCATGCTTAAGTATATCCTCAGCAGTGATGCTGGGTTCGGAGATGACTCCATCGCATTCTATATCGCGCGAAAGTATATAAACTTTATATTCACGCGTGAAGAGTTCACAGGCTACTATCTCGTTAGCTTGTCTAATGTTATCAATGCTTACTCGAAGTTTGTCTTTATTTACTTTCACGATCTCTGTTACAGCAGAAAATCGTGAAGTCAGATCCCGTGCAATTTGCACAAGGTTTAATGGCTTTCCTTTCCGCCTGAAGAAAACCTGCCAAGGTCCAGAAGACCCTTGAGGGTATAATTTTATTCTAGGTTGAGTTGCGGGAGGGAAATCAGAAGAATTTTTCTCTTGTGAAATGGAGGATTCCATCTCACTATCCTCCATCTCGCCTACCATACACAGTAAATTAATTAAATACTAACACTAGCAAAATTATATTAAAATCTACCTGTCCTTCGAAGAGTTGCAGATTCACGTTGTCTCCCTCTGTCACACGCTCGGGTTGAACACAGCGCAACCACCACTACCAAGATGGAGCCGCTGTATACCTGTGGGTCCAGGGGTATTTCCTTACTATGCAGCGTGGCTAGGTATACAAATACACAAAAGCCCGTATCTGCACTAGCACAGATGAATAAGTGATGGTGAAGTGAGACGCTTCACCAACAAGATGCAGCTCTGTCTCACTTAGCGCCGACTGTATGCAGCGTAACCACTACCACCACCAAGGTGGGGCCGCCGCTTACCTGTGGGTCTAGAGGTATTCCCCTACTACGCAGCGTGGCTAGGTACACAAATACTCAAAATCCCGTATCTGCACTAATACGGATGAATGAGTGATGATGAAGCGAGCCGCTTCACCAACCAGATGCAGCTCTGTCTCACTCCGTCGCAAGCGCCGGTTGTATGCAGCGCAACCACTACTACCACCAAGGTGGGGCGCCGCTTACCTGAGACTTCGTTGCCTTCGCACCAACACTCGCTTATCGCGTGGTACCACCACCAAACAACCGCTCTCGCAGTCAACAATCCTGCCTGTCTCCGCACCAACACAGCATCAAATACTGACATGGTACACAAACTTCTAGCCTATTCACGGCTTGCACAGCCTTGGTTGCTACAACCAATCAGCAAACACAACCTTTCAAGGCGAAGGCTAAAACTGTTATGTCCGAAATCAATTTATAAAAAGTAAAAAAAAATCCACTTATTGTTAAAAATCGGGTGTTTTGTTGTTTCAATGATGGTTTTAATGCTTAACTTTGACCATTTTTGAACTTTTTATGGTTCATGCATTTAATGGTCCATGCATGTCTGCTAACTAGTGGTGTCTCAGATGATTTCACAGTCAAAATCTTCCGTCGAGAGGTATTTTGAGCGATCGTCTTTAGAACTGTCATTTTGTATTATTCCTAGATCAAAACTATGTCAAAATATACGCAAGAAACAACAACGTGTGAGGTGGTCCAAAAAAATCGTGGGTTCTGGGTTGAGTGGTCGCTTAACGAGTAGTTACCTCAACAGTGAACTAGCTTTGAAGTGTCTGCATAAATACACCTAGCTGAATAGACCGATATTTTGAATACAACTCTCTTTAAATCCTATTTATAATTAGTAATACAAGAATAACAAAAAATAAAAGTCTACGTAGATTTTTTCAAAGACCCCCGCCTCCTCCCTCGTAGACAAACATAGACTTTTACTAGACCTCCGTCCCCCCTATGAGTCTACGTGGTTTATGAACGGCCCCCATTCTTATTCTAGCCCTACGTTTTGGGTCAGCGAGACCGCTGGAGAGCACATGTTCTAGCCAGTAGGTCAGTTGAGTTGTAGGTTGTGCAATATGAAACCTTTACCACTCGCGCCAGTGGGTCATAGGAATAGAGTAAACTCGTGTTGTGTTGCAATTGTTAACTTATAGTTGCAATTGCTTTCTTAGCATATTTTGGATATTTAACTTGGGTCGGTCGGTTGGTCGGTGTTTAGGTAGGGATGCACATAACAATCACTAAGCGGACCCTACACGAGCAGAAATATTGACAATAAACCAATTATTGATCAATATATTGATCGTGCAATGTCATTTTGAAAATATTGTAGTTATAGCTGGAAATTAGCAAAAATAGCGAAAAAACAAGATAGCGACAAGGTCGCGACAAGATTGCGAAACCGCCATTTTTAAGATTTAACCTTTTCAATTCCGCAAGCCCGGTCAAAAAAATGCGGACGAACATGGTCAGGCAATTTAAACAGTTTGACGTTTAAATCAACTCGCCTGTGCTAATTGTCCCTAGGAACAAATGCAATTCGCGAATGCGATTTCAACACTTAGACAAATTTTCTGGCGGCTGAAAAGGACTTGGTTGTTTTTGCGTTTTTCAAACATGGCGGCTCATGTTTGGCTTAAGCTTAAAATAGTTTTTTTTTAAACGATTGGCGTGTTCTCGCTTGTATTTTGTTTGTCTAGTGCACTTCATTTAGCCAACAAATGTGGGAAATGGTGGAATAGTGTGTAAATATAGTGGAACAAGATATCTGACCTAAACTCTTAATAAAAGTCAGATTGTGGTAAGTTTTGGTGTGCAATTCCAATTTCACCATTGATTCTTCCTATAGTTTGGTGGTGATTACCTAGTGTAGTTATAAGTTTATGTGAGTACATAGTAAATCCGAAAATAAGTATTATTTGTAATTTTCATAGTAGGCAATTAAGGGCGATTAAATGGCGCGTTTCCTGGGCGATTTAAGGGCGGGTAGAGCGGCTAAAAAATGACGGCGGCAAATCGCCCAAATGTTGCATTTGAAATAGCCCCCTAATTGCCAGCAATTTGCTGGCAAATTGAAGGGAAATAGGGAGGCTACAAAAATTTGAATTGATTTTTATAGAAGTGTTCGAGCGACTATTGCTCTTGAACCAAGGAAAAACTTAGGAGGATGCAAAGGAATCGAGTTAAGAATCAAAAAGGCACATTAAACAATAAATTAAATAGGTACCAAAAAATAGTAACAAATAATTTCCGATTTTCGCTCAACAGGTAGTGAAGGGGAGAATAAATCCATAAACTGTCAATTCACGACCGTCCGATACCTGACCAACAGGGCTTATATATTGCTAGATGTTTGGTCTAAACTGGGCAGATGGAGCTAACAGGGTATATTTTCAATTCTTTCGCTATTTTGAATTGATTCCGTCGCATGCTAGTCTTCGGTCAAAAGCACAATATTGATTCTGTAGAATTCAAATAGGATTGACGTATTGACGCAGTCCTGTCAATATTTTTATTGACAATATTTACGTCCCGTTACACTGAGATAAAAATATGCATAGTTAGCATACTCTCTATTCCCGTCTCTTTTCATCTGCTGTGACTTTTATGCATTTTCATGCGTATACTTCTAGTAAGCATTCAATGAGTGGATAGACCGAATATGTCCAATGCATAAAATTTACAGCAGAAGAAACAAGAGGCAGATAGAAAAGTATGCTATCGATGCATAAATAAAATTCTGCGTGCCCCGTGAGACCCGCAGAGAAACGTGACGCACACGACGAAGTGCGAAATCAATAAAGTGCCTACGGCGAAAGTGAAAGTAATGCACATATGAAGTGCAAATACAACGAAAATGTCTCTCGCGTAAGACAATAACAAAAGTAGTTAGGAAATCGCGTGAGTTTACACAGCCTTAAATCAAGAAGAAATGACAGATCCAGTAGAGGATTCTACGCTGATCTGGCGAAAATAGCTTGCGGCCCTGGAAAACAGCATCACTCCAATCGCCAGGGCTGCAGAAGACACCTCGCAAGAGGACGACCTAGAGACGTTGGTCGTCCAACAGGAAATTTTGACAAGTCTCTACGAGCAGGCTTGCGCGATCATACTATGTTGTACCCCCAGGGTGCAAACTCATATATGCTGATGATCTCAAGAGGTCAATAGAGGACTGCATCGAACTTCAGCGACATCTAGATGCTTTCTGTAACTGGTGTAATCGCAACTTGTTGGCTCTCAGTGTGTCCAAATGCTCTATAATATCTTTCACGCGCAGAAAAAATCCAATTCTCTGGAGCTACAACATCGCCGGCCAATTGCTAGATAGAGTGTCAGTTATCAGAGACCTTGGTGTACTCCTGGACTCGCAACTGACATTCAGAAACCATTACTCTCACGTTATAGCACAGGGAAATAGAAACCTTGGCTTCATAATAAGAATCGCCAACAAGTTTACTGATCCATATTGTCTGCGGGCATTGTATTTTTCACTTGTTCGGTCTGTCCTGGAAGCTTCCGCAGCCATTTGGTGTCCTTATACGAGCATTTGGACTAACAGAATTGAAGCAGTACAAGCAAGATTCCTCCGCTTTGCTCTTAGAACTTTGCCGTGGCGTAACCCAACAGAGCTACCACCATACATTGATCGCTGTCGTCTGCTCGATATGGAAACTCTGGCAAAAAGGCGAAATACATCCAGAGCGTTATTTGTTGGGAAAATATTGACTGGCCAAATGGATGCCCCAGATATTTTCTCACAAATCAACATTAACGTACCCCCCAGAAACCTTAGATCACGTAACTTTTTAAGACTAGACTTTCAGCGCACCGAGTATGGTCAGAACGAACCCATAAGGGCGAAGTGTAATGTTTTCAATAGTGTGTATGACCATTTCGATTTTTATGTTTCTGGTGATGTTTTCAAGAATAGACTTAGGAGATTGACTTAGCTTATAAGATTATTTGAAAATATTTCTGTAATGTTATTGAAATGATGTATACCTTGTATGTAATTTTGTTAATTTGTAATGTCAGTTCATTGTTATTGTAGGAAAAACATGCGAAAAGATTATGGGTTTTTACGCGTATTCGAGGTCTGCTTCTGAAGTGAACCTTGAAAAGGGCTTTTCCACTACAACAACATTAAATTTCATGTAGACCAACATGGGTCAGATGAAAAATGGAAATAAATAAATAAAAATTGAAGGCCGAACGGGCCACTCGAATCGAAGGGAGGCATTGCTCCCGATCTACGTCAAGGCTAGGTCAGCCCTAGCAAAAAGAATTCGGACGGAACAGCAAAGCGAAACCAACCAAGATGGACGTTATCGCCCTCAATTAGATCAATCAATCATCTTAGGCAGTAGCCGAACAGACTATTTACCTCGATTGGAACTACCTAAGTTCCATAGCTCAGCCACAGAGTGGCTGTCTTTCAAAGCGCGCTTCGAGAAGCGTGTATCAATACTAACGGAGTACGCAGACAAATATGCGTTCCTCACCAAATGCTTAGAGTACGAGCCAGCAAGGAACACTTGCGAGGCTCTCGAAAACTCCGGTTTACCATTTAACGAGGCATGGATCAAACTGGAGGAGAGATTTTATAAGAAACGGATAGCCTTTGAGGGATATTTTTTCAACTTACTGAAAATGCGAAAAATCAGTAAGCCGTCACAGAAGACAATTCTGGTTTGATCGACACAGTAGACACACTGTTGTCCACCACAAAACGAAAAAAGAGAAGCATATCGGTGCTTCGTCTGTAACAAGGAGGAACACAATGTGTATGGATATCCTAATTTTTCAAAATTAGACGTTCCCGCGCGATGGGTGTTAGTTCACGCAACAGTATTTGGCCCCAATGCGTGAGAAGTTCTTTTCTCACGCAAAGATTGGTGCTACCGGGCACCAGTTACCGGTTTTTCTAGCCCTTCTGGCAACCGGGTAATGATCAGAAGTAGTGAGCCAACATTAGCTCACTCTATGAGCGTGACTGGTATTTCAGTCTAGAAAAAACGTGCATCGAAAGTGGATCACTTTTTCGATCCTGAAAACTAGTGTACGTTTAATAAAATAAAGTTACTGTGTGCAAGGTGTAAGCCGTATGTAGGCGATTAAGGGCAGTGCTTAGTACAGTGAAAAAGTGCAGTTTAACTAGCCCGAAAACTCCTGCGCTAAGTTCTTCGCTGTGTGTTCGGTGCATCTGATAGCAGTCATTGTAAGTTTTCGCTGCTTTTCGTGCGGTTCTGTTTTATGCTCGCCTTAATTGCGAGCTGCTATTCGATGGTCGTCGTTTTGCTGCTGCTCGGCGGTAATTTTGGATCACCAAGTAACATTGCTTGCTGCAAGTAGGGTACGTGTACCTGTAGTGGCCTACCGGAAAATTCTGGTGACATCGAAGAAAATCACAACTTCCATTGAGCATCGCCATTTTATAAGCCAGCACGAAAGGAGGTTCTACGTAGGAAGTTTCGGATTCTTCGCTTGCAGCATATTAATACTACAAGGCTCGATTTATCGGGCGTAAGGTAATTACCTGTCCAAATTGTTTTGCGGGTATCGCAGGTGCCCTCTAGATTTTCTTCGCATTTCTTTGCATGCTTCGACGGTTCCATTTGTTCCTGGTCGACAATTGCTGCTATTCGGCAAGGCTTGGTGAAATTGTCGCTGGCTTCAAGGCGCCATTTTGCCATCGGACAATTGGACCATTGTACTTCGTGGCGTCCCTAGCTGCGTTGATTGTTGTATGCTGTTAGCTGGTTCCTGCTGTGGCATTCCGGATCGTGGCAAACCCTTTGCGACAATTTTACGACAAAATTGCTAGCTGTGACAACTCGTGCCTAGTTTTTTTTGCTGTTTTTTGGAGCTGTGGCGTCCCTAGCCGTGGCATTTGCTGTTTGCTGTACCGCGTCCCTAGCTGCGGCAACACGTGTCGTGGATTCTGCTGGTTGCTGCTGTTACTGTGGCGTTCCTAACCTTGGCAACCCCTGCTGTGGTGCTACTACCGTGCACTTTTACCAACTGTTCCTGCCATACGCGCATTTAACTACCTTCTTTGGAGCTTTTCGGCGATTTCTGCTGGCGTGGTCTGGCAATTCCGGAAGGTTTTATTGTAATCCAGTACGGTCGGTACTGCAACGAGTTCCTGTTGGCTGTATAGAATACAAGGCACTTTCCAAGTTTGTTTACCACGTCTACGTGGGTCTACTTTTGGTCCTTTGGTCTGCAGGTCGTTCATCAGACATCGACGCGCTCCTGATCCATTCTCCCGCTTTACAAAATGGCGGAAGGGCAGTCACGAGGTCAGCTGCTGGCACGACAGGGGGGGGGGGGCAGAGGCGTTTGCTGCCGGATACGATGCTCAACGGGACCATACGCAGGTGACATTGAGGATCGAGTACCTGAATGGAGTATGGAACAACATGGAGACAGTACAGGCGCAGCTTGAGGACACCGAGACGACCGAGGAAGGTGGGGCAGAGCACGCTGCCACTCATGCATCCTTGGAACCTCGGCTATTTGAAATAAAAGCCAGTCTCATTTCTAAATTGCCTCCTATTCCTAACAATCGGAGCCCTGTTCCCCCACACGTGTCCTCCACTCTCTCTGGTATCAAGTTGCCGACGATTTCATTGCCCGAATTTGATGAAGATTACATGCAATGGCTTGCTTTCCATGATACATTCTTGGCGCTCATTCATTTAAATCCGGAGGTGCCGGATATTCAAAAATTTCACTATTTGCGGGCAGCTGTCAAGGGGGAAGCTGCTCAGTTGATCGAGTCGATTGGTATCAATTCCGCTAACTACGTTTTGGCTTGGCAGATATTGGAGAATCGGTATTCGAATGACTACTTGCTAAAGAAGCGGCATAAGCAGGCACTCTTCGACATCTCGCGCATGAAGAAGGAGTCCGCTGCATCACTACATGGGTTGGTTGACGAGTTCGAACGGCATACGAAAATCTTGCATCAACTGGGAGAACCAACCGACGCTTGGAGCACTATATTGGAACATCTGCTGTGTACGCGCCTGCACGATGATTCACTGAAGGCATGGGAGGACCATGCGTCGACAGTAGCGAATCCAGACTACAGCTGTCTCATCGAGTTTCTGCAGCGGAGAACACGAGTGCTAGAATCCATCTCTGTGAACCATCATACAGTAGAATCAGCGTCAACTTCTGGTATTTCAGCTCATCCACCAAAGAAGAATCATCTCCACTCTCAGTTCCGCTTTGCTTCGTGTGCATCGACTGCAAGTTTGGGTGAAAAGTGCATCGCCTGCAACCAGTCGCATTCCGTGACGAAGTGTCAGGAATTCAACCGGATTTCACCGAGTGAACGTCAACAGCTTGTGAATTCTAAACGTCTTTGTCACAACTGCTTGAAGGGTGATCATTTTGTCCGCAATTGTCCTTCAAATTTCAGCTGTCGGAAGTGCAATTGACGTCACCATACGCTTCTTCATTCCGAACAGAGCGATGGTTCCCGAAAAAACGTCAGCTCCTCCAGTCCTGGTGCAATCGCTTCGACTACGCCATCTAGTAGATCTTCTGTGGTCGAGTCACCTACGCAGTCTACGGTGGCTGCTACTGAGAATGTTCCGGTGGTCGAAGTTAGCTCTGCTCTACAACATCCTCGCGAAGACGGTTTTCTTCTCACTGTCATCGTGAAGGTCATCGACACCTACGGTGTGGAACATCTAACTCGTGCATCGCAGCCGAATCTCATCACGGATCGCATGGTGCAAATTCTACGATTGCGGCGACAACACGTGAATGTTACGGTACAGGGAACCGGCAAGCTATCTAAGCCGCTACGTGAATCGGTGTTCGCACAGGTACATTCAAGGACGGGTGACTTTTCGTGTGGTGTCAACTTCTTGGTGATGGACAAAGTGACGGCAAATCTCCCTTCGCAAAGTGTTTCAACTTTGGGATGGACGATTCCGAAGGGGTTGCTTCTGGCTTATTCGTCCTTCAACGAAAGTCAACCGATCGACATGATTTTGGGTGCTCGACATTTCTACTCCCCAGCGCTGCACGCATTCAGCTTGACAGAAATCTTCCGATTCTGGTCGACAGCGTCTTCGGCTGGATTATCGTAGGCACGGCTAGCACAAACCCCCACGAGCAGACTGCTCCTACGCCCATCACTTGTGATGCAGTCACTGTTTCAATGCTTTCGCTAGAGGATTGCTTGGAGCGTTTTTGGAAAACCGAAGAGCTGACAACGAACGATAATTATTCGATAGAAGAACGGCGCTGCGAATCTCTGTACCAATCTACCGTTTCTAGGGACTCCGAAGGCAGATATGTTGTACGATACCTCCGAAAACCTGATTTTGATGTGATGCTAGGCGAATCCAGAAGCAGTGCACACCTCACCACCCCGTAATTAAGGAAGCAAGTGCGACGACTAAGGTACGGGTCGTGTTTGATGGCTCTGCGAAAACTTCTGCCGGCCTCTCCCTCAATGAAGCTCTTTGCGTAGGTCCCGTGGTGCAGGACGATCTGCTGAACATCATCTTGCGGTTTCGAACCATTCCCGTTGCTGTCGTCGGAGATATTGCCAAAATGTACAGGCAGGTACAGGTCCACTTTGACAACACACCGTTACAACGCATTCTGTGGCGATTCTCCCAACATTCTCCAGTACAGACTTACGAGCTACTAACCGTTACTTACGGCTTAGGTCCACCATCGTTCTTAGCAAAACGAACTCTCCAGCAACTAGCGGTGGATGAAGGTGATGCGTACCCGGTAGGCGGTCCAGCATTGAAAAAGAGCTTCTACGTCGACGATTTCATCGGTGGAGCTGAAACCATTGAAGAAGCTATCCGTATGCGAACAGAGCTGAGCGAACTTCTGCAAAAGGGAGGATTCGAGCTCAGAAAATGGACGTCGAACTGTCTCGAAGTCCTCCAAGGTCTCTCTGACGATCAGATCGGCACGCAATCCGCGTTGCACTTTAATCCCCACGAAACCATCAAAACACTTGGAATCAGCTGGGAGCCTGAAGCAAATTACCTCCGTTTTCATTCGCAGATTCGAGCAAGCAGTGAACCTCCAACGAAGCGGTCTATCCTCTCCGACATCGCCAAGTTATTTAACCCTCTTGGACTCATTGCCCCCGTTGTCGTACGTGCGAAAATCCTGATGCAGGAATTGTGGTTGTTGTCCTGCGGTTGGGATGATCCTGTTCCAGAACCGATCAAATCGAGATGGGAAATCTATCACCAAGAGCTGGTTAAGATATCTGAGCACCATGTCAACAGATATGCATTTCTTCCGAATTCCGTTATACAGCTGCACACATTCGCGGATGCTTCCCAGGCAGCATATGGAGCTTGTACGTACGCCCGATGTGAAGACGACCAAGGAAAGGTGAGGATTTAACTGCTAGCGTCGAAATCCCGAGTAGCACCGCTGAAACAAATCACCATCGCCCGTTTGGAATTATGCGCAGCCGTGCTAGTCGCTCATCTACACGCGCGTATCTAAAAGACCATCGACGTTAACGTTTCTGCATCGTGCTTTTGGTCAGATTCCGCAGTCACTATACAGTGGTTACGATCACCTCCGAACGTCTGGCCGACCTTCGTCGCAAACAGAGTCTCGGAAATCCAGCAGTACCCGAACGGATGTCAGTGGAAACATGTTCCCGAAGCTGACCTGGTCTCGCGCGGTATGTCAGTCGACGAATTTCTACAAAGCGACTTGTGGAGCTGTGCCCAAGGCTGGTTGTCACTGTCACCACAAGATTGGCCAATCTTCATTCCCCCAGGCGTGCCAGCAGAAGAGTTGGAGTTAAAAACTACGGTTGCACTCACCCAAGCAGTTCCGACCGTTCATCCCTGGTTTCTCCGTTGGTCTTCCTACAGCCGATTACTCCACGTCATCGGATATTGCATGCGATTTGTCACCGGATATTGGTGACAAATCGCATGCAATATCCGATGACGTGGAGTAATCGGCTCAAAAGCACGAACCCAACCTTCGCCATGCCCCATTTCAGTGGCGTAGTAAGAAAATTTTTCGGGGGGGATATAATATTTTTTTTGTATGTATATGAAAAAAATGTTCAAAAACATTCTGAGCAGGAAAAAAAGTTCAAAAACCAACAACTCAGGGAACGGGTTTGGGTAGTCAAGGTAGGAAAGCTAGCTGTCGGTAAAATATAAATGCTCTTCCCCTACGAGGACAAGCTGGGCGGAAACTTCAGATTGTCTAATTTACTGAGCCCTTTAGTTCCCTTGTGCTATTTAGTACCACTTCCTCGTTGAGCTTCCGACTGGTTCGCAAAATACTCGGTCTAGTCCCCGACGATAGATCTAGCCTACTCCGACGAAAAGTTCCCCGGCGAGAGAAGTTCGAGCCAACCAGCCAGGTGCTGCGGTCAGTTCGGCGATTCCGATAGAGTAGGGCATCCAGTTAACTCCGCTAGCGAATGACGGATCTCAATAGTAGCATGTCTGTAATAATATACGTACATGGAACTATTGAGAACCAGAGCTACAGGTCCAAAGCCCTGGTAAAGGAGGATGGTTGTGATGATCTGGGCCGCGGTCACCACGTAAAGCAAGATAGGTCATAACCCCAATTCCAAGGCGTGAAGCGACCCGTGCCGAGGGATGAGTGATCGAGGGGGTGAAAAAGATGCTCGATCATTAACGGAGCCTGTGGGGTACCTGGGCAACCCCCACAATAAGCGTCCCTTACCACGCTAATGCGGAGCTCTGGCGTGGCGGACATTTATTCTCGCGCTACTCGTGGGTTCAAACATGGAGATATACAAAAACAAAAATAAACAAACAGAGGTGCCAAACCCCTTTGCTAGAGGTGGTTTGGCTAGGTCTCCCCCCCCGTGGGGAGAGTAGTTGATCGACGAGTGCTGCATCTGATAGCACCAGTGACCCCCCAGTAGTGGTAGGAAATAGTCCTACCAACGCACTGGACGGGCCACTATCCGCGATGCGCAAAGTGGTGGAGCAGCTCGATTCAATAATCGAGTTCACTAGCGCAAAGCAAAACATGAGCAAGGAGTTAAAGCAGAGCCTCCTGGAGCTCCGGAAAACTGTTCGTGTCGCAAGACAGAAACAGCAGGCTTATGCCAAGAGGGTGGAATGTCGGGAGAAGTCCGACAGAGAAACCCAGACAGTGGCTTCCAAGAGGGAGGGAAGAGAGAAGGTCGATACAGTCACTCAGACAGTGGCCTTCACCTTCTATGGAGCAGCCACGTCGCTCGGAGCGGCGGCCGAGTTCCCCTCGAAGGGAAAAGGCAAGGGCAAGGGCAATCGTAAGACGGGGCCAAACGCGAAGCGCCCTAGGAAGTCGCCAGGCGAGGGTGCAAAAACCGACACTACACGGCGTGCAACCGTTAAGGCCAGACGCCGTTTGGTCCAGGTAAGCGAGGGCGAGAGTGACCTCGCTGAGCAGAGCGTTGGTACCAGCAACCCGGCGCGACCGGGGCAGGGGGGCGTTAACCCCTGGACGCTGGTCACCAGGAAGAAGCCGGCACCGACACCGGAGGTACCGCGGCCCGCGAAGAAGGCCAAGGACAGAGGCGAGGCCTTGTGGTTAAAAACCGACAAGGACAAATACGCCGATGTCCTAAAGTCGATGAAGGCGGCCGAAAGCCTTTCGGCCCTTGGGCAAGATGTGCGTAGCGTGAGACGCATCAACACGGGAGAAATGCTTCTGGTGCTGAAGCGAGGTGCACAATCTAGTGCGGTGTACAAGGCCTTGGCCCAAGAGGTCCTTGGTGAAGGCGCCCAGGTCAGGTCGCTAGGGGCGGAAATGACTCTCCAGTGCAAGCATCTGGACGAGTTCACGACCGCAGAAGATGTCGTCGCAGCCATTAAGGAACAATGCGACGTCACAATCGAGCAGGCCTCTGTGCGCTTTAGAGAGGGACCCTCTGGCACCCAAGTAGCTTCTACCTCAGGCTACTGAAGGCGGATGCCAAAAAGGTAACCGAGAAAGGTAAGCTGAAGATCGGCTGGTCGGTATGCCCAATTAGCATACCCCAGCCGCCTTCAGTGGATAGGTGCTATCGATGCCTTGAGTCCGGTCACAAATCCTACGAGTGCAAGGGCATAGACAGGAGCAAACTATGTCGTCGCCGCGGCGAGGAGGGGCATAAGGAGCGGGGTTGCACTAAGGCACACAAGTGCCTTATCTGCACCGCTAAGAAGCAAGCCCATAAACATGCTATGGGCGGACCTTCGTGTCCCTTCGGTGAGTGAAATAAGAAGAAGCCGTGAACGTCACACAGCAAAATCTTAACCATTGTGCAGCAGCCCAACAGCTGCTGTGGCAGTCGGTCTCGGAGTCGAGGACAGATGTCGCCCTCTTATCAGATCCGTACCGCATCCCTGCCGGCAACGGCAATTGGGTGTCGGACGGGTCTGGAATGGTGGCAATCTGTACAACGGGACGGTTCCCGGTTCAAGAGGTAATACACTCCTCCGCCGAGGGTGTTGCGATTGCCAAGATCAATGGTGTGTTCTATTGCAGCTGCTACGCTCCACCAAGGTGGCCAATAGAACAGTTCAACCAGATGATCGACAGGGTCTCGTCAGACCTAGTGGGCCAGAAACCGGTAGTCATAGCGGGAGACTTTAACGCCTGGGCAGTGGAGTGGGGCAGCCGCTGTACAAATAGCAGGGGTCAAGCGCTAATGGCGGCACTTGCGAAACTCGATACTGTCCTAGCTAATAATGGCTCCGGTAGTACATTCCGTAGAAACGGAGTGGAGGCGTGGATTGACGTAACATTTGCTAGCCCGAGTCTGGCTCCAGGCATGGAATGGAGGGTAGACGAAGGCTACACCCATAGCGATCATTTAGCAATCCGCTTCAGGATCAACTATGGTGTGCAGCATCCTAGGGCGGGAGATCCCTGTCAGGTACGTGGGTGGAAGTCCAATCACTTCGACAGCGAAGCTTTCACCGCGGCCCTGGGACTGGAGGCCAACACCGACAGTCTAAGCGGGGATGCGCTGGTAGCTGTTCTATCACGCGCGTGCGACGCCACTATGCCGAGAAAAACACTGCCAAGAAACCGCAGATGCCCGGTATATTGGTGGAGTGCCGAGATTGCAGCTCTATGGTCAGCCTGCCTCAGAGCTAGACGTAGGATGCAGCGAGCTCGCACCGAGGATGCAAGAGAGAACCGCCGTGAAGTGTCTCGAGCTGCGAAATTGGCCCTTAACAAGGCCATTAAAAGCAGCAAGAGAGCGTGTTTCGACAACCTGTGTGAGAGTGCCAACGCGAATCCGTGGGGTGACGCCTACAGGATTGTGATGGCCAAGACCAAAGGGGGCTCCTCACCCCCAGAACGGTCTCTGGACCGGTTGGCAACGATTATCGAAGTACTCTTCCCGTCTCGAGCCACAAGCCCCTGACCACCTGCACTACGAGACAGTGCGGGCGCGGTCGAAATGGTGGCTCCAGTGACGAATGAAGAACTACTCGCAGTGGCGAAATCCCTAGCAATGAACAGAGCTCCAAGGCCGGATGGAGTCCCAAACAACGCTCTCAAGGCAGCGATCATAGCGAACCCGAACATGTTCAGGCTAGCTATGCAGAGATGCCTTGACGAGTGCCGTTTCCCCGATAGATGGAAAAGGCAGAAATTGGTGCTGTTGCCGAAGCCCGGGACCTTCGGCAGCCATGTCGGCTATACATGCAAGAGAGCGTCGACTGCTATTGCGGCTCTATCGAGAATGATGTCCAACAGCTCAAAGGTGTGCGCCAGTAGACGTAGGTTACTGGCAGGCGTTGCCGTATCTATCCTCAGGTACGGCGGCCCGTCATGGTCAAGAGCACTGAGGGTAACCAGTTACCTACAGAAACTGGAGAGCACCTACCGCGTGATGTGCCTCAGAGCGATATCTGCCTACCGCACGGTATTACACGATGCATCCTGCGTGATAGCGAGTCGGGCTGGTCATTCGGAAAGATGAGGAGTGCTTCGAGCTACGTGGAAATAGAGGAGCCCGCGAGCGCACCAGGGTGACCTCGGTCGCCAGATGGCAGCGTGAGTGGGACAACTCCTCGAAAGGTAGGTGGACCCACCGGCTGATACCTAGCAGATCAAGCTGGGTGGGAAGACCCCATGGGGAAGTTCACTTCCACCTGACACAATTCCTGTCAGGCCATGGCTGTTTCCGACAGTACCTCCACAGGTTCGGGCACGCGGAGGTCCCAGTCTGCCCGGACTGCCCAGGTGTAGACGAAACTGCCGAACACATACTATTCGTATGTCATCGGTTCGACGTCGAAAGAAGAGCAATGCTTGACGTCTGTGGCTGGGACACAACCCCTGATACCCTTATTCAGCGGATGTGTCAATCGGTGGAGAAGTGGAACGCAGTCTCGGCTGCTACCATCCAGATTGCCTGTAGGCTACTGGCGAACCGAGCAACAGACGACGGGCACAGCTAACTAGTGATTGGTTAGCTGGAGCGAAAAAGGCCAAGCGCAAAAAAGGGAGTGAATGGTCTGTTCATGCCGAGGCAGGTTTGGCGCAGCGACTGGCAACCGCGTAAGGGGTAAACCCAGCCACCCCGAAGGAAGACAGAAGAGTGAGTGTATAGGCGTATAAGTGGACTGCCTCATGCCAAGACGGGAGGGTCGTAGCGTAGTATGTTGGGACTTAGCTATCGATACCTCATGGCGTGGCAGAGGAGTGAAAGGGTGAGCATCCAAGTCAGTCTCACACGGCATGTTAAGGATGAGCACAAAAGTCAGCCTCACATGGTATGGTAGAGGCTAGCACAAAAGTAAGCCTAGCAAGAAATGAAATAGGAGAGTACACAAGTCAGCCTCGCATGGTATGTCAGAAGTGGGGCCTAAGAAAAATGTCCCACATGGGATGCCAGGGGGAGTGATAGAGGTATAATAGAGTTGCACGATCGAGAGTGAACCAGGTGATAGGGTGAGCACCCAAATCAGCCTCACATGGTATGGGTGGGGCGAGCACAAAAGTAAGCCTAGCAAGGAATGAGTAAGGTGAGCACACAAGTCAGCCTCGCAAGGAACAAAAAAGATGATCACAAAAGTCTGCCTCATGTGGGAGTGTTTGAGAGTGAATCAAGGTGCGATAGAGAGAGCACCCAAGTGAGCCTCATACAGGACGTATGAACGCTTGAGTGAGAGTGAATTAAGTACAGCCATCCCTCCAGAAGTAATACCGAGAGGTAGTTCCTGGAAGGAACGATGGCGGAGCCCAATGGAGTTTAGTCGGTATTAATGGCAGCGTCACCATTCGAGCCTGACACGCCCCCAGTGCACCCCGTGCGGTAGATTGGACCCTACCAATAGCACGTGTACTGGGCTAGAACGTAAAGGTCTTCTCAATTGTAAAAAAGGGCATCCGGTATGCTGGAGCCCCGGCGCGACTGGTGGTGTATCGTCGCGGTCTACGCGGTCTCGTTTCTGGCGGTGAATCTGACTGTAAGCTGACGGAGAGGTCCCAGATGAAAGAAGTTCTCCCGATACCGATTCTTATTTGGTTTCAATACAACAACTTATTGAGCCCTTTGACTCCGTAACCGGTGACATTTAGCACCGCAACTCCTTTAAGCCATTTAGTTCTCTTCTTGGGTCATTTAGCACTACTTCCTTGATGGTCCATTCAGTCCTCGACTTGTTCGCGAACAACTCGGTCTAGTCCCCGACGATGGACCTCCCAAGTAACAATTGGAGTTTTATAGCACGCTACAAGTGCAATCTAAGTTTTATGAGTGGCTATAAAACTATCATAAAACCTCAATTGTTACTAAGGCTGACCTACTCCGACAGAGAATTCCCCGGCGAGAGAAGTTCTCCCGAGATCGAGCCAATCAGCTAGGTGCCGAGGTCAGTTCAGCGATTCTGGTGAAGCAGGGTGTTCAGTGCACTGGTGCGTAGATGACCCGCGACTAGTGATGTCTCGTTGCTGTCTACTCAGTCTAGTCCCCAGCGGTGAATCTAGCTTGCGCTGACGGAGAGTTCCCTGGCGAAAAAAGTTCTCCCAATATCGATTCATCTTTGGTTTTCGCTATTTTTCTATCGGAACAACCGGTGGGGTGTCGTGGTCGGTCTGGCGAATCCGCATGGAGCATGACGTCCGGTTCGCAGGCGTTTCGACGACTCATACCCGCTGCTCTGTTGCAGTCTATTCGACTAGTCCTCGGCGGTGGATCTAGCTTATACCTGCGGAGAGTTCCCTGGCGGTGATTGCTCTCCCGAAACCGTTGTTCGATGTCCATTCCGCTGTAAGACGGTCATGATAGATATCACACTGGGTTGCTGCGGACCCCCACAGATAAACATCAATTTTGTGTATTAACAATATGTTATTTTCAATTTGTTAGGAAACAAGATTTGAAATTTCAATATGAACTAGGAAAATATATTTTTCTTCGCGGACTCCCAGCAATGCTTTCGCGGCCCTCTAGGGGCCCGCGGACCCCAGGTTGAGAATCACTGATCTACATCATATCTTTGTTTACTGCGTTCCACGTCTCTACGTCGCTTGACATTATCCGGGTTGATGTCCGGTCCTCCCGTTTTAAGTAGCTTCCTGCACGTCACTTCAAACCTCGGACATTCAAAGACTCTCCTGGGACATTCAAAGACGTCAAACCTCGGACATTCAAAGACGCTCCAGGCACAGTGTTGACGTTGCGTACCCACACCGATGAAGATACTCCTTAAGTAGCCGTGGCTCGGTAGGAGCTGTTTCAGGTGGAAGGTCATCTCTCCGTGCTTTCTATTGACCCACGTCGACAGGTTTGGATGAGCCGGTAGGTCCACTTTCCTTTCTCCGTATTATCCCATTCCTGCTGCTACGTCACCATCGAATCGATTGTCATCATCTTCCTCACGTTTCTGACGTTTCATTGATTGTAGCACTTGATATCCTCCGTCAGGGTAATGCAGATGGGGATCATCTCGGCGTCAAGGCATACTGCCTCCGGTACGCAATCGCAACTCGTACGACCAGCAGTCGAAGCGTCCTGTTCAGCTTTTCGCGGTTTCACTTGGTTTTCAGCGCCGCACCCCCACCAAGAGCCCCATATCGCAGTATCGATGACGAAACACTAGATAAAGACCCGAAATTTCGCGTGTGCATTCAACGTTGTTGTTTAAGCTCAATCAGTCGTCGATTATCACTCCCAATTGCTTCAGTGCACGCTTCGATGCATTCACCTGCCCTTCGATGGTGATCTGTATCCGCTGAACCGCTTTGCAGTTGCTGGCCAACAACAAATCCGTCTTGTAGTAAGCTATTTGCAGCTTGGCCGTTCATCTAGCACTCGATCGCATCGGTTGTCTCCGTCACCGACACCTCCATTTCTTCAAGTGTCTCACCGTTAGTGAGACATTGTCCACGAAACCAACGATTTTCAACGAGTTCTATCGAAAAACTTTTATTTTTTATTACGAGTTTTTCATGAAAACCACAAAATGACTTTCGTTGGCTTATTACGAAACAGCTACATTCAGCAAACGAGTCGTTCGCTGTTATATACGAATATCTTTATAATATTTACGAGCACCATTCGTCAAACCGTCCACGTCAAAAGAGCAATATGGGGCCATTATTGCTATGCGTCAGATAATTGTTATTGTCTGACTATTTATTAGTCGTATCCGTGTCCGCCGGTTGCAAGAAGATTTCCTGAACCTGTTTCGCTTCCAGTTGATTCAGAATCTGGAGCAGTACAGAATCAGTTGAGCCGTCGCGAACTGCTCGTTGATTTTGTATGAATAATTTTGAATTTTTCTCTGCCGGAGCAATATCGGTGCTGTCAAACATCGATCCTAAAAGATCGAATGCGACCAATGAAATCGTTTGTAATATACATAAACGTTTATTAAAATAAACGAAACATTTCGAAAAATAATGTCGATAACTTTCGTGCAATGTAAACTAAATAAGTAAAATTTACGAAAACTTTCGTTCATCAAGCGGCCATTTCTTCGTACCAAAATAAAATCGATTTGGCCACATCGATTTTTTTAAGTAAAAAAACGATGTTGTCAAACATCGATCCCAAAAGATCGACTGAAAACAATAAGAGGTTAATAAATACAAAAACTTTTCTAAGATAAACGAAAAGATTTCGTGCGACCAATGAAATCGTTCGTAATATACACAAACGTTTATTAAAATAAACAAAACATTTCATTTCATTCACGAAAAATAATGTCGTTATCAACGATAACATTCGTGCAGTGTACATTAAATGTGTAAAATTTACGAAAGCTTTCGTTCACCATACGGCTATTCTTGTTCATGAAATGAACGAAACTTACTATTTACAATGCACGAAAATACTTCGTTGCAGAAAACGACGAATGAATTCGTGCATTGGATGATTCATTATATTCACGAATTTATATTATAAGTGCATGGTACATCCCATTCCAAAGTGTTGGACAGAGAATGGAGCCCTGAGTAACACCCGCTGCGACTCACATTGCCTTCTGCCCTTTTGTTCGTCTGGTACAGCAGTGCTCTACTCTGGAAGTAGCTCTTCAGGATCTGGCTCATTCTTTTATGCCACGCTGCAGCATTGGTCTATACGAGGCTGGATGGCCCGGTGACTTCCCTGACTTTGGCAGCAACATCAGTTTCTGCACCTTCCTCATTTCGGGGATTAGCATCGTCTAAAGACTTCCGCAGTAGCATCCTGAGCATGTCCGGATATGCCAGGATCGCAGCTTTCAGCGCCACGGTTGGTATTCCATCCGGACTGGGGGTTTTCTTTGATTTTAGTCACATCGACGCGTCTTTGAGCTCGTCGTTAGTCACTTGCATTCGACTGTGTTACCTCCTTCTTCTTCGCCGTACGGTGTCGGTGACCAGGTTGTTGTATCGTGATTCGGGAAGAGACCCTCAACGATTATCTTTAGCTTACCCGGACATATTTCGGCTGGAGTCGACGGACCCTCGTCTTCGTCATGTCGACTCAGTACGCATCCCCCAGGGATTGGTGTTTATTTCTCAGCACAGCTACTTATGGCAATTGGCTTGCTAAGCTTGATCTCCTGTTTTAAAGAGTCCCTACCTTCTAGATACGTCGCTTGCGCGCCTCTCTCACTCTCCGATCTTGCGCTCTGAGCCCGCCATCTGGCTCTAAGACAAACAGCGTGTAGCGTACTGAGTTACTCATTTAAGCAGTAAGCTGCACGCAGTCTAGTGCATGGCCCTAGTTTTCGTGACATTGTAACGTCACAAGCCGTCACAATCCTTCTTGTTAGGCGTCAGCCGTATCAACGTACTTGATTCCGTTGTTCGCCGAAGTAATTCAACAAAGAGGTTTTCGTTAAAGGCTTTCGTCTTCCACTTTAGCTTGCTGCCCGTCCTTCTTCGTGCTGCAGCAGGGTTCCATTGGCCGATGCGGTAGCGAATCGCCTTGTGGTCGCTAAGGGGGTACTTCTCGCACACTCTCCAGTCCATGTTCGCCATCAGTCAAGGACAACAGAATGTGGCGAAATTTCTCTCGGTACCGATATCCGTTTCGTGAACCATTAAGCTCCTAGCTACTCGCTTCGCCGCGATCTACTTGTTATAGTCCTCGGCGGTTGAGCTAGCCTCCACAACGTGCCGACAGATAGGTGTCGAGTGTGCAGCCAATTTTCACTACAAGGAAATATTTTCACAAGATAACTTTTGCAAATGAAACTTTGAGAACTTTATTTAAAATATTAGGCATATTTTTGTTTAACATATTAATTTTTTTCAAATTTCTCCAAAATTTTTCGGTGGGGGTTTCGTCTCCAACCCCCCCCCCCCCTTCCGCTACTACGCTACTGCCCCATTTTCATCGACCAATCACTTACCATAACAGAACTAGCCAATGCCAAAACGTTTCTCGTCCGACTCACCCAGCAGGATGGATACGCCGAAATAAAGCAACTGGAGAAGGAAAACACCGTGCCGAAGCAGTCCACATTCGCCGAATGACCCCATTTTTCGACCCAGAGATTGTTGAGAGTGGGAGGTCGTTTAAATCTTGCCCAGTTACCCTATCAAGCAAAGCACCGTGCGCTTATTCCCACCAATCCGTTCACTCGACTATTCGCTGAACATTTTCATCGGCGGCGGGCGCCTGCTGCTCACTACGATTCGCGAAGAATTCTGGCCACCCCGCGGCCGTAGACTGGTTCAAAGTGTAGTACGAAATTGCTTCCGTTGTACTCGCCTTAATCCAATACTTACCCAACAACAAATCGGTCAGTTACCTGCCCAGCGTGTGATCCCAAGTCGTCCATTCAGCATCACCGGTGTTGACTATGCTGGCCCATTCTACCTTCGTCCGATACACAAACGTGCCGCATCTGCAAAAACTTACCTGTGCCTCTTTGAATGCTTTTCGACCAAAGCAATGCATTTGGAACTAGTTAGTGATTTGTCCACTCAAGCATTCTTCTGTGCCCTGCGACGGTTTATCGCTCGCCGTGGGCGGCCCACACACATCCACTCAGACAACGGGATGAATTTCGAGGGAGCAAAAAATGAGCTGGCTGAACTATTTGTAAGATTTCATAACCGTGCTGAACAGGCTGAAATAGCCTCTGTTTGTGCCGAGGAATTTGACACCACCCAAGGCACCTCACTTTGGCGGCTTGTGGGAGGCAGCAATCAAAATAGCCAAAAAACATTTGTACCGACAGCTCGGTTCATCTCGCCTTACGTTCGAGGTATGTGTACCGTGCAAACACAAATCGAAGCGACCATGGATAGCCGACCATTGCTTCCACTTTCGGAGGACCCCAACGACCTAGCTGCATTGACACCAGCGCACTTTCTCGTCTGTTTATCACTGCATGCCCTGCCCGACCCAGATTTAATGAACGTACCTGCCAACAGACTCGACCACTATCAACAGCTGCAAGTGCATGTGCAGCAATTTTAGTCGCACTGGAAGAAGAAGTACCTGCAAGAGCTGCTGAAAGATACCCGTGGATGGAAACGCAACAACGAAATTGTTCCGGGGAAAATGGTCATCATAGTCGACGAAATGCAACCACCGATTCGATGGCCACTCGCCCGCATAAAAGTAGTTTTTCCCGGCAAAGATCATCTTGCACGAGTTGTTTTGCTTCGTACAGCTCGTGGCATCATCACTCGTCCGATCGCTAAAATTTGTCTACTACCTTACTCTACGGTGGCATCCGAAGCAGAAAAACATCCAGCAACGATCAGTGACACACCAACAACCTAACGGAGTTCGGATAGTTCATGTAATTTAGGTTAAAATCTCTAAAAACTGTTTCAAATTAAGAGCAAAATTTTTTGTGAACTAACTGTAAGAATTTATGCTGTTTGTTTACGTTTTTGTGTTGAACATATTCGTTCAAGGCGGCGAGTATGTTGGTTCACGCAATAGTATTTGGCCCCAATGCGTGAGAAGTTCTTTTCTCACGCAACGATTGGTGCTACCGGGCACCAGTTATACCGGTTTTTCTAGCCATTCTGGCAACCGGGTAATGATCAGCAGTAGTGAGCAAACATTAGCTCACTCTATGAGCGTGACTAGCATTTCAGTCTAGAATAAACCTGCATCGAAAGTGGATCACCTTTTCGAACCTGAAAACTAGTGTACGTTTAATAAAATAAAGTTACTATGTGCAAGGTGTAAGCTGTATGTAGGCGATTAAGGGCAGTGTTTAGTACAGTGATAAAGTGCAGTTTAACTAGCCCGAAAACTCCTGCGCTAAATTCTTCGCTGTGTGTTCGGTGCATCTGATAGCAGTCACCGTAAGTTTTCGCAGCTTCTCGTGCGGTTCTGTTTTATGCTCGCCTTAATTGCAAGCTGCTATTCGGTGGTCGTCGTTTTGCTGCTGCTCGGCGGTAATTTTGGATCACCAAGTAACATTGCATGCTGCAAGTAGGGTACGTGTACCTGTAGTGGCCTTCATCCTACCGGAAAATTCTGGTGATATCGAAGAAAATCACAATGTAGGGGTAAGCGACATCAATGGGAAACAATTAAAGTTGCAAGAAAATGTTTCAATTGTTTCGGAAAAAACACGGAACAAAGTTATGTAACTCGACGAAAACATGTCAAAAATACAATGGTAAGCATCACACAATGCTTCATAGGGAGGCATCTTCCAAAACGGAGCATGTTCCAGATGCACAAAGAGGAAAAGATGCTACGCAAGCATCCACCAGCACGACAGCGTGACTAAGCCAAGAAGAATATGTCTTCTTGGGAACAGCAATGATTTATGTACTCGGAAAATCCGAGTGGCACTCATTTAGATGTTTATTGGACTCGAGCATCCAAGTGGAAACGATTAACGAAAAAGCTTCTCGCGCACTAGGAATCCCGCAACACCCTATCAACGTAATGATTAACGGTATCACCGGACAATCACATGCTAAGCGGGGCATTAAAACGATAATTGTCTCACACGTTCACAGTTACCAAGAAGAAATCGAATTGATGATCGTTCCCAGAATCCTGGATGACCAGGAATCAGGAATCAGAATATATTGGCTCAAATGGCACGTTCCCCGTACATAGTCGGGGATTTGTGCCTTTGCTCCAGCACCGCATCACTGGCTGCATCGACCTGCGGCAAAATCGAATCGAATTATCCACAAGATGAATTATCCAAATTAATCGAGAAATTTTGGCGTCTTGAAGAGTCTGGCGTAAAGGACTGGGAACCAAAAGAAATTGATGAATGCGATGCAGAGTCGCACTTTCGCAACACTCACAAAGTTGTTGCAGACGGCAGATTTATCACGAAAATCCCGTTACGGGGGGAGTCATCACAAGTTAACAAGAGGTTCATGCCGCTCGAGCGGCGACTTAGACAGAATCCAGGGCTGTACAATACAAAGCCTTCATGCAAGAATATGAGGATATGGGGCATATGGTACCCACCGCCGCAGAGGACCTTCACAAGGTTGAATACTTCATTCCGCATTCATGCGTAGTGAAACCAGATTCCACTTCTACTAAGGTGAGAGTACTGTTCAACGCTAGTGCCAAGACGACTAGCGGGATATCCCTCAACGATATTTAAATCGTGGGACCCACCATTCAAAGAGAATTGTTCGATCAACTGATCGAATTCAAAACACACGACAAGGTACTGATGGCCGATATAGCTAAGATGTATCGGCAAATACTGATTGCAGATCAAGACACTTGGTTGCAATGCATTCTGTGGCGAGACAGCCCACAAAAACCACTGAAAGCATACAGATTGATGACTGTCACGTATGGTGAAGCATCTTCTTCATTTTTGGCCTGTAGGGCACTGCACGCAGCAGCCGAAAAATATCGAGAGATAAATCCAAAAATCGCTAATATTTTTCAACAATCATTTCACGTTGACAACCTTATGATCGGAGCATCAACCACTACGGAGTTGATGAGCATGAAACAACACATTGAACAGGCATTACTGCGCCACGTATTTCCGCTACGAAAGTGGGCAGCAAACGACATGAGCGCTCTGGCAGGGATACCAGAACAAGACTTGGAGCCTCTGATCCAAGTCGGAGATCAGAAGGTTATCAAAAAATTAGGTGTTGCCTGGAATCCTAACAAAGACGTATTCCAGTTCATCAGTGTCAACGCAACAAGCAAGGCCTTGAAAGTCCTCACCAAGAGACAAATGGTCTCCAAAATACTAAGGTTATACGATCCATTGGGCTTAGTACAACCCGTGATCGTAACAGCAAAACTTTTTATGCAAGAGTTATGGACTTACAATATTAGTTGGGACGACGAAGTTCCAGACTACGTTTCCAATGCATGGATGAAGTATGAGGCATCACATGCCGAACTGAAACACATAGAAGTACCTCGGATGACGATTCCGAGCCAAACAATCGTGCTAGACTTGCACGGATTTAGCGATGCATCTGAAAAGGCGTACGGTTGCGCCATCTATCTGCACTCATTCGATTTGAGGGGCAACGAAAGCACAAAATTGTTGTACGCGAAAGCAAGAGTGACTCCACTGAAAAAATTCATACTACCTCGCCTAGAGCTCTTGGCGGCGCACAGAGGCGTAACTTACTTCAAATCCTGGCCAAAATAGAAAAAAATATTATTTTTGTTTATTTGTCCATATTTTCAGATTAAAGTGTATTAAAAAACATACTCTAACGTTTGGCTTAAAAAGAAAAGCGTTTTCGTTTGATGATTTGTGTATGCAATTTTTAGAAATCAGTGATTTTTTACACATTTTATTAGCTTGAAAGCCATTATTCCTCAATTTTTCAGATTTCTCAAAAATTAATTACCCAAAGTCAATATATAAATCAAAATCGTGATTTTCATTGCAAACTCCAGCAACTAAAATTAATTGGGGTCAATTTTAGCTTTTTTTTTTTGCCATTTTTGGGTAGGTTTTATAAAAGTGCTCACTTTTTCCAATTTTCCACATATTCGTTAGTGAAAAAAGTACCTTGTCGGGCAATGTCGGGTAAATCTGTTAAAAGGAGAAGCTTATTTGGTGTGTCCATTAACTTTTTCACGAAAAAAAACATTCCCAAATTATCCCATCCGGATTCTTACAGCTGTTTGAAAATGTCGTGTTTTTTGCTCAAATTAAAGAGAATACAATTAAAAAAATCAGTATTGGGGCTATTTAAAAGATCTTATATGAAAAGAATAATTTGAGACGGCGCCGGTGGTTGAGTGGTAAGCGTGACCACCACTCGTTCCAGTTGGCCTGGTTCAATTTCAGCCAAGGTCATTGAGATTTTTCTGAGGTGAAAAATCTATGGTGACGTCTTCCTTCGGAAGGGAAGTAAAGCCGTTGGTCCCCGGTCCATGAGTTGATGGATCGATATCTAGTCCAGAAGTGACGTCACCTCTCTGGCGTCGGTAAAGAAGAAGTAGTATCCAACTTCTATACACCGGATTCTGTTTTTGCACGCACTTTTTTTGCACGGTTTTTTTTTGCACGACTTTTTTTGCACGGTTTTGCAAAATAATACGTTTTTTATGTATAAAATACCTATTTCGATATACAAGTTTAATGATTTGATCATCCCGTGAAAAAAAAACCGTGCAAAAAAAATCCGTGCTATCCGTGCTGCCAATGTGTAAAAATCGCGTATTTTTCAATTTTAGGAAATGAATTGTTATTCAAAATTCAAGTTATGGTAGTTGAAAATCAATAATGTTGGGCAATGGTTTTTATAGGATTGTATGCTTTTTAGATATCATCAAATAATATTCCGATTCATATATCACATCGCATTGGCAATGGAGCAATTGGTATATTGCCATGTTCCCTCGAGTAGTGCCACTACACAAAGTATATTAATTTTGCCTTTTCAGCTTGATAAGCTAGAAACTGGTAGCGGAGATTTTAATATGCAGGGATACGCAATACGTATTGTTTGGTCTGAGTAGATAACGACTGATGTTTCTTTTTACCAACCCATTAGTGATCTCTGATTAAATAGAGCTTTCAAAGAGTTAGGGACAGGCACAGGTCTATTTTTTACTGAGATGGGACAAGTTGGTGCTGGACCTGTGGCCTTCGTCTGGTATGATCCATTCTCGTTGGTACGGATGTGTTCATGACTGGTTTGTGGATGAGTGGTCCTACTTACAAGTGAATTGATCACTTCGCTTGGGTGGAGATATATGTGAATTCTGCTAGCTGTCGAGCTTGGATATGTTAGCTGGTTCCAAGAAAATGTGCAGGACTGGCACCTACGAGAATGTTGATTGTTTCACTCGAGCTTTGGTTCTTGGAAATAACAAATCGCTTTCTCGGTGTGATATGTTCGAGTTGAATGCTCAGTGGTATAAATGTGCATTCGGTTCGAGCAGATTGAGTCGTTTGGAGGATTAGTGGTCTCTGAGAGCAGATGTGAATAACTCTGAAGTATCCAATAAAGGGAGATTGTATCTGTGGAACTGAAAAATATTGTCACTACTCTAGCTTATTGGTACATCATAACAACTACCAATATCGACTATTTAGAACAGAAATTTTCAAATTCTGTTATAAGATCGAGAAGAAATATAGCACAGTTGTAGTGAATAAAGTATTTGCGAATAAGGGCCAATACTGCTGGCATCTTTTATCATATTTATTAATAGTCGATTGATCCGCTTCAGACCTAGGAGACGAAAGAAAAGAATAGGAACAAGACAAAAGGCGGTTCTAATTCTAAATTGGTTTAGTATAGATACAGACGACTCAAACGCACTGACAGGAGAAAATTTTTCAAAATTAGACAAATTAGAGGACATCACACTTTTTGAGACACACATGCACAAAACTTTATCGTCCTCCTAAAGATCGGTGTTTAATTGGCAGATAGTCGCCATTTCGTACGATTTTGCAAAGTTTGCCTCGCGGGACGGACCGATATCCACCCAGGCACAGGTTGCAGTCGTTAAAAAAACTAGATTCGCTAAGTGTAAAGTAGCGAATTTTCAGCTTTTCAGGAAAGAATTTTTCATCAAAGTGCAGTTTTGGAAATTTTAATTGCAAAGAAGGGGTCTGTCAACATAGCAAAATGGCAATTGCTGCCTCTTATCAGGAAAGAGTATTTAATTAAGTAAAAGCCAATCAATAGGCCGTTGAAAATTGACAATTTCTGACATTTCAATTGCGCAAGAGAGGTTTGTATCAAAATGATTTTTTTTCCTTTCATGAAAAATCTTTTAATGAGAAGATAACCATTTACATGAAACAATCGCAAAAAATGACAATTTTGATATTGTTGTCCCAGAATCGAACAATGTTTCGTACCAAACTGTATATGACCGCATACTGTTCGAAAGGTCTAGTTTTCTTCGTTCAAAAAATGTTACAAAACCGAAAATCGGCTGAAAATGACAACGTAGCCAATTTTGTTGTGGCAAAGGTCCCAAAAAAATGTTTTTTTGCTTCAAAATTCCGTGTGTACATTACTTTGTATCGCATTTGCTATACTAGTTCATTTTAAAATTTTAAAATCGCTGTAGCACAGTGTAATCTACAAAAAGTTAACAAACTCTAAATAGTTGAAACATTTTACCATTTTAACTATTGCTTTTCAACGGACAATAACTTCTTTTGAAGATAAAAAAATTTGCATTTTTCTAAAAAAAACCTCGAAAAATTAAAAAACTTCTATTGGGCACATTGACAGCCCCCTTGTGCATTTAAAATGCCCAACAGTATTCATTGTTAACAGTTATGTGCCCAACAAAAAAAACACCTTTAACAGGCCAACGTGGGTACCCGGGTACCCACAATTTGAAATGCTCATAACTATGGCTTCCTTTAACCGATTTGGACACTTTTAGATGTTTTGGGTTCAGAAACTCGTCCACTTTTTGATTCTGTAAAGTTGAACCGGATGAATGGATCTGGTTCTTGGTAATCCGGATTTTCCGGGTAATGTTCCAGTACTAGGGTATGATTTGTAAATTTTAATAATGTCCTAGCAATATTAGTATCAAAACTCTTCAAATTGTCTCGGAAGTCTGTTATTTATTGTTACGGTATCCTATGGCAATTTAAAAAATGGAATTGGAATGGAATGGCCACTCACGGCCCCACGGGAACCTGCTCCGAAATGTCCGTTCCGGGGTGAAATCACCAAATGGTTCTAAAACCACGAGGTACAGCCTACTGATACAATTCCAAGAATTTTGATACCCATATTGCCAGTATTCCATTGAAGTTCACAAATAGTATCCCAGTACTGGAACCTGCTTCCGGAAATCCGGATTCCCGGAAACCGAATGAAGTAACCCGATTCATTTTTACCACGTCCAATAGCGGATGAGTTCTTGAATCCAAAACACCTAGAAGCATCAAAATCGGTTGGAAATTACCTTAGTTATTGGTATTTCAGTTTTGTGGGTACCCGGGTACCCACGTCGGCCTGTTACGTAGTAAAAAAATTCAGGAGCCCCTCCTAACTCCCTCCCTTACTATATCAACAATATTATTAACCCAAAAGCTTGACTTAGTGAAGTTCTAAGATGTCGCAAAGTTTCGATTTCCAGCTATGGATAAAACATGGGAATTTTATTAATTGAAACCTAAAAAGGTACCCGGATACCGCGTCGGATACACAACGGTTAAATACGATAACCAAATAGCTATTAATAAAAAAATTCAGATTTTTTTTACACGGTTTCTCAAAATAACACGGATTTTTTTTGCACGGTTTCTCAAAATAGCACGGATTTTTTTTGCACGGTTTCTCGAAATAACACGGATTTTTCTGCACGGTTTCTCAAAATAACACGGATTTTTTTACACGGTTTCTCGAAATAGCACGAATTTTTTTTACACGGTTTCTCGAAATAACACGGATTTTTTTACACGGTTTTTTTTTGCACGGAACGCATCCCCCGTGCAAAAAAAGAATTTGGTGTACTTACTAACAAATATCCTCCTCCCGTGATATTTGTGGAGTGCGCAGTAGTATATACGGCCTCTAGCAGAAGCAAGTGTCGGACTAACCATTCCTGCACTTTCCTCCCAATATACGTCAGGAGCGTGGCCGGCGCCGGTATTGGTTAATAAACAATTTAGAAGTACCAGGAGTTGCACATTGAAAGATGTTTCAACTTCAGCTAGTCCAGATCGATAACGGAGTAGCGGCCAGGGTGGTCGCACAAGCTCAAGCTTATATGGCAAGAATGATTTGATTGAGTTCCCCGTATTATTTTTTGTTACATTGCGTTCATTAACCAAATTGAGCTGTTATGACCATATAATAGCCATATATAGCCATATAAGAACTCCGCTAGCGAATGACGGATCTCAATAGTGGCATGTCTGTAATAATATACGTACATGGAACTATTGAGAACCAGAGCTACAGGTCCAAAGCCCTGGTAAAGGAGGATGGTTGTGATGATCTGAGCCGAGGTCACCACGTAGAGCAAGGTAGGTCATAACCCCAATTCCAAGGCGTGAAGCGACCCGTGCCGAGGGATGAGTGATCGAGGGGGTGAAAAAGATGCTCGATCGTTAACGGAGCCTGTGGGGTACCTGGGCAACCCCCGCAGTAAGCGTCCCTTACCACGTTAATGCGAAGCTCTGGCGTGGCGGACATTTATTCTCGCGCTACTCGTGGGATCTGATATGGAGAACAAAAACAAAAATAGTAAACAAACGGAGGTGCCAAACCCCTTCGCTAGAGGTGGTTTGGCGAGGTCTCCCCCGTGGGGAGAGTAGTGGAGCGATGAGTGCTGCATCTGAAAGCACCAGTGACCCCCCAGCAGCGGTAGGAAATAGCCCTACCAACGCACCGGACGGGCCATTATCGGCGATGCGCAAAGTGGTGGAGCAGCTCGATGCAATAATCGAGTACACTAGCGCAAAGCAAAACATAAGCAAGGAGTTAAAGCAGAGTCTCCTGGAACTCCGGAAACTGTTCGTGTCGCAAGACAGAAACAGCAGGCTTATGCCAAGAGGGTGGAATGTCGGGAGAAGTCCGACAGAGAAACCCAGACAGGTGCCTCCAAGAGGGAGGGAAAAGAGAAGGTCGATACGGGCACTCAGACAGTGGCCTTCACCTTCTATGGAGCAGCCACGTCGCTCGAAGCGGCGGCCGAGTTCCCCTCGAAGGGAAAAGGCAAGGGCAATCGCAAGACGTTGTCGAACGCGAAGCGCCCTAGGAAGTCGCCAGGCGAGGGTGCAAAAACCGACACCACACGGCGTGCAACCGTTAAGGTCAAACGCCGTCTGGCCGAGGTAAGCGAGGGCGAGAGTGACCTTGCTGAGCAGAGCGTTGGTACCAGCAACCCGGCGCGACCGGGGCAGGGGGACCCAAACCCCTGGACGCTGGTCACCAAGAAGAAGCCGGCACCGACACCGGAGGTACCGCGGCCCGCGAAGAAGGCCAAGGACAGAGGCGAGGCCTTGTGGTTAAAAACCGACAAGGACAAATACGCCGATGTCCTAAAGTCGATGAAGGCGGCCGAAAGCCTTTCGGCCCTTGGGCAAGATGTGCGTAGCGTGAGACGCACCAACACGGGAGAAATGCTTCTGGGGCTGAAGCGAGGCGCACAATCTAGTGCGGTATACAAGGCCTTGGCCCAAGAGGTCCTTGGTGAGGGCACCCAGGTCAGGTCGCTAGGGGCGGAAATGACTCTCCAGTGCAAGCATCTGGACGAGTTCACGACCGCAGAAGATGCCGTCACAGCCGTTAAGGAACAATGCGACGTCACAATCGAGCAGGCCTCTGTGCGATTTAGAGATGGACCCTCTGGCACCTAAGTAGCCTATCGCTGGCTACTGAAGGCGGATACCAAAAAGGTAACCGAGAAAGGGAAGCTGAAGATCGGCTTGTCGGTATGCCCTATTAGCATACCCCAGCCGCCTTCAGTGGATAGGTGCTATCGGTGCCGTGAGTCCGGCCACAAAGCCTACGAGAGCAAGGGCATAGATAGGAGCAAACTATGTCGTCGCTGCGGCGAGGAGGGACATAAAGAGCGGGGTTGCACTAAGGCACACAAGTGCCTTATCTGCACCGCTAAGAAGCAAGCCCATAAACATGCTATGGGCGGACCTTCGTGTCCCTTCGGTGAGTTAAATAAGAAGAAGCCGTGAACGTCACACAGCAAAATCTTAACCATTGTGCAGCAGCCCAACAGCTGCTGTGGCAGTCGGTCTCGGAGTCGAGGACAGATGTCGCCCTCTTATCAGACCCGTACCGCATCCCTGCCGGCAACGGCAGTTGGGTATCGGACGGGTCTAGAATGGTGGCAATCTGTACAACGGGACGGTTCCCGGTTCAAGAGGTAATACACTCCTCTGCCGAGGGGGTGGCGATTGCCAAGATCAATGGTGTGTTCTATTGCAGCTGCTACGCCCCACCAAGGTGGCCAATAGAACAGTTCAACCAGATGATCGACAGGGTCTCGTCAGACCTAGTGGGCCGGAAACCGGTAGTCATAGCGGGAGACTTTAACGCCTGGGCAGTGGAGTGGGGCAGCCGCTGTACAAATAGCAGGGGTCAAGCGCTAATGGAGGCGCTTGCGAAACTCGATACTGTCCTAGCTAATAATGGCTCCGCTAGTACATTCCGTAGAAACGGAGTGGAGGCGTGGATTGACGTAACATTTGCTAGCCCGAGTCTGGCTCCAGGCATGGAATGGAGGGTAGACGAAGGCTACACCCACAGCGATCATTTAGCAATCCGCTTTAGGATCAACTATTGTTTCCGCGCGAAGGAAACGGAAACGAAACGATTGGCAGCTGGCACCTAGAGACGTCCTTTCGTGGAATTGGTTCTTTTACTGAGATAAACTTCTTCAGACTTTAGGCTAGTGCTCTACGATATGAGAGCCGGCGCTTCTAAAGTGGAATTGTTTTACATCAATATAAGAACAGTTCTTTTAGCGCTGAGATAGACGTTGAAATCAAAATAGACTAGTATCTCACTGCAAGTGGAGACCTATATTACTATTACGGATTTCAAAACGGTTTTCGCAGCGAAAGAACATTTAAAACCGTATAGGGAGAATTTCGGTGTGTATACCACGACGCATCGATTAAGACTAACCGAAATATTCTAACTTTATTAACAATCTTTGGCCTTATATACTAGTTCCTAGCCTAACCAAATAGACCTCTTGCATTGATTACATTATTTGGTAGGCAAACATTTCCCGTATGCATCTCATGCTCTGGTTCTATTTTTAATTCTGTTTTCTTCACCCACGCATGGCTGAGGGCTAGCGCATGGTTTGTTTTTGTTTATACTTTATTTGAGACGTTGCACATTGCAACGTTTGACTCGTCGCGCGGTAACATTCCGGCCCCTGTAAATTGATATGATTTACAACAATATGAGAGCGACGATGCTAATTAATTCACTATTATTATTATTGTTATCATTACAAATCATTGCATATAATTATAATATTTTTGACACAAATAAGATATTCATACTGTTCCAATACATGGGTAGAGTTGTCCTCTGTATGGTGATGATGCTTCAGCTTCTGGTGGGTTTACTTCTAGTGGTGTTGTAGTAGCGCGTTGATCGACTCGATCTGATGAATGTTGTAGATTCTTGATTGTGCTTCTATGGGCTAAAAACGATGTCATGGAATCCCAAAAAGCAGCAATCAGTTGCCATCCGAAACCGTAGATATCGTATAAAATTCTTCCGTGCATTACCGTATCTATGATGAACTTGAAGGCGCGTCCGATAGCATATAACCCGATGATAGTGGAAGTCAAATTACCTAACCAATTTGACCACGACTTAAGTTTGCTCCAATATTTATCGATCGCATTGTCGATTATTTCCCCCGATATCAAGGCGTCGAAATGAAATCCTTGTCTATCTGGCACCTGCCCCGACATTATTTTATGAAGTACATTTGATGCTATACGTCGATCTCCTTGCTCATATATCAGATTACGCATCTTCTGAACGCTGTCAGTATCATACACACCGCTCTCCATCAAATTGGGTAGTGGCGTATAACTCCATTTTGTTATGATGTCTGTTGTTAGTTTTTGTGGAGCAATAGTTTCCCTAATTTTTCCATCTATCGTGTACCATCGTCCTCCAAATTGAAACTTAGCTGGCATTAACGGAGTACATTCGATTTCTGTTCCTCTTGGTCGTAATGTTCGTGTAACTGGTGTTAAAAACATGGTTTCGTTCCCATATTTAACTGGTATCTCCTGATAACATCGCTCTGTAGCAAATGGTTTCACGTACACAGGCTTACATTCCAAAACATGCAAAACCTCGCCAGTTACAACTGCAGTAAATCCCGATCTTTTCATTATACTTGTAACAAATTCCGTCGGATTCAGACGAGCTAGAGTTAGCTTCGTTTCTAATAAAGCTTTATCTATTTTACACATTTCTGTCATTACAGCATTGTAGACATCGTCCAATTTTTGCCCGATGTAATTTTCAACCATAGTTATCTTGGAGTTGAAATATGTAAATAGATCATGATTCTTAGCATTAGTTGGTTTCCGGTGAAATGGTGACTTAAATTCCGAAACTTCTAGAATGAATATTCTTGGATGATCGGTACTATATCCATTATAGCCACAGATTTTTGAAGCACCTTTAGTCCTAATCGAAAACAAATGTTTGTCAGATACTGACGTGTATACAGCTTGCCGACTTTGCTGATGTTGTTTGGAGTCTACGTTCATCGTTTTATTTACAAAGCCTTCGTACAAAATCTCGAATTCTGAATCCTCACATCGTTGATTAAGGCTAATGTCCCATGTTGTATACCCGTCTTCTGAATCTAAACATTTTCCGTGTGAATAAGGACATATAACTCCGTGTCGTAAGATAATCTGATCATTTTCATTATCAATAGCCGCAAGGTAGTTGTACAATGCGATTTCGTATTCGTAGTACACTAACGCGTTTGTCCATGTATATTCAGGAGTGCTGTATACTCCTCCACTGCAGCTACTTCCAGAGACGTGGCCCACTATGAGAGTTTCGCCTCTAGTTGTACTGTTTCGCTTGATCTCACGAATTCTACTGTTGTGAGTCAATGTGACGGCTCCGACCATGTGAGTGTTCCTACATTCTTCTGAGGTGAACTCTTTTACTATATACGAGTAACTTCTTTCGTAATCTGAAGTATGGGAGTGCATTCCACAATGTCTAATAGATCGTTTTATTATGACCTTACATTGATACACCATCACAAATCCCTTAGTGCTGCGCTGTAAGACTTGTATCGGTACTTCCGTTATACTCAAATTTTTTGACAACGGCAAGCATGAAGAAACGTCCATCAATGAATAGCTGGTTAAATTTACTTCCGGATGTCCGCAGTCGTAAGCTATTAACCCGTGCATGGGCTCTCCAAATGCTAGTGCTAATAAGTATAATAGCGTCATCCCAACCATCGGCCAATAAGGTGCTCTAATAGTAGTATTTCCTTTTTTATACTGTGTTTTAGGCTTTGAAATCTTATCCCGAATTTGTTTTATGACATCAACATCGATTTTCTGTCGCTTTCCCCAGTAGTCAAAATTCACCTTTGCCTTTTTTATAATTGAAGGATCCGGTTCATCCATTTCAATATTTCCAGGGTTATGTATAGCTTCAATGGTATGTGGGTCAAAATGTTGCAGCCTTTTGACTTGTTGAAACTTTCTTTTGCCGGTCTCAAGTGGTGCTTCTCTATGGTGATTTATGACAACGGTGTCATGTTCAACATGTTCTTCTTGCTTACTATTGCGTACATCTAGAACTGCTACATTAACTGCTGGTCTTTTGTAAAGCCCTTTACTAGTCTGGATCATAACTGAACGTACTTGTCCATCTGGTGCCTGGAATGCTTGAGTTACTCTCCCTTTTAACCATTTTCCATGAGGGACATTATCGTCTGCGATTAACACAATGTCATCGACCTTTATATTCTCTGCTTTTCCAGTCCATTTGTTCCTTTTCAACAAGGTTGGGATATATTCCTTTTTCCACTTATTCCAAAAATGTCGTGCATAATGTTGCACTAATTTCCACTGTTTGTTAGATAATTCAGATGAAGTGGGTGAGAATGGTGGCACGTATTCACCTGCACGTCCAATCAAAAAATGAAAGGGTGTCAGGACTTCGTCATCAATTCCATCGACAGCAATATCCGTGAGGGGTCTCGAGTTGAGGATGAATTCGGCTTGAATCAAA
The DNA here is from genome assembly GCF_030247195.1 of Topomyia yanbarensis. Taxonomy (NCBI): domain Eukaryota; kingdom Metazoa; phylum Arthropoda; class Insecta; order Diptera; family Culicidae; genus Topomyia; species Topomyia yanbarensis. Next base: position 292,665,841 of record NC_080671.1, on the reverse strand, counting down.
GCTGATCGCAATGTTTCTATTTGAGGTTTTCTATCGCCACAAGCCTTCAATATTTCGTAGAGACAATTTTTTATTATTCTTATTAGTCGTTCCCATATGCCTCCAAAGTGTGGTGCTGCAGGAGGATTAAAGGTCCATTCAATTTCCATAGAGGCTGCCTCCTTACTTCCCATCGTTTTATTTATTTCCAACAATAGTGACTGCATTTCCCTCTCGGCACCGACAAAATTAGTTCCATTATCACTGTATAGATGTTTGATTTTCCCACGCCTGTTTTGGAAATTTCGTAGGCATACTAAAAATGCGTCGGTATCGAGCCTCTCGGCTAATTCAATATGGGAGGCACGTGTTGTTAAGCATGTAAAGATCACTCCCCATCTTTTTTCCACTGATCGTTTTACGGCGACCTCGAACGGTCCAAAGTAGTCCACACCGGTATGAGTAAATGGGTGTGCATATATATCCAAACGACCCATTGGTAAATTGGCCATTTGAGGTGATATTGGTTTAGCCCTCATAATTTTACATTTTTGGCAGTTGAATTTTACCTTTCGTAAAATCGATCTTCCGTATTTGATATAGAATCGTTGGTGTATAACTCCTAATACGGTATTATCACTTTGATGCAGATATTTCTCGTGATACATTTTTATTATAAGCCTGGTCACGTGATGTTTCGGAGGAAGAATTATTGGCTGTCTAGTTGAAAACGGAAGAAAACTAGCATTTTCTAACCGTCCCTTTGCTCGCATCAAACCATGTTCATCGATTATTGGATTTAAACTATCCAAATTACTGGGTTTGCTTAGAATTCCATTTTTTGTTAACTCCTCCATTTCACTAGTGAACGCGTCCCATTGAGCCTTCCGAAAAATAGCTCGTTCCGCGACTTGACGATCCGCATGAGAAATATTTTTCTGGAAGTTATCCTTATCCTTAATCCAATCGGAAAACTTTTTCAGTAAACATGTATGATGTAGAAGGTCCTTCCAATTAGAATATCGGTGCTCTTGTATAAACTCAAGCTCGGGGTTTTCGTAATAATGGGACAAAACGGTACCCTTTATTTCTTCCATAGTGTCCGTTGAGAATTTAGATTTTGGCCATTGACTTTCAGGTTTTCTCAGAAAATCGGGACCAGTCAGCCATATCGAATGATTTTTGTTGAATTTAGTACCTTCATCCGCTGGATTCATGTCCGTAGGCACGTGGCGCCACTGATCCATAGTTGTCGTTTCGAGAATTTCGCCTACCCTGTTGGCCACAAAACAGCTGTACTTCCTGTGATCCGAGTTAATCCAAGACAGAACCACTTGCGAATCGGTCCACATCATGCATCTTACTGGTTTTATCCGCAATTCCTGGCGGATCGTTGCTACTAACCTGGTGCCCAACAACGCTGCCTGGAGCTCTAACTTGGGAGTAGATAGTTTCCTTATTGGAGCTACTCTCGCCTTTCCCGCCAACAATCTAACGCTTGTCGTTTGTCCAAACTCATCCAAACCTCTAATATAAGTAGCGGCAGCATAGGTGTAATCAGAGGCGTCAACAAAAGTGTGCAATTCGAAACATTTCGTTTGTTTAGTAAAGATCCATCTTGGAATTTTTAAATTCTCAGCCCCCTCCATCATTTGTAGCCATTGTTCCCACTTGTTTTCCAGATGGCAAGGTATTTTCTCATCCCAATCAGACAGTTCCTTATGAAGTTCTTGCATGATGATCTTTCCGTGTATCGTTAAATTCGAGATCAACCCCATAGGATCGTAAATGCTCATGATAAATGAGAGCATCTCTCGCATCGTTGGCCTTATTTTCAAACATCTTTTATTGAGATTTAACTTGTAACTAAGACAATCCAAGTTGGTGTTCCAATAGAGACCGAGGATTTTTTCAATTTGTGATTCCTTGTCTTCCAATTCCTTGATCTTTGATTCCTGAATCCTGTCCTTTGGCAGACACGATAATAATGATTTGCTGTTAGACACAAAATTTCTTATGAAGAATCCCGCATTGTTATGGATGCTTATAACGTCCTTTGTTGTATTTATGGCGTCATCGATATCATCGAAACTATCCACGTAATCGTCCACATAATGTTGATTCACTATTGCTTTTGCGGCTTTCGGTTTCTCATTCTTAAACAGATCAGTATTATAATTTTTTACGGCTTGTGCGCAAGCAGGAGAACATGTGGAACCAAATATCATCACTTGCATCACATATATATCTGGCTCTTGTTTTTCATTGCAGTCTCGCCACAAAAAACATTGTTTTCTTTGGTCCTGTTTTATTACTCCAACTTGGCTAAACATTTCCTTAATATCTCCGGCTATAGCAACGCGCCCTTCTCGAAATCTAATAATTACACCAAATGAGGAAGTAGTTGCATCAGGTCCTGGCAGTAATGCTGAATTGAATGAAACTCCTTTAACCTTGGCAGCGGCGTCAAACACTAAACGCGGTTTTGGTGGATTTTTATTTTTATTGATAACAATAAACTGGGGGAGATAAAACATATCACCTGACCACGCGAGAATTTCATCTGTTGTCACTTTCCTAGCATATCCTTTGGTGACATAATCAGCAATGGTATCAATAGTCCAAGTTTTCAATTCGGCATCTGATTTGATCTTTTGTTCCAGGCTAATGAGTCTTTTCCGAGCCATATTGTAGCTATCTGGATACTGAAAATTGTCTTCTTTCCAGAGCAGACCAATTTCATACCTTTCACCAGTGTATGATAATGTTTTATTGATGATGTCCTTAGATCTGGTAAGCTGCTTGGACTCGAGAGGATTGATCGGTGCCCTTACTCCAAAATCCTCAACCGAAAAATATCTTTGCATCATATCTTTCATTAAATGATCTTCCTCTTGAATGACCATTAGATGTTCGCCTGACACCGTTCCAGAGAGATTGCCAAATATCAGCCATCCTAGTTTTGTTTTGATGGCAATTGGCTTATTTTCTCCTCCAATACGTCTTTCCAATGGAAATAACAGATGACTGTGGTTCAATCCAATCAGTATTTTCGGCTTGGCATACTGATAATTGTTGATTGGCAAACCTCGTAAATGAGCAAATTTCTGGGCAAGCTCATCATATTGAACAGACTGAACAGGTAAATTTATCTCCTTTACCGTCCTTACTTCCTTCAACGAGAATTTCTTAGGTGAGCTGCCACTTATTTGCAATTGTACGCGTTTGCTTCCTCTTTCTTCTCTTGAATAATTTTGAGTCCATTTCAATTTCAAGGGCTCCGATTTACCCTTCAGCTGGAGTTTTTCTGATACCTCTTCGTCAAGCAAAGTCAGTGACGAGCCGGGATCGAGGAAAGCATATGTTTGTATTTTACGATCGCCGTTCCATAGTGTAACTGGAACTATTTGGTAAAAAATATTCATCTTCTGTCCCTGATGAATATTAGAGGATCCTTCGTTTGAAGCACTTTGTGGTCCTCGTTCTTCTCTTTTGCCTTTTGTAAAGTTTCTTAACGGGATGTTTTTGTGCAGTAATTTATGATGATTACTTTTGCACCCATTTTCACCGCACTTGCCTTTCATCCAGCAATCCGCAGCTCTATGTTTACTGCTAGCGAGACATTTCATGCATAATTTATGCTTCATGATCAGCTCGTAGCGACTTTCAGGGTTCATTGCCCTAAATTTGGTGCATTTAAATAATTTGTGGGACTCTGCACACATTATACACACAGTCTTATTTTCGTCGTGAAGGTTTATTCTGTCCTTCCTTTCACGATGCTGTGACATTGCGTGCAGTACTCTGCTCGTCTTGGCGTGTGGTTTCAACCATTCGGACAATTCTGTCAATGTAGGCACGCTACGACTGTTCTGTAGATTTTCAGCCCATTTTATTTGCACACTGTACGGTAACTTATTTACCGTTTCTTCTGCTAGCCGCATATCTTGCAGATATTCTGCCTTATTAAGGACCGTCATATTGTTTATGAGATTTTCCAGTGCATCGGAAATCTCTGCTACTGCAAACCTGCTTTCCTTTTTAATCTTTGTCAGGTCGTGCAGTAATTCCTTGTAGACGACGTCTGGTCTACCGAAATTTTGTTCCAATCTTTCCATGATTCGCGGAACATTTCCTGGATCCATCATGAGCGGTTGAATACTCTTAGCAGCATGTCCTCCTATGGTTTGCTGCAGCCGATTTAGATTTTCCATCGGAGTAAATCTTCCTTCCTTTGAAGTTTCGTTGAATATTTTTTTGAATGTTGGCCAGTCTTTCGCTGACCCGTCGAATTTTGGCAACTGCATTAGTGCCTGCCGCTTCAAATATATGGTCCAATCATCGTTTGTCTGACGACTTGGACCAGCATGTTGATTTCCATGCAATGCCTTGAGTGAATCTAGCATTCCACTTAGTAATGCTTCCATACTCGTCTTCTTTTGGGCTGCCTCCATTGATCTTAACTGTTGTTCTATTGCAGAACATTTAAAACAAATCCAGCGCTCTTCCTTGGTTGGCTTTCTATCCAACCCAGCGCATCCGATATGGAACCATCGGTCGCATTCATCGCATGCGACCATATCCTGCGTCGTATCTGGCGCAGTGCATAGGCGACAGTGCCCATTCTTATTTTTGACGAACTGCAGCATTCTGGATATCTCTTTTTTTTTACTTGTTCTCAAATAATCCGGTTGTGTATATTTGATTTTTTTTTTGTCACTTTCACTCTCGTTCTTAAGGGTGACGAGCACACCACGACTTATGATGGTTGTTTAAACCAAACTTTCACTCTCGTTCTTAAAGGCGACGAGCACACCACGACTTAATTCCACGACTTACGCTCGATCTTAGGGCGCCGAGCACACCACAACTAATTCCAAGAGAGGTCTTACCTCCTCTCTGGAGCCACCAATGTTTCCGCGCGAAGGAAACGGAAACGAAACGATTGGCAGCTGGCACCTAGAGACGTCCTTTCGTGGAATTGGTTCTTTTACTGAGATAAACTTCTTCAGACTTTAGGCTAGTGCTCTACGATATGAGAGCCGGCGCTTCTAAAGTGGAATTGTTTTACATCAATATAAGAACAGTTCTTTTAGCGCTGAGATAGACGTTGAAATCAAAATAGACTAGTATCTCACTGCAAGTGGAGACCTATATTACTATTACGGATTTCAAAACGGTTTTCGCAGCGAAAGAACATTTAAAACCGTATAGGGAGAATTTCGGTGTGTATACCACGACGCATCGATTAAGACTAACCGAAATATTCTAACTTTATTAACAATCTTTGGCCTTATATACTAGTTCCTAGCCTAACCAAATAGACCTCTTGCATTGATTACATTATTTGATAGGCAAACATTTCCCGTATGCATCTCATGCTCTGGTTCTATTTTTAATTCTGTTTTCTTCACCCACGCATGGCTGAGGGCTAGCGCATGGTTTGTTTTTGTTTATACTTTATTTGAGACGTTGCACATTGCAACGTTTGACTCGTCGCGCGGTAACAACTATGGTGTGCAGCATCCGAGGGCGGGAGATCCCTGTCAGGTACGCGGGTGGAAGTCCAATCACTTCGACAGCGAAGCTTTCACCGCGGCCCTGGGACTGGAGGCCAACACCGACAGTCTAAGCGGGGATGCGCTGGTAGCTGTTCTATCACGCGCGTGCGACGCCACTATGCCGAGAAAAACACTGCCAAGAAACGATAGATGCCCGGTATACTGGTGGAGTGCCGAGATTGCAGCTCTACGGTCAGCCTGCCTCAGAGCTAGACGTAGGATGCAAAGAGCTCGCACCGAGGATGCAAGAGAGAACCGCCGTGAAGTGTCTCGAGCTGCGAAATTGGCCCTTAACAAGGCCATTAAAAGCAGCAAGAGAGCGTGTTTCGACAACCTGTGTGAGAGTGCCAACGCGAATCCGTGGGGTGACGCCTACAGGATTGTGATGGCCAAGACCAAAGGGGGTTCCTCACCCCCAGAACGGTCTCCGGATCGGTTGGCAACGATTATCGAAGTACTCTTCCCGTCTCGAGCCACAAGCCCCTGACCACCTGCACTCCGAGACAGTGCGGGCACGGCCGAAATGGTGGCTCCAGTGACGAATGAAGAACTACTCGCAGTGGCTAAATCCCTAGCAATGATCAAAGCTCCAAGGCCGGATGGAGTTCCAAGGCAGCGATCATAGCGAACCCGAACATGTTCAGGCTAGCTATGCAGAGATGCCTTGACGAGTGCAGTTTCCCCGATAAATGGAAAAGGCAGAAATTGGTGCTGTTGCTGAAGCCCGGGAAGCCGCCAGGCGACCCATCGGCGTACAGACCAATCTGTCTGATCGACACGACTGGCAAACTGCTTGAGAGGATCATCCTCAACAGGCTAACCCCGTACGCGGAAGGTACGGACGGTCTGTCAAGCAACCAGTTTGGCTTTCGGAAGGGTAAGTCCACAGTGGACGCTCTCAACTCAGTGATAAAAACTGCCGAGATAGCGATCCGACGAAAAAGGCGAGGTATTCGATACTGTGCGTTAGTGACACTTGACGTGAAGAACGCATTCAACAGCGCAAGCTGGGATGCCATCGCGCTCTCGTTACACCGGCTTAGCCTACCGGTGGGTCTGTACCGGATCCTGGAAAGTAACTTCCAAAACCGCGTACTGCTATACGAGACCGATGCCGGTCAGAAAAGGGTTCCGATTACCGCCGGAGTCCCGCAGGGCTCGATCCTAGGCCCGGTGCTATGGAACCTCATGTATGACAGAGTTCTGAGACTGAAGTTCCCTCCTGGGGTCAAGATCGTCAGCTTTGCCGACGACGTAACCTTGGAGGTCTACGGGGAGTCAATTCCTGAGGTAGAACTAACCGCAGAACACGCGATTAGCACGGTGGAGGAATGGATGAGCGCGAGAGGCCTGGAGCTCGCTCATCATAAGACGGAGGTAGTTATCGTCAACAACCGTAAGTCGGCACAACATGCAGTTATCCATGTGGGAGAAGTCGCGATCACTTCACAGCGAAGTCCGAGGTCTCTCGTAGTCATTATAGACGACAAGCTGACCTTCGGCAGGCATGTCGGCTATACATGCAAGAGAGCGTCGACTGCTGTTGCGGCTCTATCGAGAATGATGTCCAACAGCTCAAAGGTGTGCGCCAGTAGACGTAGGTTACTGGCAGGCGTTGCCGTATCTATCCTCAGGTATGGCGGCCCGTCATGGTCAAGAGCACTGAGGGTAACCAGTTACCTACAGAAACTGGAGAGCACCTACCGCGTGATGTGCCTCAGAGTGATATCTGCCTACCGCACAGTATCACACGATGCATCCTGCGTGATAGCGAGCATGATGCCAGTCAGGCTGGTCATTCGTGAAGATGAGGAGTGCTTCGAGCTACGTGGAAATAGGGGAGCCCGCGAGCGCACCAGGGTGACCTCGGTCGCCAGATGGCAGCGTTAGTGGGACAACTCTTCGAAAGGTAGGTGGACCCACCGGCTGATACCTAACATATCGAGCTGGGTGGGAAGACCCCATGGGGAAGTTCACTTCCACCTGACACGATTCCTGTCAGGCCATGGCTGTTTTCGACAGTACCTCTACAGGTTCGGGCACGCGGAGGTCCCAGTCTGCCCGGACTGCCCAGATGTAGACGAAACTGCCGAACACATACTTTTCGGATGTCATCGGTTCGACGTCGAAAGAAAAGCAATGCTTGACGTCTGTGGCTGGGACACAACCCCTGATACCCTTATTCAGCGGATGTGTCAATCGGTGGAGAACTGGAACGCAGTCTCAGCTGCTACCAGTGTTGCCACAATTAAATCTGTACCGGGAGTTGAAAAATCTTTTCTATCTGTACTGTTCTATAGAAAAATCTGTACCGGATTCTGTACCCAAATAATGACAAGGTTGCTTAAATTTTTTTTCTTAAAGATATTTTTCATTCAGGGAAATCAGTGGCAGCGAGAAGTTGAGATGGGGCTGGTAATATCAATAGAATGCGAAAAACCTGCTTGCAGGAATTCAATTGGAGCATCTCAGAGTAAATGTATGCACTCCGAGAAGATTCTCTCGGCTTTCACTTAGACATCATCCCTTTGATTTGCTGGAACCAGGTTTCTCGACTCTCGCATTCTAATGTCATGTAAAAAAATCTGTACCATTCTGTACTTTTTTAAAAAAAAACCTGTAATCTGTACCGTACAGAATCTGTACCAAAAATGCTTCCAAAATCTGTACCTTTCTAGATAAATCTGTACTTGTGGCATCACTGTTAACCTCCCTTTGACACCAGGCATTTAAATTGTCGCTTTTCAAGTTTTTATCAAATGCAAAGACTTTTTCATTGCTTCCATCTACATTCCTCCTAGAGCTTCGGTAGTGCACCGAACGCTTTGTAATATCACGGAATCCTTACCGGCACCGCGGCTAGTTCTAGGAGACTTTAACTCGCACGGTACGGTATGGGGTTGTCTTCACGATGATAATAGATTAACATTAATCCAAGATCTTTGCGACAATTTCAACATGACCATCTTAAACGCGGGAGAAATGACGCGGATTCCTACACCACCAGCACGCGCAAGCGCGTTGGATATATCGCTATACTTGACATCGCTACAGTTAGATTGCAGGTGATCCCCACGGTAGCGATCATTTGCCTATCTTGATTTCAATTGCTAACGGTTCAAGACCATCAGAAACAATCAATGTCAATCTTATGACCTCACACGGAACATTGATTGGAAGAGTTACGCGACCGCGATATCCGTTAAAATCGAATCCACTCAAGAACGGAGAAAGAGTACAGGTTTTTGGCTGGCTTGATTCTCGACAACACGAATCAAGCTCCGACTAAACCAGTACCGGGCCGAATACCCAAGGACGGTCTCCCACACTGTGGTGGGACAAAGAGTGCTTAGAGTTGTACGCGGAGAAGTCCACAGCCTATAAGGCCTTCCGGGAAGATGGGTTACCCGCTAGCTTTCAATAGTACGCGTCGTTAGAAAGGCGAATGAAGAGTCTAATGAAAGCCAAAAAAGATGGGTGAGTAATGTCAGAGACATAACCGGAGTGAAGTAGAATACACTTTAGGCTGTTAATGCGAATGCTACAATTTTGACTATATTCTGCTAGGTTATATTAAAACCAGCCATTTCGTTATTTCTAATGGAAATGCCGAAATATCCGTACATCGAAACCTAAAATATTTCAACATATTTATCCTTATATGGTAACCCTGAAAAGAGCATTAAATGAGAGTGAATCAGTTCATTTGGCAACAGTAGAGAATCGTATATACTTGTACCGTTATTTCGCTATTTCCATTAGAAATACCGAAATAACTTATTTTAATAAAACCTTTCAGAAATTAGTAAAAATTGCATCATTCGTATTAACAACTTAAAATGTATGCTACTTCATTTCGGTAACGTCGTTGACGTTACCTACCCATCTTTCTAATCTAAAATAGAACAATTGTTTTGAAAACCTAATAATTGCATAACCTAAGACGATTTAAAGCTACACTTTTGTGAAATCTCAACAAAAAACAAAATTACGTGTTAGTTCAACGAGCTTTTTATCCCGTTGTTGTTGTGAATCATTAAAATTTTGAACATTTTTCAAAGCGTTATGATTGCGATTACAGAGGGAAATGTTGGTTGAATGAATTATTAAATTCTCCCAATTAATGTTCTATAGCTACTACGATCATATTTCCTTAGGAGGCGCGTTTTACCCCATGTTTTCATAAATAATAATATGCTCGAGCCTTAACCAAGCAGGTAACTTAGAGTGGAGTTTTCACAATAATGGAGCTTTTCATTTGTGTAGCCGCGATATTCGCAAACAAAATAAGTAAAAAGCACATTGCGTCATTTAGCCGCACACAAAATAAGCCGGGCTTAATGTGGATACAATTAATCTGTTTTACGGACCGTTATTTAACTGAGTTTATAACATGATGATACGTAAAACTTTTTCTCAGTTTGCTCCGAGGAACAAGTATTTTAAATTTCTCCTGGTAGTGCAAAAATGCTCTATGAACTCGTAAATAAACTTTCCGAGTAACTCGTATCAAATCATGAACAGAAAATCGTATTATCAGTATCCAATAAGCCAACGAAACAACCAGTACGCATTAAGGCTTGCCGGAGGAAACAAACACACAGATAAATTCACCACTGTGCACACTGGAACGCGCGCCGTGGTGAATTTATCTGTACAAGCACCTGACGCCACATATAATTTAAAGAACAAGAGAGCGCGGTTCTCGCACCAAACCACCCCATCGCCAATCCATTTATTCAGCTCTAAAAAAAATAAGTGTTGTGTGCAAGACACGACCACGATGACATTAAAAATGCAGCCAGTTTTATGAGCAAGCAATATTATCCGTGGCCAAATTAAAACCCGTTAATGCCATCGACTGTTTCAGAACTACACACAGGCATGCTATTCTTCACTAGAGATAATTGTTGAATTTTTAAATTAAAATCGATAACTTATAGTGTGATAAATTCAAGTTTTAAAAAAGTTCTATTCAAATCAATGAAATGTGAACATCAATTAATGATGCTCACAAACAAAACCTTACATCTCTCTTTAAATACCTGCTATCAAATCAAATGTTTGCAAGCGCGATAGCGAATAACTGGTCATAAATCAAATTATTCGTAAACGAAGAAAGTTCAACATATGTGCCTTTTTATATTCGGTGGTTTAATTAACATTAACTCTGAAATGTTCTATATTTGGGGTCCTAAAAGGAACCATTTTAAGGGAATCATTAAAATTAACTGTTTTGTATGTGGGGTCCTGAAAAGGACCATTGGTGGAATCCAGAAATGGACTATTTGTGGGATGCACAAACACGAGTGCTACGGAATGAAAAGTACTAAACTAACTAAGGGCTTTTGGTTTAACAAAAATAACATGCAGAATGGAACAATTAGTCAGCTGCAAAAAAGGTTTGCCATTTCTTCCAGCCGAACGTTACTTACATCAGATAAATATGAAATGAAAAGAAACAACCTTTCCCTTCAGCATCTAATATGAAATACCTGATAGCTTGTAACGTGACATCGGCTTTTATCACTTTCGCACTGATGATGGAAAGGACTACCTTCATGCAGAATAACGAAAAAATATTTGCGGATTCTTTTTGGTACGGCTTTCGCTAGCTGGCAGTGTTGCCATATCCTCCAATTTTCTGAAACATTGCAGAATTTTGGATTATGTTTTTGAAAGACTATTTTTAATAAATCACAGGTTTTCGTTAATTTCAACCTGGAAATGTACTTTAAATAGCTGCACATTATTGTATTGTTTCGGAAGAATAAATTTAAACAAATAACAGATTGTTGCAAATTTCAGATTGTCAATGTACGCGCAAGCAACAAATAACGAATATAAACTGCGCAATTGGATTATCGCTGTCAATGATTGGAAATATTCCAATTTGTTCTTTATTGTTTGTTATTGTTATAGCCCTTAAAAGGGCTTTTAATTTAACAATAATAACATGCAGAATGGAACAATTAGTCAGCTTCAACTGAGGTTTGCCAACTCTTCCAGCCGCGCTCTATTTACATCGGATCACCCCCAGCGATAGCAGTGATCAATTGCAGCACTCATCGCAGCGCATTGTCAACATGCATGATTGCTACTGCTGTTCTTTACGGCCCGATGTTTGACGGGAGAATGACGTCGCTCGAGGAATGATATTCTTTAAATAGTCGATGATGACGTCATTCATAGAAGCGTAGTATGCTGGGTGCTCAAATCTGTCGTACGAGACGCTATAGGCACGATGTTACTTGTCTGGCAAAAGAGCAACAACTGATTCAAACAGACACGCGGCACATTTATTTATAACTTTTCGTGTATGTTTGAATTACTAACCTGCTCCCTATTGACGGCTCTGCCGGGGATAGATTGACTGATGTATGGGAGTTTTCACGTTTTGGAGATCTGTTCATTTTTGCTTGTTTTTCAATAGTGTGATATTGAAATACAAAAATTGTCACGTCATTTCATGATTAGAATCATCAGCGCCTGGCAGCAGCCATGGTATCTATTACCTACCATCGATAAATGTGAGCTGACATGAAACGTAGCAGCTGCTACGCTTACAACGTCAGAACACAAACTAACGAATTTTTCTTGTGTTCTCTTTTTATACGCGTCGCAGTTCGTTCGATCAAAAAGAGGCAGTCCTAGCAACGCTTGCTTTTTGAGCGAATTATACCAACCAATCATGGATCAGATAATTACTACTTTCATAAAATCCATTATTTCCGCTATTTTTAGTAATTGTACATTAGGGTGACAATGATTTACATGAAAAAAAAATTTCACAACCTACACCCCCTAGCGTCGTTCCAAATCATGAAAAAATGACACTGTCCAAATTTGAGCGAAATCGGTTAACCCTAACCCCTCCCCCAACGAGCTTAAAGTTTGTATGGGATTTTTGGCCAAAATGTATGGGGAAACACTCACAGTTCACATTATCGCCCCTAGAGGTCGCTGTTAACTTCCGAACACGGACCTAGGAAGGAGTTAAGCTTTTGAAGATATGCCGAACAAGTTTGTCGAAGACTGCAAGACAATCCAACCAACCGTCAAAGAGTTATTAACGTTTAAAGTTGGATACTGCTGCTTAACATGCGCAAAGGGCGTACTCCGCTTATCTCATATATGTGACCCACATGCAAAGGTGTGGCAAGGTTAGGAAAAACTCATATATCTCTGAAACGACGAGAGATAGAAAGTTATGATGTTCCACAAAGTTGTAGAGAAATAAAAGGACTTTTTGGTTTCACTGGAAAGTTTCAGGATTTCTCCGCATGGTGGCGGTAATGAGCCAAGCAATTTAAAGGGAATGCTCCTATCTGTACAGCGCTAAGAGATGGAGCATTTGGATGTTCTATAAAGTTGCAGAGTAGCAAAAATACTTTATTCTCTCATTTGAAAAATGCAAAATTCCACCACATGGTGGCGCCAGTGAGCAAAATTAATTCAAGGTAATACGCCTATCTATACAATGGCAAGGCTATCGTGTCTCGTTATAAAAATTGGAATAAGGCCGCATGATGAATATGAAACTAAACAAATCGCTTCTAAAGAATTTCATTTACGCCAAGTTGATACCTGTAAGTTATTTGAAAAATATACTTGGCAAAGCAAATTGACAGTTTACGCCGTGTTAAAATGAACAGCTTCTTGAGATACTTTGTGGATGACTTGTCAAAAGACACATCTTTGCGTACTCTTTGGAACACATGCAGAAGAATTCGAAATCGAAAGGAGACGTTTGTCCAGATTCTAATACTGTGTAGAATATCATTCAATATGCTCCCACAACACAGTGGTCTAGAATGTGAATTTAGCAGCAATTTTACCTTTTTGCTAAAATTAAATGACTTAGCCTTACAACATGTTTGGCATAGTTGTTGTACTTTGCAATGCCCTTCTTTTTGTTTTAACAGATGCTCGGGTGATTCTCATTTTAGCAATTTTTAAAATAGAATTTTCAACGATTCAAGATAGTGTTCGATGTAGAAGTTGTAGAGAAACACATTTTAAACAAATTTGCTGAAGATATGCAAGCTCTAGCTTTTGTAATTTTCATTGCACGAGAAAACCAAATGTAAGCTTCAGGGTGTTCTGTAACCTTCCGCCAGCTAACAAAGCTAGTAAAACTGTGTTGGCGCACCAGCGGCTGCTCGTTCATTGGGCCACTTGCGCGACTTCCGAAGGGTTAAAACACGGTTTTATTTCTAAAACTTTTGTAGTTTTTATTTTACACTGAAGCACCTTTGGACAACTTGAAAATTATTTTAGGGCGCATAATTTGCTTTAAAACATTAACTAACTACTAAACTTTTTTCGAAGTTATGAGAATTTTCATATAAAAACATTTTTAATCCACCTAACAATGTGATGATACATTGTGTATAACTCTTATCACTCTCTTCGTATATTATATAGATCGAGAACATTTATAACTTGATGCTTCGCGATGTTTTTAATAACACAGACTACGTGGGATAGTGGCAGGACTCAGAGAATCGCTCAAATAGGACAACATAGAACAACATCAGTGCTTGAAATCTCAAATACTAAACCAAATAAATGAATAAGCGGAAAATGGCCAATAAAACAGACATACAAACGAATTATTGCTCTGTTGATAACATATCTAAATTCTTCCATCAATGTATTGCGTGGGGAAAACTAAATTTTCCCAAAGAGATTAAATAAATATATGTTGTGTTAAGCCCGAAAATCGAAAAAAGTTTTTTTGAATCAATTTAAAGTTTATACTCTCAATAGCGTTCAGCCTTGTTCGTCTGCTAGAGTCCATCAAACATGAGGTTGATAAAATGGGGACAGACTAAATCGGGGCTTGATCAAAACGGGTCTTCAATGTATTATAATTAATAGGCAGTATTCGAAGAAGTTTCTTGGGGACGAGTGTTGAACGACTTTGTTTCTACTTACTTGGAGTCAGTGGCGTGGCCAGAAATTCGATTTGGTGAAAGTTTGATGAAAACTTACTGTCCAAAACGCCATCTTTGAAGTTTTTATATTATGGAGAAATAATTTTTCAAAAAATAGTAACAGAGTTCGTGTCCTTAGCGAATTTGTTGAGACTATCATTTAAAACAACTTTATTACAGTCATGAATACTAAGTGTAGGGAGTATATCAAGTTTTAAAATGATATTTACGAAATATTCCTTAATCTATTTTTTTAATCGCTTTCTATTGTGAGCTTCACAAACTCAAGCTTTGGATAAAATGTAAATTTTATTATTTATGAACAGTAGAAGAGATTTATCATAACAGTATAGAGATTACTGGGTAGGGAAAGTTATGAAAATTAGAGCCATAGTACTAAAGTGAGAGCAAAGATGTGAAGTAAACAGATCGGAAAACTAGAAATGGCAGGGTCATTAGAACAGGCTTAATATCGTACGGGATTAATTTTTGTCTTTTGCTAATGAGGGTCGAGCTTAGGCAGCATAACTACGAACCACCCGAGTTCACTAGCATGTGTCCTGGTATAGGCAGACAAGTCTATCTTTACCGTGACAACCGACCCTGACACTTCTTGTTTTCCGATCTGTTTACTTCACATCCTTGCTCTCACTTGAGTACTATGGCTATTATTTTCATAACTTTCTTTACCCAGTAATCTCTAGCTAATTGAATGTAGTTCAAATATAAAATGAAAATGTGACTAACATAGTCGAAATAAAAAAGTAAATTATAAAGTAATTGAAATTTTTTAATAGGAGTGACGAGCGAGTGCGCGATACTAGAGCATATTCGCGCGACTATACAACGGTCGGTCGGTTTTCCTCATCACTCATTTGACCGTCGTTATGCTACTAGCTAGCATCGACAGTAGCGGAGTAGAATTTTTCGTGCTATGACCCGTGCCAGCTCACAAATAATTCCTTCTCGATATTGTAGAGCCCTTTGAGAACCCTGTACGCTCTAAACAGTTCAACACAAAATGAAACAAATCTACAGTGGACCTATATTTAAAATTTAAGTGTTCGGTTGGTGCATCATATTGACAGGTCTGACCGAGATGAGCTGAATTTTTTCGCCATTTCCAAGCAGTTTTCGAATAATTTTTCAAAACAATTTTTCGTTATGACAACATTGTTGAACTTATTTTCGACAAAATGGCAAGAAAATTATTAATTATATGCAGTACAGCAAAAGATATAAGCGTACCAAACCTTACATGACTTTCCCACCGAAATTTTTAAAAGGGCCCGTATATTGAAAGGTAAGGTGTCAGTCACGATAAAACTGGAGCTTCATTGTATAAAGGGTTCCGCCGCGGTATTGGTATTTAATTAGCCTACTTTGGGGTCCTTAAACTAATGTCACTGTTGAGATACTTAGTACTTTCGAATACATCCATGTTTTCATGATCTCACATAACTTTGGAATGATAGTCCATGTGTTTGGAAGTTTTGTGTGGTACCAGATGTGATGAAAAATTGACCATTAGAGTGAGACATGGTTATATGAATTTTTTTTTGTTGCTCAGTATAACTTATTGGGATCCATTTAGCTCCCTCTGCAAATTTTTAGCTCGATCGGTGAAACTATATTTTTGCGCCCACTGTTTAAAGTTTACATGGGATTTCGTATGAGGAAATCATCTTTAGCAAAATAATTCTTCCAAGAGTCGTCCGTTACTTTCTAAAAATAAATAGTCTGATTTTTTAGGAAATTTATCAAGGAAATAAAGTTTAGAAGACCGCGAAATGATCTGAGGCTTGTTGAAAAAGTTATTAATCAAAATCCGACTGATGCTCTGATCGATGAAAATTTCACTTTTCATAGCATCATTGCTGATGACAGTCTAATTATATACAAAATTTTTAACTTTCTCTTATTATGTACAAAAGAAGCCTCAATTTATCTATCAAAACCCTTGCAAGGTGGCCAAACAGTATAGATAAATGATTTAGACACATTAAGAGTAAATCAAAACAAAATTTCATATAATTGGACAACACCAACAGCAGTGGTGCTAGAAAAAATGATTTTTTTATCAATCGTCAGAGCATTAATCGGTTTCTGTTTAATAACTTTTTTCTCAAGCGCCAAATTGTTTTGTGGTTTTCGAGACTTTGTTTCTGTGTTGAATTTCCTATAAATGTCACATAACGATTTATTTTTAGGAAGCAATGCGCAACTCCTGGAGGAATTATTTTATGAAAGTTAATTTTCCCACACAAAATCCCATGTAAAATTTAAACGGTAGGTGCAAAAATATAGTTTCAGAGATCGAGCTAAGAATTTGCACAGGTACCTAAAAAGCTGCTCGGAGCTGGAATCTAATTTGACTATTGTCCATCCGGCATTCAAATTGCCCTAGCACCCTTTGCGTACTGCCGAAGTATGAATCCCATACTCGTATAACCAATATCAATTGAGTTGGGTTCGCAGCACATGGCACGTCTCGAGGCGACCAACGAGCACCAACGGCAACAACATACACCACATCTCTGCGGCGATAGCAAGCAACATGCGCGACGAAACGCACAAAGCAAATGACACTACCTGAGCGATCGACGAGCGCCGGCAGCAATGTTGCAGTTATAGCAGGAGACGATCCTTCCTTGCCGGAATAGTCGCACAAAGCAAAATTCAAATATCTGGTGATGTACCCCCCGACTGGGCAGGCAGCGCAGTTGCCATGCATGCTTTGCTTGTTTGCAAGGGGATAGGAGATGCTGATTATAATAGAAGCACAGCGCGAATTGGATTGTAGCATACTTAGGTATTTATTAGAGATGGTCGGGTTTCAATTTTTTCGAACCCGAACCCGACCCGAACCCGAACGCATGAAAATTTAAAAACCCGAACCCGACCCGAGCCCGAAATTATAAAATTTGAAAAACCCGAACCCGACCCGAGCCCGAACATTTTAAAACTTAAAAACCCGAACCCGACCCGTACCCGAGAATGAAAATTTTGTAAAACCCGAACCCGACCCGACCCGAGAATTTTAAAATTTGAAAACCCGAACCCGACCCGAACCCGAAAATTTAAAATTTGAGAAGCCCGATCCGAATCCAACTTGCTAATACGGAGAATCAACCAAAGATCTCGAAGATTTTTAATTCTAGGCACCCGAGCTGGACCCTTGACTCATCTAAGAATAGTAGAATCACTCGAATCTGAAGTAGCACCATACGCATTGAGTTATATCTGCATTTGGAAAAACAAATCACTACCGAGTAGAATCCGCATTTATATTTACTATTATTGAACGTCAAATTTGTAACGTCAGCATCATTGCTGATGACAGTCTAATTATATACAAAATTTTTAACTTTCTCTTATTATGTACAAAAGAAGCCTCAATTTATCTATCAAAACCCTTGCAAGGTGGCCAAACAGTATAGATAAATGATTTAGACACATTAAGAGTAAATCAAAACAAAATTTCATATAATTGGACAACACCAACAGCAGTGGTGCTAGAAAAAATGATTTTTTTATCAATCGTCAGAGCATTAATCGGTTTCTGTTTAATAACTTTTTTCTCAAGCGCCAAATTGTTTTGTGGTTTTCGAGACTTTGTTTCTGTGTTGAATTTCCTATAAATGTCACATAACGATTTATTTTTAGGAAGCAATGCGCAACTCCTGGAGGAATTATTTTATGAAAGTTAATTTTCCCACACAAAATCCCATGTAAAATTTAAACGGTAGGTGCAAAAATATAGTTTCAGAGATCGAGCTAAGAATTTGCACAGGTACCTAAAAAGCTGCTCGGAGCTGGAATCTAATTTGACTATTGTCCATCCGGCATTCAAATTGCCCTAGCACCCTTTGCGTACTGCCGAAGTATGAATCCCATACTCGTATAACCAATATCAATTGAGTTGGGTTCGCAGCACATGGCACGTCTCGAGGCGACCAACGAGCACCAACGGCAACAACATACACCACATCTCTGCGGCGATAGCAAGCAACATGCGCGACGAAACGCACAAAGCAAATGACACTACCTGAGCGATCGACGAGCGCCGGCAGCAATGTTGCAGTTATAGCAGGAGACGATCCTTCCTTGCCGGAATAGTCGCACAAAGCAAAATTCAAATATCTGGTGATGTACCCCCCGACTGGGCAGGCAGCGCAGTTGCCATGCATGCTTTGCTTGTTTGCAAGGGGATAGGAGATGCTGATTATAATAGAAGCACAGCGCGAATTGGATTGTAGCATACTTAGGTATTTATTAGAGATGGTCGGGTTTCAATTTTTTCGAACCCGAACCCGACCCGAACCCGAACGCATGAAAATTTAAAAACCCGAACCCGACCCGAGCCCGAAATTATAAAATTTGAAAAACCCGAACCCGACCCGAGCCCGAACATTTTAAAACTTAAAAACCCGAACCCGACCCGTACCCGAGAATGAAAATTTTGTAAAACCCGAACCCGACCCGACCCGAGAATTTTAAAATTTGAAAACCCGAACCCGACCCGAACCCGAAAATTTAAAATTTGAGAAGCCCGATCCGAATCCAACTTGCTAATACGGAGAATCAACCAAAGATCTCGAAGATTTTTAATTCTAGGCACCCGAGCTGGACCCTTGACTCATCTAAGAATAGTAGAATCACTCGAATCTGAAGTAGCACCATACGCATTGAGTTATATCTGCATTTGGAAAAACAAATCACTACCGAGTAGAATCCGCATTTATATTTACTATTATTGAACGTCAAATTTGTAACGTGCTGAGAAACTTGATAAATTATTGATATCTTAACCGGAAATTAAGTTAAATCGGCGGCCAACTCATGGGGAAACAGAAAGCTTAATGGTCACAGTTTCCAACAACCTTGCCCGTCGTAATTAACCAAAATTTCTGATTTTTTTTTATCAGAAACCATTCCTGCAAGGCAGTTTCGTATAATTTATTACATGTATTAAATTAAGCTATGGCAATTCGTATTCGACAGTTTACATGACGTCACCCACGTTGGAACCGGTTGGAACGGTCAAACCTGTATCGAAGGGTATCAATCATTTTCTGACGTTATTTTATGCTTCATATTATACGGTATGCGCGCCAATAGAGATGCTTCGAATCTCCAATGGAGCTCTCGGAACGACTCCAAACTTAAAAATCCGTTAATGGCTTCAACAGAACACACAAAATTTTTGCGATCATTTCGTTAAGTTCGTGGAAATTCATGTATTTTCATGAAGGAATCCGGATCATGCAACAGCTCAGCCCGGAAACAATCTGACAGGAAGTGCTTGTTTCATATATGTACCACTGATTTGATAATGGTGCTATTATCCCATCACCATATGAGTGTCATGAACAACAAAACCTGGCGGAAGTGAAGCTAGGTTTAGGTCTGATGGAACAAAGACAGTTTCTAGAAAATAAATTTGGCCTAAGCTATCTGCTTTTAAAAAAATAATGTGCCCTTTTTAAATTTCAGCCGCCATAATGACACCAAAGTACCACCAAATTTATGAGTCCAAATCCTTATTTTTCCGTTACAGTTTATTGCACGAATTGCAAGAAATCTTTATCATAAATCAATTTGATTATTAAACTTCCGTGAAGGCAGGTACAACCTATTTGTTTCATTTGACCAATTTAACAGTGCTTGCTTAAAGCTTGTTTGGGGTACAAATGTACCCCACAAGACCGTTAGCGTTAGTGTTTTGTCATGTGTACAGAAATCAAAAAAAAAAAAAAATATATATATATTTTTAAAAGCAAAATATCGATACATAGTAAGCGAGAAACTTGTATAAAATTGTATAAGTATAAACTCTGCTGAATAATAGTATCTGTTATTTGGTATAACAAAGCACTATAGCAAAGCAACTAGAAAATGCGTTTGGATCGGTATCGTAATTTTTGCTTTTGCGGATGAAAAACACATTCGTGAATATGATATGTATATACTATGCAAGACGCACCTCTGTGAAGTTGGCCGGAAAATTCGCGGAAATTCGATAAACTAAATTTTAATCGTTTGGTGGTCGTTTGGTGGTGATTGGTAGTCGGTTTTTAACGTTTGGTGGTGGGCGGGTAATTAATAAAAAAATATTAAAAAATTAACGTGAAGTTGGCCGGAATAAAATGAAACATCATTATTTCACTACCAAATCTATTCAGATCGATAGGAAATCGTTTGGTGGTCACGAATATGCAATTTTTTTGGTTTGGTGGTGAATAGTTAGTTAGTTATTCGCAAAAACAACAAATCGAAACTAACAACCAAGCATCTCCATTAAAATTCTTATTGGAGGAAGCGCATGGTGTTTCGTATTTTCAAAGCTTTACAACACGTGCTTTCACAAACTGTTTGTAATGCTAAATTTTCTTTATATTCAAAAGCATATATACCACCATTGTTTGCATATTCATCCCGTTCCAATATCACAGAATATGTGTCAATTATGCGTTTCGTAAATTGACTGTCTACGCGAGGGTCAAAGGACTGAGTCGTGTTATTGCATCCGCGGTTATAACGTCCGAATGGAGTGCGTCGCAACGTATGGGACATTATGACGCACAGGCATGTATTATAATATCCGAAAGTAAGAATGTGTCAAAAGATCCGAAATCGTTCTTGTTGCAAGTCCGAAACGATACTGCGTCAGTATGTCTGGGATCCTATAATGCATATAAATGTTATGATGTAAAGTTATTGTGCTGCAAGGTCTGGGAATAAATGGCAAACTCATAGTTTCGAATGTAATGTTACATAAGAACTGCGTAATAACACGGGGATGTTTCATAAAGTCTGTGACGTTATGAAAACGAATATGCGTCATGAAGTGCTGGACTGTATGGCACATATGATTTAAGGATCGTATTTCGTTATCAAAATCTTGGACACTGTATCGTACTTTTACACAGCAATAAATATGAATTTTATGTTAGACGTCATTCCAAACTTGATACAAATTACCAAACCATTATTCACAAAATGACGAGACTTGCATGCGCAGTTGCATAAAATTCCAATTATTTTCATTTAAAGTAAAACTGAGAGATTTTAGAAATAAAGCGATATGGTAAATCAAATCAATCGTTAAACTATATCATTTTTTATGATCGTATATATCAGGGTTACACTGAGCGACTATATTCGTAAATCTGGCACATATAGGTTTCGTTCAAACACAAATATAAGCAATTCTCCAGGTAAAGTTTCTATTTTAATTGCTAGTATTTTATAAATACCACGAAACGACTTTGGGAGGCTTAGTACGAATCGGGCTTATTAATCGAACGATTTTTTTGATGGAATATTTGAGAAAGTTTCTAATATTGTGCTAGAGAGCGCCATTTTGAAACAAATGTATTCCAAATAATTAGATTTTTGTTAGTAATAACACTTAATTAAAACAAGTAAATTATCATTTTTATGGATCCGCTGTATAGTATCTTTCATCATATATCTTTCTTTAAGTGAGACTATCAACGATGTTTGCTTAATCGGTGTCTGAATTGTAGAATATGCGTTGGTCAAATTCGGACCTGATACGAGATCGCAAAAAAACCGTTTGAGGGGATAGTGTGCGAAATCGGTCAAGCTTTCAAGAAAACATTAGTTATTGCAAATCGATTGACAGGTTTCAATGTTACACTTCAAAAAATTATGAATCTTATCGTTGACGTAATTTCAAACTGACACAATTTAGCAAAACGTAATTCACGAAGTGACGAAATATAACCGTGTTCCATTTAATCTTACATGAAAGCTGTATTTTTCATGCGCAGTGCTATAAAATTAAACTTGTCAACATTTAAAACAATCACCGTATGTGGAGTAAGATTTCGTGATTTAGGAAAGTCATCATCATGTAAAATGAAAATCGAACATAAAACTATGTCATTTTTATTCTCGAATATGTCAGGGTCAGGTGATGAAAATACACACGATTTTTTTAGGTATGTAGCTCGTAACTCCATTTTTAGATGATTTGGGTCAGCTCCTACTTTTATTGTATATTTACTATAAAGTTTCACATATCGAAGAGAACTTTTCATTTCCGGACCAATTGATCAGACTTTCGCAAAAAAAAGCAAATATATTAAAATCTGTTGACATGGTCGAATCACTCAGTCCCCCTACAAATTGTTTGTATGTATTCAGATGAAATTGTTATTTAAATTAATTGATTGTTAATTCAAATCTACTTAATAAATAATTAGATTGTTTGATGAAATGCACGAAAAACTTCGTTATATCTATCGTTCGTAATATACACGAGAAATGTTTGGGTATTTTATCAAAGAATTCGTACAATTAACGAAATCGATTCATTATCGACCAACGAAATTTTTGTTGTACTATTTACGAGCTACTACTACTAAACTAACTTCAAAACTCAATTTTGATAAATTTTACGATAGAGTTTTCGTGAACATTACGAATAACATTCACACTATTAGCGCAAAAGATTCGGAGTCGACCCATTTTTTCTTCAAATGATCTTATTGCAAACCATGGAAATAGTTTTAACAATAATTATTAACTGGCCCATTCTAGTACCAAAAAAATAGTAAGCATTTTCCGATACAATTTATTTTTGCTATTCTCATATAGAAAGGCTATGCAATTGCATAATTTTTTGAACTAAATTTTAATCGATTGCTGGTTGTTTGGTGGTGATTGGTAGTCTGTTTTTAACGTTTAGTAGTCAGCGGTTAATTAATAAAAAATATTAAAAAATTAACGTGAAGTTGGCCGGAATAAAATGAAACATCATTATTTCACTACCAAATCTATTCAGATCGATATGAAATCGTTTGGTGGTCACGAATATGCAATTTTTTTGGTTTGGTTGTGAATAGTTAGTTAGTTATTCGCAAAAACAACAAAGCGAAACTAACAACCAAGCATCTCCATTGAAATCCTTATCGGTGGAAGCGCATGGTGTTTCGTATTTTCAAAGTTTTACAACACGTGCTTTCACAAACTGTTTGTAATGTTAAATTTTCTTTATATTCAAAGGCATATATACCGGCGTTGTTTGTATATTCGTCCCATCCCAATATCACAGAATATGTGCCAATTATGCGTTCCGTAAATTGACTGTCTATGCGAGGGAAAGGACTGAGTCGTGTCATTTCATCCGCGGTCATAACGTCCGAATGGAGTGCGTCGCAACGTACGGGACATTATGACGCACAAGCATGTATTATAATATCCGAAAGTAAGAATGCGTCAAAAGATCCGAAATCGTTCTTGTTGCAAGTTCGATACGATACTGAGTCAGTATGTCCGGGACCCTTAATGCATATGAATAATTGGATGTTATGATGTAAAGTTATTGTGTTATAAGGTCTGCGAATAAATAACGCACTTACAGTTTCGAATTTTATGTTGCATAGGAACTGCGTAATAACATAAGAATGTTTCATAAAGTCTGTGACGAAACGATTTCTCATGACACAAATGTAATTGCTAAACGGTCGTCTATATGTCAAATAAGAATCAAACTCAATTTTTTCCATCAATTCCCCCAAAAAAATTACAGTGATTCTATTTTTTTTTGTATAAATGCCACCACTGATTGATTGTGAAATTTAATTATCGTGATATTTTCAATTCAATTTTATTACCCTCTGGAAGTCGCTGATGTTCGAAGACGATTTTGCTAGAGTTTCTGAACATGGTGTATTCAGTGAAATAGTATGTACGTATGGCTGCTGATGGGATAATAAGGGAAAGTTAGTTCGATTTATTTTTTAACACTCTGCACTCATTAGCACCGAAACATCTGGTTGTTGAAAATTTACTTTATATTAGCTCTGTCATGGCTAAAAATAATGGTGTGGATATTAGAAAAAAATTAGCTATAATCAAACATTTGTGGCTGATCGGGAGTCTATCGTTGCATCTCTAGAGAAGATAACACTTGGGCTCGCGTAAATGCTGTTGCTTTTCACAAGCCATTTTTTCTCAATAACTAATGCGTACATTGTTTATTGCGTAAACATCCAACTCTGCGAATAAGACATTTTGTGTAGTATTATAAAGAGATGATCATTTTTACGAACAGTTTTGCAGTTTAATCCAATTTCAAATTGATTAATATACAATGTTTACAAACTGTCAAAAATATACTGGATTTATAATTTTGTTTTAAGTTGGAGTGGACTCATAAATAATTTTAAGTAAACATTGTATTTCGATCATAGATTTGCATTTTATGTGAACTTTGTACAACAGAATATAATTTTTGTTTGCACTATTTGTAATTTTGATTTAGTCTGTCATTATTTGTAATTTATTTTTTTTACGGCGCCGGTGGTTGAGTGGTAAGAGTGACCGTCACTCATTCCAGTTGTCCTGGATTCAATTCCAGCCGCAGTCGTTGACATTTTTCTGAGGTGAAAAAATATGTGGTCACGTCTTCCTTCGGAAGGTAAGTAAAGCCGTTGGTCCCCGGTCCATGAGTTGATGGATCGATATCTAGTCCAGATAGTGAAGTCACCTCTCTGGTGTCGGTGTAGAAGAACTAGAATCCAACTTCTATCCTTACTAACAGAGTATCCTCCTCCCGTGATACTTATGGAGTGCGCAGTAGTATATACGGCCTCTAGCAAAAGCAAGTATCGGACTAACCATTCCTTCCCTTTCCTTCTGCGATCTACGTTCGGGCCTGGCCGGCACCGGTATTGATCAATACCGCAAATGTTAGGATAACCAGGAGTTGCACATTGAAAGATGTTTTCGCTACTCCCAAACATAATTATCTACTGATTCTCTGTGCAACTTCAGCTAGTCCAGATCGATAACGGAGAAGCAGCCAGGGGTGATCGCACAAGCTCAAGCTTATTATTTGTAATTTATTTTAAGCAATATGAAATACGATTGCTGGTTTGCTGAGATATCGCGAATTATTTCTGGTTCATTCTAGTACTACAAACAAGGTCTTTTTTCTTTTTTTTTTTATTTCGACTATGTTAGTCACATTTTCTTTTTTACGTTTCAACGACATTCAATTAGCTAGAGATTACTGGGTAGGGAAAGTTATGAAACTTAGAGCCATAGTACTCAAGTGAGAGCAAGGATGTGAAGTGAACAGATCGGAAAACTAGAAGTGGCAGGGTCATTAGAACAGGCTTATTATCGTAAGAGCTTAATTTTTGCTTTCTGTTAATGAGGGTCGAGCTTAGGCAGAATAACTACGAATCACCCAAGTTCACTAACATGTGTCCTGATAAAGGTAGACGTATCTATCTTTACCGTGACAACCTTGCTCTCAATTGAGTACTATTGCTCTAAGTTTCATAACTTTCCCTACCCAGTAATCTCTAGCTAATTGAATGTCGTTAAAACGTAACAAACAAGGTCTGCATTTTTAAACAAAATCGATTTTTGTCATTCTCATATAGAAAGGTTATATAATTGCAAAATAAATTGAATTAAATTTTAATCGATTCATGGTCGATTGGTCGTGATTGGTAGTCGATTTTTAACGTTTGGTGGTCAGTGGATAGTTAAAAAAAATATTTAAAAATTAACGTGAAGTTGGCCGGAATAAAAACGAAACATCATTTTCTTACTACAAAATCTATTTAGATCGACAGGAAATCGTTTGGTGGTCACGAATGTGACATTTTTTTGGTTTGGTGGCGAATAGGTAGTTAATTATTCGCGAAAACAGCAACGCGAAACAAACAACCAAGCATCTCCATTGAAGTCCTCCTTGGAGGAGGCGCATGGTGTTCTATATTGTTCTAAGTTTCACAATACGCGCTTTCACATACTGTTTAAATTCGTTACACTTATATAAAATTTAGTCACTTATTCGTCGACACCTCCTCTATACTCAATACAGTTTGCCAATTTATTCTACATAGTCTAAGTTTAACTTCTTCAAAGTCGGTTTTATGGTATTCTGGCACTTCCTCATACTCGTCGTCCGGGGAAGAGTTTTGATGAAAGAAATTTGAACATTCGATTGTTGTATGAAATACTTTTTTTTCCATAATGGAGTTAAAGATGTATTAACACAGAAGTGAGTAAGAGGCCTAAATATGAATTTTGTTTATTTTTTACATGGTTCATTTGGTGCAAGCAAAATTCTGATATTTTGTCAAATAAGTGAAGTGTTTCATTTTCGCCTTCGACTGGGAGTATCATATATTCGTTTCAATGTCTACGATGAAGTTAATGTTAGGTTGATTAAAGTCGCTCTTAATATGCAGTTTTACTTCAGGTTTCATGTTTGACATGACAGTTTTTACAGTTTTACAAAACAGCTCGAATAATTTTTAGGTGGAAAATACACAGAGGCGAGTATGTGTACTTCTCCTGATATTACTGCTTTTGCCCATATATGTTCAAATTCTATGTGTTTCGTGGTTTCTATTTCTTTTGAAGAAAAATCTGCATTTATGGCTATGAGGACTCCTCCTCCAGACTTTTTCTGACAAAGAGACAAATTACGGTCATGCCGAAATACATTAAATTGATTTCCAAAATTTTCTTCGCTTCTTACGCTTTCATCCCAGCTATTTTCCGTTCCAAGAATTATATTAAAAGAGGAAGAAATTATTTTTTGATGGATTTCTTTAATTTTCGCTGGGTTTTTCATTCGATTAAAATTTCAGCAATAGACTAAAATTTTAATAGAAGTCTGTTGGGGATGCGAAGAAGTTTTGGGAATATATAAATTACTTACATTTATGTTTTCTTCCTCTATAGCAGGCGTCGTTACTTGCGAAAATCGACATTCTAAATTTATGCGTAGCTTCGCGGAGTTGTTGAAGGCGGCGAGTTCTTTCGCTTGACAAAATTTTTCCATAGGAGTCATTGTCTGTTGCTGCTTCGTCTGAATTCAGCTCATATTCCTGATAGACTTCGATGAATATGCGCCGGAGATGGTCAGGAGCGGTCTGTAGTCCTTCGGACGCGAGCGTCATTTTGATACTGGTCGGCGTCATTCCTCCCACGCAAATACAGGCGTACAATGTTCATTATTTTTGGTTCGCAAAGTCTGGCCTTTAAGAAGCGTTTCCTTTTTTTTTTGGTTCCAATGAAGCGCCAGCCAGATGTAATTTCAGAGTCGATTTCCGCCACTGATTGTGGTTGTTGCGGTAAGGCGTCTAGCTCTTCAACGAGACTAGCATGGAATTCTGACATTTGTTTTCTTTCAATGAAGGTTTCGGTTGGCAAGGTCTTCATCCGCCTAAAAAGTCTTACGCTGCGATGCTACATGGTGATTTGCTATTTCGTATTTCTTCTATATGTGATTCCATGATGTCAATTTTGGACTCTATATAAGTAAAGGCCTTTTCGAAGCGTTGTTTGACGCTTTGTTGATGTCAGCCAAAAGAGAGTCATTGTCATGCTCATTTAGAAGTGATGACATACGATTGATAATTTTAGTAGCGGAATTTCAGGTCGTAATGTTGGAGTATTTTATGTCAGACAATCTACACGTTTAGTAATTGTTTCGCTTCCCGAGTAGCTGATCTTACAGGACATTTCCAAATCAATATCAACACAATTCGTCTGCAGTCGTTTTTACCGTGTATCTATAGCGGAACGATTTTTTGGTTCTACTCTGGGCGAGATGAGAAGGTAGACTGACCTTAACTAACTGTTGAATAAAATGGTTAATTTTTATATTTTTGTATTGTTATAGCACGTACTAGTATTTTCCCTCTAAAAATGCATTGTGTTGAGATAGAACGGTGATTTTGGGTCTCACCAAAGATGCGTGTGATGTCTATAAGAACCCAATTATAATGTGCGAAATAAAGAAATCAAATCAGTTCAGCTCATGCGACAGCAGCAGTGCTCAATTGCCTACTGTACTCACAGTTATGTTATTTGCGTCTGATTACTGTGTTCTGTGTTTATATTGTTGTCACGTCCCACATATTCTCACAGTTTACTTATGTAAATAGAAAATCTTTTTGATTTGATAATTTTAAACGAGAATTTTGAGCTGCATCTGCTACCTTCTCATTTTGCTTACAACAAAAGCCAAAAACTGCTCCACCGCCACCAGCAAGTAAATCAATCCATGTGTTGCTTTGTCTGCACAGTAGAAGCAAAATATTATATTCCAAGCTACTGTGTCGAAAAAAAGAGTGACGATTACAAGCAGAAAGTGGCTTATTGCGGTCAAAATATATTCATATTTACTTTTTGAGACGTTCCTTAAGATCTATTGTTAAAAGTACAAATGGAGCTGAAGATGGCCAATGTTTACGCCATACAATTTCACCATGTTAGACATAGCGTGCTGATTATGTTCCAGACCATCAATGAAAGCGTTTGTTTCGCGAAACGAAATATATCCGCTCACTGTTTGAATACAAATTCTAAATCCCTCCGTGGGTTGGAAGCATTATTCCTGCTATTGTAGCACCTGCAGATCCTTTTTTCCTTACCCCTAACCTTACCACTTCCCCAATCCTTCCCATCAGGGAAATGATGAAAAAACGATTCATGGCAAGGCACAGATCTCCGATCTACATGGGGAATGTGCCATTTGAGCCAGACGCTGCTGATTCCTGAATACCGACAAATTTAAAAACTTATAACTATGGCAATTTTACCCTATTTTGATATCGCGGAATAAGAAGCTGTCGAAATTCGCCGGTCTGGCACGCTATCTGTAGATGTGGCAATATGAGTCAACCGGAGTCTAATAGAAACCACGGACTCACGAGTTTCCCATGGCTGAAGAGATACTAACTCATATTACACTAGAGGACTTAGGTTTAAAAGGGCCCGGCAGTAATACAAGCCTTGGGGCCTGACGCGGCTCTCGACGGCCTTGGCAACGAATCAAACGATTCAAAGTAGTTCACGTCACAATGCAAGCGACGGTTGTTGTTTCATATGCTTTACCGACATTTGAAAACATTTTCTTAGATAATTAGTACGATATTCAACTGAATGAATAACATGGATATTTGAATGAATATTTTTTCTATTCACTGCTAGTCGCATCAGGTTCATTTACAGCCGTCAAAAAAGAGCTTCGATTATTTTTAATTCTGATTAGTAATATAATTGTAGATGAATAAAAAGAATTATCTTACATCTCCAGTATTATAATTCGTCTAAGGATAAACTCACAATATCATAATAGGGTAGTAAGGGACACTATACACGAAATGTGGAGAGTGCGGCATCGCGCCTGACGCTGGAACTCTCATATTCATGTTCTAAAAATTTATAACACTGTTTGCTATACTCCGGTCTTCCATAGAGCTGAAAGGGTTATTAGGGTTTATTAAAATCAATCCTGCATCAATATTCAATATTTGATGAAATCATTTTTATCAATTACGACAAGTTTCGAAAATACTGTGAAATGGTTTTTGTCAAGAAAAAAACTACAGGGGCGAGCTGTAGACGAAGGACTATACTACTTAATGTAAAATATTTATTTTCTTAGAACATTTATAGTAATAATAAATCAAACATATTTCTTACGTATGGTTTAATCACAACCAATCAACATCGAATATTAGATATTGAACCAAACCTTCTTGGTTATCAGGTCATTTCATTTGTAGTAGGTGATCGAATCCGATTAAACTTATTTAAGAAGATCTGAAGAAAGAAGACAGAAAACTGTGACCGAACTAATATCTGGAACTAAATCTTTATAGCATAAGATTAGCTTGTAAAAACTTTTCCATTGTGTGTGGTAAAAAACCCGGACCAGTGAAGAAAAATCAAATTTTAGACAATATAATCACATTTCATGTATAGACCAAGCATTCAAATTATATTTTGTCATTATTGTAACTTTCCTAAAGTACGCATACAAATATAGCGAATGCAGTCGTCTTAACAGTTATGTGTCCAACAAAAACAACACCTTTAACACTCGGAATACCAAGGGGGTAAAAAAAATGGGAACGCTTACTTTGACCGGTCATATCTCAGCTGTTACATAATCGATTTTAAATCTGTCTTCACCACTATAAAGGTATGTCTTTTGTGAACACGTCGAATTAAAAAAATAGAAGAATAGAGTTGTCTACCGTAAGTTACCGTAAAAAGAGTATAACAAAGTCAGTGAGAAAAAAATGGGAACGCTTCTTTGACTTGCCATATCTTAGCTGTTTGCTCACCAATTTTAATTCTTTCTTCACCATTGGATAGGTAAATCTTTTATAAAACAGTGAACAAAGAATGATGGAAATCAAATTTGTATATCTGAAGTAATTGTAAAAACAGTAATTGAGAGTCAGTACAGACGAAATGACTTTTTCTGTTCAAACAATCGTATCACGACCGTTTGTCAACCAATTTCAATTTTCCTTACACCAATGCAATCCTTAGAGCTTCTAGACTTGTAATATATGCAATAAATAGTAGATTTTCAAAAATTACTATACTTTTTCGAGTTTTTAGGAGATAGGATTTTTACAATGTACGTAGCATACGGTTG
Organism: Topomyia yanbarensis; assembly: GCF_030247195.1. Taxonomy (NCBI): domain Eukaryota; kingdom Metazoa; phylum Arthropoda; class Insecta; order Diptera; family Culicidae; genus Topomyia; species Topomyia yanbarensis. Next base: position 292,634,903 of record NC_080671.1, on the reverse strand, counting down.
ATTGAAATTCTTTGCGACTTGTTAGTTTTACGGTTTGAAAATTACCTGTTTACTCAATAGTTCTACATATTATACATGGATATTATTATATTAAAATGTTTGCACGGACGTGGAGAAACACATTATTGTATGTAAGTTACTAAATAATAGAGTGTGTTAGGACGATTCAGTAAATACGAAGAAGTTAAGAATTTTAAAATATTCGTCATATAACTTTAAATTTGAAGCGATGACCTATACATTTTAATACACCAGTCGATTGTAATTGATGGCGGCTACAATTTCTGAAAAAACACATTTTTATATTTTCTCAAAAAATAGCCAAAAGTACGTAGAAGTACAGAAATTTCATTTAGTTGGTAAAAAATGTTGAATTCAAAGCGATGGCCTATACCTTTTTATATACCAATCGATTATAATTGATTTTGGTTAAAATTTCTGGAAGAACAATTTTTATATTTTCTCAAAAAATAGACAAAAGTACGTAGAACTACAGTAATTTCATTTAGTTGACAAATAGCTTCAAGTATTCAAAGCTATCACCTATTCCATTTATACACCAATCGATTGTAATTGATTTTGGCTACAATTTCTTAAAGAACAAATTTTTATATTATCTCAAAAAATAGCCAAAAATACGTACAAGTACAGAAATTTCATTTAGTGGGCAAATAACGACGAATTCTAAGGGATGATTTATACTTTTTTATACACCAATCGATTGTAATTGATGGCGGCTACAATTTTTGAAAGAACACATTTTTATATTTTCTCAAAAAATAGACAAAATCCGTAGAAGTACGGAAATTTGATGTAGTTGGCAAATAAGGTCAAATTCAAAGTGATGGCCTACACTTTTATGTATATACCAATCGATTGTAATTGCTTTCGGCTACAATTGCTGCAAGAGAAACTTTTCATATTTTCCCAAAAAAACGACAAAAATACGTAGAAGTACAGAAATTTCGTCTGATTGGCACATAACTACAAATTTCCGTACTTCTACGTATTTTTGGCTATTTTTTGAGAAAATATAAACAATTGTTCTATCAGAAATTGTAGCCGCCATCAATTACAATAGATTGGTGTATAAATAGTGTAGGTCATCCCTTTTAATTTGCAGTTATTTGTCAATCAAACGAAATTTCTGTACTTCTACGTATTTTTGTCGTTTTTTTTAAGAAAATATAAAAAGTTTATCTTGTAACAATTGTAGCCGAAATCAATTACAATCGATTGGTATATATAAAAGTGTAGTCATCACTTTGAATTTGACCTTACTTGCCAACTAAATCAAATTTCCGTGCTTCTACGTATTTTGTCTATTTTTTGAGAAAATATAAAAATGTGTTTTTTCAGAAATTGTAGCCGCCATCAATTACAATCGACTGGTGTATTAAAATGTATAGGTCATCGCTTCAAATTTAAAGTTATATGACGAATATTTTAAAATTCTGAACTTCTTCGTATTTACTGAATCGTCCTAACACACTCTATTATTTAGTAACTTACATACAATAATGTGTTTCTCCACGTTCGTGCAATCATTTTGATATAATAATATCCATGTATAATATGTAGAACTATTGAGTAAACAGGTAATTTTCAAACCGTAAATCTAACAAGTCGCAAAGAATTTCAATCAACCGTATGCTACGTACATTGTAAAAATCCTATCTCCTAAAAACTCGAAAAAGTATAGTAATTTTTGAAAATCTACTATTTATTGCATATATTACAAGTCTAGAAGCTCTAAGGATTGCATTGGTGTAAGGAAAATTGAAATTGGTTGACAAACGGTCGTGATACGATTGTTTGAACAGAAAAAGTCATTTCGTCTGTACTGACTCTCAATTACTGTTTTTACAATTACTTCAGATATACAAATTTGATTTCCATCATTCTTTGTTCACTGTTTTACAAAAGATTTACCTATCCAATGGTGAAGAAAGAATTAAAATTGGTGAGCAAACAGCTAAGATATGGCAAGTCAAAGAAGCGTTCCCATTTTTTTTCTCACTGACTTTGTTATACTCTTTTTACGGTAACTTACGGTAGACAACTCTATTCTTCCATTTTTTAAAATGACGTATTCACAAAAGACATATCTTTCTATTGGTGAAGACAGATTTAAAATCGATTATGTAACGGCTGAGATATGATCGGTCAAAATAAGCGTTCCCATTTTTTTAGACCCCCTTGGTAGTCCGCGTAACTTTTTACCCCCTTGGTATTCCGAGTGTTAACAGGCCAACGAGGGTACCCGGGTACCCACAAATTGAAATGCTCATAACTATGGCTTCCCTCAACCGATTTGGACACTTTTAGATATTTTGCATTCAGGAACTCGTCCACTTTTTGATTCTGTACAATAGAACCGGAATAATGGATCTGGTTTTTGGTAATCCGAATTTCCTGGAGTATTGTTCCAGTACTAGGATATGATTTGTAAATTTGATTAATGTACTAGCAATATGTGTATCAAAACTCTTCAAATTGTCTCGGAAGTCTGTTTTTTTTGTTACGGGACCCTATGGCAATTTGAAAAATGGAAATGGAATGGAATGGCCACTCACGGCCCCGCGGGAACCTGCTCCGGAATGTCCGTTCCGGGGACAAATCACCAAATGGTTACAAAATCACGAGATACAGCCTACTGATGCAATTCCAAGAATTTTGATACCATTATTGCTAGTATTCCAAATTGCAAATAATACCTCAGCACTGGAACCTGCTTCCGGAAACCCAGGTTCCCGGGAATCGAATGAAGTAACCCGATTCATTTTTACCAAGGCCAAAAGTGGATGAGTTCCTGAATACAAAACGGCCAAAAGTATCGAAATCGGTTGGATATTACGTTAGTTACGGGCATTTAGTTTTTTAGTTTAGTGTTACGTAGTAAAAAATGCAGGAGCCCCTTCTCACTTCCACCCTTACTATATCAACAATATTATTAACCCAAAAGCTTGACTTAGTGAAGTTCTAAGATGTCACAAAGTTTAAATTTCCAGCTATGGATAAAACATAAAAATTTAATTAATTGAAACTTACAAAGGTACCCGGGTACCGCATCGGACACAAAACGGTTAATTATATATCGAAACTATAAATATACAAAAATCGAAAACAATTTTATATATGGACAAGATGCGTTTTTGCAACGTTTTGCCTTTCTCAATAGAAAGGTATTGCAATTGCTCTGAAAACCGACTTTTTAACGGAGGCCCAGTGGGCCAAGTGACACATACTATTCGATTCAGTTCGTCGAGTTCGGCAAATGTCTGTGCGTGTGTATGTATGTGTGCATGTATGTATGTGTGTGTATGTGCGTCTGTGTGTATGTGACCAAAAATGTCACTCATTTTTCTCAGAGATGGCTGAACCGATTTTCACAAACTTAGTCTCAAATGAAAGGTGCAACGTTCCCATAGGCTGCTATTGAATTTCTAATGGACCCGACTTCCGGTTCCGGAATTACAGGGTGATGAGTACGAACACGCAGAAAATGTCGATTTTAATAAATTCTGTAATGAATGTATAAAGGTGAAAAAATTTCCAAAATATGACCACAACAGCTTCGATTTGTAGAATTAGGTCACTAATATCCATTCAAAGTCTATTTTGCCACATTGGCCACCATCATCGGTTCCGGAAGCCCCGGCGAAAGTATCTAAATTCAGAATAACAGTCACATCGATTTCTCGGAGATGGCTGGACCGATTCAACTAAACTATCTCTCAAATAAAAGGTATTGCGTCCCCGTAAATAGCTGTTTAATTTCATCCCGATCCGACTTCCGGTTCCGGAGTTACAGGTTGTGGCGTGCGATCACATAGCAAATTGTGATTCAAACCGATACTCCGATGAAAGCAAAAAAGGTAAAAATTTCGCTAAAATGTCTCTCAAACAACTTGACCACCATAGACGGTTCCGGAAGTGCCCGGGAAAAGCGGCCATCTTTCAAAATTGACGAACTCACATCAGTTTCCCAGGAATGGTTGGGCCGATTTTCACAAACTTAGTCCCAAATGGTAGCTGTAATATCCCCACAGATATCTGTAAAATTTCGTACGGATCGCTTATATGGGTCCGGAAATATAGACTAAACCGTCCGGTCACATATGAAATTACCATATAAGCCGGAACTCAAATTTTTTTTCAAGGGGGGGACCTCATGAAATTTCAGAAATCGAATTCGAATTCGTATTTTTGATGCCAAACATCTTTAAAATGCGTGAATCGTCGAGATTTTATGTTATCTCGAAAAAATTTTTTTTTTATAAAGATAGACTTTTTGGGACTGCCGATTTCGCACCTTTTTTCAGTTCAATATTACCGTGGCTGTTTTTTCTTTTTCAAAATTTTACAACTCGAATAATGATTTATTTTCCTGTATATAGTTGTCATGTGATGTATAATAATAAAATGTAATATATGCATTTAAAAACTTTTAATGAATATAAACAACGCACACATTCTCGTGATTCATGATTGAGAAAGGCACAATTGCACCGCTAGGTGGATTAAAATAGGTTTTTTCAGTTCAATATTGTGTTTTTGGAAAAAAAAATCGCGAATGGCGCAAAACAAACTACAGTAAGATTCCGTTTTTGGCACGTTCCGTTTTTGGCATGCTCCCTTTTTGGCAAACTCCGCAACATTTTTGTTGGTCATAACAAGTCTTTTAGAAATGTGCAAAAGATATTTTTTGTATCAATTTATATCACATTTGACTTCATTTCCAAACATGGGAGTCATATTAACCCTCAAAGGAGCAAATCAATTTTTTTTAATATTGTGAAAATTGTCTCATAGCTTCAATACATTACTGTGATAATTTTGAGATGTTTTTCGTAATGTTGTTGTAAAACAGTGTTATGTATTTAAGGGTTACCTATATTTTACACTATACGTGTTTTATTTAATCATTACAATAAGTGTAGAGATGCATTATTTATGTAGGGGAATGTGTTCGGTTGTCGGAAAACTTCTGTTTTTGGCTCACAACATTACTCCAATTAAACAATATATGGGAATAAGCATACCAATAGAAAGCTAGAGGCCTTATCTAATAACTTATCGAAAAATTTAATTTCATTTGTCAACTTAAAAAAAGTTATTAACAATTTAGTAAAATGATAACTGTTTATTATATTGAAAAATGTGGTCGGTTGTAGGCACCCTAAAAAAATTACTAAAAATGGAAAAATATGAATGATGATCATCACGATTCAAAGGGAAAAGGAAATTTATTCAGTTCAATACCCATCAAAGGCATTATGAACATCATTCTTCATCAGAACCACAATATGTGTATGTGTAAAACTAGTGCGAATATTACGCACTGCTAAGGCACTGATGGATCGCATTCACTGCCATTGAGTTAGTTTCAGGCACTCCAGTTGTTTACCAAGGCTTCAGACAGATCAGATAGAAGTCAGTCAAAACGGGAGGGGAACTACAGGGTAACCCCGACCCCCGCCAAATTATCTGTTCGTGACAATCTGGTATATACGGTGCTACCTAGCAGTGAAAACACGACCAGGTGGGCTTTCTTCATGTAAATGTAAAACGCTAAACCGGAAGTCGCCTTCCTGGTTTTCAGAATGGTGCCAAAGACCGATCTCTGGTGTCTATTCGTAAAGCCCGTTCCAAAATATGATTAGGTTATTGATACCATTTGCCACAAAAAATTGGGTGCCAACAACCGACCATGTTTAGGTAATGTTTGGGGATTTTAGTAACCTTTTTGAAAACTGATCAAAAGAAAACTTGTGGCGAATATTTCGGTGCTATTCAATGTTGAATCACAAAATAGAATAAATTCACATCGTAAATATTCAATGCTCATACTTTTTCGATCGATTTACTTCTTTCTGTAACACTAAGCAAATCATCAAAAAAAAATTTGAGTAGAGTTTGACTTGTTCAAAAAATATATTGGTTGTAGAACAGAACATTCGAGTCTGCTTCAGCAATCGGCACAAAAAGATCGCGCTAGTATATAACACAAATAATGTATTTCAGAATGTCCATATCTGGTTTCTGTCAAAAGCTACATAGAGGTGCCGGCAACCGACGACTTTTCCCTATAATATGGACAAGTTGCAAGTGATTTTTACAACAAAAATGGTTTTCTTCAAACCTAAATATCTTCAAGCATTGCAGTTCGATTTTCAATCTATCAATTCCATTTGAAAGATCAACTATGGGTTAGTTATGGAGAAGCAATAAATTTAGTAATTTTTTAAAAGAACTGTGTTTTTTAAACAAAATTGTTCAATAAGAAAGAAGACATAACAGCCCCAGGAGCGAAATCAACACTACCATTCAGTGAATTGTTCAAGTTCTGACGTTCAGTGGGCCGAAGAAAAGCGATTCGAATTAAATGCTATTTTACATATTCGTAATGAGGGGAATTGCACTCGAGAAGTGAGCGAAGATTGTGAGAATTCTACAGGACGGTACAGTGGGCAGAATGCTACTTTCGACGTTCAAATCCTCTAGCGCCCTGGGTGTGTATCCTGAGGGATTTATGTCTTCGGAGAGGTGTCTTGGATGAAAATGAGCATTACTTTGACAACTGACTGATAAACGTTTGCTTGCCTTATGACTGAACTACAATTCGGAAAACTGCAGAAAGGACTAGACACAGCAGTGATTTAAATTAGATTACTTTATAAATTACTTGATAAATTTATTCTCAGTTCTAAATATTATATTTGAATTCGAAAACAAGAAAATATTTGCATATATTTTAGTTTACTCAAAAATTCTCTAGCGAAGTAGGAACTATTTAACTTAATTATATTTTTTCCTCATTTCATTTGTCTGCAAAAGGCCCACCTTGCCCCACTTTTTCTCTTCGTGGTTATAAAGTTAAAGGTTTTTACTAGTCACAAACAAAATTCCACCAAATTGCCGCCATCTTCCGCTTCGTGGATTATTAAAAATTTTGTGGAACATATTTTTTTAATATTTTTGATGAAAACAACCTTAAAATGTCATTATAACATTTATCACTCAGCATTTTTATTATTGTATATTTTCGAAGATTTAGGAATAAAACATTTATTTCTATATTATATTTTTCATAAACAAATGTTAAAATTCATTTTCTCGAGTATTTTTTTAAATGTCATGTAGCACCATCTACATAGGTTATAAAATATAAATGTCTTCAGTACATGTGTTAGAAATATCAAAACAAACAACTTTGCCGAAGAAAGTTTTTTGATAGAACACCTCTATCAAAAGATAGAACTGATCTAGATCTGTTTCTACTTATCTAGATTAAAACCAAAGTTGTCAAAATAATGATCATTTCCATCTAAGATGTTTTGCTAAAGACACTGATCCTCCAGGATATATACCCAGGGCGGTAGAGGTTTTGAGCGTCGAAAGCTTGTCCCACTGTACGACGTCTGAATTTGATAAAATCATGAATAAAATTGAATTTGCATATTTTTTCTTTCATCCCATTTCATTTCTCATGATTAAAAATCCTTGCAACATTTTTGAAGTCGTAAATTGAAAATCCAAACTATAAAAATAAGGTTCCATTTTTGGCACGGTTCCGGTTTTGGCAACTGAAAAAAATAAAATTGTTGCCAAAAACGGAATCCTACTGTATAAACATATCAAAAAACTATTTCCATGGTTGCAATAAAACCATTTGAAGAAAAAATGAGTTGAAAGCTGTAGAAGTGAATTCGAAGTTATACCTATTTGTTTTCAACTTAATTTCAAATCGCAAAATGAAAAGTTCTCTTCGATATGTGGAACTTTATAGTGAATATACAATAAAAAGTAAGAGCTGGCCCAAATCACCTTAAAATGGAATTATGAACTAAGCGAAAACAGTTGTTGGTCTTATCCAAAGAAAGATATATGATGGAAGATATTATCCAGCAGATCTATAAACAATTGGAATTAAGTTAAACATAAAATTTCTATTCTTTCTGATTATAAGTACGTTACAGTGTCCAGAATGTCGATTGCGAAATGCGATCCAAAAATTCTTGTGCGTCATACAATTCAGTACCTCTTGACGTACAATTCAGTACCTCTTGACGTATATTATTTATATTCGTTTTCATAATGTTACAAACTTTATGAAGCATCCTCGATTGACACGCTTTGATCTGGGGCGTTATGACGCAGTTCCGATGCATCAATTTATTCGAAACAATGAGTGTTCCATTTATTCCCGGACTTTACGACGCAATAAGTTTGTATCATAACATCTAATTATTTATAGGGGAACCCGGAGCTATTAAGATCGTGGGGGTAGCCTCGATTTCTCAGAAAATCGTATGACTTTCTTAAAAAATTGACGGTCTGAATTGCCCCGTAGGGAGGTCCGAATTACCCCTACAATGTAAAAGGATGGAAAAATGTAGAGTTTTGCAAATCGTCGCCTAGCGCTGCCGTGAAGGAATGAAAATGAACTTTAATAGCATAAAAATGTAGCTGAGGTTTCAAACTAACATTTAGGACCTGGGACCGATAAATTTTTTCACGTCTATCCACCTAAAAGGGTGATTAGCTTAGGTAGGTCCGAATAGCCCCGGGTTCCCCAATGCATTGTAGCTACCTGAACACTATGATGCAATATCATTTCGAACACATTCTTACTTTCAGATATTATAATACACTTTTGTGCGTCATAATGTCCTGGACGTTGTGACGCACTCCATTTGGACGTTATGATCGCGGATGTTATGGCACGACTCAGTCCTTTGACCCTCACGTAGACAGTCGATTTACGGAACGCATAATTGCCACATGTTCTGTGGTATTCCTTATATACATGGGACGAATATGCAAACAACGCCGGTACACATGGTTTTGCATGTATATATAAACATAGGGTGCTTACAGAGTGGCTGCGAGAAACTGATGCTGGTACGAGAAGCAGGTACTGGTACTGACAGTATGATGCGAGATGCGAGACACCTGCTTGCATTATATCAAATGGAGCCTGTCAGAGTAAAAGCAGGCAGTCGGCGCAGATCCGCTCGGCTTTCACTCTGCATTATTCCTTTGGTATGCAGCAAGCAGGTTTCTCGCATCTCGCCTCTTAATGTCAGCTTCAGCACCAGCTCAGCTCCTCACCACCACTCTGTAAGCAGCCTTAAGCATTGTATTCTGGTTGCAGTTGAAACTGTCAAATCAAACCAACGACAATCGTATTTTATCTAGTTCTAAACAGTGGAATCCCGGCGGAAGTCGTGCGCTGTATTCGAATAATGATGCACTGTACAGCGCACTACTTCCGACATCATGGATTAGCACTGAAGTAGAGAAAAAACGATTATCGCTGGTTGCATTTTCCAGATTTCAACCGTAACGATCATAAACCGTGTTTCGTTTTTATTCCGGCCAACTTCACGTTAATTTTTAAATATTTTTTTTAACTACCCACTGACCACCAAACGTTAAAAATCGACTACCAATCACGATCAAACGACCATGAGCAAAAATGGCTTGTGAAAAGCAACAGCATTTACGCGAGCCCAAGTGTTATCTTCTCTAGAGATGCAACGATAGACTCCCGATCAGCCACAAATGTTTGATTATTGCTAATTTTTTTCTAATATCCACACCATTATTTTTAGCCATGACAGAGCTAATATAAAGTAAATTTTCAACAACCAGATGTTTCGGTGCTAATGAGTGCAGAGTGTTAAAAAATAAATCGAACTAACTTTCCCTTATTATCCCATCAGCAGCCATACGTACATACTATTTCACTGAATACACCATGTTCAGAAACTCTAGCAAAATCGTCTTCGAACATCAGCGACTTCCAGAGGGTAATAAAATTGAATTGAAAATATCACGATAATTAAATTTCACAATCAATCAGTGGTGGCATTTATACAAAAAAAAATAGAATCACTGTAATTTTTTTGGGGGAATTGATGGAAAAAATTGAGTTTGATTCTTATTTGACATATAGACGACCGTTTAGCAATTACATTTGTGTCATGAGAAATCGTTTCGTCACAGACTTTATGAAACATTCTTATGTTATTACGCAGTTCCTATGCAACATAAAATTCGAAACTGTAAGTGCGTTATTTATTCCCAGACCTTATAACACAATAACTTTACATCATAACATCCAATTATTCATATGCATTAAGGGTCCCGGACATACTGACTCAGTATCGTATCGAACTTGCAACAAGAACGATTTCGGATCTTTTGACGCATTCTTACTTTCAGATATTATAATACATGCTTGTGCGTCATAATGTCCCGTACGTTGCGACGCACTCCATTCGGACGTTATGACCGCGGATGAAATGACACGACTCAGTCCTTTCCCTCGCATAGACAGTCAATTTACGGAACGCATAATTGGCACATATTCTGTGATATTGGGATGGGACGAATATACAAACAACGCCGGTATATATGCTTTTGAATATAAAGAAAATTTAACATTACAAACAGTTTGTGAAAGCACGTGTTGTAAAACTTTGAAAATACGAAACACCATGCGCTTCCACCGATAAGGATTTCAATGGAGATGCTTGGTTGTTAGTTTCGCTTTGTTGTTTTTGCGAATAACTAACTAACTATTCACCACCAAACCAAAAAAATTGCATATTCGTGACCACCAAACGATTTCATATCGATCTGAATAGATTTGGTAGTGAAATAATGATGTTTCATTTTATTCCGGCCAACTTCACGTTAATTTTTTAATATTTTTTATTAATTAACCGCTGACTACTAAACGTTAAAAACAGACTACCAATCACCACCAAACAACCAGCAATCGATTAAAATTTAGTTCAATAAATTATGCAATTGCATAGCCTTTCTATATGAGAATAGCAAAAATAGATTGTATCGGAAAATGCTTACTATTTTTTTGGTACTAGAATGGGCCAGTTAATAATAAACTACTTCCATGGTTTGCAATAAGATCATTTGAAGAAAAAATGGGTCGACTCCGAATCTTTTGCGCTAATAGTGTGAATGTTATTCGTAATGTTCACGAAAACTCTATCGTAAAATTTATCAAAATTGAGTTTTGAAGTTAGTTTAGTAGTAGTAGCTCGTAAATAGTACAACAAAAATTTCGTTGGTCGATAATGAATCGATTTCGTTAATTGTACGAATTCTTTGATAAAATACCCAAACATTTCTCGTGTATATTACGAACGATAGATATAACGAAGTTTTTCGTGCATTTCATCAAACAATCTAATTATTTATTAAGTAGATTTGAATTAACAATCAATTAATTTAAATAACAATTTCATCTGAATACATACAAACAATTTGTAGGGGGACTGAGTGATTCGACCATGTCAACAGATTTTAATATATTTGCTTTTTTTTGCGAAAGTCTGATCAATTGGTCCGGAAATGAAAAGTTCTCTTCGATATGTGAAACTTTATAGTAAATATACAATAAAAGTAGGAGCTGACCCAAATCATCTAAAAATGGAGTTACGAGCTACATACCTAAAAAAATCGTGTGTATTTTCATCACCTGACCCTGACATATTCGAGAATAAAAATGACATAGTTTTATGTTCGATTTTCATTTTACATGATGATGACTTTCCTAAATCACGAAATCTTACTCCACATACGGTGATTGTTTTAAATGTTGACAAGTTTAATTTTATAGCACTGCGCATGAAAAATACAGCTTTCATGTAAGATTAAATGGAACACGGTTATATTTCGTCACTTCGTGAATTACGTTTTGCTAAATTGTGTCATGTTTGAAATTACGTCAACGATAAGATTCATAATTTTTTGAAGTGTAACATTGAAATCTGTCAATCGATTTGCAATAACTAATGTTTTCTTGAAAGCTTGACCGGTTTCGCACACTATCCCCTCAAACGGTTTTTTTGCGATCTCGTATCAGGTCCGAATTAGACCAACGCATATTCTACAATTCAGACACCGATTAAGCAAACATAGTTGATAGTCTCACTTAAAGAAAGATATATGATGAAAGATACTATACAGCGGATCCATAAAAATGATAATTTACTTGTTTTAATTAAGTGTTATTACTAACAAAAATCTAATTATTTGGAATACATTTGTTTCAAAATGGCGCTCTCTAGCACAATATTAGAAACTTTCTCAAATATTCCATCAAAAAAATCGTTCGATTAATAAGCCCGATTCGTACTAAGCCTCCCAAAGTCGTTTCGTGGTATTTATAAAATACTCGCAATTAAAATAGAAACTTTACCTGGAGAATTGCTTATATTTGTGTTTGAACGAAACCTATATGTGCCAGATTTACGAATATAGTCGCTCAGTGTAACCCTGATATATACGATCATAAAAAATGATATAGTTTAACGATTGATTTGATTTACCATATCGCTTTATTTCTAAAATCTCGCAGTTTTACTTTAAATGAAAATAATTGGAATTTTATGCAACTGCGCATGCAAGTCTCGTCATTTTGTGAATAATGGTTTGGTAATTTGTATCAAGTTTGGAATGACGTCTAACATAAAATTCATATTTATTGCTGTGTAAAAGTACGATACAGTGTCCAGGATTTTGATAACGAAATATGATCCTTAAATCATATGTGCCATACAGTCCAGCACTTCATGACGCATATTCGTTTTCATAACGTCACAGACTTTATGAAACATCCCCGTGTTATTACGCAGTTCTTATGTAACATTACATTCGAAACTATGAGTTTGCCATTTATTCCCAGACCTTGCAACACAATAACTTTACATCATAACATTCATATGCATTGTAGGATACCAGACATACTGACGCAGTATCGTTTCGGACTTGCAACAAGAACGATTTCGGATCTTTTGACACATTCTTACTTTCGGATATTATAATACATGCCTGTGCGTCATAATGTCCCATACGTTGCGACGCACTCCATTCGGACGTTATAACCGGGGATGCAATAACACGACTCAGTCCTTTGACCCTCGCGTAGACAGTCAATTTACGAAACGCATAATTGACACATATTCTGTGATATTGGAACGGGATGAATATGCAAACAACGGTGGTATATATGCTTTTGAATATAAAGAAAATTTAGCATTACAAACAGTTTGTGAAAGCACGTGTTGTAAAGCTTTGAAAATACGAAACACCATGCGCTTCCTCCAATAAGAATTTTAATGGAGATGCTTGGTTGTTAGTTTCGATTTGTTGTTTTTGCGAATAACTAACTAACTATTCACCACCAAACCAAAAAAAATTGCATATTCGTGACCACCAAACGATTTCCTATCGATCTGAATAGATTTGGTAGTGAAATAATGATGTTTCATTTTATTCCGGCCAACTTCACGTTAATTTTTTAATATTTTTTTTATTAATTACCCGCCCACCACCAAACGTTAAAAACCGACTACCAATCACCACCAAACGACCCCCAAACGATTAAAATTTAGTTTATCGAATTTCCGCGAATTTTCCGGCCAACTTCACAGAGGTGCAAGACGCATCATTCGAATCGTTATCTTCTGCAGCCCAGGCTCTGGAACATACTTACTTTATATACACGTACAATGCACCGGCTCTACGTATTCCTTCGACGCCTTCCTGTTTCATCTCTGTTACTGCATATTGCTGTATTTTTAACGTTTGTATTGGCGTTTGGTTTTAGCACTTTTTTGGTTCCTTTTGGGGTCCCAAACAACTGTGTACAATTTGGGGTCGATTGGTGTTGACCCGGCGTAGCGCATTATTGCGTTTAAAATTTGTGTGGAGATTAGTATGGGAAAACCTACATTTTTGCATTTTTATTTCTACAGACTACAATTCTTCCTTTAGTATGCAAACAAATAGATAGAAGTGTAGTCCAATATATGCTGAACAACTTTGCCGAAGCATGTATGGTGTTAGAATGTCTCTAAGCCATGTTATAGCTGTTCAAAGTTCGATACATCGAATTAAATGCCAAAAATCATTTTTATTGCCAACACTGCGGGTGTACTAATGGTATTTCATATAGCATTTCGAAATAACATTATATACTTTAGTTTTACCACATTGGTATGTTTGAATGAATTATTCAAAAGCCTTAGATCAATTTCATGAGCGTAGGTAGTTGAGCAATATGGCGTAGTGAGGGGTGAGGGGGGATAGGAGGAGACTTTAATATGTAGAAATTCGAACTGAAATGTTGTCGAGTTGGAATGTTCATATGAATTATTTCAAAACAATTACACAATGTCCTACGCATAATAGTAACGATGAAATAAAACATACTGTATGTATGTATAAAACATACTGTATCCCTTTGCCTTTGAATCAATAGAAGTTACGTTACAGACTGAATTAACTGATGTCGAGTTGATATGTCAGAGGATTATATTTCGGTTTAATACATATTATGATTTGATAGCATGCTCATTTCTATGCTGTTCGATCACGAGGCGTGAAGCTAATTTCTGGATTTCAACATGAAATCCACCAGATCCCTACAACAATGTTTGCTTCAGGTGGTCGAACAGCATCGAAATGAGCATCCCATCAAATCATAGTGTCTATTAAACTGAAATATAATCAATGCAATCCTCTGACATATCAACTCGATCAGTTGATTCAGTCTGTAACGTAACTTCTATTGATAAAAGTCAAGGCAAAGGGATACAGTATGTTTTATTTCATCGTTACTATTATGCGTAGGACATTGTGTAATTGTTTTGAAATAATTCATCTGAACATTCCAACTCGACAACATTTCAGTTCGAATTTCTACCACCTCCCCCCCCCCCCATCCACAGTGGCACGACTTAGAACAAAAGGTGGACTAAAGTCCAAACTTTTCCGTATCGGTTCATATAGGACGTTTTTATGTAATTTTGGTACGCTGAATTCGTTTTCGATATTAAAACATTTCAAAAATGAACATTCACTATTCATTAGGGTGTCTCAAAAATATTTTTTTTTCTAAATCGTTCTTAAAATTTGTGTATATTAATTTTCGTGTGCTAAATCGTTTTTGATATTAACATTTGCAAAAAAATTTCATTGTACATTAGGGTGGCTCAAAAATAATTATTTTGTTGTGAAGGTTCAAATTTTTTTTAAATTCATTTTTGTGCGCTGAATTCCTATGTTGGTTATAGAAAATAGAAATTAACTTTACTACTTATTAGAGTAGCTCAAAAGTAAAAATATTGTCTTTTATAAAGATTTCTTTCAATTGTAATTTTGAAATTTATTTTCGGTATTAAAACGAATTGATTGACATCTCATTATGGGGCTTTAGAAATGATTATATTATTTTTAAGGATCAAATAAGATGTAATTGTCTAATTTTGGAACGTTTAATTCATTAGTGGGTTACTTGGTATGAAAACTACATTTTTTTTCATTTTCAAAACAAATATTTTGAGCGTCTTAGTGGAATATTGATTTACATTCACTAATCAACAAGATTGTTAACGATTTTGTTTTCGCAGGTGTGTTTTAAGTTGCTTAGATTGCTTATTTCATACCTTAAATTAAAATAAATCCAAAATCCTTTTTTGCGTATATGGTTCATTTAAAAATGGTCTTATTTTATTTGGATAATAATGCATATTATTAAGCTATATCAGTGCTATGCAAACTCGGAAAAAATAGTCTCACCAAATGACTAGAACTCAACTGTGTTCACACAATTTAACAGTTATTGCGTAAGTTAGCAAAAATAGTCCATGAAACATTTTATGACACATTTCAGATGGTTGAAAATATTTACTGAATTTTAAACATTCTTAATTCCTTTACCACTTAAAAACCATACTTCCCACTCGGCTCCTTACTCTTGATCACTAGTAAAACCCTTAAAGATCATGCTCTAAATGCTATTTGAAAGTTGTGCATAAATTAGTGTCATTATTCTAGTTATAAAGTGAATATTCAAATTAAATATCAGTAATAACCATGCGTCTCCATTCACAGTTTTTTTCAAATTTTGACTGCTTATCGCAAGTTTTCGCAAAACTAGCATAGGCTCATTTTGAAGAGAAAATGAAAAGCTTTCGAATGAGCATAGTGTGATCGCGGGCATTCACGGGCGTCGTTGTTGTTATCGCTTTAGAAGTTCGAATTCAATAAAAATTCATGACAAACAGTTATCTAAACACTAACTAAACCAACTAGTGACTTATTTTTGGCGATTTTTCGATGTAATTTTATCACACGGATAATTTTGGTGAAGTAATGCAATTCATAAAATCAACCGTTTCTTTGAAAAACGAGAAAAACCGTATATAGTTCCTATGGTCAAATAATGCAAAAAACACTTGAGTTATGCCCTTCAAAAAGCTGTCAAAAATTCATTTTGCATTCAAATCACCTAAAATCTCGCGAAAATGTCTCTGATGGCTCAGCTGATACGTGAAAAATAGTAGTGAGAATATCGCATAACCTTCATATATGGACTTAAGTCCGGGCTCGTCCCACTGTGCCATCATCACTCACTACGCCCTATTGCTCAACTACCTACGCACATGAAATTGAGCTAAGGCTTTTGAATAATTCATCCAAATATACCAATATGGTAAATATAATGTTATTTTGGAATGCTATATGAAATACCACTGGTACACTCGCAGTGTTGTCAATAAAAATGATTTTTGGCATTTAATTCGATGTATCGAACTTTGAACAGCTATAACTTGGCTTAGAGACATTCTAACACCATACATTCTTCGGCAAAGTTGTTCAGCATATCCTGGACTATACTTCTATCTATTTGTTGGCACACTACAGGAAGAATTGTAGTCTGTAGAATTAAAAATGCAAAAATGTAGGTTTTCCCATACTAATCTCTTTACAAATTTTAAACGCAATGCGCTACGCCGAGTCAACACCAATCGACCCCAAATTTTGTACAGTTGTTTGGGACCCCAAAAGGAACCAAAAAAGTGCTGTGCTTGGTTGATGTGGCAATGATTACGTTTTTCCATATAACAATGCCCCACCCTAATATATATATATATATATATATATATATATATATATATATATATATATATATATATATATATATATATATATATATATATATATATATATATATATATATATATATATATATATATATATATATATATATATATATATATATATATATATATATATATATATATATATATATATATATATATATATATATATATATATATATATATATATATATATATACTGCAATTCCTTACCGAAAAGTATTAGATACGTATTTTTGTATTTCGTCATTAGGGTGTCTCTTTCCACGTTTGACTGGTCCAAGAAATCGTGATTTTTCAATAGTTGATTTTTTTTAAATTCATAACTTTTGAACCGCTGCACTGCACAGTGGTCCAGGAAGCGAAATTAGCGGGAAACAATTGTTAATGCATTCATCTTTAGGTTTAGAGATTTGGTGTCTTAGAAACATTTATTATGCGTGACAAACTGCATCTTTTGGCTGAAACGATTTTAGGGTGGTCCTTAAAATGTCAAAGTTGTAGACATTATTTGAAATTATAGTTCAGATAGAATGATACTTTCTTCTACAATATTCTAGAACAATCAATTCTGAGCAACTTTGTTGAACATACTAACTTTGTATCTCAAACCGTTTTCATTTTATAGTGAGTTCCATATCATAACATAGGGTGTCTCTCAAAAAAGCAGTTTTCTCCGTACAGTTTTTTAATATGATTTTTCTCACAAAAGTACCTTTCAGTGTACTTTTAGAGCATGATTAGAGACAACTTTTGCTGAAGAAAGAAAATTTTCATCTTGTCTGGTTCAAAAGTTATGCTTAATTTTCACTTAAAAATACGCCCTTTTCAAATGACGATATCTCAAAAGGGGGCAAACTAAAATCGATAATTTTGATTGCATTTGAAAGGCTGTACTTTTGCCTACAATATATTGAAAAATTGGAGAACGCTTTTTTGTCTTTCTCAAATAAATCAAATTTAAGTAAAAGCATTTTTGCGTATAATCCTACAGCGCTCATATTAAAAAATATTTGTTTTACGCTGATTCTGTGAACTCTTGTCAAGACTTTTCAAGGATCACATATATTTGCAGGTTTTTCATATTGCAAATAGGGCGATGATCCTATTTTGGGCTCACTCGTTGGGGTGGCGCACTCTATTATTAATTACTCGACCTATGTACAATCGTTGAAATACATATAAATTATGATCAATGCGTTAGGGTCAATATATTTGCTTAATTCCTGAGAACCAGTATATTCAATAACTTGTATACGAGTGCAATAGAAACGCTTTCCTCTTACTTTCACCCTACCATACCACCAACAAACATAATGAAGCTATCGAAAATGCAAATATACACTGAAGTCTTTTTAGGCGGTTTTATGGCGCACCCCCTACATAAAGAAGCCTAAGTGTACAGTATGTAAAATAATTAAAGACACCCTCGTTCTTTTCTATTTAATCCCATTACCACTACTAGACTGCCACACTTTATTACGACGACTAACTTATTCAGTTTTTTATTTGTTGGCTGTGAAACGATAAATCAAAAATTTTAAAGGAATGCTCATCGTACAATACAACAAACCTTTCCTATGACCAAAACTACTGAAACGATAAAGGGGTGGGTTTAATTTTTTACATACTGTATATAGGAATTGTTGCATTCGCGCAATTCTCTGTTTTCATCTTCGTCGATGAATCTTTGATCATGTAGTAGAAGATTAGTTTGATGATTTAATAAGCGCGTTTTTTAAAAGATTACTGCTAGTCGATGGTACTAAGGACGACCACTTTGTTTTTAATATGAAGAGATGGCTTTTTGGTCACGGTTTTCATACGACAATATCTATATTTCGTCTAATACCAACGTTTCGAAGGTGCCTTCATCTTCAGGGCAAAACTACAATATTTGACAATCATTACAAAAACATCCAATATTCACATTTTACACAAATTACTTACAACGGTAACAGTATTATCTTAGTCAAGTTATTTTGGACATTTAAACAGGAAACACAGAACGCAAATCTACACTGCAAGATCAGAAATTTGATTTGATTTGAAATTCAATTTTAAACGGTAATTTTCTACGATTTGCTGAAAACTTACACAGAAGAACCCCGCGCACATCCCAAGCAGACTGAGTAATGAAATGTTTCAAAAGGCCAAAAGTGTGTGTTGTATACATTATCTCAATACGGAACAGATGGAAGTAGAAACGAATAAGGTTTGACAGATGCGAAACCACCAACAGTGAGAGAGTGAGTGATGGCTATGTTTGATGTGAGAGCGAGTGCAGTACACCAGAATATGCTGCATTCAAGTTATTTGTGTCGGTCCTGAAATTAATTGTTGAGCCGTCGCAAAAAATGTGGCACATTTCCAGAATCTGAAGTGCTTGGATTCTGTTATCATGCTCGAGTATTTTGGTTTTTGATAGATCGAAACTATGATCATTTTCTATCAAGTGAACCATTAGCGCTGTCTTTTTAAACTCATCAACGGAACTCGCCTCTGGCTCGCTGCTTGCCGATTTGAAATCGTTATACCGTTTTATGAGCGATCGATGTCCAGACAACCGTTGTTTAAGTTGTTGTGTTGTTAAGCCTATATATGAACTATCGCACATAGCACAGGGGATGCGATAAATCACATTACGTTTTTGAAGCGGTGGAGTCGGATCTTTCAAATTTTGAATTTCAAATCAAATCAAATCTCTGATCTTGCAGTGTAGATTTGCGTTCTGTGTTTCCTGTTTAAATGTCCAAAATAACTTGACTAAGATAATACTGTTACCGTTGTAAGTAATTTGTGTAAAATGTGAATATTGGATGTTTTTGTAATGATTGTCAAATATTGTAGTTTTGCCCTGAAGATGAAGGCGTAGACCTTCGAAACGTTGGTATTAGACGAAATATAGATATTGTCGTATGAAAACCGTGACCAAAAAGCCATCTCTTCATATTAAAAACAAAGTGGTCGTCCTTCCTACCATCGAATAACAACAATGGCGCCAAGAGTAGTTTCCCGAACCGCAACTTTCTACAATAGTCTACAGCCGCAACATCGCAGATTGTACAAGAAATATGCGCAAACCGTCGAAAAGCTTTGCGCTCAACTTAGCCGGAAAGATTTCCTACGAAGATGCAGAAAATTCGGATTGAATCCAACCCACATCCAACATAGTTTCCGCTGCATCAATGCACTTCTCGAAGATGCTAGCCCGTACAGAGGAAGCTTACAAAATGCGATGGATCGCTTCAAGCGGACGATCCTGAACATTGAGATCAAAGACAGTTTCCACAAGATTAAGCAGTTAGAAGAAACCAAAGTGTCGCTCATTGGTCAGATCACGCAAGTAACCCCGCCACACACATATAATTCGTTCTTTACCTCGCAAGAATCATATTTGTACAAACAGGGCCGTGTACTTAAAGCCAAATCTGAGAATAAGTTTCAACGCCTACTGGCAAAAGTGGAAGTTGAGTCGCCGCTCAATTTCACTGTAAATGAATCTTGGATACGGAGCACCACTGATGTTACAGTCCCCAATGAAACGTTGATACTTTTCGGGTATGGTCCGAAGTTTGCTTTGCCCTTCGAGGATAATCAAGAAATTCCCTATTTCAAGATTATAGCAGACCTAGAATCTATCCTTAAACTTGAGACAGACGATACTGTACAAGCGGCAAGTCGCAACCAGTTCACTAATATAATTCAAAACTATGTGAACAAAAGAAAAAACGGTTGCTTCAAAGCTTCTGCCGATCCCGTGAATCGTTTTTTGACCGAAGCATATCACTCAAGTAAAAAGTTCATCCGTGACAATCCTGAATTATGTATTGTAGTCGCCGATAAGGGAAACAAAACTGTAATTATGAAAAAAGATGAATACGAATCGAAAATGAAAGCCCTTATTGGCGATAACACTACATATGAACGCATTGACACGGATTGGACGAATAAAATACAGACAAAAAACAATCAATTGATGAATGCACTATATGATCAAAAAATGATCGATCAAAAAACCAGATCTCGATTGATAACACATCACGCGACTTGCCCAAAAATTTATGGTCTTCCAAAAATCCATAAACCAGATGTTCCACTGAGAGTCATTTTGTCCTGCATTAATTGCCCAACATATGACCTCTCAAAACTTCTAGCAGGAATTCTCCGACAATCGATTGATCAAAAGAAATATAATGTGCAAAACTCTTACGAGTTTTGTTCATTCATTAACAACACAACGCTGCCTCCTAATTATGTGTTGGTCTCTTTCGACGTCGTGAGTTTGTTTACTTGTATTCCCAGAGACTTGGTAATCCAAGCGGTGCGCAATAATTGGGGTGTGATCGAGAAGAACACAACTATAAAAGATGAAGATACCTTCATAAATCTCATCGATTTTAATCTCTCTTCCAGTTATTTCACATTTCGCGGAGCGTTTTACAGGCAGAAATCGGGAACGGCGATGGGTAATCCATTATCCCCTGCCCTGGCAGATCTAGTAATGGAAACGCTACTAGATAAAGTGCTAGAGACAATCGATATCCCCATCCCCTTTCTAAAGAAGTATGTCGACGATTTGGTTACCGCTCTCCCAGCTGATGAAATTAAAAACGTGAACAATGCGCTGAATGCCTACAATCCACACATTCAGTTTACATGTGAGATTGAGAACAACAACCGCCTGCCTTATTTGGACATGGTACTAATAAGAACAGACGAGCAGAAAATTCTGACCGACTGGTACAAAAAACCGGTGGCCTCGGGACGAATTTTAAACTTTCTCTCTCTCCATCCGCTCACGCAAAAACTAAATACCGCTATGGGATTCATCACGAGAGTGTTTCGACTGTCAACATTCAAAACGAAAAACGAAAAGAAGCGAACTGTCCGAGAATATTTACTGAATAACAATTATCCTAGTACTTTGATAAACCGATTGATAAACCGTGTCGTCAACCAGGTATCGAGCGACGAAAATGATGCCTCTCCCGAATGCGAGAAAAAGACATACCGATCCCTGCACCATGTAGATGCTCTCACACCCGCTCTTGCCAGAATCATTCGAAGGAATCACAAGAATGTAAGTTTGAGTTTCAAATGTACCAAAACTAATGCATCCCTGTTTTCCAATTTGAAAGATCCGACTCCACCGCTTCAAAAACGTAATGTGATTTATCGCATCCCCTGTGCTATGTGCGATAGTTCATATATAGGCTTAACAACACAACAACTTAAACAACGGTTGTCTGGACATCGATCGCTCATAAAACGGTATAACGATTTCAAATCGGCAAGCAGCGAGCCAGAGGCGAGTTCCGTTGATGAGTTTAAAAAGACAGCGCTAATGGTTCACTTGATAGAAAATGATCATAGTTTCGATCTATCAAAAACCAAAATACTCGAGCATGATAACAGAATCCAAGCACTTCAGATTCTGGAAATGTGCCACATTTTTTGCGACGGCTCAACAATTAATTTCAGGACCGACATAAATAACTTGAATGCAGCATATTCTGGTGTACTGCACTCGCTCTCACATCAAACATAGCCATCACTCACTCTCTCACTGTTGGTGGTTTCGCATCTGTCAAACCTTATTCGTTTCTACTTCCATCTGTTCCGTATTGAGATAATGTATACAACACACACTTTTGGCCTTTTGAAACATTTCATTACTCAGTCTGCTTGGGATGTGCGCGGGGTTCTTCTGTGTAAGTTTTCAGCAAATCGTAGAAAATTACCGTTTAAAATTGAATTTCAAATCAAATCAAATTTCTGATCTTGCAGTGTAGATTTGCGTTCTGTGTTTCCTGTTTAAATGTCCAAAATAACTTGACTAAGATAATACTGTTACCGTTGTAAGTAATTTGTGTAAAATGTGAATATTGGATGTTTTTGTAATGATTGTCAAATATTGTAGTTTTGCCCTGAAGATGAAGGCGTAGACCTTCGAAACGTTGGTATTAGACGAAATATAGATATTGTCGTATGAAAACCGTGACCAAAAAGCCATCTCTTCACATTACTGCTAGTGTGTAATACTGGAAATCGTTACCAAACATCTTAGCTGCAATGAGTCGAACTCTCATCAGTTCCCCATTTGATAATCAAAATCATGCTTAGTTTCTGGGTTTCAGTATTGCACTTGATGTACTCAGTTAAGCGCTTTGCAGAGTGGTCTACCAAATATACGACAGTCGTTGTAAAGTACTTGAATGATTCTCTTATTTCATTTAAAAATATTAAAAACTATGTTGAATAATTTGTTGCGTTTATATAGCAGAAGGATATCAGATTTTTTTACTTTTACTGTTATATGAAGTACAATTTTGTTTTTTGGTTTGAGGTTAGTAGATTGCAGATCTTGATACTGCTACCTGCTAAAACCGTTCCTGCAAATGAACGAAATCGATTGAAAATTTGTGTAGATTTTGGGAAATCTTGGCAATAATTGGAAGCAAATTATAGGTCAAGTCATTGGTGATTGGTGGTCTTTACCCTATCTGCATTATGAAAAGCCTGCAAATGTATGTGATCCTTGAAAAGTCTTTAGAAGAATTCACAGAATCAGCGTAAAACAAATATTTTTTAATATGAGCGCTGTAGGATTATACGCAAAAATGCTTTTACTTAAATTTGATTTATTTGAGAAAGACAAAAAAGCGTTCTCCAATTTTTCAATATATTGTAGGCAAAAGTACAGCCTTTCAAATGCAATCAAAATTATCGATTTTAGTTTGCCCCCTTTTGAGATATCGTCATTTGAAAAGGGCGTATTTTTAAGTGAAAATTAAGCATAACTTTTGAACCAGACAAGATGAAAAGTTTCTTTCTTCAGCAAAAGTTGTCTCTAATCATGCTCTAAAAGTACACTGAAAGGTACTTTTGTGAGAAAAATCATATTAAAAAACTGTACGGAGAAAACTGCTTTTTTGAGAGACACCCTAAGTTATGATATGGAACTCACTATAAAATTAAAACGGTTTGAGATACAAAGTTAGTATGTTCAACAAAGTTGCTCAGAATTGATTGTTCTAGAATATTGCAGAAGAAAGTATCATTCTCTCTGAACTATAATTTGAAATAATGTCTACAACTTTGACACTTTAAGGGCCACCCTAAAACCGTTTCAGCCAAAAGATGCAATTTGTCACGCACAATAAATGTTTCTAAGACACCAAATCTCTA
This sequence comes from Topomyia yanbarensis, assembly GCF_030247195.1. Lineage (NCBI taxonomy): Eukaryota > Metazoa > Arthropoda > Insecta > Diptera > Culicidae > Topomyia > Topomyia yanbarensis. The sequence goes on along the minus strand of NC_080671.1, from coordinate 292,610,727 downwards.
AACCTAAAGATGAATGCGTTAACAATTGTTTCCCGCTAATTTCGCTTCCTGGACCACTGTGCACTGATTTTTATCGGTTATAGGTTAAATGAAAAGTGTTTAAATGTAGTTTCAAGGGAAAATGGTAAACTTTGAAAAATATTGGGCTTTGCATTCTTTTTTTATTCAATTTTTTGATTTGATAAGGCAGGTTTGCGTTAGCTTAAAGGTGCCAATCTAAACTAAGGAGAATTTATAGCTATATATACACAAGTTGGTAATATAATTTTCGTAAAATTAGGGGGGTCATTTTATGGCAATATGGTTTGACATTTTTAGCAGGAAGATTATTGAAGCAAATAATTTTTAACCAAGGGGGGCAATTTTTATAACCTACCTTAAAACTAGGAATAACTAGAGAGCGTGATTTAATTTTGTAAAGATTCGGGGAGATTAATTAGAGTTATTTTTTGTGGTAGTAGAGTTGGGCATTTTCAATGAGATTATATAATATAATAGTTAGAACTAGAAGAATCAGAAGGGGAGTGGGGGGGGGGGGGGTAAGGGGTGATACTTATTGGTATAAGAGTCAGGGGAGGGAGGGTGGACAAAGATGGCAGGGAAGAACGTTATTAACTTTCAGTTTCAGGCATCGAGAGATCAACGGCATAGGATGTAGACTCGGATGGCCTTCATGAAGAAGAATTATGTATAGGGAGGCCGGGTGTTCTTCCTCGAGTCGGCAGGGGTTCTTCCAAACGTTTCAGATGCAGATCGGAAAGAGCTCGAGTTGCGCCTGTGATGATCGTACTGTAGGTCCCGTGTTTGTTGGCTCATTCGACAGAGATTTTTTGTGTCGCCTTGGAGTCCCATCAAACCTTCGTTGGTTCTAACTCCGCTAGCGAATGACGGATCTCAATAGTAGCATGTCTGTAATAACCTACGTACTTGGAACTATTGAGAACCAAAGCTACAGGTCCAAAGCCCTGGTAAAGGAGGATGGTTGTGATGATCTGGGCCGCGGTCACCACGTTAAGCAAAATAGGTCATAATCCCAAGTCCAAGGCGTGAAGCGACCCGTACCGAGGGATGAGTGATCGAGGGGGTGAGAAAGATGCTCGATCGTTAACGGAGCCTGTTGGGTACCTTGGCAACCCCCACAGTAAGCGTTCCTTACCACGTTACTGTGGAGCTCTGGCGTGGCGGACCTTTCTTTCTCGCGCGACTCGTGGGACGTGAAAAACAAAAACAAACAAACAGAGATGCTGAACCCCTTTGCTAAAGGTGGTTTGATGAGGTCTCCTCCCAGTGGGGAGAGTAGTGGAGCGACGAGGGCTGTATCCGACAGCACCAGTGACCCCCCAGCAGTGGTAGAAAATAGCCCTACCAACGTGCTGGACGGGCCACTACCCGCGATGCGTAAAGTGCTGGCGCAGCTCGATACTATAATCGAGTTCACTAACGCGAAGCAAAATATTAGCAAGGATCAGAAACAGAGCCTGCTGGTGCTCCGGAAGGCTGTTCGTGTCGCAAGACAGGAACAGCAGGCTTACGCCAAGAGGGTGGAGTGTGGAGAAAAATCCGACACAGGAACCCAGACAGTGGTCTCCAAGAGGGAGGGAAGGGAGAAGGCCGACATAGGTACCCAGACAGGGGCCTTCCCCTTCTGGTTCTATGGAGCAGCCAAGTCTCTCGAAGCGGCGGCTGAGTTCCCCTCGAAGGGTAAGTGCAAGCGCAAGATGGCGTCGAACGCGAAGCGCCCTAGGAAGTCGCCAGGCGAGGGTGCAAAAACCAACCCCATACGGCGTGTAACCATCACGGCCAAACGCCGTTTGGTAGAGGTAAACCGGGGCGCAAATGACCCCGCCGGGTAGGAAGAAGGCACCAGCAACTCGGCGCAACCGGGGCAGGGGGGCGTAAACCCCTGGACCCTGGTCATCAAGAAGAAGCCGACACCGACACCGGATGAACCGCGGCCCGCGAAGAAGGCCAAGGACAGAGGCAAGGCCTTGTGGTTAAAGATCGACAAGGACAAATACGCCGACGTCCTAAAGTCGATGAGAGTGACCGAAAGCCTCTCGACCTTCGGGCAAGACGTGCGCAGCGTGAGACGCACTAATACAGGCGAAATGCTTTTGGTGCTGAAGCGAGGCGCACAATCCAGTGCGGTCTATAAGGCCTTGGCCCAAGAGGTCATGGGTGAAGGCGCCCAGTTGAGGTCGTTAGGGGCGGAAATGACTCTCCAGTGTAAGCAACTGGACGAGTTCACGACCGCAGACGATGTCGTCGCAGCCGTCAAGGAGCAATGCGACGTAACAATCGAGCGGGCCTCTGTGCGGTTGAGAGGAGGACCCTCCGGCACCCAATTAGCCTACCTCACGCTACTGAAAGCAGATGCCAAAAAGGTTACCGTGATAGGCCATAAATCGTACGAATGTAAGGGTACAGACAGGAGCAAACCATGTCGTCGCTGCGGCGAGGAGAGGCATAAGGAGCGGGGCTGCACTAAGGCGCATAAATGCCTTATCTGCACCGCTAAGAAACAAGCTCGTAATCATGCTATGGGCGGACTTTCGTGTCCCTTCGGTGAGGCAAATAAGAAGAAGCCGTGAACGTCACACAGCTAAATCTTAACCATTGTGCAGCAGCCCAACAGCTGTTGTGGCAGTCGGTCTCGGAGTCGAGGACTGATGTCGCCCTTCTATCAGACCCGTACAACATCCCTGTCGGCAACGGCAATTGGGTGTCGGACGGGCCTGGGATGGTGCCAATCTGTACAACGGGATGGTTCCCGGTTCAAGAGGTAATACACTCTTCCGCTGAGGGTGTTGCGATTGCCAAGGTCAATGGTGTGTTCTATTGTAGCTGCTACGCTCCACCAAGGTAGCCCATAGAACAGTTCAACCAGATGATCGACAGGCTCTCGTCAGACCTAGTGGACCGGACACCGGTAGTTATAGCAGGAGACTTTAACGCCTGGGCAGTGGAGTAGGGCAGCTGCTGTACAAATAGCAGGGGCCAAGCGCTAATGGAGGCGCTTGCGAAACTCGATACTGTGCTAGCTAATAATGGCTCCGCTAGCACATTCCGTAGAAACGGGGTGGAGGCATGGATTGACGTAACATTTGCCAGCCCGAGTCTGGTTCCAGGCATGGAATGGAGGGTAGACGAAGGCTACACCCACAGCGATCATTTAGCAATCCGCTTTAGGATCAACTATGGTGTGCAGCATCCGAGGGCGGGAGATCCCTGTCAGGTACGCGGGTGGAAGTCCAATCACTTCGACAGCGAAGCTTTCACCGCGGCCCTGGAACTGGAGGCCATCACCAACAGTCTAAGCGGGGATGCGCTGGTAGCCGTTCTATCACGCGCATGCGACGCCACTATGCCGAGAAAAACACTGCCTAGAAACGGCAGATGCCCGGTATACTGGTGGAGTGCCGAGATTGCAGCTCTACGATCAGCCTGCCTCAGAGCTAGACGTAGGATGCCCGCACCGAGGATGCAAGTGTGAAGTGTTTCGAGCTGCGAAATTGGCCCTTAACAAGGCCATTAAAGGCAGCAAGAGAGCGTGTTTCGACAACCTGTGTGAGAGTGCCAACGCGAATCCGTGGGGTGACGCCTACAGAATCGTGATGGCCAAGACCAAAGGGGGCTCTTCACCCCCAGAACGGTCTCCGGATCGGTTGGCGACGATTATCGAAGTACTCTTCCCGTCTCGAGCCACAAGCCCCTGGCCACCTGCACTACGAGACAGTGCGGGCACGGCCGAAATGGTGGCTCCGGTGACGAATGAAGAACTACTCGCAGTGGCTAAACACCTAGCAATGGACAAAGCTCCAGGGCCGGATGGAGTTCCGAACAGTGCTCTCAAGGCAGCGATAATAGCGAACCTGAACATGTTCAGGCTAGCTATGCAGAGATGCCTTGACGAGTGCCGCTTCCCTGATAGATGGAAAAGGCAGAAATTGGTGTTGTTGCCGAAGTCTGGGAAGCCTCAAGGCGACCCTTCGGCGTACAGATCAATCTGTCTGATCTACACGACTGGCAAATTGCTTGAGAGGATCATCCTCAACAGGCAAACCCCGTATGCAGATGGTACGGACGGCCTGTCAAGCAACCAGTTTGGCTTTCGGAAGGGTAAGTCCACGGTGGACGCTATCAATTCAGTGATAAAAACTGCCGAGATAGCGATCCAACGAAAAAGGCGAGGCATTCGATACTGCGCATTAGTGACACTTGACGCGAAAAACGCATTCAACAGCGCAAGCTGGGAAGTCATCGCGCTCTCGTTACACCGGCTTAGCCTACCGGTGGATCTGTACCGGATCCTGGAAAGCTACTTCTAGAACCGCGTACTGCTATACGAGACCGATGTCGGTCACAAAAGGGTTTCGATTACCGCCGAAGTCCCGCAGGGCTCGATCCTAGGCCCCGTGCTATGGAACCTCGTGTACGACGGGGTGGCTGAAGTTCCCTCCTGGGGTCAAGATCGTCGGCTTTGCCAACGACGTAACCCTGGAGGTCTACGGGGAGTCAATCCCTGAGGTAGAACTAACTGCAGAACACGTGATCAACACGGTGGAGGAATGGATGAGCGCGAGAGGCCTGGAGCTCGCTTAGCATAAGACGGAGGTATCGTCAACAACCGCAAGTCGGCACAACATGCAGTTATCCATGTGGGAGAAGTCGTGATCACCTCACAGCGGAGCCTGAAGTCTCTCGGAGTCATTATAGACGACAAGGTGACCTTCGGCAGCCACATCGACTATACATGCAAGATAGCGTCGACTGCTGTTGCGGCACTATCGAGGATGATGTCCAACAGCTCAAAGGTGCGCGCCAGTAGACGTAAGCTACTGGCAGGCGTTGCCGTATCTATTCTCAGGTACGGCGACCCGTCATAGTCAAGAGCACTGAGACCTACGGAAATTGGAGAGCACCTACCGCGTGATGTGCCTCAGAGTGATATCTGCCTACCGCACGGTATCACACGATGCATCCAGCGTAATAGCGAGCATGATGCCAGTCGGGCTGGTCATTCGTGAAGATGAGGAGTGCTTCGAGCTACGTGGAAATAGAGGAGCCCGCGAGCGCACCAGGGTGACCTCGGTCGCCAGATGGCAGCGTGAGTGGGATAACTCCTCGAAAGGTAGGTGGACCCACCGGCTGATACCTAACATATCGAGCTGGGTGGGCAGACCCCATGGGGAAGTTCACTTCCATCTGACACAACTCCTCTCAGGCCATGGCTCCTTCCGACAGTACATCCACAGGTTCGGGCACGCGGAGATCCCCGCCTGCCCTGACTGCCCAGGTGTAGACGAAACTGCCGAACACATACTTTTCGTATGTCCTCGTTTCGACGTCGAAAGAAGAGCAATGCTTGACGTCTGTGGCTGGGACACAACCCCTGATACCCTTATTCAGCGGATGTGTCAATCGGTGGAGAAGTGGAACGCAGTCTCGACTGCAACCACCCAGATTGTCTGTAGGCTACAGGGAATCTGGCGCATCGAGCAACAGACGACGGGCACGACTAACTAGTGATTGGTTAGTTGGAGCGATAAAGGCCGAGTGCAGAAAATGGAGTGAATAGTCTGTTAATGCTGAGGCAGGTTTGGCACAGCGACTGGCAACCGCGTAAGGGGTAAACCCAGCCACCCCGAAGCAAGACAGAAGAGCGAGTGTATAGGCGTATATGTGGACTGTCTCATGCCAAGATGGGAGGTTGGTAGCGTAGTATGTTGGGACTTTGCTATCGATACCTCGTGGCGTGGCAGAGGAGCGAAAGGGTGAGCATCCAAGTCAGTCTAACACGGTATGTTAAGGGTGAGCACAAAAGTCAGCCTCACATGGTATGGTAGAGGCTAGCACAAAAGTAAGCCTAGCAAGGAATGAAAAAGGTGAGCACACAAGTCAGCCTCGCAAGGAACGAAAAAGGTGAGCACAAAAGTAAGCCTCATATGGAGTGTTAGAAAGTGAATCAAGGTGTGACAGAGAGAGCACCCAATTAAGCCTCATACAGGACGCATGAACGCGTGAGCGAGTGTGAATGAGTACATCAAGTACAGCCATCCCCCCAGAAGTAATACCGAGAGGTAGTCCCTGGAGGGAACAATGGCGGAGCCCAATGGAGTTTAGTCGGTATTAATGGCTGCGTCACCATTCGAGCCCGACACACCCCCAATACACCCCGTGTGGTAGCTTGGCATTTACTAATAGCACGTGTACTGGGCTAGAACGTAAATGTATTCTCCATTGTAAAAAAAACCTTCGTGAGTGTATAGTACAGGTGGAAGAGAGCGTTTCTGAGAATGATAGGAAATAAGCACATCTCGAACCGGGACGTTGGGTGGTCTTCCTCGGGCCCGGAGGGTGTCCATAAGCCGAGACCTGGCGAAACTGTACTTGGTGCACGCCCAGACAATGTGCTCGATATCGTGATAGCCGTCGCCACAAGCGCAGATACCACTCTCCACGAGCCCAATACGCCGGAGATGTGTATCCAGCGTATAATGGTTTGCCATGAGTTGGGACATCACACGAATGAAGTCACGACCCACATCCATCCCCTTGAACCAAGGTTTCGTCGATACCTTAGGGACTGTCGAATGTAGCCACCTTCCTAGCTCCCTATTACTCCACGAGGTTTGCCAACTTTAGAGGGTTCTTTGATGAGTAAAACTGAAAAATTCGTGGAAGCCAATTGGTCTTTCAAAAACGTCACCTTCTAGGGCACCCACCTTAGCTAAGGAGTCCGCCTTCTCATTGCCCGGAATGGAGCAATGAGAAGGGACCCACACCAAGCAGTGGCGTAGTAGCGGGGGGGGGGGGGCTTGGGGACGAGGAACCCCCCCCCCCCCTCCTTCGAAATATTTTGGAGAAATTTGAAAATATTGAACATGTTAAATAAAAATATGCCTAATATTTTAAATGAAACTCTCAAAGTTTCATTTGCAAAATTTATCTTGTGAAAATATTTCCTTGTAGTGAAAATTGGCTGCAGACTCGACACCTACCTTTCGGCACGTTGTGGCGGCTAGCTCAACCGCCAAGGACTATAACGAGTAGATCGCGGCGAAGCGAGGAGCTAGGAGCTTAATGGTTATCGGTACCGAAAGAAATTTCGTCACAATTTGTAGTCCTTGACTGACGGCGAACATGGAATGGAGAGTGTAAGAGAAGTATCCCCATAGATACCACCAGGCGATTCGCTACCGCATCGGCCAATAGAACCCTGCTGCAGCACGAAGAAGGACGGGCGACAAGCTAAAGTGGAAGACGAAAGCCTTTAACGAAAACCTCTTTGTTGAGTTACTTCGGCGAACAACGGAATCAAGTACGTTGATACGGCTAACAAGAAGGATTGTGACGGCTTGTGACGTTACAATGTCACGAAAACTAGGGCGATGCAGTAGACGGCGTGCAGCTTACTGGTTAAATGAGTAACTCAGTACGTTACACGCTGCTTGTCTTAGAGCCAGAAGGCGGACTCAGAGCGGAAGATGGAGAGTGAGAAAGGAGTGCAAGCGACATATCTAGAAGGTAGGGACTCTTTAAAACGGGAGATCAAGCTTAGCAAGCCAATTGCCATAAGTAGCTGTGCTGAGAAATAAACACCAATCCCTGGGGGACGCGTACTGAGTCATCATGACGAAGACGAGGGTCCGTCGACACCAGCCGAAATATGCCCGGGTAAGCTAAAGATAATCGTTGAGGGTCTCTTCCCGAATCACGATTCAACTACCTGGTCACCGACACCGTACGGCGAAGAAGAAGGAGGTAACACAGTCGAGTGGCAAGTGACTAACGACGAGCTCAAAGACGCGTCGATGTGACTAAAATCAAAGAAACCCCCCGGTCCGGATGGAATACCAACCGTGGCGCTGAAAGCTGCGATCCTGGCATATCCGGACATGTTCAGGATGCTACTGCTGAAGTCTTTAGATGATGGTAATCCCCGAAATGAGGAAGGTGCAGAAACTGATGTTGCTGCCAAAGTCAGGGAAGTCACCGGGCCATCCAGCCTGCGTGTCGCAGCGGGCGTTACTTATTCTCTGCCCAACACTTTGGAATGGGATGTACGATGCACTGATAATATAAATTCGTGAATATAATGAATCATGCAATGCACGAATTCATTCGTCGTTTTCTGCAACGAAGTATTTTCGTGCATTGTAAATAGTAAGTTTTGTTCATTTCATGAACAAGAATGGCCGTATGGTGAACGAAAGCTTTCGTATATTTTACACATTTAATGTACACTACTCGAATGTTATCGTTGATAACGACATTATTTTTCGAGAATGAAATGAAATGTTTTGTTTATTTTAATAAACGTTTATGTATATTACAAACGATTTCGTTGGTCGCATTCGATCTTTTAGGATCGATATTTGACAGCGCCGATATTGCTCCGGCAGAGAAAAACTCAAAATTATTCATACAAAATCAACGAGCAGTTCGCGACGGCTCAACTGATTCTGTACTGCTCCAGATTCTGAATCAACTAGAAGCGAAAGAGGTTCAGGAAATCTTTCTGCAACCGGCGGACACGGATACGACTACTAAATAGTCAGACATCAACAATTATTTGACGAATAGCAACAATTCCTCCATATTGCTCTTTTGACGTGGACGGTTTGACGAATGGTGCTCGTAAATATTATAAAGATATTCGTATATAACAGCGAACGATCGTTTGCTGAATGAAGCTGTTTCGTAATAACTCGTAATAAAAAATAAGTGTTTCAATAGAACTACGAACGATTCATCATATGTACGAAAAATTCGCATATTTTATGAAAGTTGTTTGTACGAAATTATTTCCTAGCGATTTACGAATATATTCTATCAGTGTGGGGTCTTAACACTGCGGCTGCCCAGGAAAGTGAAAATCGTTGGTTTCGTGGACGATGTGTCAATAACGGTGAGACACTTGAAGAAATAGAGGTGTCGGTGACGGAGACATTCGTTGCGATCGAGGGCTGGATGAACGGGTCAAGCTGCAAATAGCTCACTACAAGACGGATTTGTTGTTGGACAGCAACTGCAAAGCGGTTCAGCGGATACAGATCACCATCGAAGGGCATGTGAATGCATCGAAGCGTGCACTGAAGCAATTGGAAGTGATAATCGACGACTGATTGAGCTTAAACAACCACGTTGATTACACATGCGAAATGTCGGGTCTTTGTCTAGTGTTTCGTCATCGATACTGCGATATGGGGCTCCTGCTGGGGCGCTGAAAACCATGTGAAACGGCGAAAAGCTGAACAGGACGCTTCGACTGCTTGTCGTACGAGTTGCGATTATGTACCGGAGGCAGTATGCCTTGACGCCGAGATGATCCCCATCTGCATTACCCTGACGGAGGATATCAAGTGCTACAATCAATGAAACGTCAGAAACGTGAGGAAGATGATGAGAATCGATTCGATGGTGGCGTAGCAGCAGGAATGGAATAATACGGAGAAAGGAAAGTGGACCTACCGACTCATCTAAACCTGTCGACGTGGGTCAATAGAAAGCACGGAGAGATGACCTTCCACCTGAAACAGCTCCTACCGAGCCACGGCTGCTTAAGGAGTATCTTCATCGGTGTGGGTACGCAACGTCAACGCTGTGCCTGGAGCGTCTTTGAATGTCCGACGCTTGAAGTCTTTAAATGCCGAGGAGAGTCTTTGAATGTCCGAGGTTTGAAGTGACGTGCAGGGAGCTACTTAAAACGGGAGGACGTGGAACGCAGTAAACAGAGATTTGATGTAGATAAGTGATTCTCAACCTGGGGTCCGCGGGCCCCAAGGGGGCCGCGAAGTCATTGCTGGGAGTCCGCGAAGAAAAATATATTTTCCGAGTGCATATTGAAATTGCTTCCTAACAAATTGAAAATAACATATTGATAGTATACAAAATTGATGTTTATCTGTGGGAGTCCGCAGCAACCCAGTGTGATATCTAAGGGGTCCGTGGTACGAAAAAGGTTGAGAACCGCTGATGTAGATCATGACCGTCTTACAGCGGAATGGACATCGAACAACGGTTTCGGGAGAGCAATCACCGCCAGGGAACTCTCCGCTCGTATAAGCTAGATCCACGCCGAGGACTGGTCGAATAGACTGCAACAGAGCAGCGAGTATGAGTCGTCGAAATACCAGCGAACCGGATGTCACGCTCCATGCGGATTCGCTAAACCGACCACGGCACCCCACCGGTTGTTCTGATAGAAAAATAGCGAAAACCAAAGAAGAATCGATATTGGGAAAACTTTTTTGGCTAGGGAACTCTCCTTTAGCGTAAGCTAGATTCACCGCTGGGGACTAGACTGAGTAGACAGAGTCAAAGGGCTCAATAAGTTGTGGTACTGAAACCAAATAAGAATCAGTATCGAGAGAACTTCTTTCGTCTGGGACCTCTCCGTCAGCTTACAGTCAGATTCACCGCCGGGAACGAGACCGCGTAGACCGCGACGATACACCACCAGTCACGCCGGGGCTCCATCAAACCGGATGCCCTACTCTACCGGAATCGCCGAACTGACCGCAGCACCTGGCTGGTTGGCTCGAACTTCTCTCGCCGGGGAACTTTTCGTTGGAGTAGGCTAGATCTATCGTCGGGGACTAAACCGAGTAGTTCGCGAACCAGTTGGAAGTTCAACGAGGAAGTGGTACCAGAGCCACGAAATTTCAAAATCAGTTACCTATTTCTGCTTGCATTTACCGAAACCGACATTCAGATTCAACGCCTCCCTCATTCATTCACTTTCCAACTGACTGAAATTTCATGCAGAATCGAATGCTTGAGTGCAGAGGAAATATAAATTCATTCACCAACCAAAGCATTCATTTGTTATTATGTCGACAGTTTGAAGGCAGAAGTTAGCATCTTCTACATTTTCGAGCCTAAGTGAACTGCGTAATCTATATCTGGTGCACTTTTGCTCAATAATCCCTCTCAGTGCTAGCATAGAAACAAAATTCACTTTGCTTCTGAAACCGAACATGTTCGAACCTGACTGCGCTGCGTCGAGAGAACGAATGACGAGAGAAACGAAGCAAACATTTCATTCATCGCAGCGGGGGTGAATTGAATTTTGTTTTCTTTCAAGTTCACGTAGAAATGTCAATTTTTTTAGGCTCTGAGTGGTACTGAATGACACAAGGGAACTAAAGGGCTCAGTAAATTAGACAGTCTGAAGCTTACCGCCCAGATTGTCCTCGTAGGGGAAGAGCATTTATTCTATACCAACAGCTAGCTTTCCTACCTTGACTACCCAAACCCGTTCCCTGAGTTGTTGGGTTTTGAATATTTTTTTCCTGCTCAGAATGTTTTTGAACATTTTTTCATATATATACAAAAAAAATTTCATATCCCCCCCGAAAAATTTTCTTACTACGCCACTGACACCAAGGTAATCTGGAAAGATTTGTCAGATAAAGCACTCAGTAGCTCCCGTATTTTCCCCAAAAAATACGAGGAGTGCTTTCCATGTTTCATCGAGCGAATAGCGTCAATAGAACTCAGACTATCCGAGACGATGAAGTAAGGGTCTGCGGGTAATGTGTCAATGACTCCAAGGGTATACTGAATAGCCGCTTGTTCTGCGGCGTCAACTGAAGCGGGGTCACTGAGTTTGTAGGAGGCGGTGAACTTTTGATTGAAAATACCGAAGCCAGTGGGCCCTTCGAGGTTTGATCCGTCAGTATAAAACATCTTAGAACAGTCGACTTCTCGGAATTCATTATAAAAAATTTTTGGAACCACTTGTGGGCGTATGTGGTCCGGAATTCCACTAATCTCGTCTTTCATGGATGTGTCGAAGAAAACAGTAGATTCAGAAGTATTTATGAAATGCACACGGTTGGGATTGTCAGAAGGCGGATTAATATTTTGCGCCATGTAGTCAAGTACAGGCACATAAAACGGGTCTGAGAATTGAGCTCAACAAGCCTTTCGAAATTTTCAATCACCACCGGTTTCAAGATATCGCATCGAATGAGCAATCGATATGAGAGTTCACAAAATCGATTTTTCAGCGGAAGCACGCCCTGTCCTGTCCTTCGAGACTCATCGTATGGGTACTGAATTCTTTCGAGTTTGATGAAATGTATGTTCGCGGCGCAGCGAAAGCAGAAGCATCCGTATTCCATTACCGACAGTATCGTTGTTTGATACAACCTAATTAGATCTCCTGGGTGGGCACTAGAGTGACAGGAAAAAATGACCGCTATCGGCCCATGCCTGAGTCTATTCCTAGTCCCACCAGGAGTACTTGCTCCAAATTTTAAGCAAATCGGACAAGTCTAGCTACCGGACCAACGTGCCTGAAGTTTGTATGTTTGTTTCGGCAATTTACATGGAGAAAACCCACTAACTCGCATTTTCGCCGCTAGGTGGCACTGAATGTATCGTATTATCAGTGTAAGTAAAAATAAGAAAGATTCAATTGCCTACAACTTTGTCGAAGACTGCTAGATAATCCGGCTTTGTTAAAAGAAGTTATTAAACTTTTAACGAAGTGATGTCTGAGTCAGTTTTGCATGGGGCTTAGCAGTGCATGATTGTGTGTCAGTACTTGATTCGCACGAACTAAACATTTTTGTGAAATAATGGTTAGGTTAAGGTTAGTAGTATGTTCAGAAGATTTATAGTAAGTAATACCAGTCATGTTTTGGTTAGAAAATTCTAGTTCCTCATTTTACCGCATAGAGGGCGCCAACACTAACTTTTTACCGGAAAGAGATAGAGATTAGGTGTCTTCCACCAAGTTGTAAAACAAGCATTTTTAAATAATTTTTCCGAACATCTCGATATTCTATCTCACTTCTATAAAAAGTTAGTGTTGACGTCCTCTATACGGTAACAGGTGGAACTAAAATTTTCTAACCAAAACATAACTCGTATTATGTACTACAATTATTCTGAACATACTATTGAGCTAAATCTAACCATTATCTCACAAAAATGTATAGTTGGTGGGAATCGAGTACCGATACACAACCATGCACTGTTAGGCCCCATGCAAAACTGACTCAGAAAATACTTCGTTAAAAGATTAATAACTTCTTTTAACAAAGCCAGATTCACAAACAGTCTTCGACAAAGTTGTAGGCAATTAAATTATCTTTCTTATTTTACTTACAGTGACAATACGATGCATACAGTGCCACTTAGCGGCGAAAATGCGAGTTAGTGGGTTTTCTCCGCGATAATTGCCGAAAAATCCCATACAAACTTCAGGCAGGTTGGTCCGGTAGCTAGATTTATCCGATTTGCTTCAAATTTGGAGGAAGTACTCCTAGTTGGACTAGGAATCGACTCAGGGGTGGGCCGATAGAGTTTTCAAAAATTCATCATTTTTTTGGGCACTCTAGTGGGCACCCCATCATATTCCGGTTATTGTACGAATAAAGCTGATCCTTTGTTGGCATTTCTGTTTCAGAAGACCTGAGCGATGGTTTGACCCATTAATAGAAGCTGTAGTTGTGCTGGTTCACGCTTCCTAGAAAATACAACTAGCTCAGTTTTCTCCGTGGAGAATACGATACCCAGCTTAAAGCCCAAGCAGACAAATTGTCCAAGGAATTCTGTAATGGTCCTTGTAGATCGACAGCTTTGGGTCCCGTTACAGAAACCGCGCCATCGTCTGCAAGTTGCCTTAACGTGCAGGAATTGTCAAGACATTTATCAATGTCGTTGACATAGAAATTGTATAACAGAGGGCTTAAACATGAGCCCTGGGGAAGACCCATGTTTTTTTACAATGGAGAAGAACTTTACGTCCTAGCCCAGTACACGTGCTATTGGTAGGGCTACCAAGCTACCGCACGGGGTGCACTGGAGGCGTGTCGGGCTCGAATGGTGACGCTGCCATTAATACCGACTAAACTCCATTGGGCTCCGCCATCGTTCCTCCCAGGAACTACCTCTCGGTATTACTTCTGGGGGGATGGCTGTACTTAATGTACTCATTCACTCTCACTCACGCGTTCATACGTCCTCTATGAGGCTTACTTGGGTGCTCTCTCTATCGCACCTTGATTCACTCTCAAACACTCCACATGAGGCTGACTTTTGTGCTCACCTTTTTCGTTCCTTGCGAGGCTGACTTGTGTGCTCACCTTGCTAGGCTTACTTTTGTGCTCGCCTCACCCATACCATGTGAGGCTGACTGGGGTGCTCACCCTATCATCTGATTCACTCTCAATCGTGCCACTCTATTATACCTCTGCCACTCCCCCTGGCATTACATGGGGGACATTTTTCTTAGGCCCCACTTCTGACATACCATGCGAGGCTGACTTGTGTGCTCACCTTTTTCATTCCTTGCTAGGCTTACTTTTGTGCTAGCCTCTACCATACCATGTGAGGCTGACTTTTGTGCTCACCCTTAACATGCCGTGTGAGACTGACTTGGATGCTCACCCTTTCACTCCTCTGCCACGCCATGAGGCATCGATAGCTAAGTCCCAACATACTACGCTACGACCCTCCCGTCTTGGCATGAGGCAGTCCACTTATACGCCTATACACTCGCTCTTCTGTCTTGCTTCGGGGTGGCTGGGTTTACCCCTTACGCGGTTGCCAGTCGCTGCGCCAAACCTGCCTCAGCATGAACAGACCATTCACTCCCTTTTTTGCGCTTGGCCTTTTTCGCACCAACTAACCAATCACTAGTTAGTCGTGCCCGTCGTCTGTTGCTCGGTTTGCCAGATTACCTGTAGTCTACAGGCAATCTGGGTGGTAGCAGCCGAGACTGCGTTCCACTTCTCCACCGATTGACACATCCGCTGAATAAGGGTATCAGGGGTTGTGTCCCAGCCACAGACGTCAAACATTGCTCTTCTTTCGACGTCGAACCGAGGACATACGAACAGTATGTGTTCGGCAGTTTCGTCTACACCTGGGCAATCAGGGCAGGCTGAGACCTCCGCGTGCCTGAACATGTGGAGGTACTGTCGGAAGGAGCCATGGCCTGACAGGAATTGTGTCAGGTGGAAGTGAACTTCCCCATGGGGTCTTCCCACCCAGCTCGATATGTCAGGTATCAGCCGGTGGGTCCACCTACCTTTCGAGGAGTTGTCCCACTCACGCTGCCATCTGGCGACCGAGGTCACCCTGGTGCACGCCTGGAATCATGCTTGCTATTACGCAGGATGCATCGTGTGATACTGTGCGGTAGGCGGATGTCACTCTTAGGCACATCACGCGGTAGGTGCTCTCCAGTTTCTGTAGGTAACTGGTTACCCTCAGTGCTCTTGACCATGACGGGCCGCCGTACCTGAGGATAGATACGGCAACTCCTGCCAGTAACCTACGTCTACTGGCGCACACCTTTGAGCTGTTGGACATCATCCTCGATAGTGCCGCAACAGCAGTCGACGCTCTCTTGCATGTATAGTCGACATGGCTGCCGAAGGTCAGCTTGTCGTCTATAATGACTCCGAAAGACTTCAGACTTCGCTGTGAAGTGATCGCGACTTCTCCCACATGGATAACTGCATGTTGTGCCGACTTGCGGTTGTTGACGATAACTACCTACGTCTTATGATGAGCGAGCTCCAGGCCTCTCGCGCTCATCCATTCCTCCACCGTGTTGATCGCGTGTTCTGCGGTTAGCTCTACCTCAGGAATTGACTCCCCGTAGACCTCCAAGGTTACGTCGTCAGCAAAGCCGACGATCTTGACCCCAGGAGGGAACTTCAGTCTCAGAACCCCGTCATACATGAGGTTCCATAGCACCGGGCCTAGGATCGAGCCCTGTGGGACTCCGGCGGTAATCGGAACCCTTTTCTGACCGGCATCGGTCTCGTATAGCAGTGCGCGGTTTTGGAAGTAACTTTCCAGGATCCGGTACAGACCCACCGGTAGGCTAAGCCGGTGTAACGAGAGCGCGATGGCTTCCCAGCTTGCGCTGTTGAATGCGTTCTTCACGTCAAGTGTCACTAACGCACAGTATCGAATGCCTCACCTTTTTCGTTGGATCGCTATCTCGGCAGTTTTTATCATTGAGTTGATAGCGTCCACTGTGGACTTACCCTTCCGAAAGCCAAACTGGTTGCTTGACAGACCGTCCGTACCTTCTGCGTACGGGGTTAGCCTGTTGAGAATAATCCTCTCAAGCAGTTTGCCAGTCGTGTCGATCAGACAGATTGGTCTTTACGCCGATGGGTCGCCTGGTGGCTTCCCGGGCTTCGGCAGCAGCACCAATTTCTGCCTTTTCCATTTATCGGGGAAACGGCACTCATCAAGGCACCTCTGCATAGCTAGCCTGAACATGTTCGGGTTCGCTATAATCGCTGGCCCTGGAGCTTTGTTCATTGCTAGGGATTTAGCCACTGCGAGTAGTTCTTCATTCGTCACCGAAGCCACCGGTTCGGCCGTGCCCGCAATGTCTTGCGACACGAACAGCTTTCCGGAGCACCAGGAGGCTCTGCTTCAACTCCTTGCTCATGTTTTGCTTTGCGCTAGTGAACTCGATTATTGAATCGAGCTGCTCCACCACTTTGCGCATCGCGGGTAGTGGCCTATCCAGTGCGTTGGTAGGGCTATTTCCTACCACTACTGGGGGATCACTGGTGCTATCAGATGCAGCACTCGTCGCCCCACTACTCTCCCCACAGGGGGGGAGACCTCGCCAAACCACCTCTAGCAAAAGGGTTTGGCACCTCCGTTTGTTTATTGTTATTTTTATTTTTGTTCTCCATTTTAGTACCCACGAGTAGCGCGAGAATAAATGTCCGCCACGCCAGAGCTCCGCATTAACGTGGTAAGGGACGCTTACTGTGGGGGTTGCCCAGGTACCCCAAAGGCTCCGTTAACGATCGAGCATCTTTTTCACCCCCTCGATCACTCATCCCTCGGCACGGGTCGCTTCACGCCTTGGAATTGGGGTTATGACCTATCTTGCTTTACGTGGTGAACGCGGCCCAGATCATCACAACCATCCTCCTTTACCAGGGCTTTGGAGCTGTAACTCTGGTTCTCCGGCTGTTCGGCCATCTATGGGAGCTGTCCATCAATGTCAGCTTCTTTCTCCGAACAGCCTAGATAAGCCGTGTAGTGTCGGTAGTGGTTGTTTCAACCGGCTAAGAATTACACTACGGACTACCTGTTCCGGTGGTAACCCCAATTCCATAGTGTCATGCGACCCGTGCTATGGGTAAAATTGTTGAGGGGGTTTAAAATATTCTCAATGGCGAACGGAGCCTGGGAAGAGCCGGGTGAACTCCCCAGTAACTGGCTGTGGTCCACTAGGAGGTTGATAACTCTATTATCTTTCTCCGGACAAAACCAGCCTAGAGGCCGCGTGGCATCCGGCGGGTTGAAGTATGTCAGTTATGGAAATAACTGTCAAATTCATTCCCAAAGGTGGCCGCGTCACTTAGGAGGCAAAGAGCTTTAGACCGATCAGTCTGACCTCCTTCCTTCTCAAATCAGTGGAACGTTTAATCGACCACTACATTCGGGATGGTAGCTTGGGCGAGCACCAGCTGCATGCAATGCAACATGGATATCAGCGGGGGAAGTCTACTACCACCCTGTTACACAATGTTGTCTACAACATTGAAAAAGCTTTTTCACAAAAGCAATCAAGTTTAGGAGTTTTTCTCGATATTGAAGGTGCTTTTGACAACGTGTCTTTCGAATCCATTTTGGAAGCAGCACGAGATCATGGAGTACCTTCATATATCACGAACTGTATACACGCAATGCTTAGCAACCGACATCTGTGCTCATCTTTAAGACAAGTAGGGATGAGGAAACTGAGTGTCTGCGGATGTCCTCAAGGTGGTGTGCTTTCACCACTTCTATGGAACCTTGTCGCCGATAGCTTGTTGAGAAAACTAAATGAGCTTGGGTTTCCGACGTATGGTTTCGCCGATGATTATCATATAATGATCACCGGTATTTGCATTATCATACTTTTTGATTTGATGCAACAAGCTTTATGTGTTGTTGAGCGGTGGTGTCTTCATGTTGGACTATCAGTTAATCCAAATAAAACCTCAATGGTGCTTTTCACGCAACGAAGGATTACAACCGGAGCTCGTCCATTGCAGTTTTTTGACTCTGAAATTATTGTCGAAGATCCAGTTAAGTACGTTGGGGTAATTCTCGACTCAAAACTTAATTGGACAGCTCACATCGAGTTCAGGATCAAGAAAGCTTGCATGGCCTTTGGCCAATGTAGACGGGCTTTCGGCAAATCCTGGGGACTCACACCCAAGTACATTCAGTGGATCTACACAACAATTGTTAGACCAATACTGCCATACGGGTGCCTTGTTTGCTGGCAGAAGGGAGGAGTCACGACAATCCAATCAAAGTTAAACTATCTTCAGAGGATGGTCTTGATGGCGATGACGTTCTCGACAACACCTACTGCTGCTCTCGAGGCACTCTTGAACATAAAACCACTACATGTGTTTCTGAAACAATAAGCACTTTCTTGTGCATACCGTCTTAAGGTTACTGGGCTCTGGAACAGTAACCCAATAGATCGTGTAACTAGCCACACAAGACTGTGGCCCCAAATGGTTACTTGGGATGAATATACACTTGCTCCCAGTGACCTTACACTCACATGTAGTCTTCCTACTAAAACTTTCAATGTGAGAATTCCTCTTCGTGAGGAATGGCTGTCTGGCTGGATGGAGCGACAACTTGAAGAATACGTAGTTTGTTATACGGACGGTTCTTTGTTGGAGGGCCGAGCCGGTGCTGGTGTCTATTGTCATGAGATGAGATTAAATCAATCTCATTCGCTTGGTAGATACTGTACCGTATTCCAAGCAGAAATCTTTGCGATTCTGTGTGGCGTACAATCCGCACTTCAACAGGGAATTTGCGGTAAAAGAAACTATTTTTGCTCTGACAGTCAGGCTGCCCTGAAAGCACTTAGTTCGGCAGATTCGAGATCAAAATTAGTAATCGCATGTCGAACTCAAATCGAAGAACTTAGCATTTCAAATGCTATCTACCTTCTATGGGTACCCGGTCATTCCGGTATTACTGGAAATGAATGGGCGGACGAATTGGCTAGAGCTGGCGCTGCGGCTGATTTCGTTGGTCCAGAACCAGTTCTACCACTGTCAATAAGTTGGATAAAGCACAAAATTCGCTCTTGGGCTGCATTCGAACATGCCAACCATTGGCGTAGCTTGCAAACTTGCGTTCAAACAAAGGCTTTTCTGCCGGATGTGAGTCCGAAAATGTCAAGAAATTTGTTGCATTTTTCCAAGCACAACTGCAGTATTCTGGTCAGGGCACTGACTGGACATTGCAAACTCAATTATCACATGGCTACTATTCAGCGCGCTGAGTATTATTCATGTGATCTTTGTGAATCCGATTACGGAACATCATATCATTTGATATGCAATTGCCCTGTATTAATGCAATTGCGCATCCGGATTTTTGGTTCCCATACATAGATGAACCTATGTACAGAGAGCTGAAATTTAAGGATATGCTTTTGTTCCTAACCCAGTGTGGTAAAGAGCTATAGTTTTTTAGCCGAATTTGAATGACAATATCTCTTCGGGGGTGTTGTCGTTCTGTTATCTCAATATCCCCTCGAGGGTGTTGATATATCCGCTCACTGTTTGAGTAGAGGTTCTAAATCCCTCCGGGGGTTGGAAGTTTTATTCCTGCTGTTGGTGCACCTGCAGATCGTTCAGCATCACTCCGGGGGTGCAGAATGCTCTGTTTTAATTGTTTAATTGTTGCATTTCTTGGTTTTCATTAAAACTCTTTATTCGCTTGTCTAACCTCGCCTACTGTCGAAAACTAGCGGGTAACCCGTCGTTCCGGAAGGTCTTAAACGCAGCGGCATTCTCCGCTTACACGTCTGAGCACTCTTTATCCCACTAGGGAATGTTTTTGTATGTTCGCGCCGGGTACTGGCTTAGTCTGAGCTTGATTCGCACTGTCGAGAATCAAGCAAGCCAAAAAGCTGTACTCTTCCTCCGGAGGAAGTTCTTGGATAGATTCGATGTTGTCGGATATAGCGGCAGCATAGCTCTTTCAATCGATATTTCCAGTGAGGTCATACGAAATATTGATTGATTCCAATGGTCTTGAGCTGTTGGTGATCGAGACTACGATAGGCAGATGGTCGCTACCGTGGGGATCAGGGATTATCTTCCACGCGCAATCCAACTGTAGCGAGGTCGAGCAAAGGGATAAATCTAATGCACTTGGGCGCGCTGGTGGGGGAGGGATCCGTGTCATTTCACCCGTCTTTAGAATTGTCATATTGAAGTTGTCGCAAATATTGTGAATTAAAGAAGAACGGTTATCATCATGAAGGCAACCCCATTCCGTACCGTGAGAGTTAAAGTCTCCTAAAACAAGTCGCGGTGCAGGCAGGGATTCTATGATGTCATGTAGCCGGCGATGCCTAATCGCGGTGTTGGGGGGAGTATATATGGAAGCTATGCAAAGATCTTTGCCTTTGATTGTTACATGACAAGCGACAATTTCAATGCCTGGTATTGAGGGAAGGTTAATTCTGTAGAAGGAATACCACTTTTTGATCCCTAAAAGTACTCCTCCGTAGGGGGTGTCTTGATCCAAGCGAATAGTATTAAAATCGTGGAAGTTGAGATCCACATTTGAAGTTAACCAAGTTTCACATAATGCAAATGCATCGCATCTCAAGCTATTTATTAAAAATTTGAAAGAATCTATTTTTGGGATTTTACTTCTGCAATTCCATTGTAGAACAGTGATCAAATCCGTGACCTCGTTCGATGAGTTAGCCATCGAAGGATACAATCGCTGAAAGGAGGGGCCATTTCGCAGTCAACTGCTTTAAAATGTTTTTAGTGTAGGTAGAAGAGCTAACAGCAGAGTTTTAATAGGATCAGTTATATTGTAAGTTTTTATTATCCAGTCCACAATGTCCGAGAGTTTGATAATTCCAGTGCCGCGATTATTCTCAAACTGGAACAGAGGAACACTTGGGATTTTTGATGTTCCGGGAAGTGCTGGGAACTCCTTCTCTGAATTTAATCCTCCGAGACCAGTAGTTACTTGCTTCGGCTTGGTTGCAACACTTCCAATAGATGTCACTTTCGGAGCCCCGTCTAGGGACACATTCTGGCCTTTACAAGGAACTTCAGGAGAGGAAATGTTCCTCCTCTTCCTATAACTTCTAGGCATTCTAGTAGATGTTCCCTCTTGTGGTTCATCAGCCTCGCCCTCGTTAGGAGGCAAGTGAGCATAGATGTTTGTTGAGGTTGGTGGCGTAGCTTTCTTTAGCATTTCTGCGAAAGAACGTTCGGATTGTCCCGCAAGGGAACGTTTTAGTTTGTACGCGGGACATGCCGAGCTATCATGCAGATTCTCTGCACAGTAAGGACACTTCTCAGCATTCTTACTGCACGAATCATCCACATGATTCTCTTATTGCTACAATGGGTGGCTGTGTGACCCAATTGTTTACACTTTGTGCAATTCATGACCCGCGGCACAAACAGACGCACAGGCAGACGAACCTTGTGCAAGAGGACATAATTTGGCAAAGTGGTACCAGCGATTGTCACCCGATAAGAGTTTGATTGGGGGTACGTTTTTGAACCATCCCCCGCAACTACTACTGACTGCAAACGCTTGCACTCTAGTAGTTTCACTGGCTGAAGTAAGCGGACTCTAAAACGGCCAACCCCGTACTCCAGCAGAACCTCGCATGTCAAACTCTCATCGGTGACAACGCCTTCAGACTGTACTTTTACAGCTGGAAAATAGACATAGTAGTCCTTCGTAAAGTGCTCGCAGCAAGCAATATCGTTTGCCTGCTTTGAATTAGTCCCTGACCCTGTCTGAGCGGACCTTTCTTATTTCGGTCACAGCCGAATACCGTTTCGTCAGATCTTTTGAAATCTGTAATAGATTCAGCGATTTTGTTTTGGGCCGAAAGAAGACCACAAAGGGACCTGTCGAGAGCTCTGGATATTGTTTGGGTCGGGGAAGAGCCTTGGGAGTCGATTCGACCTCCATTTGGCCGTCCGGGGAGGGAGCTATCGAAACCGTCGACGCACGGGGTTTGCACCCGCGCAGACGGGAATAATCCGTAAATGTGTCAAAAGAGGTAGATTTTACTTATCTGTAAATTTGATTCCCACGACGCACCAGTCTAGCTTATATAGCTGGCTATTGTTCAATCCTCACTATGCGAATAAAAGGCTGAGCAATGCGGCCTAACGTTTAACACACGCACAAAAGAAGAAAAAAGTCCAAAACCTCGAGAGGTAGAGAATGTGCAAGATAACCTTGAACGCGGATTAGTACGATTCTTTATCTAATACTGACAGACTGGTAGAAACACTTGCTTCTCCATAGACCGCTCGAAAACGAATGTGGGTTTTGTATTGTAGCGGTCATGTCATATTCAGCAATATTTTTCAAATTTAGTGAACCAATCTGATTTGTTTGTGCCAAGAGTTAGACAACCTACCGTTGATCGACCCTTGCGCAACACCCTAGCAAATACTCCTCTCCGTGAGGGGAAGAAATTAAATAGCCTGTTGAGATTCTCCTGAAGACGAAAACCATGACGATCCTTCGCTTGGAGAGGGACAGATAGAGCCAAAGGTTAGCTGACAGAATAAAACAGCTAGTAGGGTCGTTGATTTCCGAGCTTGCCCGAAGAAATTTGTGGGAAAATACGTACTTTCTGTACGTTCGTACGAAATTACCTTTCCTAATCTGAGGATAAACGATGCTAGTCCATTTCGTCCAAGTCTGCCAAATATATTGGAAGCACGCGTAGTTTTTCCGGTTTAGTTTGTCCAAAGTATGAAAAAGTGACGTGATTGTATTTAAAATTGGGCTAATTACTTTATTCTCTCCCGAATAGCCTCTCGAATAAATGTGTTTAGATTGCTGTCACGTGCGTAAATTTATGTGTGCGAAAAGGTTATAGAAAAGGTAAACCCCACAAACGTGCTAATGACCCCGTTTGCAATAGCCAGACGGCCTTTTTCTATTCTGCACCGAAAACAACGAACGAGAGAAGAAGCAGGGAGAGTGGAAACCACGCGCGCATCATCGGATGAATTCGGATCCGGCACCGTTACGCCACCGGAAGGAAGGACGGTCCATAAACAAACCGTTTCCATCAATCGTCGGGAAACCCATCGCAACCTTTCCGGCCGATTAAAGCATCAACTAGCAATCAACAACCGCTGCACAGTGGCACGACGAGTGACAAAACCCCAAAAATCAATGTCTTGTAATTCTTTTGTAAATATTTATTTTTTTTCTCTCAGTTTGAATAAAGGTATCTCAAAATTTTACTATAATCGGATGAAAAATGAATTTTTAACATGTCGTTGAAGCAAGTGATGTCGAGGATTTCTGTTCCATTCAATTCATTAGAATTTTTAGTACCTTAGAGTTTCAAATGGCGATATCTCAAAAACTACACAGCCGATTGGAGCAATTTAAAGTTTATTGAAAAGAAGAATGAAAATGCTAAACTATAGATGAGAGACTTTTGTGCAAAACTGATTTGCGTTTGTTCTGTATCAAAAAAATCCAATTAAAAAGTTTCATTTTTTATTTCCCATGGGTCACTTATCATGAATCTGGCTCAAAATTTAGTGTGTGATATATAGGGCTCATCTTGCGCATTTTTGCGCCGAAGTTGGTATATCTATGTTTTTGAAAATACCCATATGGAGACGCCCTGTAGCTCATAAATCTCCTTACAAATTAATTGCCTAAACAACATCATATTACTGAAAAATTAGTGATTTTTACTAGTTTTGTCAACCATTCCTGCTATCCGATGAGATTGAGTACGATGATTAATGTTTATATTAACCCTTTAACGATCAACGCATTCAAATGGGTTTGTATAATAATAGTTAAAAAAAATGAAATATGGAATATCAAAACTGATAGCAGAAATGGATTCAGCGATCCAAAATTAGCTAAAACCTCAAGTTTTAGCCACATAGGCCAATTTTTATAATTTTGTCACAACTTTGTATGAACAGATACCACTGTGCGCTGGTCAGAAACCGGCGAGGCCGATCAATGTGATCGACCGTCATCGAATCAGCCACCGCATCGCAGAACGATCGACAGCAGCAGCAACCAACAGCAGCAGATTGGGTGAGTCGTATCGTTCTTGCTAGCTATGTGTGAAGGGTGGCATCCAGAGAGGACGCCACAGTGAATTATTCGGTAGAGCGAAAGACGCTCGAGAAGTCGTCCACGGACGGCCATAATTAGGGACGCGTCTATGAATTGAGGTTGTGTGTCGGCCATTATATCGAGTTCCGCTTTTATGAACGCCACACACAACCCAATCAACTAAGTCACCCGGGTGCAAAGCGATTGCCGTTGATACGCTGGAGCCGTGAGGTGACATCACCGAAAGTTTGAGGATTGATGGAGAAAAGCACACATGGTCAATGAGCACAGTAGAGAGGGAGAATACGCACACAGATATAGAAGATAGGCCTAGCTATTTGAATATGAGCGAACAATACAACATGAAATAGAAATACAAATCTTTCCATTTTGTACCGTGAAATAAATGCTGTTTAGTTTAAATGTAATCAAATATTCGTAGATTGGTAGAGTTCTCCCTCAAAGTTAGTCGGTTCTAGTATGTTTATGTCACTTCGATTGGTAGAGTTTTCGTCTCATTTCACTGTCTTCCCTGGCGGAATGTGATGTGTGGTGAAAGCTTGCATGGAAACGATGAAACCGCATGGTAGTTCACTATGCATCTCCAGCGAGTCTGTTGCGTTGCAACGGAAAATGCATGAAATAATTGGCAATGTCGTGAAGAGTTCATGATTACTAACAGGAATATGCTGGGGTACGCGAGAGTTGAGAGGTATTGGGGTACGGAATGACTTGCTACGCGTCACATACTGAACCGAACTTAAAAGCGCAAGAAAATATCTGTTTTCTTACCGCTTTGGGCGGTTTTTATGAGGTTACAGCTACTAGGAGAAAGACTGGGAGTTTTTCTGTGACTGGGGGAAGCTTTCGATCATTCTCTTACTTTTGAATTGTTGCGCTGGATAGTCAAGAGTCCAGTTTGAGTAATTTGACTCTTTTTTGTGGTTTTTACGTTGGCCGTCGTTCTGTCCGTTAAATAAATTTGGTGTATCGTTCCAAATTCTGTGGTTTGTGTCGTGCGTTTCTCGGTTTGTGAAGTGTGAAGAAGTGGATCCTAGAAGCGGATTTTCGCCTAGCTCTGGATCCTGGCTGTAGCAAAGGCCGAAGAAACTGTACAAAGACCGCACGAGGACGTATTTGGCGGTCCGTAGGTAAGTTATATTTGTATTTTCTTTGTTTCTTGATTTTCGGTATTTCTTTGTATTTTTGTGGTAGTTTTGGGCTTTCCCACGATATTGCCAAATACCTAAATATAGCGCGAATCTGAATGTCCCCCCTGGGGTAAGAGTCCGGGCAAATTAATTACAACATTGCTAAGACATCTGCTTTTCGCGAATGGCGCTAAAGTGTTAGTTGGTAAAGTTCGCGCCATCTTTCCATTATACCGGCAGAGCAATACGTAGCAAGTCACAGCAACTGTGAATAAAGAAATCCATGAGTTACTTACAAGCTGGGTGCAACATTCGTTTCATTCAACCTGGGGGGCTGTCCATTAACTATGTAGAAAAATTTCAGATATTGCGGATCCTGCCCTCCCCTCGCGCTCAAAATATTTTTACTGAGCGTCATCTTTGGTTAGAAATTCCACTTCAACAAAAATCCAGGTGGTTTTAAAAGGGTCATATTTCGGCATTATTTATTTTTGTATCAAAAATCCAGAAGAAGCATGAAGAGAAATAATTAAAACATTTTTATAACTTTAGTCGTTTTATTTTTCACAAGGCATTTCATTTCTTTAGCTACAATTTATCAAATATTTCTTCCATCGAAAATGAATACCGTTTGATAATAATATAGTTTTCATTTTGAGGCTTAAAACTATGGAATGGCTGTGTTCCTGAAATTTGCTTTCACGTGTATAACGATTTTTTAACTTTTTCCATTTTATTGTATTCGGATTTCGAAAAAAACTGATAATGTATTTTTGAATCTGGCTTGGAAATAGACCATGAATAAAGTTCTTGGGCTGTTGTTATATAATGGCCTTGCAAACTCGCTACCGCAGCGTACATAGGAGTATGTTATGTACAAATGTAGCCAAATTTTTTTCGATGGATTTTCGATCATCTTGTACGTTAAATAGTCTAAATAAATGTTTATTTATAGTAATATTCACCTAACAGTGATAAAATAGCTTACTTATATACACTTCGCTCTTTTGTTGCAAACACACCAATTTTAATCATGTTAAACGCTGTGAATAAAGTTCTGGTTACAAATTCACATTGTTTTTGTATTTCTTTTATAGATGTTTTAGCCTTTCATTCACCTCTTTTTTGTGGTTAGAAAAACTCTAACCCTTGGGTTGGGAGCAGAAAACAGATAAAATGCGTACAAGCAAATCGGTTTACCAACTATGCTAAACACTCCTAGAAAAAATGAAAATTACATTTGACGTAAACAAAGTAGCGACGTATTTTTCTGGCCGATTATAGGATTTTACATGATATGTAAAATTGCTACTCTTTTGATGTAAAACTCAGACTGAATGACTTAGGAAAACAACTCACATTTTTACATGTAATTAAATGTAAATTTATGTGAATTGGGACGCTCTTTTTATGTACATTTGGCAAAGTTACGAAATTTTCTTGCTATCTACCCGCCAATAATTCTCATATTTGATATTTTTATTCAAATATAATATAATCCATTTTTTTCAATATTAGAAATTATTTCATTAACATTAAGCTTTTAGGAATCCGAATCACTCTTGTCGGGAAGATACGTTTGTTAGCAAAATGGATAACATTATATTGTTTTTCGAAAGAATGGCTTCGGCGAATTTCGCTACAGCCCGTTCTAGAAAGTGTTTGTGTGCATTATTGGGTTGTATAACAGCAATCGCATTTTTAAAATCTGTCGTTTTTGATGGACTTTCAGTGATGTTCTGGATAATGCCGGTAAGCATTGTATTTCCCGCAAATCGTTGGCTCATTTGTGCAGCAGAGCTCAACTCATCGAATGGTGTATTTTGTTTAAGATCCAGCATTCTCCCTCGCTTGATTCGGGAAACTGCTTAAGAGGACGACCTGCAGTTAAACATGTATACCAAGTAGATAACTCTATAGTTGAATTCAACCAAACTTTGTTCGCATCGACAAACCGTTCCTTATGGTTATAGCAATCTACCTACTTGTATTTAAACCGCAGCTAGAGCTTAATTGATATTTAAGCACTTTATAGGAATCCTCAAGACACTTGAGCATTTCCTTTACGAACAACAACTTGATATCAATTGACGGGGCAAACATTGCTTTACCAGCTCAAAAAGAAAATTGTATGGAAATTCTAGTTCATCTTTAACAGTATCTGAAAGAACAAATTTAATGTTTTCTGACTACCCAAGCAGAAGTTCGAATAATACTTAAAAGGCACACTTTAAAGTTCACGTGAAGTTCTTAGCGAACTTTCAAGCTGCTTAAGCTTTTAAGCTTTAATGGAACTTGAAAGCTGCTTAAGCTTATGCGTACTGAAAAATTACTTAAAACGAGAAGCGTATGCAGCTCCCTTATACGAACTTTTGGTTGCTTGGATAATGTTTAAGAAAAACATAAATTTATAAAATCCGAAAAACTCAATTTAAAGATTTCCACGCTTAAAAACTACTTAAATCTTCAATGCGTGAGGATGCGTGATTTTTTTCATTTTGCATATGATTTGAGAAACTCTAAGCTTTCCAAACATATTACAGAACATAAACAAAAATACTTTTTGCCAAATTCGATGAGTGAAAAATCCTCAAAAAGGAGCCATTTATTCAGCCTCTCTTATGACTTCAATTTGCATGTATCCAGTTGAATCAGTGATTTAATTTGCATGTATCCAGTTGAATCAGTGATTTAATTTGCTTTACGAACCTGTGTTATTGGCTCCTATTTCGAGTTTCTAGTTGACGACACTTATAACCTCCAGAAAAGGCTCCGAAACAATTGTTTTCATCGAAGCACCTTCGAAAAAATACAGTTGGCAGAAAATGGCAAAGTTAGCTAGTTTTGATCATATATATATACAATATATCTTCAAAATGGCCGACACTTTATGCTACAAGTGTCTGAGAATGTAAAAACAATCAAATATACGAGATTTATTAAAATTTTAGTTTTTGAATTTTGGCCAGCTTTTTGATAGAAATACTCTTATGTGCGACGGCTAGTCACAGGCTGTGTGCTGTTCAACGTTCTAGTGGCTTTTTTGGCCCAGTATTTGCTTCGGCTCTTGCCGATTGCGGACCTTCGCCTACAGGGGTTTTCGATCTTCTCCTTGCGTATCAGTTCGTGATCTGCTCACGGTCGGGTGCTTTTGTGTATAGCTCGTGAGACGAGCTGCAACCGATGCACTCGTTACCGTCGCTGCAGGCTTGCTATGATTAGAAGTCCGTTGTGAGGTGCTCCGTGTTGGGTCACCCACAGGAGCTTTTGCAGTCCATGCTTGCCTAGAACTTCCACGTTCGGCGAAGACCGGGCCCCCTGCAGCTGGCGCATTCTAGCCTTTTCGAATACGTAGTGCTGATTGTGTTGGGAGGTTATCAGTTTCACTGAAGCCTCATTAACCGCAAGGAGAACCTCTACCATTTTGAGGACCGTAGTTCTTTTCACGACCCTCCAGCATTCTGTGCATTAATTGTCGTTCTGATTCTGCACCAGGAGGAGGATATTCTCATAGGGCCTGTCGATGCTGTCGGGGAAATACCCGATGTAAAGCGTTTATTTTGGAATCTGAGCGGCTTCAATAGTTTCCAATAAAGCGCCTTCCTAGGGCTTTATCGCAGCTGTGACATCCTTCAGCCACTTAGCTGTATCTTTGTCTACACAGGCAATTTCGAGATACCCTTGTTTGTAGGTGCACTTCCTAAACTTGGGTCTCGTATTGCTTGAGCTCTGCTCCATGACGCTATCGATCAGCGCGCATCGAATAGCATTCAGTTGTTCATGGCTGAAGGTACTCGCAGCGTACCCAACCGGAATGATGGCCATCGAGTGGGACTTGGCCATTTCGTTGAAAGTTGAAAGGCATTGCTCAGTTTTTAGTGTCTGTCTACGATCCTGATCCTTAATGTTTTTCGTTGCTGTTTCTTCCTGCACCTACTGTTGTTCGGCGACTCCGTGTCCGTCGAACGCTGTCGCTTGGATGGTGCCTTCCCTATTGGGATTTTTGCCAACACTTCAGTGAGTTTGTGGCTGTTTCTCAGCAGCCACCCATAGCGCTTTTTCGCCGCTCCGCTTAAGTGATGAGTTCATCCTGTTCCTTTTATATTGTTCTCGGAGCCCTCCAACCCACCGCCGGACTGGTCTGTGTCCTCCTTAGCCACTGTCCGATCCTCGTCTCTATCTGGAGAGTTGAGAATGGACGAAGTGCAGGACACAACATCGTCCAATGAACCACTATTCAGCAGCTCTCCAAGTTTGCTTTCCGCGCAGTCCTTCTCCTCTTCCGCCTCCATCGCCGCAATCTCCTTCCAAACTCATATTTACAGTGTTCTTAGTGTTTTCCGTTTTGTTCCCACGAATAGCTAGGGAAAGAAAGTCAACCCTGTCAGAGCCCCGCTTGACAGGGTAAAAGCAAAAATACTGTGGGGTGCGCCCTGGTGCCCCACAGACTCCGTACGCGGCTTGGTATGTGTCCTCATTACGGATCACCGTCCTAGTTTAACGTAGGGCTGGGGTACGAAGTGTTGATGACCCCCCACGCCATTCATCCCTCGGCACTGGTCGCGTTATACCTTGGATTGGAGCTTAAATTTACGGTACAGGTTTTGAGACACGCCCGTTGGTACCCTCTCATTCCGATGCTACAGCAGAAGGCTGATAGCACCCAGCCGATGCCTGTCTATCGACCAAATGTTATCGATTGACTCACGTGGAGGCATGAGATAGGAAACTTGTGAGCAGGGATTCCAACGGTACCGGTAAACTACATTTTTTTCGGTATAGTTACATTTGTACAAGCCGTACAGCACGCTACTGCGACGCATCACTAAAGCTCTTGCCAGAATGGTAGCCAAACCGAGTACATTTTTCCGTACAGCAGTAGAATACATTTTTGTTTTACTGCTGTACTCCGACTGCTCGGTGAGAGTGTGGCGTAGTAAATTTGTTCTCTCGCTTTGTACGTTTTTCTCTGCATAGTCAAAGGGAGAGTCGTTTGTGATTAAAAATATTGAATAGATAAAAAATATTAAAAAGTGTAAAAAAAGGAAAGAGAAGCTGTACCGCTCGTGTCTGGTGGCTGTACTGGGGGCAGTATTTTTTGTCATGTTACTGCTTTGCTTATAGACTGGCGGACAGCGCTGGGCGTCCTGCACTAGCGAACGACAGCAGCGTCATATGAGAAATGAGAATGTAGGCAGAAAAATTACAGCCGCAGAAGAGGTAGGCATTTTGCATCCTTGTTTGTGAGTACCGTAAACCGGGGTGACTGATCATCGGGGTGACTTTGAACACTCGAAACTTTTTTGTAGATCGCATATTAAACCAGAATAGTCTACCGAATCATTTTAATATGGAATGATTTTTACTCTAAACTTATAAAATACTGATTTGTTATACTTTTTGAGTATATTGTTCGGTTTTTGGGTACAAAAGCTACAATAAACCGAAATTTGACTTTACCTTATTTTTAGTAAGCTTCGTAAAGTTTCTATTTTTTATAATACAAGTAAATCTTCGGTTTAAGCAAGAGTAATAAATCACAAGCGAGTTTTTATTTTCCTTTATTTTTAAAAGTTTGCTTATTTTAAATACAATTTTTTGTGAAACTAGTTGGCAATTATTTCAAATTATTTTAAGCTAAAATTTGCAATATTTTTTATTGTTCAATAGTCCAACGTGTTAAAATGGATGAAACTTTTTGTACATTGATAAAGCACCGAAATAAAACAATTTTAGCAGTTTTAAAGGTTTTCAGGATCTTTTATTCTAGTTGTACACAAATTATACGAATTTTGGTTACTCGAATTTTACAGTATATTGAAATACTTTGTATAATACCAATTAACATCTATTTAACAATGAGTATCTTTCCAGAATTAGTTTAAACAAACATTTGAATGAAAAACATTGACATCAATAACTTAATGTGGGTGAACATGCAAGTTATCAAAGTCACCCCGGAATACGAAAAGGGACTTCAATTTGAAATCATTTTTGGAAAAATAGCTGGAAGCGGAGAATTTTAGGTAAAACCATCCAATCTTGTTCTCTATACATCAACATGGTTTAAAAATATTTAACCTGAAAAAATGTGTTGCGTCTAAAAGTATGTAACGAGTACTTCGAAAAGTGATCAATGTCACCCCGGTTTACGATACTATGTTAGCTCACCATTTGACGGCACTCTTATACACATACAAGAGCGAATTATATTATATTCGTAAGATTTTGGGCGTCATTTAGTATGTTTTTTTTTATATGGTAATGCATGCTAGGATTTTTATGAGGGAGATTATTGAAGCAATTAATTATTAACTATTCGCACATTTTACAACCATATTAAAACTAGGATAACTAGAGGGAATGAGTCAATTGAATTAAGATTGGGCTATTTTTCTGAGTAGTAATACTATTGGGCATTTCTTAACGAGTTTATATATATTTAACATCTAAAACTAGAAAAGACGCAAGGAAGTTTTGGCATGATAGTCAGGGGGAGTGAATATCTACATCTGAGTATCAGAGACAGAGGAGAAAGGGTAGACAAAAAAAAAGGAGGAGGGGGAGAAAGATATTAACAGTTTCTGGCATCGGGAAATCAACGGTAAGGATTACTGACTCGGACGACCTTCATCGGGAAGCATCATCATCTTGTGATGTGATTTAGGTCCCATGTTTGTTGACTCAGTCGACAGAGATGTTTCGTGTCAGCTTGAAGTCGCATCAAACCATCGCACAGAGGAGTATTTGATCGAAAAAGCTGGCCGAAAATCTAATTTTCAAAAACCCATTATCAAGGGCAATATACTATATCATAATATAGCCTAGTAATTTCTGCATTAGATGGCAACTATGTTTCGTGGATTTATTCAAGTTTGGCAACACTGTTAATTGTCAAAGGTAGGGGTTTTTAATTTAGCTTGGCTGGTTTGAAGTCGCGCATGGAAACAAAATCTTCCAAACATTAGTGATTCGAATCGTTCCGACTCAAATATTCTATTTTTAATAAAAAAGGTCAGAGTAATATTTTGGTGCAGATGGATTCATGTTCTCCAAAAAATATCAGTTTTATAAAACTTCAATAAATAGAAGAAAAAATCTGCGATTTTCTTACTTTTCAAAATTGAAAAAGTTTATGTTCCCAATCTGTCCCAGTGAAAACTTTTGTACCCTGATTAAGTATAATCCAAACACTACTGGATCGGCGACAAAAAACTTTGCGCCATTTTGAATGTGAGCTATTTGAATAATAAGATATTTTTGCCATTTTTTCTTGTTTTACTACAATGTCCGTGTGAAGTTACAAGGATATTTCTTTTGTGTAATTCTTGACAGGATTTAGGTTTAGTTAGCTGCGGAAAAATTATGGTTTTATTGGACCAGAGCGCTTTAAAATGCTTCGGCACCAGCTGAGTCATTTCAAAAACAGTTCAAGCAAAATATGTGGTTCACACCAAAAAATGATGAAATTTACACGACATGTAAATCAATACGAATGTAAACATACAAAGCTTAAATAAAAAAAAATGATTGAAAATTAAGTTGAATTCGATGCACTTAATGGGAGCATCAAAAATACCAAATCATATGATTTTACATTTTCGTTCGTGTGATATTACACGTCATTCATTTTACTGCAATATTGGGTTAAAATGCATTAAAGTGCATTGGTATGCTGTTTAATGAAACTGTAATTTTCAATCAACATGTAAAATCATAGTAAAATTCGTTGAAAACAGCACAATAAGTTGTGTGTATTTGTGGTAGAATTAAATTTTACATTTATATAGATGCTCCAAATACATTTAAAATTGCAAAATATTTTTTTCTGTGTTCAATCTTGCACGAAAACGATTCATAACTGAAAATAGAGAATGGCTTCAGAAAACTATTTCATTTGCCTGTTGGGAGGATGCATCGCATGTTGGGCGCCCTGTTGAAATTTTGGAGAAGGAAGCAAATGTAGCCAAATATATAATATGCTCAAAATCTTAGGGAAACTATTCAAGTTATTGCAATTCAGATCGTTGATTCCAAAATTATAAAAGTTGTTTCAGAGTGTCCAGGAAAGCCGTTGAAACCAATCACACTTTGATATTCAAGAGCCGTAACACAACTAAGGAGCATTTTCCTGAAGAAGATCTTACGATGTTTGGTGAGGCGAACTTGACTAAAAGGCAAAACGGGCTATTGCAAAAACCCAACATACATGTCTTTCCTGGTAAACTTGCCTGTTTTCGTCCGAAATACCCAAAAAAAAAAATTGGAAATACAATGGGAGAAATCTTTTTTTACTTAATAGATAAGGAAATTCTGGGATTGACCAGAAAGATTTTGTTGCACTTGTATGTGAATATAAACCTTAAAATTATTACTAAATCATTGATTTTATGTATAATATTAGTTGAATATTAATTTCTGCTGCAAACAAATATTAAAATAATTTCGGCCAGGTTTTTCACCCAAATACTCCTATGTGCGTCGGTACAATAAAAAGGATGAAGAATTGGCCCCAAAAATCGACGGTAAAGAAACACCGAAAAAATGAGCAGCATTCGCGGCATTCAAGTGAACCTCCACCATGCAAAAGGTGCCACAAGCGTTCTTGCCCGGAGGTTCACCAAAGAGCGCCTAGACATCACTCTTCTACAAGAGTCGTAGGCAAGTTAGCACAAAATCTTTCTCATAAATTCCTCAGCTCACAGGTTAGTACATTGTATCGACCAGTCAACTCCAAAAGCTGCAGTTTTGATAAACAGAGCAATAAAAATTTTTCCAATTACAGAATTCATTCGACGAGACATCGTTGCAATAACAGTGGAAGCACAGACGGCTAGGGAGAAGCAGGAGATTGTGATCGCGTCTGCCTACTTCCCTGGCGATGCGGAAACAGCACCACCTTCTGAATTCAATGCCCTAATAAAGTACTGCAGAAGCATAAACAAGCCCTTTATCATTGGAATTGATGCCAATGCACATCACACAATATGGGGTAGCACGGATATAAATTCCAGAGGTGAATACCTACTAGAATACCTTTCGTGAAATGATGTCAATATATGTAACAAGGGAGTTGTACCTATATTTATGAATGCATTTAGGAGTGAAGTGATGGACCCTACGTTATGCAGCGCTCACATAACTCAAATAATTTCCAGAAACAGTTCACCTTTAAAAAGCCTTATCAAAGGATCACACAAATGGCCTAGGACAAGTGAAAAAAGGCGATGGTTCTCTTACATCTGGCAATAGTGAAACATTGGATGTTCTAATGAACACCCACTTTCCTGGGTTGGATTCGAAAGACGAGGATTTGACAGGTCAGGATTACGATGGACTCCGTCCAAACAGGACTTGTGAGGCATCCCAAAAACTGGCCTGTCAGATTTTCACACCATCTCGAATTAAATGGGCTATCAACATCTTCGAAGCCTACAAATTTCCCGGCCCTGATAACATTCTTTCAATATTTCTACCAAAAT
Source organism: Topomyia yanbarensis (assembly GCF_030247195.1). Lineage (NCBI taxonomy): Eukaryota > Metazoa > Arthropoda > Insecta > Diptera > Culicidae > Topomyia > Topomyia yanbarensis. Next base: position 292,575,965 of record NC_080671.1, on the reverse strand, counting down.
TGGTAGACATTATTCTTCCGGATCTATTAAACATTCTGAGATCCAGTCTTATACTTGAGCACACACCTATAAGCTGGAGAGAAGTTAGGGTAATATTTATTCCAAAACGGGTAAAAAAGACTTGACACTACCCAAGGCGTTTAGACCTATTAGTTTGACATCAACACTTCTGAAACTGATGGAAAAACTGCTGGACTTATCGAAAGTTCCGCTAAACAAGTACCAGTTTGCATATCAAAAGGGCAAATCTACGGAAACAGCCCTACATACGATAGTGACACTTATTGAGAAAACTCTCGATTTCAAGGAAATAGCAATATGCGCTTTTCTTGACGTCGGGAGTGATTTGATAGTACGTCCTTCATATCAATTCACAAGGCCCTGGCAAAAGAGGTGTGGAAAAATCAATAGGGGACTGGATTCTTGCAATGCTCAAGAGTCGAGAGATTACAACAATGTTGGGAAACACGAAAGCAACTATAACAGCCAATAGATGCTGTCCCCAGGGAGGTCTGCTATCACCCCTGCACTGGTCGCTAGAGGTGGATGATCTTCTCAATGATCTGAGAGAAATGGGTTTCGAGATTGTTGGATATGCAGATGACATTGTCCTAATCCGTGAGGAGAAAACACGAACCTGTACTAAGCGATCGGATTCAATTAGCCCTGAACTTCATCATGACATGGTGCTTCAAAGAAGGACTCATCGTAAACCCTGCCAAAACGGTCATTGTACCGTTTTCCAATAGGAAAAAAACTGATGTTGGTTCCCTCCTACGCAGAAGAAGCGAAACACCTAGGTGTTATCCTAGACAAAAAACTGAATTGGAACTAGCACATGACATATGCCGTTAATAAAGTAACAATAGCACTGTGTGTGCAGGCAACTCTTCGAGAAAACTTGGGGTCTCAAACCGAGGTTGGCTTACTGGTCCTACACGACCATTGCCAGACCACGACTAACTTATTCCTCCATTTGTTGGCCAAAGTTAAGCAAAAGACCGCCCAAGCGAAACTAACTAAAGTTCAGAGGCTGGCCTGCCTCTCTATCACAGGCGATATGAAATCAACACCCACTACAGCCATGGAAGCCTTGCTTCATCTACCTTTATTGCACAAACATGTTATGAGGGAGGCGAGGCTTGGCTCTCTGATAGCCGTAAGCTCAAACGCGTACTAATTATTTTTAAACCGGACTAACTTTTAAACCGGCCTAAATTATTTGGTAAGCTTTAACCAAACGATGCTGTCATTTACATGGCTGCGTTCTGATCTGCGATACACGACAATGTTAAAAAACAACAAATTTATGTTAGAGAAAATGAGTGAATTAGACAACATGAATTGTTTTTCATTCCGATATTTTCTTGCAGTAAAATAGCTTTTATTCGTTATATGTCTCGTTCCATAGCGTGTGAGAACAATTTTGTCAACATGTAACCGATATGTTTCTGAACTTGGAACTTTAACTTGGTGGATAGTTTATAGTTAAGCGATGATGTACAGCATTTTGTAGTGACATAATATTCAATGCATAAAAGAAAACAAGTTTGAGGTGGTTGAACCATCGTTTGTAACTGTAACTTTTAAACTTTGATTAAAAAATTGGTTGAAATATTTCAATTTGAATTCAAAATGAACTGTGAATGTCATTCTAATTGAATACGATACCTGTCGACACAGGGGATAATATTTATATTCGTATGAAGTGAATTTTCACAAGTTTGGAATCAATATCAATTATAAATAAAGGTTAGATCACACTCGGCGAATTCAAATTGTACACGTTTTTTTCAACGAAGCTTAAATAAAAAGTAAACATAGGTCAAACAAAAATAAACTTTGACAGAATGATCATTTTAAATTCACAAGCAGAGTTTACAATTTTCGCATTCGTGAACAGAATAAGGCGATCTTTCACCTACTTCGACCAGCAATAAAAAAGCGAACATACGAAGTAACATTGTTTGCTCTCCAACTTTTCTCGACAAGACAGCATTGGATCTCATCTTTTCGCGGTATAATATGAGACGATATTTTCGCGCCTAATGTAAAACTGCCGAATAACTAATGGTTTCGCAAAAATTCAAAAAAATGAGTAGGTTCAGATCCTTAGAATGAAAACACAGCAATAATGTGGGGAAATAAATTCTATAATGTAATATATTAATGGTTTTTCTTGAACTTAATTATCACGAGGTTCGAAGCTACGAAATTATCACGCTACCATACTGCATTGTCAGCAAATTCTCGCAATTTCTTGAAAGGTGAAAAGTTGGGTCCGTGCCTACTAAGGATGAAAAAGCTGTGCGATAAACTGCTTGTCGTGAGAATGAGCGAATATTTTAACCTCTGTTCACAAGTGTTATATTTCATATTTTTGTTTGCACTGTGGCAGACAGAGAATATAGATATAGGGTGATGAGCCTATTTTCACCATACTATGCAAGGTGCCTCACTAATTCGGTAATTTCTTGCCTTACGATCAATGGAATGCGTAGAAATTGACATTAACCGCTTAGCTTCGTTGTTAAGAACCAATGTAATAACACAAATGCGTTGAAAACAGTAAAATTCTCGTGTTTGAGCACAATGAAAACTCGAATCGAGTGCCCCTATTGTTGCGCTACCATTTGACTCAATGCATTGAACAAAGATGGCAGACACTGCTCTAACCAACGGCTTCAAATGGGTCGGGTGATAATAGAAACATGGCGCGAATAGGCTTATCACCCTATTTCTGTAATGCACCAATGCAGATTGGAACGATTTTATTTGCTAACAAAAATTCTACGATTTTATAAATAAAATAATAAGTTCATTAAAACAGAAATGAAAGTTTTGAGCATCCTAGTAATATATTTTAACGAACAAATATATTGATCATCGTTGCGTTCGCAATCAATTTTAAAATATTTTTATTTGGATTTTTTATGTGAGTTTATAGTATAAATGCGTACCGTCAAACGGGGTTACTTGCAACACTTTTCAACTTAAAAGTGGTATAACTAAAAATGCTGTAACATTAGAATAATTTTCAATATGTACAAGCGCTAATGGGAGTATAAAGACTACTAAATGGTATTTATCATATCAAAGCATCATTCCCTGTCTTCAGGATGGCCAAAAATTATGCCTGTTGCAAGTAACCACGCATATGGGGTAACTTGCAACACATGAACTTCATTGAAATCTATTGCTGTATATTTTTGTTTATCTTTAGTACATTGACCAAATGTACGATAATTTGGATACCCATGTCATTTACAAAGAACCGCGACCAAATGTATGTACTATAATTTGGATGCCCATGTTGTTTATAATCAACAACGTTTTTGAACAGCTGGAACATTCGATTAATTTCAGAAATTCGTAGGAAAGGGTAGCTAACAGGGTTTTAACCCTTCATTTCAGAACTAGTAAGTAACAAGTATTATCCATAGAACTATAACTTCAGTTCTATCGCAATTAACGTGATTGGATTCCATTGGAACAGTGCTGCCAGGGATAGTTTCAGTGAACGGCGAGAACTAAATCATACCATATCTTTGTTGTCTTCAGATATTATTGAAAACAGATAACCTATTAATTTACACTGTCAACGACTATCTTTTCCATGCAATCGAACTATTATAAATGCTAGAACAATCCAGTTGAGTCAGTGGTGGATCCAGGGGAAGGGTTCTGGGGATCCGGACCTCCCCGAAATTTTTATCTCATTGAGAAATTTTAAAATAGTTTCTATTTTAAATTCGTTCTAAATTCCAAATCATTCCAAACCAGATTCGACAACCAAAACTGATTTTAATTGAAGAAGGGTATTAGATATTACGTATTGTACATTGAATATTTCAAAATCGAAATTTCGGACTCCTTCCGAATTTTTTTTCTGGATCCGCTCCTGAGGTGAGTATAAGAAGATAGAAATTGAGCATTTTCTAGTATTGCTAGAGAAGCAAGTTCACGTAAAGACGACATCCTGGTACTCTTGTGTATTTAAGGAGCATTTTCATATTCTAGTTGTAGTTTATACCTTTAAAAATTGATTCAAAATGCTATATAGACTGTTATTTGAAACTCTCAATCAGCTAGATGGCTAGAGGCATAATAATAATAAGACAAAATACTGTTGCATGTTACCTCACATGGGTAGTTAATATAGTTAAATCGTTATCTGGCATATATTTGAGAGGGTAAACAAACATGTATCAAACAGTAACGTTTGCTGTTGTATACTCGATCTGTACGTATGAGATACAAATGAAGTGCTCTTATCATTGAAGTGGACCAAAGCACGACATTTCGGTTTCTTTTTTATTGAAATATCTCGAAATACAGAAGATTACCCTGTCGCGCTAAAAAACCGAAAATATTGACTGGTAGTACATGATTATCTTGTAACATATGCTGACTTTTGACAGCTGTTGTGCTAAATTGCAAACACTATTATTAGCGTTGTTAAATTAATCTGAACAGAAACATGTTGAAGTGTTGCAAGTTACCCCGCTGTTGCAAGTTACCCCGTTTGACGGTATATTTAAAATCTTTTACAGTTAACTCTCTCTATGTCGATATTCTCTATGTCGATATCTTTCTCTATCTCGATTATTTCGTGGGTCCCTTCAGATCGCACGTATAAAAATTCCTCTATGTCGATATTTTCTCTATCTCGATATCTCCCTATCTCGATGTACCTAGCTTTATATTTGCCTGCATTATTCTCTCTCTATGTCGATGTGTTTTTTTTTCTCTCAGGACATCACAAAGCATATACATAATGAAATGAAAATTGGCGATCAGGGCGCTAAGTCCTATATCAATATTCTGCATGTAGGGACAGTAAAGACACGATTTGGGATGAAGTGGATACTCAATGTTTTCCTACGAGACTTTGTAAAACGAATTCATCTTAATCTGCATATATCGAGGTTTTCTAGAAATTATGCATCTTTAAGTTCAAAATTTTAACTTTACCGTGCTATAAAAATATATAAAATGCAGCCATCTGTAGCACGGAAATCATTCTTTCGTGGTCAAAACAATTTTTAAATTAGGGGAACATGGAGAGACTTGACCAAGCGCAGAATTCTATTATTGGCTATGACGTGTTCTATTAGGTTCTTAAAAAAATATCAAAAATATTTTTATACTAGTTTCGGTCCGTCAAGGTAATTTTAAAAGTTTGGAATGAAAAATGCTTTCCTTATAGAAAAGATTCCGTATTTAATAAATTTGCGTTAAATGATGTAATTTTGTATCAATGATTTTACATAAATCGGAACATTGAAATAGTTATTACTAAAATTTGCACGAGATTGAACGAAATTGTTATGTTGGGGAAACTTGACCAAGATTTTATGGGGAGACATGACCAAGTGGCAATAAGCCGAAGAAAGATAAAAAATTTCTGATATTTACTATTCTGTCGTACCTACTGTTAGTGTTAATCACGCCACAAAAAAATCTCACATCAAACATCAGTCTATATCATTTTGTACTAGTAAACAAAGTTAGTAGTAATATGGCTGATTTCGTGACGTGTTAATATGCAATGTAAGTAGTACAGTTAATCCTTAAAAGGAAATGCATTAAACACAATCGAAATTTATGAAATGCAACCCTTTTTATATTTTTTACTGCTACCTAATGGCCTCGACAATGTGGAAAAAAAGGATTACAGTATTATTTGTCATTATTTTTTGTTCTGATTTTTCAAAATTCTCTTGGTCAAGTCTCCCCAGGCCTTGGTCAAGTCTCCCCACGGTGGGGAGACTTTACAAAAAAAAACGATCTCAGAAAAACTTTTATAACTTTTGAAAAAGTAAGTTAAAAATTTCGCAAAAAATTATGAACACGAATAATACATTTATACATTATATCTCAATGACTTTGGGAGGATTGAAAACTTTTTTTTAGAGATTTGTGCAGGTTTACCTGAAAACCTGGTCAAGTCTCTCCATGTTCCTCTACATGTGCGGCTGAATGATAAACTGCAAACAAGAGATTCCTTCTCAAACAGCAAACTTGATATTTTACAGTGCGAGTGCACTTTACCTCGTCGTCTACTATCCTACTCCCCCCAATACGAGCATCTATATTCATTTCCCGGTATGTATTATGATGTCCTGAAGGAAAAGTTGTCTCAAAGAAAATCATTGTGTTCTATATGTCGATCTCTCCCTATGTCGATGGTCCCTTCAATATCGACATAGAGAGAGTTAACTGTAGTGCATTTCACGATCTACATCCGATTGTCATTTATTTGGATCTATCCAATGAAAAAAAACTAATTTTTTCGTTATTCACTTTCTTTGATGCGAGATACGACAGATATATGGGTAATAATTCATGATAACGTGTTATTGATTTATAATAAGGAATTAAATGATCCCACTTATTCTCATATCGATATGTAAAAGAAAATAATCAAAACAATTCTTATTGCAGTTTTGATTCTAATTAGCAAAAACAACTTTGATCTGAATATGCGATAATCGATTCGATTTATCCAAATGTGCTTTCCTGTAGCTCTTCGATGAGCAATTGGAATAGCGTGTAGAGAGCAGGAATGAACAGAGAAATAAAAAATACAGGTAAATATAATTCGATGGTGCTTGTCTTTCCTACCTGATAAAACTGGCTTATTTATTGCCATCTTTATTGCGAGCAAAGAGAGCCATATTTATCCAGAAGAAAGCCGAAGAGAGGATTGAAAATAACGAAGTATGCGCAAGAGGAGCATGACATATTTTTGTCTTCTTCCGGTAACATGATGCTGCCATTTGCATTACTGCTTTCTGATCGGCAATACACGGCAATGTTAAAAATCATATAATGAGGTTAATTGAAAACTCACTGCTTGTGCCATTTAATAGCCTGATGTATTTATATTTTCAAAACAATTTTGGAATCCTCGGTTTAGCTTAAACAAAGTAACAGTATAATTATTTAAGACCCGAGTGGTTAATACTACGTTCACACGAGTTAAAAGTGTGAAGCTATCTCGATGACATTTTTCTTGTTGCTAATTATTATAACATGTCTTAACTCTGTAGTGTGAATATGGTATTAAACGTCATTTCGGTATTTTGCTAATAATGCATACTATCGTGAACGTTTAGAGTTGTATTGTTAGTCGCTAGCCACTCCGAGGAGCTCTAACACTATATTTAGTAGTCAGACAGTTCAGCCAAATCTGTCTATTTCAAATTAAATCAAATGCTTACAGAACAATAATGGAAGCTTACCATTTTTGGAAACGTTTGTATTAGTTGCTGTTCTGCAGCACATGAAAAAGCCAAAAACAATAATTTATTTGCTTCAGATAATTATATGGCCCTAGGAAAAGAAATCTGACATTTTAGCATGGTGGGGCTTATTATACCAACCTACCCAACTACTCCACTAACCATTCATATAGAATTCGGCAGACCTACTTTGTAGAAAATGAAGTAATTCAAATTACCAGCACGATTACCTAATCAATCCTGAAATACCAAAAGTTCAGTAATTGAGCTGAGAATTTGACAATTTCAAAAGCTGATTTTCAGCGAAGTAAATCTGTCAAATGGGTTAAATCCAAATTGCTGAGCTTTCAACATCTTGAATTGCTAAAACGTTCAGTTCAACGAAATTTTGCTGAAATTTTGCGACGTCATGCGAAAATTGAGAAAGCTTCAAATCCCGGCTACAAAATAATAAATTACAATTTATTACTTCCTATAGTCTGCAATCTGTCTGATAATCAATTGACAGATATAACTTAACGATTGGGCCAGCAGATTCTGAGTTATGGTGTACACCGCAAAACCAGTTTTCGACGTAGCACCTGACTGAATAATTAAACAATCCTTGCATCAATAAAAAATAAGGAATCCAATTTTTTTGCCGATAATACCTTACACAACCCCTCTTAAGTTCCGACACGATTTGGGCGAATCTTCCGCATTTTTGCCAAGTCATCTATCTAGTCTCAACTTTCACAACTAAGGAATTCCACGAAGATCCGTCCGAAAATCTTTAAAATCGTGACCGACCATCTTAGATTCCAATGAAACTTTACACGTTTCACCGTCATGCAAGACTAAATATTTTCCACAGGTAATAAGATTATTTTGACTCAAGAGCAATTTTTCAAAAGGACGCAAACGTTTCTACGTGTATGAATTTTAAAATTTTTTTTTGTTCGATTACTGTATTTTATACAGCAAAACTATCTGAGAACGAGTTACAGGGAATGAATACTTCTGTCTGAAAAAAATATACACTGAAAAAAATGTTGTGTCATCTTTCAAAAAAACAAAAATTTATGATAAAAATTTAAATTGCGAATAAACTCATTTTTTTTAAATTTTTTATATTTTGTTACCAAAAACCTAAAGAGAAAAGAAACATTTTGAATGTGATTGCATGATGGAGAAAAAATCGGTAAAAAAGTTTTCCTAACAATAACTTCGTACATGTTTTTAAATTTCATACTAATAGACATACAAAATTGTAATTCTATTACAGAATATAATTCTAAGCACCATTTAAAATCAAAATGCATTTAACAAAAAACTTCCAAAATGCGATAGTTTTCGAGATATTTGAAATTTTGCTCCTTCAAAAACAATTAATTCGTGTAATTATGCTCTTTTTAAAAGTTATTCGCGTTACCCCATCAAAAAATGTCAAAAAATTAATGTTTATTGTTTTAAAGACGTAAAAGCAACCTTTTTAGTGTATTTGGATCATGGAGAAGCTTTCAATAAAAAAGTTTTCCTAACAACTTTTGACATTTTTTTATAATTCTTACTATTTGCAGTCAAAAATACAATTTTGAATAGAATTCTAAACGCCATTTTAAATCGAAATGCTCTTAACAAAAAATTTCTAAAATGTAGTAGTTCTCGAGATATTTTAACTTTTGTTTTAACAACACAATTATTTTGTTTTATTACGACCTTTTCATAAGTTAGTCGCGTTTCTCCATCAACAATAATAGGTTTTTCAAAAGGCCCGTAAACTTTCCTGCAACTTTCTCTTTGACATCAAGGCGATATTGTGAAACATTTTAAAGTTACATACAGTCAAAAATACAATTTTCTTTTTGAATATGATTCTAAACGCCATTTTAAAACGAAATGCTCTTAACAAAAAATTTCTAAAATGTAGTATTTCTCGAGATATTTTAACTTTTGTTTTAACAACACAATTATTTTGTTTTATTACGACCTTTTCATAAGTTAGTCGCGTTTCTCCATCAACAATAATAGGTTTTTCAAAAGGCCCGTAAACTTTTCTGCAACTTTCTCTTTGACATCAAGACGATATTGTGAAACATTTTAAAGTTACATGAAAACAACCAACATATGATTCAGCTATATAGTTTAATCAACAGACCCTATGGTTGAAATATATTTTGGTTGCTTTCATGTAACTTTCAAATGGTTAACAATATCGCCTTGATGTCAAAGAGAAAGTTGCACGAAAGTTTACGGGCCTTTTGAAAAACCTATTATTGTTGATGGAGAAACGCGACTAACTTATGAAAAGGTCGTAATAAAACAAAATAATTGTGTTGTTAAAACAAAAGTTAAAATATCTCGAGAACTATTACATTTTAGAAAATTTTTGTTAAGAGCATTTCGATTTAAAATAGCGTTTAGAATCATATTTAAAAAGAAAATTGTATTTTTGACTGCAAATAGTAAGAATTATAAAAAAATGTCAAAAGTTGTTGTTAGGAAAACTTTTTTATTGAAAGCTTCTCCATGATCCAAATACACTAAAAAGGTTGCTTTTACGTCTTTAAAACGATAAACATTAAATTTTTGACATTTTTTGATGGGGTAACGCGAATAACTTTTAAAAAGAGCATAATTACACGAATTAATTGTTTTTGAAGTAGCAAAATTTCAAATATCTCGAAAACTGTCGCATTTAGGAAGATTTTTGTTAAATGCATTTTGATTTTAAATAGTGCTTAGAATTATATTCTGTAATAAAATTACAATTTTGTATGTCAATTAGTATGAAATTTAAAAACATGTACGAAGTTATTGTTAGAAAAACTTTTTTATCGATTTTTTCTCCATGATGCAATCACAATCAAAATGTTTCTTTTCTCTTTAGGTTTTCGGTAACAAAATATAAAAAATTAAAAAAATGGGTTTTTTCGCAATTTAAATTTTCATCATAAATTTTTATTTTTTTGAAAAATGACACAACATTTTTTTCAGTGTATATTTTTTTCGGACAGAAGTATTCATTCCCTGTAACTTGTTCTCAGATAGTTTTGCTGTATAAAATACAGTAATCGAACAAAAAATTTTAAAATTCATGCACGTAGAAACGTTTACGCCTTTTTGAAAAATTACTCTTGTATCAAAATATTCCAATTGCCAGAGAATATCATGGAGATTCATACAGCGAACACACCTGCAAAGTTTCGTTCGAATCGACGATGGTCATATTTTGCGGTCGGCCGGTTTCTCATGGAATCCCTCAACTTCTTTCATACCCTGTGCATTTCTGTTCTATCACTAAGAATTGAACGACAATTTGTTCTACAGTGGAAATGCTAATCGTCCAAGATCTGAAAAAAAATTATAAATAGTGAAAGCACGCAAGCTTCGATATTATTTAAATAACGATCGAAATGAGAATATTTGTAGCAGATTGTTTGCCATCATATTTAAAAGCGTTACCTAGGTTGTATGACTTGGCTTTATTAACAATCTTTTATTTTATCTAGTGTTTCAAAAATCACTCCATTCAGCATGCGTTGAAAAAACCATAGTTTGACAAATCATTAAAATCCATGATTTCAACACTCATGGTTTTTTGGCTCCAGCATACAGTTTAAAAGCCCAAGCTCAATTTAGCTTTTCAATTTTTTATCAAGCACAAAAGCAAAACAGATCCTTGGTACAGTTCATGACGAAAGCTTCTTTTCGATAGACCTCGAAGATCAGCATTTAATGGTTAGCGTACTAGGCTAGGCTTAGGCCATTACAGTAATAAATAGTACACCTGTTTTGCATCCTTCCACTATGCATTTGAACTTTTGGATTTCATCACTTCAACAGAAACATTTTTACACCAGATTTGAGATATGTTTGCCCGTGATTATTGTTAGAAATATATATTTGTTAAAGAAAATTAAATTGAAAACAAATGACTTGCTTCAATATATACGAGGTGCGCCATCTGGATGTATCCTATTTCAACATTGAACAATTTCCGCCATTTTCCAGCCGATTTTGACAGATAAAAAAAATCTGAATCCATTTTGGGTATAAGTCGATTTACACCAAAGAACGCGCTGAAATCGTAGCGCTTTACATTGAAAACGATCGTTCAATAGTGAAAACTGCGTGCTTATCGTAAAAAATATGGCAGGCCCACTTCACCCTTTCCGGCGGAGTAAATTGTCGAATTTGGGGGACACAGAATCCACACGTCATACTTCAAACACCAATGCACGACCAGAAAGTAACTGTTTTTGTTTTAGTGTTTCGGATTCTCCTCGTCAGTAACTAGCACCAACTGGGTGTCTAGTTAGACGATGTATCTAAGCTAGTACCCAAATTAGCACTAGTTAGACACTAAAATCCAAAAAGTCACACGTCTTGCGTGAACACTAAACAACTGGCTTATACCGAGTGATGTCTCGATAGTAAGCACAGAAGTTCTGTTTGCCGACGAAGAATATGAACCGAAACTGTCTTATGGTTTGAAGACCCAAACGCCTGAAATTATGCAAATTCCCAAATGGGAAAATTTTGGACTATACCAATTTTTTTTTGTGCATAAGGACACATACCTTACATCAAGTACGGTTTTTGTTTTAGTGTTTCGGATTCTCCTCGTCAGTAACTAGCACCAACTGGGTGTCTAGTTAGATGATGTATCTAAGCTAGTACCCAAATTAGCACTAGTTAGACACTAAAATCCAAAAAGTCACACGTCTTGCGTGAACACTAAACAACTGGCTTATACCGAGTGATGTCTGGAGAATCCGAAACACTAAAAAAAAAACCGTACTTGATGTAAGGTATGTGTCCTTATGCACAAAAAAAATTTGGTATAGTCCAAAATTTTCCCCCCCCATGCATAATTTCAGGCGTTTGGGTCTTCAAACCATAAGACAGTTTCGGTTCATATTCTTCGTCGGCAAACAGAACTTCTGTGCGTACTATCGAGACATCACTCGGTATAAGCCAGTTGTTTAGTGTTCACGCAAGACGTGTGACTTTTTGGATATTAGTGTCTAACTAGTGCTAATTTGGGTACTAGCTTAGATACATCGTCTAACTAGACACCCAGTTGGTGCTAGTTACTGACGAGGAGAATCCGAAACACTAAAACAAAAACCGTACTTGATGTAAGATATGTGTCCTTATGCACAAAAAAAATTTGGTATAGTCCAAAATTTTCCCATTTGGGAATTTGCATAACAGAAAGTAACTGTTTGGACCGGAGTGTGCTCCAAAACAATCATTGGTCCTTATTTTTTAAAGAAGGAGAGACCATCGACAACGCACGCTACCGCTGGATTTTGGCGCACTTTGTCTGTCCACAAATGTAGAAAAAAGGTCTGAAAAACTTCTATTTTCAACAAGACGGGGCATCTTGCCACACCGCAATCAAGTTCTTGCAGAGCAAATTCCCAGAATGCCCTGTCTCAAAAAATGGTGATTTGGAATGGCCTCATCGTTCTCCGGATTTAACGGTGCCAGACTTTTTCTGTAGATTTACTTGAAAAGTGAAGTGTATTCTAGCAAACCTAAGTACCTTGACGAACTCAAAGCTAATATACGAGCTGAAATTGTTGCCATTATGCCCAAAATGCTGTCCAATATCATGCAAAATGGCCGCAAAAGAGCTGCTTTTTGTGTATCAAATGGGGGTGGTGATTTAATCAACGTTGTTTTCTAAACCTGGCTTATAATAAATGGCATAAAATATCCTAAAAAGATTTGTTTACTTGTGAAAACGGCTAAAAAATGGCGGAGTTGTTCAATGTTGAAAAAGGATACATCCAGCTGGCGAACCCTGTACTTTCTGCTGGGATAATTGAGGAATTAAACATACAAATTTTGAAGACCTGTTATCAAAGTTTGCAATTAAATTCGATCTATAAGAGGCGACAGAACAAGAATCACAAACCGGAGTGGACAGGAGGAGCCAAAACCAGGAGTGAAAACCTAAGAGTCAAAACCCACTTGGATAGCTTTGATTGTTATACTCACTCCCAGAAACGTGCATAACAATGATTGGTTTCCACCGCTCCTTTGGAAACAGGCTCCTTGGTGTGAAATGTGTGGTTTATTTGAAACACTGATTTTATCCTAGTTTGGACTCTTTCAAAAGCAGTAAAAATGTAAGTAAACTTCCACTTGCTTTTTGTGTTCTTTATGAGAAAATATAACTAGAAAAGTGTACAAATTGTTATTATATATTCTTTTCTTTTCCTCTAGTTAAACTAAATAACAAATTGTGGTCAAATTAATCAGCTTCGCTCATTTTGATAGCCATAAGTAAACTAACAAACGAAATCAATTTTTATTTAATGCATCTCTGTATCCAATTGTAAAATTTCGTTCTACAGTTTATTTCAAAATTATTCGACTTCTGCTAACCTGCAATATAACTCTTCGACGTGGCGTTTTTTAAATGAGCGTGTAGCACCTTATAGATAGGACGATAAAGAATATCAAAAAAGTAGCATTTAAAACTCGATTATACCTGTTTTCTATACGGGATATAACTTGCTTACTTGCCCTCATATGGTTTGTGTGCAACGTGGGCCATAATATTGCACATAAAGGTCGAAAAGTTGATTCAATTTATTGAGATGAATGCAGGAGGAACATAGCGGCCTTTTCCACTGTTTTCATTTGGCTTCAGGATGCAGCCATTTCTGCAAGGACAGGTACTAACTTCTTAGACCGGACTAATCTTAGGCCTAAAATCAAAGATTGTACCGTGTGGCGGTACCAACTAGCTTCAAGCTTACCGCTATGAGATTGCTAAAGGGTAAACCACTATTTGATGGGGATTTAAATGGTCACCTGAGTATAATAAAGGAACTCAAATTAAACCCTGTCTTGACTACAGTTCAAGGTATAGTAGAGGCTAAACCGAACTTCGATATCTCATATGAGGTCCACATTGTGGATCGTCAGATATGGGGTGTGGGGGGTCCCATACTACGAGAGGTGGGAAAATACCGGTTGAGTAGCGGTTGCACAAGTGTTTATGTTTCCTTTACATTGTGTGCGGTCTTATCGCTGGTTGTGTTTATACGAGACACGAAAACCAAACCGAGTTTCGTTTACACAGCACCGCGGTTTGGTTTTGATTTTCGTTTACCGGTGCACGAGTATGGGAAGGAAACACGAGAATAACGAATCCAAACTTCGGTTGTGTATTCGGGTTGATGTTTATCGGCTATGCTAGTGCTGCTAGTATTTTACTAAGAATGCTAAACAAATTTCTTTTGGGTATAAGGTATTTTTTCGGTAATTGAAAAAATGTCTTCAGACATATTTCTGTTCAAATAAATTATGTTCGTGGTCACAAATGGCGTTCCATAACTCATTATTGCGACATTTTCATAACGATTTATCATCAGGAAGTTTGCAAAATGGGTATGTTTGGTATGGGCAAACATCGAAAGTAAAAGGAAATTTAATAGCCTCCGCTATTTTTATACCTATGATAGTAGATCAAAATTTAGATGACGGTATATTCAAGATATTCTGTCAGCACGCGACATGGACATTTTAAATTTAAGAAATATTTCATAAGATCGCAAATTGATGCCTGCCGTCATTTGAAATCTGAAACGGCGAGCTATATTCAATACTACTGGTATTCAATAACGTTTTAATGGTAAAAAGTGTCATGAAACAAGGGTATTTCTGATATCGAAAAGTTGTGTAGAGATTCAAAATTGCTATTCTTTGTCATTTTGCATCCCAATATGGTGTTCTTTTCACGATGATTTAGCATTTAAATGCATGCATATATAAATAGGCATATATTTCCAAGGAAACGAAACTAGAATTGCGTCGTAAATTAGAAATTCAAAATGGCGGCCTATTCATGATGATTTAACAACTAGCATGGTTACATTGTGGACCAATATCCACATTAATGATTGAAGGTCGTTTTACATGTTTTGTTGTAATGAGACAGACAACTTCGTGATTGGACACAATGTTTTTATTCAAACTACTGTGCAACATTTTTAAAAAATTTAATTGTTCTGCAGTAGATTTGCATACACACATCGACTGGTATCGCCGGAAATATTTATTCCTTAAAGAAACTTAGTTTTTAACGGCGGTCTATAAAATGAAAGTGTTTTTGCTATTCGTTAGTTGGTTTCTGTTCTCAATGAATTAAGTTTTTTTGTAATTGAATTATTTAGTGGTAGTTTTCTCTGAACTCGAATGTTCGCGACCAAACCTTCTAGATGTTTCAAAACGATGTACAGTAACAGCAAAAATAACAGAAATCTTGAGCGTTTTTTCAAAACGTCATATCTGCAATGAGTTACTCTCTTTGTTTACTTTCTCTTTCGATTTTTACGGCGTCACTATAACACTTTTCACTTATTGTACAGTACAGATCGAAAGACGGTGGTTTTAACTAGCATACTATGCAAAGAGTTGAGGAATAAATGTTAAAGTGACCGAATTATTAACAGAAGAGAAAGTAAACAAAGAGAGTAACTCATTGCAGATATGACGTTTTGAAAAAACGCTCAAGAAATACGCATTACCAGCACTCAGTAAATAAGGACCCAATCGTGAGTTTCTCCCCAGTTGCGTCTGAGTTGCTTACCATATGTGAATAACACACACATACACGGAATTGCCTCTGTGCAAGGATAGATGTATCAATACGATGCGCCGTAGCAGTAATAATGAGAATATATGTATACAAAATGCGGGTGTGTGCTCGAGATTATTCGAGAATCGCCTAACCAGCGCAAGCAGACGTGAATTAGATCTCATTGATACGACTATTGGCGATTCTACGTTGAAACCGCTCGCAGATAGCGCTGTGAGGAAAGTGTTGTTGATTTTATTCTGTTCTGTCATAGTGCATATATTTTCTGTAAACATTGGTAAAAAATGACTTTTAAACACCAAATTACCGATCAATTTGTTGATAATTGTTTATGAAAATGGAGGAAAATCATCATTTTATCAGATGATGAGTAAACATCTTGCGAAAAGAGTGTAAAACATAGTGGTTTCTAATATTATTCGCAGAGCTATATGCGCGCTGTTTCGAAATGTAATTTGTTGAGCACCGTAGCCGCCGCAACAGCATTTCCCGTTCGTCCTAAGTTAAGCTAAACCTTCATGAGATGGTGTAAATTCATGAAACTCTCCAGATCACGCGAGGAAAGAATATATCCGGCTAATAGGAAAGTGTCAGCTTTGTATCATGCACAGCCGATCCTTCTCTCCGATAGTCTTCACTGAATCTCCTGCGTAGTTCAAAATATAAAGGAGTTTGACATTGGTGCTGATTGGGTCTCGGTTTCGAGTTGGAACTTTATTTATGGAACGATGTTTTATAACCACAATAATACCCCGATTACATTTCGAAGAAATGTATGAGTGAAATAGTTGCAAATTGCTGTAATTTCAGAATAATCGCAAATAAAACTAAATTTCTTACTCGTTTCATTCATATTTTGGCAGTGGTAAGCTTTTTCCGAGAAGATAATGAAGATTTTGTTGTAAGCTACGACTCACTTACGGGTGAAAAAAAGCAAACTGTATCACTTTGCCAGTTCATGAGCTGAATCATAGGTGTCGCATGACTAATTTTGGCTTTGCCGCAAATCGCCAATTGGCGATACATTTCATGGTTCAGCATTGAAACAAACATCAATTGTTTAACTTTCAACAACTGCTCAGAACCAGCCATTTCGATATTGCCCCATTGACTCTCAACAGCAAATTGAGCTCAATTCAGTTGTCTATTCGACAGCACTCCAGACGAATTTACTGCTTCTTCTTTGGGGCCATACACTAATTACCTAAGGGCATATGGGGGGAGGGGGAGTTTCAAAATGTCTTACCAATTCTTATCTGAGGAGGAGGGAGGGTTTGATCTTTCTTACGTAATATCATAAAAAGTATGAATATGAAATCAATAGGAAAAATATTCTTCACACAAGAATTATTTAATATTTGTGCCATGAACATTTTCTATATCAAACAAAATTAGCACATATTGTACATCATGGCCAAGAAAGAGTGGACCTGGAATTGAAGTGTTTTGCAACAGCTGGATATGATTGTTAAATTAATTATGTAATTTTGTTTATTGTTGCCATTGTGAGGAGCGTCTTAATTGTCGATGGTATTAGAGCAGTTACATCAAGGTATTCGGAAAATGTTCTGTCATGCGATTGTGACCGATCTTGTGGACCGAATATTTCCAGAGTGTGAACTGTATTTTACTTTAAGAAAATTCGAAGATGTCGGAGCTATGCGTACGATAATCGTCAGAGTTGGAGCTCAGAATAAATTCATGCCAGAATATGTTATAAATTCTTTTGAGCTCTTCATCACAAGAAAATAGATTCAAAGGAAGTGGAATATAGCGAAACACATTATATGGACCATATTGGCTGTAATAAATATCACCCAATAGTTGTTCTACTAGGATGCAAATAAAATTACTACAGATGAATGCAGTTAAATTTTGTCATGAATTTTCTTGAAATAATTCTTTAAGTATCGTTTTCGCTATCTTATTTAATGAATTAACAATATGATATTTTAATTACGAAAATCATGATAAGATCTTATGTAGGGGGAGGGGGAGTTCGCCAAAATCTTACGAATTCTTATCTGGGGGGGAGGGGGAGGTTGGAATGTTCTAAAAATGTCTTACGTAATTAGTGTACGGTCCCTTTCAACCGAAGCACCGTGCACAGAAAAAAAACCAGGCTCGGTTTTCTAAAGCCAAACCGAAACCGCTGCTGAGAATACATTAACACGAGTTGAAATTCGTACACACATGTAAACGGTGCTGAGTAGCTCGGTTTGGTTTTATAAACTGAGACTCGGTAGAGGTTATTCTTTCGTTTACCGTGTGAACGAAATCCAAACCGAATACGATGTGCATCATTCGTTTACACGTGTTGGGATTTTGGGAACCATACCAGTGAATGTACGTACCGGTTGGTTTTCTGACCCACCTCTGCATACTACCTCAAGGTACAATATCATTCTATACGGATGGTTCTAAAATGGGTGAGCTGACTGGCTCGGGAGTCTATGGACCAAGAATTTAAGAAACGATATCAATGGGACAAAAACTGGCTCACGATAAAATATAAAATTACACAGACCGATGGCGATAGTGGTCAATCATAGTAAAAAGTGCTGATGGGTCACTACCCAGCCCAGTTCACAATTTAGCCCTCTTCTCTACCTAAAAAACCTATATTTCAGTGTTGTTTTGTATCTTGAGAGGGAATAAATGTTAGTTTCACTAAGTACCGTTATATTCTTTCCCGTGTATTATCAAAATGTTAAACAGTTATGCAACTTTTAAGAAAGTCTTTTTATTTTGTCCGCTTAAGTCTTCAAAATTATTTGCTTAAAAAAATCGAAATGTTAATCCCTTTTCCAGGAGAATTATAAACGCTGTTGGTTGTTGCGTTGGATATGCGTTTCTTTGCTTGTATGTGAGTTAGGTACTAACCAACAGAAATTATTCGGATGTAGTTAGTAGAGAGGGACAGTGTTACATGGGAAAGGATACTCGTATACATCAAGCGGGGTCAATTGATTAAATTCGAAGTTTTAGTAGCTATAACTGTTAGTAGAGACATTTTAGTACAGCACTTTCTTCGGCAAAGTTGTCAGACATTTTCTGCGCTATCTTTTGCGCAATAATACACACCAAAATATGAATTTTATCGTTGACGTAATTGCAAGCATGACAGAATTTAACAAACCGTAATTCACGAAATGACGAAATATAACCGTGCTCCGTTTAATTTTACATGAAACATATACATTACATGCGCAATGACATAAAATTAACCTTACTGCCATTCAGAACAAACGCTATATGTGGAGTTAAATTACGTGATTTACGAAATTCAAGGTCATGTAAAATTAAAATCAAACTTAAAAGTCATTTTTGATGCTCGTATATGTCAGGGTCAGTAAATTTACATGATTTTTTCTAGGTGTGTACTTTAAAGAAAACTGTGGTCTCTAGAAAATAAAAATGTGAAAACTGGGTTATCCTATACTAGACTCTATAAAAATTATGCTAAACCAGTATTATAACCAATCGATGCCACATTTTGCATAGTTATTGGTGATCTTGAAATGAAAAAAAATAAAGTTGTTCTGAAATAATCACTTTGTTACTCCAACCTAGTAAATATAATTAAACCTGTACAATACTATATAGTGTATAGGACACAATTTGCATCTTAAATATTCGTGTACACGTTTGGTCTCCTTGCTCCTCTATGGTGCGAATATCAGTGGTGGAACGTATGTCAATGCTTTGGTTATCGCACTATTAGGGTTCTGCAGTTCTGGAATGAGAAAGAGTAAGGAAAAGGATTCTAATTATGTGGCCAGAATTCGCACAAAGAAAAAAATCATCGTTTCAAATACGAAAGAATTATTCTGTTAAAATGATGGATGGCGGGTTCAAGGTCAAAATGTCACTGTAAGCAAGGAGTTCAACTCCTGCCAAAGGCTTTTAAAGATATAACGATAATTTCGGAAAGGGTGTGATATTTATTGAAGACCAATGCAATGTGGCTAAAAAGCTTGAACTTACATTTCAAATGATTGATTGATTGATGGTTTTATTTACGTTACTTTTCAAGCAATTTGATACTCGTATGAATAAAGTTTACATAACACGCTGCAACAAAAAAAGCATTGAAGGACCTTTGTAAAAATGCAACACAAAACCATGATTGACCAGTTTAATTAACCCCCAAAATCTTGATTTATAGTAAAAACCGATTTAATCCACCAGTGAGATGAGACATTTCTTATACATATCACTGTTGCATCATTCATTAGTTAGCTGAACTTACGCAACTAGGGACCGTTCATAGACCGAAATTTGCAAATTTTTAACTCCCCCTCCCCCCTAGTAGACTTTTACTAACCCCCCCCCCCCCCACGACAAAAGTCTACGTAGACTTTTAAGTTTTTTTTTATTCTCGGGGGAAATGTGAAATTAGCAAGAAGCACATTATAACTTTTTTCCTTTTTTATTTCGACTATGTTAGTCACATTTTCTTTTTTTTACGTTTTAACGACATTCAATTAGCTAGAGATTACTGGGTAGGGAAAGTTTTGAAACTTAGAGCCATAGTACGCAAGTGAGAGCAAGGATGTGAAGTAAACAGATCGGAAAACTAGAAGTGGCAGGGTCATTAGAACAGGCTTAATATCGTACGGGCTTAATCTTTGCCTTCTGTTAATGAGGGTCGAGCTTAGGCAGAATAACTACGAATCACCCGAGTTCACTAACATGTGTCCTGATAAAGGTAGACGTATCTATCTTTACCGTGACAGCCGGTTGTCACGGTAAAGATAGATACGTCTACCTTTATCAGGACATATGTTAGTGAACTCGGGTGATTCGTAGTTATTCTGCCTAAGCTCGACCCTCATTAACAGAAGGCAAAGATTAAGCCCGTACGATATTAAGCCTGTTCTAATGACCCTGCCACCTCTAGTTTTCCGATCTGTTTACTTCACATCCTTGCTCTCACTTGAGTACTATGGCTCTAAGTTTCATAACTTTCCCTACCCAGTAATCTCTATCTAATTGAATGCACATTATAAAGTTTAATTAAAAATTAGCGTTCAGATTTATTTCAAGCTTTTTTCACATTGTTTTTTTGTCTATGATTGATCAAATCAATTAATACCAATTCAAGGTGCTTTCCAACGTTTGTGTAGCGGAATACTTCTTTTCAAGGTTAGTCACTCAAGTATATGTAAAAAGATATATTGCTATAATTAGTTCAAATTTTGGCCGAAGTGCGACCAACACCAACAATGCAGAATTGCTAAACACTTTTTGAGCCTTACTGGTGCATTCAAAATTGTATAATTATAAGAAACAATTACAAAATAATACTGTCGATGTGTACTATCATCTAGACTAAAATAATAAACCAAACATGCACACAAATTTCACTTTTCGTGAACAAATTTCAATATTTCTAAGATAATAAGATAATCTAAATTGCCCTATTTAATTAAGGGAACCAAGCTATTTAAATCTTCCCAAAAATATTTATTTTTCTTATGTAATTAATAGTAATATCATCTGAGAGTATTATCGCAAAGTATTAAAGTTTAACTCCGAATATTTTCAAAGATAAATATAGTAGAACCGGTTTGCACGGAGTTGCGTAAAATTTAACAAGTGTTTGAAGATTTTGAAATCAGTGTAAATGATTTCATGAGAAACTGATTAACTGGAGTAAACACTTTGTTGTAGAAGTAACTACACTACTGCTTTAAACACCAAAATCAATAAATATAAAATAAAAAAAATCCACTTATTGTTAAAAATCGGGTGTTTAGTTGTTACAATGGTGGCATTAAGCTTAACTTTGACATTTTTTTAACTTTTTATGGTTCATGCATTTAATGTTTCATGCATGTCTGCTAACTAGTGGTGTCTCAGACGATATCACAGTGAAAATCTTCCGTCGAGAGGAACTTTGGGCGATCGTCTTTGGAACTGTCATATTGTATTATTCCTAGGTCAAAACTATATCAAAATATACGCAAGAAATAAAAACGTGTGATCATACCGGCTTGAACCTTAGTTCGAACCGGTCACAAATCTTGATAGCTCCTGGTTTACCTAGAGTTTTTCAACAGCAACAGTCTTTCTCAAGGCTACCTATATTTTCGCTCTGCCATGTTGGATGCACGTACAGCAACGGTTATTCGGATGATGACGCAACGGTGAAAGCGAGCAGGTTCTGGAAAAGCAAGACCAGTAGCCCTGGTTGGAAATTTATGCAACTTGGAGAGGTACGTACCTATTCCAAGGCAAATGAGTGCCTTGTACAAATCAAAATCAGGAACAGGAACCAGCTGACACAGATCAGCACACGACGGTGTGATAAATCGTTAAAATCTCTTCCGGTCTTTCCGCCAAAAAATTGATGTGCCGGAATCGAACCAGTTCAGTTGCTTTCTGCCTTCGGAAATTCTTAAACAATCAGCAGCTGGATGATTCGCAACCTGAGTTTCGGTACATGCAGGTCTCAAATCGGATTATCTGGTAGAGCTCAGTTCAGTTGTCGTTGTTGAAAGCTTCTTCGAAGAATTAAACCAGCATGCGTCGGAATCGTAATTGGACTGGACACAAAATACAACCGTGGATACAGGTGACGCTCGCAGGAAGAAAAAGAGAACACAAATCTCAAGCGCACCTGAGGATGACGGAATCAGGATGGACAGATACTAACCTTCTGCCTATAGGAATTAGGCCTTGTACAATTAAATTGTCATGCAATATTTGTTCTGGAATAATGTGATTCCCACGCGGTCGGCACACGGAAGCAATGGTGGAACTCCTTTGTCGTCGGCACAATAGGCATGCAATTGTCCACAATAAGATGGCGTACCGGCGTGGTTTGCCCGTATTTTTGCAATGGCGATCGAGCGCAGCGTGTTCGAGTGCAACGGATAAAGTACTCACGTTCGCATGCACAGGATGCAATCCTGGTCACGGCACCACTTTGTTGCAACCGGTGATTGCAAACAACCTGCCTGCGATTCCAAGCGGGTGAGAATCATGCAATGGTTACACTCTTTGACAGCGGACTACTCCGAGCGTCGCTGGTTGTTCAATCTATCACAGTAGAACACGTAATTTGGACAATCGAACGTTTCAACAACGGTGGAATTATGACGATCGTTCTGAGTAATAAGCACACTCGCGATTACAGAAGAACTAAACTTTATTAATATTGCTTTCATGCACATGCAAATTTATTAGGGTGAGAAACGTGCGATCGACGCGATCGGCGCGATCGACAGACTGATATGAACTGACTGATCTGGCGGTATGTAGTAAACCCGACCCATCGCAATTACTATCCGCATCGATATGCGTGTATGTGTGGGATAGGAAAGGGTTTAGCTGCTGGTTCGAAGGTACGTTACACCGCTCCAATGCGATACTATGGTACAACAACCCCCTTAAATAAAAATTTTCCAACAATATATTAAACTACTTAAAAAATAAAGAAGCTTTTCCGAAGACATCAAAGTGCCATAACCGATAGTTTTGTCGTAAATATCAATGTCCGGCTTTTTTGATTCCATCCCACTGTGCGTCGCCAGCTTTCACCCAAAGCTGCTGGATGGGCCCCTATCATGGTACATTTTCCCCCTTTTTTCTTGACGACTAAGGGTGAGTCAATTTTACTATTTTATGTTATTAACGACATTCAATTAACAAGGGACTGGAAAGTGAAGTATATTTTTCAATATTAAGAGCCATAGTACTCAAGGGAGAGCAAGGAGTTGAAGGAAGAAAGTTTAGAAAAGCGTGGTAAAGGGTTATATTAGCAAGCTTAGACTTTACCGGCGACTTAACCCTTTGTCTGCTACCGCAGGAGTCAGGATGTTTTGGCATTGGAAATGCGAATCACCTAAGTCTACGGCATGTCCGGACGAGCGTAAAGTAACTTGTTACTTCATGCTGTCGGATCCGACAAAAAGTTAAGTCACGGTAAACTTCCACACTAAGCTTTTTACGACGTTGAAACTCATTGAATGATCTAGTCAGGGATGTTATGCACCTCAGAGCAAATAAAGAGAAGAATAACAAACGCTCTTTGCACTTTTCATGCGAACCACCGCTCTTCTCTTTCACAATAAGCCTCTTCACTCCGATGCGTGTTGCTCCCACGCGTGTATTCTACTCCATGGCTGCACGCCACAATGAGTAGAAATAAAGAGGCTCTTTAGTGTGTATCTTGGTCCCACGGGCACGTAAGTAGAGAAGGCAACCAAAAAACATTTTTAAAACGTTCTTCCGATCAAACTTTATCTGAATTGTAGTTTGATTCGCCTTCCTACCTGCTTTCCAGTGAGGGGAGGCACAAAAAAGTGGCTCTTCAAGGTGACTCTGTGAACGAAATTGTGCAGCTCTTTGTGCACAGATCTTACTCTTTTTCGTTTTCAAGTTTCTCTTTGTGCGGTCGTTCTGCACATCGCAGTGTTTTTGTGCTGCTCTATTTTTAGTCGGTGTATTTCGCTCATTGTGGCTCATGGTGTGAGCAAATAACAAGCCTGGATCTAGTTGCCTGCCTATATTCAAATTCAAACATATTGAACTGGATTCGACCCTATTCGATTTTCTGTCGGATCAAAGATAGTCCACGAAGTATTAGAATATTCTGCAAGACGCTGATATATTGAGCTGTGCCAGATATCTCGAAAGTTCACCTAGATAAGCTCAGGATTGTGATATTTTGTCCAAAGCAAACAAATGAAGTTACTGGCGACAAGACTTTCATGAGGAACTAACGCTTTTACATGCCCTCTCACATGCGCATGCGTGGATCTACTGAAGGACGGGACTGTCTGTTTCAATGATCCCTTGCTCCAGTGAGCGACGCTTTTGAGGGACAATCGCATCGAACCTTCAAACTAGTGTCGGGGGACCTTTTGGCGAGACTGCTTTGCGTCTTCTTCGACAAGGATCGTCTTCATGGTCGGTTGTTTGTTGGTCCCACGCGTCATGCATGCAGTATTGCACTAATTTCAAGCAAATGAGTTTTCGAAACAATATTTTTGCCTTCTTTTGAAAGGCCGCTAAATCTAGCAAAAAAAAACTCTGCTACAAATCCGAATCAAACAGCAACTGGTCAATTCAGAAGAAACAAAGAGTTTACAACGCTTCCAGGAACATCAAAAACCATGTGACATTTCAACCAGAGATTCAGCTTAGTGCAAGATTGATTAGTCCTAGGTTAGGAACCGGCAGCTTTGTGACATTGCGGCACCCCTCACGGCATCGAGGAGACTTCAATTTTCATGGTACGGGTTATCTTCGCGATGATAATAAAGCTTACTCTTCGATTTTTGCTACAACTTAAAAAAGGCAGCCTGCGTTACTGGCTATGATCATATTTCCGTTACATTTGTTCTTATGAAATTGAGAAAACGAGCGGAAAAAGTTTGCAATATTTTTCCCTATTTATGTTGAAATTCTTGAAGTTGTCGGAGTAGGGTATGAGACATGGTTGGAAAAAAAATAAAATATCATGGAAGCGTAGTGGGAGGAAACTAGTAGACATCTCTTATGTTCATAAATGGTCTCAATGAACCGTATAAACCCAATCGCTCTGTTACAGAATTTGGGTGCGAAGCACTCTATACATTGCAAGTTCAGAGCCTTGTGAGAAGCGAGAGAAATGCATTGATTGAGAGAAAAACAAGAATGTATGAGTGATAGCATGCTATGCATCAGAGTGGCAGCGGAGCGAAAGATTTGCTGAAGTTGATGATGTATTTTTGCGAGAATTAGGAAGAGAACTGTGAAAATGAAAAATATCACTCCCACTTTATTAACATGTGTGTGTGTGATTTCAAATAGGAAGAAAGCAGTTATGTGAATCACGCCTTTGACGGGATAATACGTCTCTGCGTTCAGAACGCGTGCCGTGCTTGTACGATAATCGGAAATTTAGAAGCGTTCCGCGAGAGATGCGACAATGGCGCAGCTGCTCCTGGAGACCACCGCACGCTCGTGATAGAGGAGAAACGCAACGATTAATTTTTGAGGATTATGGTGGCTTTGTTTGAAGAGTGAAAAGGGATGGAGAATAGAAAGTCGATGACAGAAACATACGCGTATACGTGAATAAACTGTTATACACACGTAAGTTGTATTGGTGTTGTTTTTAGGTTTCCGAAAGTGCAACAACGGAGATGATAAACCACTGAAACTAATGAAAGGTTTGATTATTCAATTGCTTTTTCGAATGTTTTGATTCGTGTTAGAGGACGCGAATAGGATTTCAACTATTTGGATTCGTGCAAGAGGACGCGAATCAGGTTACGATTGTATCTACTGAAGGACGGGACTGTCTGTTTCAATGATCCCTTGCTCCAGTGAGCGACGCTTTTGAGGGACAATCGCATCGAACCTTCAAACTAGTGTCGGGGGACCTTTTGGCGAGACTGCTTTGCGTCTTCTTCGACAAGGATCGTCTTCATGGTCGGTTGTTTGTTGGTCCCACGCGTCATGCATGCAGTATTGCACTAATTTCAAGCAAATGAGTCTTCGAAACAATATTTTTGCTTTCTTTTGAAAGGCCGCTAAATCTAGCAAAAAAAAACTCTGCTACAAATCCGAATCAAGCAGCAACTGGTCAATTCAGAAGAAACAAAGAGTTTACAACGCTTCCAGGAACATCAAAAACCATGTGACATTTCAACCAGAGATTCAGCTTAGTGCAAGATTGATTAGTCCTAGGTTAGGAACCGGCAGCTTTGTGACATTGCGGCACCCCTCACGGCATCGAGGAGACTTCAATTTTCATGGTACGGGTTATCTTCGCGATGATAATAAAGCTTACTCTTCGATTTTTGCTACAACTTAAAAAAGGCAGCCTGCGTTACTGGCTATGATCATATTTCCGTTACATTTGTTCTTATGAAATTGAGAAAACGAGCGGAAAAAGTTTGCAATATTTTTCGCTATTTTTGTTGAAATTCTTGAAGTTGTCGGAGTAGGGTATGAGACATGGTTGGAAAAAAAATAAAATATCATGGAAGCGTAGTGGGAGGAAACTAGTAGACATCTCTTATGTTCATAAATGGTCTCAATGAACCGTATAAACCCAATCGCTCTGTTACAGAATTTGGGTGCGAAGCACTCTATACATTGCAAGTTCAGAGCCTTGTGAGAAGCGAGAGAAATGCATTGATTGAGAGAAAAACAAGAATGTATGAGTGATAGCATGCTATGCATCAGAGTGGCAGCGGAGCGAAAGATTTGCTGAAGTTGATGATGTATTTTTGCAAGAATTAGGAAGAGAACTGTGAAAATGAAAAACCTATTTTAATCCACCTAGCGGTGCAATTGTGCCTTTCTCAACCATGAATCACGAGAATGTGTGCGTTGTTTATATTCATTAAAAGAGTTCGAGTTCTAAAATTTTGAAAAAATTGGTTGGCCGTCGGTGACCTAGAACAACAAATTTAAGTTGTTTGAGAGACATTTTAGCGAAATTTTTACCTTTTTTGCTTTCATCGGAGTATCGGTTTGAATCACAATTTGCTATGTGATCGCACGCCACAACCTGTAACTCCGGAACCGGAAGTCGGATCGGGATGAAATTAAATAGCCATTTACGGGGACGCAATACCTTTCATTTGAGGCCAAGTTTAGTCGAATCGGTCTAGCCATCTCCGAGAAACCGATGTGACTGTTATTCTGAATTTAGATACGTCCGCCGGGGCTTCCGGAACCGAGGATGGTGGCCAATGTGGCCAAATAGACTTTGAATGGATGTTAGTGACCTAATACTACAAATCGAAGCAGTTGTGGTCATATTTTGGAAAATTTTTCACCTTTATACATTCATTGCAGAATTTATTAAAATCGACATTTTCTGCGTGTTCGTACTTATCACCCTGTAATTCCGGAACCGGAAGTCGGATCCATTAGAAATTCAATAGCAGCCTATGGGAATGTTGCACCTTTCATTTGAGACTAAGTTTGTCAAAATCGGTACAGCCATCTCTGAGAAAAATGAGTGACATTTTTGGTCACATACACACACACATACACACACATACATACATACACACATACATACACACACAGACATTTGCCGAACTCGACGAACTGAATCGAATGGTATATGTCACTCGGCCCTCCGGGCCTCCGTTAAAAAGTCGGTTTTCAGAGCAATTGCAATACCTTTCTATTGAGAAAGGCAAAATATCACTCCCACTTTATTAACATGTGTGTGTGATTTCAAATCAGTTATGTGAATCACGCCTTTGACGGGATAATACGTCTCTGCGTTCAGAACGCGTGCCGTGCTTGTACGACAATCGGAAATTTAGAAGCGTTCCGCGAGAGATGCGACAATGGCGCAGCTGCTCCTGGAGACCACCGCACGCTCGTGATAGAGGAGAAACGCAACGATTAATTTTTGAGGATTATGGTGGCTTTGTTTGAAGAGTGAAAAGGGATGGAGAATAGAAAGTCGATGACAGAAACATACGCGTATACGTGAATAAACTGTTATACACACGTAAGTTGTATTGGTGTTGTTTTTAGGTTTCCGAAAGTGCAACAACGGAGATGATAAACCACTGAAACTAATGAAAGGTTTGATTATTCAATTGCTTTTTAGAATGTTTTGATTCGTGCTAGAGGACGCGAATAGGATTTCAACTATTTGGATTCGTGCAAGAGGACGCGAATCAGGTTACGATTGTATTGATTCGTGCGAGAGGACGCGAATCGGATTGCGAATATTTGGATTCGTGCGAGAGGACGCGAATCAGGTTGCGATTGTATTGATTTGTGCTAGAGGACGCGAATCGGATTGCGAATGTTTGGATTCGTGCGAGAGGACGCGAATCAGGTTGCGATTGTATTGATTCGTGCGAGAGGACGCGAATTAGATTGCGAATGTTTGGATTCGTGCGAGAGGACGCGAATCAGGTTGCGATTTTATGAATTCGTGCAAGAGGGCGCGAATTAAGTTGCAACTGTTTGGATTCGTGCGAGAGGACGCGAATCGGACTGCAGCAGGGGGTCTGCTTTACATAAGGCGGTGGTAATGTGAACAGTGTTAACTGAACACTTAATAGGGCCCCTTACACGACGCCCTAGTAATGTCATTACTGAGCAGTAATGTCACTTTTAATGATCGTGTAAGGTGAGTAATGACGGAATTCACATACAATTCCAGTAATAGCACTACTTAGTAATGACACTTTTATTGCGCGTGTAAGGACCCCTAATGGGATCGGAAAAGTGTAAGTGTTGAATTTATGACAATAAATCATAAAAGACGATTGGATTTTGGATTTAACAGGTTGGAGAAGTGCGCGTGGTGACGGGGAAACAACAGAAATGTCCGCACCAGTGTCGATGAGATATTGTTGTGATATTTGCTGATCGTGGACGTATATTCTCTAGATATTTAGTTTTGCATTCAGGTCGAGGCTGATTATTTTAAGAAGATTTATTGGTTCGGGCAAGGGCTCGGACATTAGTTTTTTTCAGGACGTATGTACACTAGCCTGGCCCAAAATGTCTTAAATCTCGAAATCAATACTTTGCACCCTGAAAATTTCAGCTCATTTGGTACACTAGAAGTGGTTCCGCAAACGGCTCAAAGTTTGTATGGGAAAAATTGACCAAATGTATGGAGAAACGAATCGGTTTCACATTTTCAGATCTAGATGGCGCTGTAATCGATTGATATTTTCCGTGAGAAAAATGAAGAATCTCTTTGTAACAACAAATCGACTCGTGAAGACGCAAGTCAATCCAACAAAAACTGACAAAGTTATAAGCGCGCAAAGTTGAGGGTGTCATGGGTTGTAGTTGGGGTGGCTCTACCGAAAGTGAAAAAGGTGGGTGGGTAATGTCTAGGACATAACTGGAGTGACGTGACTACTCCTTTGATTTGTAATTCAAATCGAATGATACTCAATGAAATATGTGGGAATGTTTCAAGTTATTCTTTATAATAATTATGGTGGTTTGAAAAGAACCTTTGTTGTTGGCGTCTGCGTTGATAGGGGATGCGCTGGATTCTATGCTCGCTGAGACATTCATTCATGAAATGAACAAATTTCATATTTTCTTGCTTTGAAATATCAATGTTAAAATCTCTCGAAACAACTATCGGAATCTTTTTCCTAGCGTACAGAAATGAATCACGCTTAGCGAAAAACTAGGGGCGGGTAATGTCCTGGACATAACCGCGATGATCATATTCTTAAAATTCTGCTTATATCTCTTTCAAATGGCTAAACTTTACGCATTGAATTCGATTCACCGGGCTCAGCGAAATTTGCCTGGGGATCCCGTTCGTTAATCTATTCAGTAAAACAATTTTATTACCGAGTTCTCCGCATTGAATACAGGTAAATAAGCATCTGTCAATACTCAATAAGAGTTAGTAGTTTGCGGTAAATTTATGTCGATAAAAGCTAAGAAATGCACGTTTTAGTCAAGATCTTTTAAGGTTATACAGAAAACTTTCACACAAAATAATTGTCCTACGTCAATACCCCGGTCATGTTCCGGACATTACATACCCCAAATTTTTCTCATATCTTTCAAAGTTTCAACACAGAAAACAGACATCCATGATCGAACAAAAATATTTAAAAAACGTGTGTAAACATTTGAATTAATATACGATAAACACTAGCGCCGCCAAACCAACTTATCCCAACTATCCGTCAAATCCATTCCGGAACCAGTTCGAAATCCTGAATGGATTCAGTATGGAATCTTGCTCAAAGAAAACAACCGACTCTGACTCTATCGGTTCATGCATTTGAGCTGGGATTCATACTAGAAGTCCGAACCGGTTCCGCACTAGTTTGACTGGGTAGAGGAATAACCGCTGTCAATTCAGTCGAACTCAGCCACAAAAAAACATGACGACAGTAGCGCACCTGGTTTGGATATCCCAACTACCTTCGAAACCGTTAGAGATTTTTACACAAGTTGAATACTGAAGATGGACATCTGTTCTCTGTGGTTTCAATTTTAAACACAAATATCATTTCATATAATGATTTCAACAAGCAGGTAATGTACTTGTATCACAGGTGGGAGTGCTTTGAAGCGGTTTTAATGTAGGTAACAACATAAAATCGTTTATTGGACATTTTACAATGATTCTCCTTAACCCCGCAAAACCACGTGGTTGGCAGCAGAGGGTTAAGTTGTTTGAAAGCGATGACAGTTATTATATGATAACTAGAAACGTGTTAACCTGAAAATCTGTCATTTCATTCATATATGAACAATCATTGAAATTATGTCAATTTATGCTTTGCAAGATATGAAATAACTTCGAAGTGTGGTCACGATAGCCCTGTTATGTCATATACAGGCATGGGAAAATTCATTCACTCGCGCGACTGTTGCTGACTGTGGATCACCAAGTAACCACAATTTTGTGCTCACTAAATAACGATGAACAACGCACCAAGGGAGAAAAGTAAAAACTTCACAGTAGGTCACTAGATAATATTATATACATTACCAACCCATCTTTTCCATTTTGCATTCGTCCTAATAAAGACGGTTTGTAGGTAACTATGTTGATACAAGACGAGAATCTTTTGAAACAATTCAAACCTTGCCGACGATTGTTTTTACTGCGTACATACATATGATCATTCCCCTTTCGCAGCTCACACCGAATGAGCACTTTTTGCATCAAGGCGTTCCTATTTATTAACTTTTCGGTGCAAATGAAAGGCCCTCCTTTTATGCGATAAATGAAAATATTTTCATCATTTGTTTTGGTGTAGCTTTCGCTTAGTGGTAGAGTTGCCTCATTCACTGATTTTCTTGGAAGGATTTGCAAAAACCTGTTATTAAGGTTCAAAATGTACGTAACGCTTTCGCTAATATGCACTACTATCGCTTTCTCGCTCGTTCTCGTGCCGTGCATGGGCCTTTCCTTTCCGTCCGGCTTCTAATGGTATAACCAAAACGAATATGCCGGCTTTCCCCCACCAACTACTCTCGTCAAGCAACCCAATACGAATAATCATAGGAACAAACATGTAGTGGACCTATATTTAAAACTTTTCATCATTTTATTGTTCGGTTGGTGGACCATATTGACGGCTCTAATACAACATTGGTACAAATATTTTCGACAAAATGCGGAAGAAATTGATTAAATCCATTCAGTACAACAACAGATATAAGCGTTCAAAATCTTACATCATTTTGCTTCCGAAATTTTGAAAAGGGGCCCCTATATTGAAACGTAAGTCGTTAGTCACGACAAAAAGCGGCCTACGATGAAAGCGATTTGCATGAGGTGAATTTCATGAATTTCAACTTTTAATAACACGAAATGCTGACCATTTGGAAGGGTGGTATCTGCATCTGCCACACGTGAGCGGTGGGTGGCAAGTCTAGTTTACACTTGAATAGCGGTGGAGCTATTCAAACAGGGCTGCTAGGATTAATAATGAAATCCACTTATTTGGAAGTCATGCTTACAGGTGTGCTCCGATGCTTTTTTAATCGGCGGCGACATATTTGGCCGGCGGCGGTGGCGTC
Source organism: Topomyia yanbarensis (assembly GCF_030247195.1). Lineage (NCBI taxonomy): Eukaryota > Metazoa > Arthropoda > Insecta > Diptera > Culicidae > Topomyia > Topomyia yanbarensis. The sequence goes on along the minus strand of NC_080671.1, from coordinate 292,543,613 downwards.
ACGCCGTTTGACCCTATCGGCGGCGGCGCGCTGGCGTGTGTCGGCGTGACGAATATTGACGCCTATGTAACTAAAAAAAACCTTGGCAGTACAATTCCTTTCCCAAATTTTCGGTTTCTCTTGTAACAGACTTCGCAGCACATACAAACAGATGTTACAGCTTGAAGAAAATTCCAAGAAAATCATCGCCCACGATGTACTACCGACATCTGTTGAACACATTGCACAAAATGTAATTCTTGCAACCAGATCAAATAATTATTTTCAACTGAAGCTCCAAAAGTGCACACCCTGCTTGCTTTAAAAGTGGAACTATTTTTACAGGTGTAAAATTTGAAGAACCAAATAGAATAATTGTCGATGTTGCATACTACGTCTTCGAATGAAATAATGATTGCAATGGACAAATTTAAATAATGCAGAGTAACGACTGTATTTCAATGACGCACAATAATTATTTATGGTTCTATATTTGAAAAATTAAGCATCGGTAAAACAGTTTTTGTTTTGCTTGAGGAAATTAATTCTTGTTGTCGTTTCGTTGTTTTTTTGTTTCTATTTAGTCTTCTTTACCCCTTTCTCTCTTTTAGAATACCGCAGATATCAGCTACCCTAACACGAGGCGTTATTAATGGCATTACTACGCAGAAATATCACTTTTAATGATCGTGTAAGGACACCTTTCAAGGTAGACACATTACTTTATTTTCCAGGCTGACGATTACTTTTACTTCTTGTAAATACAAAATCGCCGGAATGATAAGGCATTCCGATTCCGTGGCATTAGATTTTCTTTCAACGTAAGGTTTGCTTCTATATTGAGTGCAAAGTATGCTCGATGTATTGGAATCATACAGATCTACACTCTGACGAAACCTAAATATACAGTTACTATCATTCATAATAATCCCACGACTTGATATTTAGCTCCTGTTGGGTTGAAACTGATCACTAAACAAGCCTGATTGAAAATGGTCTGAGCGTATCTCTAATTTTCATAGCACCTGCACCCCGCCAATTTCTCCAGCAGTTCCGGGGACCAACAAATTCTAATCCATTGCATACATCCAGTTAGATTCGATACACCGAATCAATTAAATTACTAGCATCCTATTATGTGCTTACTCACCGATCGGCATCGTGTTGTAACTTAAGAAAGGATTGTGAACGACTCCCACCTTGGGCACAAGAATGAATTTCACATTTCCGGTCCATTGTTTTAGTTTTGGTTTGCATGAGATTAAAAAGACGGTAACGTTTTCGGGTGGGTGCGGAAACTAAGTAACGCATTTAGCCCTGTGTCAAATTCTCTTCACTAACGCCACGCTAGCTGATATGGCGCATTTTTTGCAATTTAAATCGACCGTTTTTTCTACGAGTGATGAAAATTCATCTCGTGTTACGTCTTATTTGTCTGTGATATCGGGCTGATGCAACTGACACTGAAAATCTTTCCTGAGTGGGGCTAGATCACACGATGAATAATTTATTGCCCGTTTCATCTGTAGATAGACTTTCGTGCACATTTTTAAAGCAGCAAAATAATTCTCACGTTAAACTGCATGGGGGACAACAAATCAACAAACCGAACATCTTATGCACAATCCTAGAGAGGGCGTTAAATGTTGTTTTTGTTAGCCGCCGCAACAACCAAGCTATGGTAGATGCGGTGTGAGCATATTTTCGTGTGACAAGTCACTAGTCAATCAATGATAAATAAACCTCGCATTGAAAATAATTTTTGACTAGAGGCATTAGCTAATAACTTATGAAAGAAATTAATTTATTCTGACAACTTGAAAAAAAATTATTAACAATTTAGTAAAATTATAATTTTTTATCATTTTGAAAAATGTGGTCGGTTGTCGGCACCCTAAGAAAATTTACTAAAAATAGAAAAATATGAATGATAATCATCAAGATTCAGAGGGAAAAGGATTTTTTTTCATTTCAACAACCATCAAAGGCATTATGAACATCATTCTTCATCGGAACCACAATATGTGTATGTAAAAAACTAGTGCGAATATTACGCACTACTAAGGCACTGACGGATCGCATTCACTGCAATTGAGGCAGTCCATTTTTTATCAAAGCATCAGACAGATCAGATAGAGGTCAGCCAAAGGGGGAGGGGGGCTACAGGTTAAACCCCCCCCCCACACCAAATTGTCTGGTCGTGATAATCTGGTATATACAAGGCTACCTAGCAGTGCAAACACGACCAAGTGGGCTTTCTTCTTGGAAATGTAAAACTTTAAACTGGAAGTCGCCTTCCTGGTTTTCAGAATGGTGCCAAAGATTGATCTCTGATATCTATTCGTAAAGTCCGTTCCAAAATACCTATATTGATTAGGTTATTGAGAGCATTTGCCACAAAAAATGGGGTGCCGACAACCGACCATGTTTGGGTGCCAACAACCGATTTTAGTAATCTTTCTGAAAACTGATAAAAAAAGATGTGTGGGTAATGTCTAGGACATAACCGGAGTGTCGTGACTACTCGTTTGACTTGTAATTCAAATCGAATGATATTCAATGTAATATGTGGGAATGTTTCAAGTTATTCTTTATAATAATTATGGTGGTTCTGAAATGAACCTTTGGTGTTGGCGTCTGCGTTGATAGGGGATGCGCTGGATTCTATGCTCGTTGAGACATTCATTCATGAAATGAACAAATTTCATATTTTCTTGCTTTGAAATATCAATGTTAAAATCTCTCGAAACAACTATCGGAATCTTTTTCCTAGCGTACAGAAATGAATCACGCTTAGCGAAAAACTAGGGGCGGGTCATGTCCGGGACATAACCGCGATAATCATATTCTTAAAATTCTGCTTGTGTTTCTTTCAAATGGCTAAATTTTACGCATTAAGTTCGATTCACCGGGCTCAGCGAAATTTTCCTGGAAATCCCGTTCGTTAGTATATTCAGTAAAACAATTTTATTACCGAGTTCTCCGCATTGAATACAGGTCAATAATTTCATATAATGATTTCAACAAGCAGACAATGTACATGTATGACAGGTGGGAGTGTTCTGAAGTGGTTTTAGTGGAGGTAACAACATAAAACCATGTATTGGACATTTTACAATGATTCTCCTTAACCCTGCAAAACCACGGGGTTGGCAGCAGAGGGTTAAGTTGTTTGGAAGAGATGACAGTTAATAACTTCGAAGTGTGGTCACGACACCCCTGTTATGTCATATACATTAGTTGCCACATTCACTGATTTTCTTGGAAGGATTTGCAAAAACCTTCGGGTTTGTAGATTAGAAAAACATTTTATTATGATTCACTGGTAAAAGTACAGAATTAACAAGCGCAAACTTAGTACTAGTTAATAAAAGAAACTTTCTAATTAAATTCTTTTTTCCATTTTGCATTCGTCCTAATAAGGACGGTTTGTAGATAACTATGTTGATACAAGACGAGAATCTTTTGAAACAATTCAAACCTTGCCGACGATTGTTTTTACTGCGTACATACATCTTTCCCCTTTCGCAGCTCACTCCGAATGAGCACGCTTCGCATCAAGGCGTTCCTATTTATTGACTTTACAATGCAGATGGAAGGCCATCCTTTTGTTCGATAAATGAAAATATTTTCATCATTCGTTTTGGTGTAGCTTTCGCTTAGTGGCAGAGTTGCGACATTCACTGATTTTCTTGGAAGGATTTGCAAAAACCTTCGGGTTTGTAAATTAGAAAAACATTTTCTTATGATTCACTGGTAAAAGTACAGAATTAACAAGCGCAAACTTAGTACTAGTTAATAATAGAAACTTTCTAATTAAATTCTTTTTCCATTTTGCATTCGTCCTAATAAGGACGGTTTGTAGATAACTATGTTGATACAAGACGAGAATCTTTTGAAACAATTCAAACCTTGCCGACAATTGTTTTTACTGCGTACATACATCTTTCCCCTTTCGCAGCTCACACCGAATGAGTACGCTTTGCAGCCTTCGATATATTAGTGGCATTTTTAGTGGCAGTTACTACCGCCTTTTCAGTGACTGCGTTTCTTAGCCTTTGGCTTTTTGGCCTTCTCACCGCCACCAACGTTTTTCTTCTCTCCGGTGGTAGCCGATTTGATTGGTCGTCCGATGCAGCTTCTCACGACCACGCACGTCTGTTATGCACTGCGTCTTACGCACGTCTGGCTTTGAGAAAAGCTGCGACACCCCTATTTATAGGGTTTATCATTAATGTTGATTCTCATTTAAAGTAGTTTTTGAACTATTTAAACAAATTTTATATAGCAAACAACGTATCGGTAGCAAGCGTTGAACGTTTTCATTCCGATTTATGAAACAAGATTGGCAATCCGTTTATTAGAAGAAAAGTTATTAAGGTTCAAAATGTACGTAACGCATTCGCTAATATGCACTACTATCGCTTTCTCGCTCGTTCTCGTGGCGTGCATGAGCCTTTTCTTTCCGTCCGGCTTCTAATGGCTTAACCAAAGCGAATATGCCGGTTTTCCCCCACCAACTGCTCCCGTCAAGCAACCCAATACGAATAATCATAGGAACAAACATGTAGTGGACATATATATAAACTTTTCATTATTTTATTGTTCGGTTACTGCACCATATTGACGGCTCTGTGCGGGATGGGCTGAAAATTTTCACGTTTCCGAGTCGTTTTCGAAAGATATTTTATAACACTATTTTTCCGTTGATAATGAATGTCCTACATATTCCAAAATTTAATACAACATTGGTACAAATATTTTCGACAAAATGCCGAAGAAATTGATTAAATCTATTCAGTACAACAAAAGATATAAGCGTTCAAAATCTTACATCATTTTTCTTCCGAAATTTTGAAAAGGGGCCCTTATATTGAAAGGTAAGTCGTTAGTCACGACAAAATTGTGGCGCACATTTCGGCGCTATTCAATGTTGAATCACAAAATAGAATAAATTCACATCACACAAATCATCAAAAAAACTTTAAGTAGAGTTTCATTCGTTCAAAAAATATATTGGTTGTAGAACAGAACATTCGAGTTTGTTTGCTTCAGAAATCGGCACAAAAAGATCGTGCTAATATAACACACAAATAATATTTATCAGAATGTCTATGTCTGGTTTCTGTCAAAAGCTACATAGGGGTGCCGACAACTGACCAGTTCTGGCAACCGACCACTTTCCCCTACTATTCTGTTTTCATTAGGTTATGCTACGTGATCTTAAACACTTGGTGGCGCGAAGTCTTCTGTAAAATAGGTTATAAATTCAAGAATTCCTAATGGTGAACATAATCCTCGTTCTATGTGAAACATTTCTTTTAAGAGGAAACATATGATTATTTATTTCTCACATTTCAACATACGTATGATTTTCTTCAGAAAAATTGAGTGTTAGTCAATTCAATCAATTTCTATACAATAATACAAAATTTGAACAGCATTTTGCTAACTTTTTTATGCTAAATATTGAAAACTGAGTGAGTGACAGTGGATCTCCCACAAAATGCTCAGCAATCACCTCCTCGAGGAAAAGAAAATCTATTAATTTCGACTACAATTTTTCAGGACTGCTTATTTCGCAAGAATGTCCCATGAAGGATCTTGGAGTGATGTTATATTCTAAACTCACTTTTAAGCAACCAACCAACGAATTCACATTAGTGGGGTGATAATAGAAATAGGGCGAAAATAGTCTCATTAACCCTAATTGCCATTCCTCTCGTGTTCGCTCATTTCGAATTGTGCTTTTCATAGGCGCTCCTGTTGCGCTACATTTGATTTTTTGACGCCAAGCAACACACAAACTAAATCAACAAATTGTTTTCAGTCGATTCATTCTTGCTACGAATCTGATTCCATTGTATTATTTTATTCTTGGGGGCCGTTCATAAACCACGTAGACTCATAAGGAGAACGGGGGGGGGGGGGGTGGGGGGTCTGGCAAAAGTCTACATTTGTCTACGGGGAGGGGGGTCTTTGAAAAAGTCTACGAAAACTTTTACTTTTGTTATTCTCGTATTACTAATTATAAATGGGATTTAAAGAGAGTTGTATTCAAAATAACGGTCTATTCAGTATTTATACAGACACTTCAAAGTTAGTACACTATTGAGGCAACTACTCGTTAAGCGACCACTCAACCCAGAACCCCCGATTTTTTTTGGACAACCTCACACGTTGTTGTTTATTGCGTATATTTTGATATAGTTTTGAGCTAGGAATAATACAAAATGACAGTTCCAAGGACGATCGCCGAAAAATTCCTCTCGACGGAAGATTTTGACTGTGAAATCATCTGACACACCACTAGTTAGCAGACCTGCCTGGATCATTAAATGTATGAACCATAAAAAGTTCAAAAATGGTCAAAGTTAAGCATTGTAACAACAAAACACCCGATTTTTTACAATAAGTGGATTATTTTTTTGTTTTGCCTTTTTCATAGGTTATGCAATCACTCTGAAAAACGGCAACCTAATCCCGGCCCGGAGGGCCGAGTGTCATATCCCATTCGACTCAGTTCGTCGAGATCGGAAAAAGTCTGTATGTGTGTGTGTATGTGTGTATGTATGTGCGTATGTGTCAAATAATGTCACTCATTTTTCTCAGAGATGGCTGGACCGATTTGCCCAAACTTAGTCTCAAATGAAAGCTGCAACCTTCCCATCGGCTGCTATTGAATTTTGGATTGATCGGAATTCTGGTTCCGGAATTACGGGTTTCAGAGTGCGGCCACACAGAAATTTCTCATATAAACTATAGGAAAAATTAAAAATAGAATTTTTATTTTTGATGCTAAATGTGTTCAAGGTGCATGAAACGTCGAGATTTGATGCAAACTCGAAAAAAAATTTGACGACGATTCACTTTTTTGGATTTTGGCACATTTTTGCCTTTCTCATATAGAAAGGTTATGCAATCACTCTGAAAAACGTCAACCTAATCCCGGAGGGCCAAATTTTTATTTCGACTCGCATAAGGATTCTGGATTTTAACAGGGGCGTAGTTGATGGTTTACGGAGAGGGGTTACACCCCCCCCCTCCTCTACTGTACACTCCCCTCCTTTAAAAATCTCCTTAAATCACCCCTCAGACCACCACCCCATCCAGCCCTCATACCCCTCCCTTTCAACCCCATCATCTTTAAATCACCACTATATCACAAAGAATACCAATTTAAGCTGGGGAGTCGTTCGTTCATGGGACTTTCGCCCTCCTCACATACCCACCCCCGCATGACAAAATGAGTTAGCAAGCAAATAACATTGATCTAATGCTGATTAGGCTAATGGAGTATGATATTTTTTTGTTTCAAGTGTTTCACCGTCGACACGTAGCTCATCAAGTTCGTGGCTGGTATGCCATTGTGTATAAGTGCAAAGTGTACTAAGAATGTAATGGACATTTCCACAATTATGTTGAACATAAAAAGTCTCCGTGCCATAGTTTAGAGAAATGAGAAAGGCACAATTGCACCGCTAGGTGGATTAAAACAGGTTTTTTATTTATTGATTTCGGTGGTTAAAGCAGTAGTGTAGTTAAACTTCTACAACAAAGTATTTACTCGAGTTAATCAGTTTCTCTTGCAATAATTTACACTAATTTAAAAATCTTTAAATTTTACGTCTTGACCCTGCACAACTCCGTGCAAACCGGTTCTACTATATTTATCTTCGAAGATATTCGGAGTTAAACTTTGATACTTTTCGATAATACTCTTAGGTGATACGGCTATTAATTACATAAGAAAAATAAATATTTTTGGGAAGATTTAAATAGCTTCGTTCCCTTAATCAAATAAGGCAATTTAGATTATCTTATTATCTTAGAAATATTGAAATTTGTTCACGAAAAGTGAAATTTGTGTGCATGTTTGGTTTATTGTTTTAGTCTAGATGATAGTACACATCGACAGTATTATTTTGTAATTGCTTCTTATAATTTAACAACTTCGAATGCACCAGTAAGGCTCAAAAAGTGTTTAGCAATTCTGCATTGTTGGTGTAGGTCGCACTTCGGCCAAAATTTAAGCTAGTTATAGCAATGTATCTTTTTACATATATTTGAGTAACTAACCTTGAAAAGAAGTATTTCGCTACACAAACGTTGGAAACCACCTTGAATCGGTATTAATTATTTAAAAAGCTTGAAATAAATCTGAACGCTAATTTATAATTGAACATTATAATGTGCTTCTTGCTAATTTAACCATTAACTCCTGGACGTCGCATTTCTGAGAGAAGAACACTCGGTTTTTGGTCACCCAGTGTCATTCCAGATCAGAGCTGCAAATTTTCAACAGGTTGATTTGAACTTGAAGGAGGGACAAATCTCAAATCATGCCCTACTATGTTCAATACGCACTTATTTGTTTGCATCATTCATTCAAACAGGCGAGCTACTCAATCATTTTCATTGACCCTGTGAATATCTCTCCACTGGGGTATTGACTAGGTTTTTCAAGAAAAACTAATCTGAACTTAATCCTTACTGTTCATTTAAGTTTGAAAACGCAAAACATGTCAATATTTAACCCATTATTGCCCTTATTTTTCACACGCAGCACAATTTGAGTTTTCCGATTGGAAAAAATGATGTGGTCATTCCAGTGAAATTAATTTCCTACTAAGAGTAGCTGATATAATAAGGAACAACCAGTGAAAATTTCAGGTTGATCGATTAATTATTTCCTGAGATATCGTGGTTGCCGCGAATGAACTTTTCAACAAAATATAATTCCTAGATAATCGAGTTTTAATGTCGCTGCAACGAGTCAACGGTCTAGCGCAAGACTACGCACCGCCTACGAGTGGTCAATGGGTAGCGGTCTATGAATCGCTGTAACTCTAGTGTTAATATTCCGATCTTAATGAAATTTTGAGAATATTTTCCTCAGCGTATGTAGTTTGAGAATATCTAATTTACAAAAATTCGATTTTTTTCATCATGACAAAAATGTGTAACCCCTTGAGTGAAAATTGAATAAAAACAAAACATAAACACCGGTTTAGCCACTCTAACTTCTCTAAACGTATTCTGTAAGAGTATATGAACAATATTAACTAATTGATAATGCCTGTTCTGCGTTATTCCTTAAGTAATAGGAGTTATTCTTAGCACTTACTATATATAGTAGGTTGGGCAATAATGGGTCAGTTTAGACTGTCCTCTACAGAGCAGATGACAATTTTGGTTGGTGAATGAAAAAGCATCAATTTGAAATGAAGACGCCCGGTTTAGCCATCAAAATCCCGTCAACTTGAAAGTGATTGAATAAGGAAGGCTTTGAGTTTGAAAATGAAAATTTGCATCACTGTTCCGGATAACAAACTAAAAAAAAACATTGCATTTCCGATGGCTGAAAATGTTGTATGATGGCTGCATTGAGCGATTCATAGCGGTCGTTGTTCACTGATTCGTTGTATTTAGCAATGGCGGAGTGTAAGAATTTTGCACGAGGTCCAAGTGCAACGATAACTGCACCCAAAACATGAACCGTATGATTTACGTGCGAGTAAGCATGATTCTAATGAGAATTTTGCATTGTAACTGGTATAATGCATGTAAAGCGATATTGGTCCAGGACAAAAATGCATGAAATGGCAATTACGCCGTAGAAATATACACAAACCCACAATTGAGAATGTATTCGTGAATTCATCCATACCGGAGTATAAGTTTTAAAATGACCTGCACTAATACACATGTAAAGAACATATTCACTCGTATGCATGTGCACTCTAATAATACTAATACACGCTCAAGAGCCTCTTTCCATTTCGCTTTTTCCATCGACTGCTTGTTGCATGTTGCAGAGAGTAGCACACGGTAATTATTAAATTGATAGAATGCGGGTGATGTTTCTGGGATGATATTAAGATAAACTTTCGTCGTTCTCTCAACCCTCAATATGCCATCGGTATGGGAGTTCTAGTCGCTAGACAGTCTCATGCATTTTATAATTGATTTATTAAAAATTAAGCGCACTATAGGCAGGAGAAAGTTACCGATATGGAATCATTGGGCGAAGATAATTGATTATTTGTTCGATAAAAGCCGTTCACTAATCATTTATGGTATTTCCCATTGCGACAGTATTTTTAAAAGTCAGGTGATATCGTACCAATATTTTGCATCAAAAACATTTAAGTGCAAAGCAGCATATACTAAAAGGGCAGTGATGAATTGGTTTTGCATTTTTAATCGGAAGTGGCAGTTGCTCATTTCAATTTGGGATAAGCATGTGAATAGGGGAAATCGCAAATGAGAGCCTCTCTGTGTTTACTCTCTCTTTCGATTATCATGGCGTCATCATAAAACTTTCCAACATTAACATTAATATCGAAAGACTCTGATGTCTTCTAGCATATTATGCTAAGAGCTAAGGAGGATACGTAAAAGCGGCCTAGTTATTGACGGAAGAGAAAGTAAACACAGAGAGGCTCTCATTTGCGATATGCCCTTTTCACATGTTTATCCAGAATTGTTTGCATGTCATCTCGAGCATGCGAATCCAGTTCACAGTATCGCCCGGTTAACAATCATCAAAAATCAACCTGAGCACAAGCCATTTGCTTACACTTTTCTCTGAAGCATAGAATGAGAGAGCGATAATTTTACTGCATAGACCAGTCGCTGCGCGAAATTATTTTTGTGTACTTCACATACCATCGTGAATAGGTAGGGGAACTGGGGGCAAGTCCGATACCTTAAGCGCAATCATTTTTCTAAAATACCAAAAAGCTCCAAAAATTGTATATTCTGTGCGTAATCCTTGTTTACACGGTTCTTAAAAAGATATAATTGTTGAGCGTTTCAAAAAATTAAAAATTATTGGTTGCCAAAAAATGGAGAAAAATAACATTTTAAAAACGCTGCGGGTAAGACCGACACCCCGAAGTGGCACGAGCGTCACCCTTGCTAGCTTTCTTTTTGTCCTATTTGTTTCATTAAAAATGTGTTGTGTATGTGTGATAAAGTGTAACTATGTGTATATGAGTATGTGTGCACTGATAGAATATATTCGTAAATCGTTGTGAATTAGTTTCGTACAGATAATTTTCATAAAATATACGAATTTTTGGTACATATAATGAATCGTTCGTAGTTCTATTTAAACACATATATTTTCTATTACGAGTATTTCGTGAAAACCACGAAACGACTTTCGTTGGCTTATTACGAAACTGCTTCGTTCGGCAAATGAATTGTTCGCTGCTGTATACGAATATCTTTATAATATTTACGAGTACCATTCGTCAAATCGTCAACGTCAACAGAGCTTCAATATGGAGTCATTGTTGCTATATGTCAGATAATTGTTGATCATCACGACGGTCTCGGTCTGACTATTTAGTAGCCGTATCCGTGTCTGCCGGTTTCAGAAAGATTTTCTAAACCTCTTCCGCTTCCAGTTGATCCAGAATGCTCGTTGGTTTTGTATGAATAAGTTTCAGTTTTTCTCTGCCGGAGCAATGTCAAAAGAATATGCTATTAAATACGAAAACTTCTCTTAGGTGAACGAAATGAATTCGTGCGACCAACGAGATTGTTCGTAATATACATAGACGTTTACTAAAATAAACAAAACATTTCGTTTCATTCACGAAAATTAATGTCGTTTTCAACGACAACATTCGTGCAATGTACACTAAATGAGTAAAATTTACGAAAACTTTCGTTCATCAAGCGACCATTTCTTCATACCACAATAAAATCGATTTTGCCAGATCTGTTTAAAAAAAACTACAAAAAGTCGGTGTAAACAATAAATGGCTAATAAATACGAAAACTTTTCTAAGATGAAGGAAATGAATTCGTGCGACCAACGAAGTCGTTCGTAAGATACACAAAAATTTATTGAAATAAACGAATCATTTCGTTTCATTCACGAAAAATAATGTTGTTATCAACGATAACATTCGTGCCATGTACAATAGATAAGTAAAAGTTACTAAAACTTTTGTTCATCAAGCGTTCATTTCTTCACACCACAATCTTTCTAGTCCTCAATAATGATGAGCAGGTTGAATTTGCCAGATCGATCTTTTTAATTAATAAAAAATCGGTGCTGTCAAACATTGATAAAATAATGCCGTTATCAACGGATACATTCGTGTAATATAAACTAAATAAGTAAAATTCACGAAAACTTTCGTTCATCAAGCGGTCATTTCTTCATACCACAATAAAATCTATTTGGCCACATCTTTTTTTTTAAATTAAAAAAGAATCGATGTTGTCAAACATCGATCCCAAAAGAACGACCGAACACAATAAGTGGATAATAAATACGAACACTTTTCTAAGATAAACGAAATGAATTCGTCCGACCAACGAAATCGTTCGTAATATACACACATGTCTATTAAAATAAACAAAACATTTAGTTTCATTCACGAAAAATAATGTCGTTATCTACGATAACATTCGTGCAGTATACATTAAACGTGTAAAATTTACGAAAGCTTTCGTTCACCAAGCGGCCATTCTTGTTCATGAAATGAACGAAACCTACTATTTAGAATGCACGAAAATACTTCGTTACAGAAAACGACGAATGAATTCGTGAATTTACGAATTTATATTATCAGTGTGATACAAATGCATGCTTTCTGAAATTTCATCGCGTAGCAAGAGGAAGAGAGGAAGGTGTGAATAAATAATATTCAACCAAGGGGTGAGTCGCTTAGCACAAATCGAATTGTGCTCACAAATAAACAGTGTGGTAGCTTGTGCCGCAATGTGCCACGATATGCTACGACGTGCCACGATGTGCTACGATGTGCCACGATGTGCCATGGTGCTCAGTAAAACAAAAGCAATGGTTGCTATGATTATTCAACTACACTTTGTTGACAGTTTTTGGGTTGTCAAAAGTGTGCCTCATTTTCACAATAAAATTAAAATTTCATCACAAAAGACCTTATATTCTACATGCCGAATTTAACATCAGCGACAAACATGAATGCCGATTTTGGTTTTCATCATATTTATTTCACATTGGACAGCTTTTTATCAAAAGAAATAATGAATACTTGGCAGGTCACGTTTCTGTGAAGTTTGTTCTAAATTTAACTAACATTGACTTGATTTGGCTACCTGTTCATTCCCCCCCCCCCCCCCCCCTGTTCATTTTACCCAGAAGTCCCCTAATGCTTTTTTTCATTGGGAAATTGTTTTGGGTGTGCGTAAAACTTTTGCTTGTCGTGTTTTATAAGGCTTACACTGAACGCAGCTTCCAGGCAGATAAACAAAGTGTCCACGTCGTCCGGATCGAGATTCGGGTAGTTAATTTTCGTGATCGCTGTTTCTGATGCCATCGACGTGCTACTAGTTGAGCCGTTTTTGTGGTATTTGGCTTCAGTCACATTGCGCCCGCCATTGCCAATCTTGGTTTCTTCTTCGGCTGATTCACTCGCGTGGTTTTTTTCTAACGGTCTTTTCACTTTCGCGAGTAACTTTAAGTTTGAAGAAACTTGCTACTTCGTGTGTTAGAAGCAAAATTATTGCTACAATCATCGGGGTCACCAGATTTTGGGAATCCTTTCGGGTTACGCTTGTGCAGAAGTGTCTTCGTATCTCATCTTCTGTGGTCAATTAATTACTGCTCTAGTATACACAAATTATCTACAGATAAGTTCCTGGTGGTTTCACAATAACGTGGTGTGAGTGTGTGTGTAGATGGCTGGTACCTATCGATCTGGTGAATCGGTTAGTTGTAGCTTTGTGAGGGTTTCCGAGATCGGGTAGTTGGGGATGTGATATGATTCTAGGAGTGAGATTGAGAGTGAGTTACTAGAGCGATGATGATTACGGTGATGATGCTTAGGGTTACCATAGTGGATCGCCAAAACTCTTGCTTCGGTGTTTGCTCCACACACTTAAACTTCGGTCATTACGATGACGGCACATAACCGAATCGATGTAGATACTTCCCAAAAGCAGTCGTGATCTGATAGGAACTGCACTAGATGAAAGTCTATCATTCCGTGCTTTCTATTCGCCCATAAGGACACATTCGGAATTAGACCATCATCCATTTTCTACGTTATCCCAATTCCGTTGCCTTGACCATCGAGTCGGCTCTTACCATACTCCTTACACCTCTCGTTCCACTCCATCGATAATACGATATGGTTCTGTATGCGCTTGCGACAATAAGTCGGAACGAGCTATTCAGCTTATCTCGTTTTCACTTGGTATCCAGTGCTGTGTCGCAGGCTGGAACGCTGTACTGTCGTGCGGGGTTTATTTGCGCACTTTTTATCGATTTTTCTATTTTGACGAATTATAATTGTGTTAATAATCGATGGATTTTTATCACATCAGCAAAGATTTATCGTCGTGAATGTGTTATTTATGCCAAATATGAGCAGAATTGGTTCACAAATAAAAAAGTTGTTTATATAGTATTTTAAAATATTATATATGGACTAGCTGGGGGCTATTTTTCACACGTCTTGAATTCGATATAAAATAGAAATTAATCAATTTTATTTACTTTTATTGAAATATCATTAATTTACACTGATATCAGAGGTCTTTTCAACAATAAAACGTCACCCATTTATCACATTTTCTAAAATGAGAAATTCATTTTAATTCAACATTTATAACGAAGACAGATTTTTTGTATTATCAAATATAAAAAAATAGTGAAATTGAAAATGTCGCAAAATAAAAATGTGAAATAAGGCGCATATTTGAGTTCGAAATTGATGGCGTAATTAGTACACAAAGCCATGTTCTCAGGTTATGCACTTTTAAGTCAAAATACTGAAATAAAGATTCGAAACCAGTTCTTTCACTGCCAAGATCACGTTATTTCACAACCACCAACTTTGGAGGTTCAATGGTTAGAAACAAACGAAAAAACCACCATTTTTCTTTTTGACGTAGGACTACGTCTTTGTTTTCGATATGGGGGTGCACTCTGCAAATTCTACAAAAATGGTATGTAACGAAAAATGGTCCAATTTTAAACGCATATAATTCAGCCATCTCACAATAAATTTTCAAATTTTTTGCACAAATCGCCTTGAAATACTTCTAAGAATAGATTCCAATAGATAAACCCAAAGATTTTTGATATCATAGCATTAAAAAATTAAACAATATGCAACCTTGTCAAAATATCGCGCATTTACACACAGAAGATAGCGCTTCCCAAGCCCTGTACGACGGAATGGTGTACCTAGCGCGCAACGCTTCTATGAATGACGTCATCATCGACTATTTAAAGAACGGACTTGGCCAGACACGCTCAGTTCCCTCTTGAACGGCTGGTGAAGTAGATCACTGCGCTGTGTTTTTTACAGCCAGTGTAGCTGAGCTAGAAGTCCGTTACACTGGCTGTGGAGGGACGCTACCCTGTGTCGCACAACAGGCGACCGCTCCAACTGCTTCCTAAATGCCGCTGTAATGTTGCCAGTAAATTTTTGGTTTAACCAGCACATGTATTTTCTATTTGCGCTTGAAATTAAGTAATGTAGTGGTAGTAATAAGCTTCCCATTTTGGTTTAAACGCAAGGACCACTTTTAAAACAGGATTTGATTAATTAGTTTAGCTCATCTAAGCAGTTTTATCAATTCTGTAATTTAAAAGGAATTTTACGGAACTTGGTGAATTTGGCCCCACTTGCAACTGGTATAATCAACCTGCACAAAGTGTTGCATAACGCAGGGATGTTTTTAAGAAACAAAATGTGTTATCATTCAGCACTTCGCTATGCAAAATCACGATATTATGACAGATGGGCTAAGCGCGGCCGTTCCTTTCAATCGGGAAGGCCGCGTGGTGGAACTAGTTGTCTCTTTCGCTCTACCCATCATCATCAGCGTTGGCTCATTTTGCATTGTACGGTTGGGTTCAATGTTTGGCGCGAATGTGTTGGTAGGTAGGGGAACTGGCGGTAAAATGAACACGTTAAGCAAAGTCATTATTTTCTAACTAATAAGTGAATGAGATATTACGATCACCTTATGTTTCTTGTTAGACATGTTTTGTACATATCTGGTAAAAATACTTCGTCATAAACACATTTTTTCAAACATGATTCTTGATTTCTAAACATGTCCTAAAATGAGACATGTTTATAGCGAGTGGGTAAAATGAACAGCTTCTGGTGACCTTCAAAATGTCCTGTATGTATGCAATGCGCAGTGTTGGAAAGCATTTTCCGATCAATGCTAATATCCCAACAAATCATGAACTTTGCATACACACAGGGCATTTTGCAGGCAAAAAAATTGTCACGGAAGAATTGAATTTTCATTATGTAATATTAACCATTTTACAATCCCCTGGCATCGAAACACATCTACAAACTTGGGGTTATCCATGGGTGTTTGAACTTTTAGGATCTGTTTGAGAGCAACTAGAAAGCTTGTTCTGTACAGGAGATGTGATTATATTGTCTAAAATTAGATTTTTCTTCACCGGTCCGGGTGTTTTTTCCCACACACTAAGTACTAAGAAAATAAAAATTTTACATTAATTAGTATAGTCCTACGTCTACAGTTCGTGCAACCCCATAGGGCTGCCCTTTGTAGTTTTCTTTCCGAAAAGCAGTATGTGGTCTCAGTACGCTCAAGATTTTCTGTTTTGTTGAGCAGTTTCATTTCACGAGCCTCCAATCACTTTTATCGACCCGTGAAGTGTTTTGTTTGTTTTGGTAAACAGTGTTAAGAAAAATGACAAAAGACATGCAACATGGCTAAAAGACATGTCAAATGATACTAAAACTAATAAAAGTGCGTCTGTTAGAAAATATTGAAAAATCAAAGTGTGCAAGGTAGCCCTACACGACGGTACCTCAGCATCGAAAGAAGCAAGAAGACGACGCCGCGGCATGCTGCTGCGCGAGTTTGTCTATAAATCGGCCATTTTTGTTTATGTTGACATTCAAAAAACTTTTTTGTTGAGTTTATATGTTCCAAAAAATACACAAAAAATAATGTTCAAAAAATCCCAAAAAAGCTTTCCTTTTTCATGAGCGGGGTCCTCTTAAATGAATATCATGCCTGAGACGAACTGTATACATACTAACCTGTTATCATCGCTTTTGTTCGTGAGGTAACGTCCGCTTTGTATATGTTTTTTTCTTCGAGCATACTAAACAGAACGAACAGTAATTGCTGCTGACCATTTTCTGCTTTGATTTGGGAAATTTTTCCAAGTATCTCTTGACTGTAGCCCTGTGAATAAATCAAAACATGTTGCATATTAAATTTCTCCCGAAAAGTATTTCCAATGATTCATGCTTTTAATTGAGAGTTTCTGTAATTTCAAAATAATAGATCCAACCATTTCTCTAGTTAATGAAAATGTTACGAGATTAGGGTGAAAAATCCGATAAAGTTAATTTTTTTTGCATATGGAAAATTTCGTATGAGCACAAACCTCGACCAAGACCAGTTTTAATATTGCTGTACGAAATTTGTTCAATTTATAGTACCAAAGTATTAATAGTTCTAGAAACAATTGAGCAGTGATAACATATTATATATATATATATATATATATATATATATATATATATATATATATATATATATATATATATATATATATATATATATATATATATATATATATATATATATATATATATATATATATATATATATATATATATATATATATATATATATATATATATATATATATATATATATATATATATATATATATATATATATATATATATATATATATATATATATAATGACATATCAACTCGACATCAATTGATTCAGTCTGTAACGTAACTTCTATTGATAAAAGTCAAGGCAAAGGGATACAGTATGTTTTATTTCATCGTTACTATTATGCGTAGGACATTGTGTAATTGTTTTGAAATAATTCATCTGAACATTCCAACTCGACAACATTTCAGTTCGAATTTCTACATATTAAAGTCCCCCCCCCTCTCACTACGCCCCATTGCTCAACTACCTACGCTCATGAAATTGAGCTAAGGCTTTTGATTAATTCATCTAAACATATCAATGTGGTAAAACTAAAATATATAATGTTATTTCGGAATGCTATATGAAATACTATTGGTACACCGGCAGTGTTGGCAATAAAAATGATTTTTGGCATTTAATTCGATGTATCGAACTTTAAACAGCTATAACATGGCTTAGAGACATTCTAACACCATACATCCTTCGGCAAAGTTGTTCAGCATATCCTGGACTATACTTCTATCTATTTGTTGGCACACTACAGAAACAATTGTAGTCTGTAGAATTAAAAATGCAAAAATGTAGGTTTTCCCATACTAATCTCCATACAAATTTCAATCGCAATGCGCTACGCCGAGTCAACACCAATCGACCCCAAATTTTGCACAGTTGTTTGGGACCCCAAAAGGAACCAAAAAAGTGCTGTGCTCGGTTGATGTGGCTATGATTACATTTTTCCATATAACAATGCCCCACCCCTATATATATATATATATATATATATATATATATATATATATATATATATATATATATATATATATATATATATATATATATATATATATATATATATATATATATATATATATATATATATATATATATATATATATATATATATATATATATATATATATATATATATATATATATATATATATATATATATATATATATATATATATATATATATATATATATATATATATATATATATATATATATATATATATATATATATATATATATATATATATATATATATACATATACATATATCCAGGTATACCTCGATTTAACATACAGGTTAATTTTTAAAAAAAAATTCTTTATCGTTTTAGCGAAATTTTTACCTATTTTGCTTTCATCGGAGTATCGGTTTGAATCGCAATTTGCTATGTGATCGAACGCCACAACCCGTAACTCCAGAACCGGAAGTCGGATTGGGATGAAAATTAATAGCCATTTACGTTGGCGCAATACCTTTCATTTGCGACTAAGTTTGGTTGAATTGGTCTAGCCATCTCCGAGAAACCGATGTGACTGTTATTCTGAATTTAGATACTTCCGCCAGGGCTTCCGGAACCGATGATGGTGGCCAATGTGGCCAAAGAGACTTTGAATGGATGTTAGTGACCTAATACTACAAATCGAAGCAGTTGTGGTCATATTTTGGAAAAATTTTCACCTTTATACATTCATTGCAGAATTTATTAAAATCGACATTTTCTGCGTGATCGTGCTCACCACCCTGTAATTCCGGAACCGGAAGTCGGATTCATCAGAAATTCAATATCAGCCTATGGGAATGTTGTATCTTTCATTTGAGACTAAGTTTGTGAAGATCGGTTTAGCCATCTCTGAGAAAAATGAGTGACATTTTTGGTCACATGCACACCGACGCACATACACATACATACATACATACATACACACATACATACACACGCACAGACATTTGCCGAACTCGACGAACTGAATCGAATGGTATATGTCACGCGGCCCTCAGGGCCTCCTTTAAAAAGTCGGTTTTCAGAGCAATTGCAATACCTTTCTTGAGAAAGGTAAAAAACACACACACACATTCAGACATTGTCCTAATTCGTTAAGCTGAGTCGATTGGTATATGAGACTCGGCTAAATAACAAATCTGAATTTAAAATAAGAAAATTTTCTGAACTATATATGAAGATATAATAGCTCATTGAGTTAAAACTATCAGCAATAGTCTAGAAATGTCTCACTCATATACATACTAATTTCATAATAAATCAAGTGAAGATAAATTTTCTGTATTGTATTGTGAAGATATTCTTTTTCCTTCCATGAGAAACTATCAACGGTCTTCTAGAAATGTTTCGCTCGCATACAAATAATTTAAGGTTATATCATTCATGGTTATTCACGATAGATTTAAATTCTTCCGCATAATTGTAATTTTCAATGATTTGTAGTACTTGCACCGACTCTTTTAGTCGTAGAAAATTCAACTTTGGTCGCATCTAAATGCAGTAGTAGTAATACAGTCGTCTAGATAGCCCAAAATATAGTAGTTTGCAATATTTTATAAACTGCTAAAATGTAACGAGATGGAAATTTCGCTTTCGAGGTCTGGTTAATAGAGTGTTGAAATGATGATTGACATGATCCTATATCACGCCTTTTGGTTTAGAACCGAGCATATGAGCATAAGGTGTAATGTTTCTTCCTTCGAACCTCTTGCTCTTGTGTACATATTTATTACCATTTATTACCGCATTTTTTTCCCGAAGATATTAAACATTAGATAAGAGGCTCCATAACTTTGCCATAGTCCTTTCTGAGTTTCAAAAGAACTTGATAGTGTCCCCGATACTCGGACGTAACACATCACTCGATCCATAGTCGATTTGATCAAATATGTCGGTTTAGCTAGAAACCCATATTCGTGTATTAGATCCCATAGGTGATCTCAATCGATTGTATCATATGCGGCTTTGAAATCTATAAACAGGTGCCACGTTGTAATTGCAACATTTTTGAAAGACTAGTTGAATCGAGAATATTTCGTTTGTTGTGATGCATGCCCCAGTAAAACCTGCTCTGTATTTCCCATTTTTCTCTATGGGCGGCGGTGAACACTTTGTAGGCGGTATTCAGCAATGTGATTGACCGGTTCTTGCAACGATCCATACTTTATACGAAGAGTATACTGAACGAATTTCTATTCGAAATTTTCAAGCCAGCAACAATAACGAATTCATCACCCAAAAAGATAAAGAAGCTGTAGGGAAACATATATCTGCATAAACAAACACGGATGTTTAAAAACTACAACCATTTTCAAAATCTCTCTCGATTTGGCAAAAGCTTTTACTAGATCGAACAAACGACTAATGCTACATATGCATACTATGCTGAATAATGCTTTCCAAAATGTGATTTTGTGTAAAGGTTTGGGAGAAAATTCAAACATAGAATGAAGAATTTTTCTCCCAAACATTTACAGAATCACATTTTAGAAAGCATATTTCAGAAGGCAGTCTTGGAAGAGCATATAATGGAGTATCACTAATTTATGTACCTATAATTCTCACAAGTTGACATAATAAGCCTGATAAATATAAACATTTAAATTGTGCTTTTATTTCCCCGGCAAACAGTTTATCGTCTAATTATTCTTCATTAGTGGGTGGGTAACCAAATTTTCACCTCTCAAGAACTTGCGAAAAGCTACTGATAATGCAGTATGGAAGCTCCACCTCAACGGCATCCCTTATTATTGAACTCCCAGGCAGTTTAGTAACTATAATAACAAATCGGAAAGAATGAAATATTCAAATCAACAGTCAGACTATATAAATCATCATTGGGGAAACACGCGGCTCTGCATAAACAACCATGCGGTAGCCTGCGGCTAACCGACATTTGTGATTTCTTACCTGTTTCACCATTGTGCTATATGATCGGTGTAAAGTCAGACCGGACTAAGTAGTAAAATCTCAAAAGATGAGATGATGAAAGGATTGAATCAAAAATTTCTTCTTCAGCTACATTTCATTTGCGCCAGATTTGAAAAATATTATCATTAACATGAATTATGGAATAAATCCATTGCGAATAATACCTTAACCCTTTCATGCCCAACTTTTTTCTAGTACATGGGGGTTTTCAAAACTTTTTTTCCTTGAAAACGGTGGGGTCAAGAAACACAACTTAATATCGCTTAGTCCGGTCTGACAGAAAACCGACATCATGCATGCGCGTGCGCTTTCTATTCATTTTCACTGAAGTTAGAATGGACATACGGCATTTGGTAAAAATGCGGCTGCAAATATGTGTATTTCATCAACTTTACTAAAATATGAATAACTCGCAAACGAAGCATCGTAGCTATATAATGTAAGCGAATGAAAAATTCTACACAAAACAGGCTACAATCCTATTCAACAATATGGGTACTTTTGAATAAAATATCGGAGATATTTTGGTTCGAACTAGAAAATGCTAGCCGTGAGTAATCATCAAAATTTTAAAATTTTAGTTATACCAAAAAATAGCTTAATTCCTTGCGCAACTTTACACGAGAGGGATTGTTGATATTATTAACGTAAAAGTTTTAAAAATTAGAAAAATCTTTCGCCTTTAATTTAAATTTAATTTGTTTTCTGGACATGGAAAGGTCGATTATTGCACAAATTTCATTATAATGACGCATAATTCTATTGATGTTTTTATAGTACAGTAAGATTCCGTTTTTGGCACGTTCCTTTTTTGGCATGCTCCATTTTTGGCAACAAGAAAGTTCCGATTTTGGCAACAAATGGGTTCCGTTTTTGGCAACATTGTTGTTGTACATAGTGAATCTTTTAAAAAATGCTCATACACATTTTGTTATAATAATTGATCACTTACCTATGACTTTTTTTCCAAACATGGGAGTCATATTCACTATATTTTAAGGGAGCGGACATAGCAAATAAAATTAAATTTGCTGATTTTCTTCTATCCTTTCATTCCATATCACATATTCTTATATAATTAATGTTTTTGTAACATTTATGATGTAACAAATTGAAAATAAAAGCTTTTAAAGTAAGGTTCCATTTTTGGCACGGTTCCTGTTTTGGCAACTGAAAAAAAATATATATTGTTGCCAAAAACGGAATCCTACTGTAACATATACGATGATAAAGCAGAAACTTATATATCAGTATCCAACAAACCAACATAATCTCCTTCAAATCGTTTGATTTAACAGTGTTCCGAAAAATTGTTGCCAGTCCAATATATATCCTCCGCAGTGCACTCTATAGCGCGCGCCGTGGTGAATTTATTTGAGAACGCCACAAATAATTGATAGAGAAAGAAAGCACGGTCTCTCGCACCCAACCAATATAGTATATACAGGTCTGGCGAAGAGGGCTCTTTGGTATTCGTAAGATGAATCTTACATGAGTGGTGTGAGTGATCACAGAATAAATCGACTTGCTTTCATCATACCGTTCGTTCCGCTCCCATTGAATCGTGTGAACGCTATGACGTTGATCCGATGTACTTCTGGATTGCTTACATATTTTTGGTTGCCAATACTAGCAAACCGTGTGTTCTGCCACACCTATATATACCTCATTGGCACCCAACCACATCGCCAGCGAACACTTGAAATTTGTTCATTTAGCTCCGAAAAAGAGCGTTTTGTTTTTTCTATGGTCTGTGATGTTTGTATGCATAAAACTATCGCGCCTGTAAATCATTGAAATGATGCCTGGCGACAGTCATGGAATATATTGCTTCGAGCTGACGGAACGTAACTACTACGAGGTCAGAAAGCAAACTGGCGATTTTTTCTTATGTGCTGCTTTTATACGTGCGTCGCGTTCGTTGGATAACAAAGAGGCAGTCCTAGCAACGCTCGCTGCTTGATTGAAGTATACGGATCAATCAGCGCTGATAATTACCACTTTCACAAAATACATTATTTTCGTTATTTATAGTAATGGTACATTTTAAGGAATCAAATACAATATACGTGCATATATTTCCGATCAGTTAGTGCAAAAATATAGCGATTTCGATCAGTACGACCGAAGTTATTCGCATTTGAAGACTGGAAAAATATTTCAGCAGAAACTTTGAAACGGGACCCCTATATTGAAACGTTAGAAGTATTCTACTTCAAAAATGAAATGGTTTCCGTGTGTCATCGCATAACTCAAGAACGACATGACGGATTTCTTTGATTTTTGCGTTATTTTGTTGGTTATTTTCTGTGGAAGGTTCTTTGACATAAAAATCAAATATTAAAATTTTCTTAATCCCCTTATTTGTCCAATTGGGACATTTTTAGTTGAGAAGTGTTTGCATACCCAAGAAACAATTGAAGTTTTATAGCACGGTACAAGCACAATCTACGTTTTATGAGTGGCTATAAAACCACAGATAAACCTCTATTGTTACTAGGGTAGTTGGTCATTATATGGAGTTACGTAATAAAATGTCATTGGTGTGTTATTGGATTCCAGTTTTTCCGCGACGGTTATTTTTTTCTTCTACTTTATGATCTATCTTGCTTTCATGCATTTAAATGGAAGAGCGTTGAAGGAGTTGATGAATAACGTTTATGAAGGCACTGTTCACAAAGGAGAGTATGAATGCGACGATGCTTTGTTTCCATGAATTCCCATGATTCCAACGGATTCGAATTTCGATTCGACTTTGTTAATGAAAATAAGCCATTGAAAAGCTTCGGAATAAATTTGGAGTACCGTCGATTTTCTCATGTTCATATATTGGTAAAGCATCATCATTGTTACTGTTTATAGAGAAAGGCACAAAAAAGCATTGTTTATCATAACGTATGTTATAGGACTTTTCGTAACACGTTTTACAATTGGAGTCATATCACTAGACTTCAAATTATAGAAATTTGAGCGTCAAGCATTGCTATTTACGCTTTCGTTGCATTTTCCAGTAAATAATTATAAGCAGGACAACGTCTGCCGGGTCAGCTAGGCCGCAATAAAAATAAAAGCGTTTCGATAGAAATGTGTATGAAATTTTTTTATGTTTTACGAAAGTTTTCTGAACGAATCCTATTCGTAGCAGATTTACGAATATATTCTCTAGTGTTTAGTCCAAATCGAATGGATGTTCAAGCAATACTGGATTCATTACATACTAATAAATGCAGCTGTGTGTAAAAATTTTATAATAAAATGTAGAGAATGAAAAATTAATCGCTTCATATAAAAAAACTGCTGCATTAAGGCCCCCGTCGGGCTTCTTTTTCTTCTTATCTGCAGAATTGAGGATATCAATATAATACGCATATACGATACTCATATGAATGTATGCGTGCACGCGAATGAAATGAATGATTTCTTCAACCCGCTTTTTCACTCGCTTTTCCCATAAAACTACCCAAGTATAGTATACCAATGGATTCGTAAGAATCCGAGGAAACTAATGGTAGCAAGTAAAACTTGACTTCATAACAGCGTTTTTCAATTTTCCCGTCGCACGCATTATATCGTCGCTTGTTCTGCGCAGTAGAAAAGCACAGGGTTTGTGCTAAATTAGTACTACCCGAAAGCTTGGTGTAGGGGCTAATTATAAATCATGTCACACTTGTATTGAGGGAGGGACAATGAAAAATTTCAACATTTTGTGAAATATGGTGTAAAAAAGTAACCTGAAACAAACCAAATCTATTTATACCGAAGAAAAAAATATTGGACATCTTATTCGTGACTTATTTACCAAGGAAATAACCAATAACCCTGAGAAGAGGGAGGGGGTAAATGAAATGAAAATTTTGCGTTACATCATTGATAGTTTCCCTGTTTGTATTTTAGAACTCACATATAAAGCTTCGTTTGTGGAGAAATCTACTAAAAAGCTTCGATTGCCGATTTCTTTCCAATTGATACCATAAATTTATAATTTTTTTTTATTAAATTACTCATACTAGCTACAAGAAGCGCCAAAATATTGCACCCTTATAATAAATCGTGATAAAAGAATGATTTCGTTTCGAAAACTACGTACTATATTTCTTTTGAGCTTTATGACTTTATGCTATGAATATATGCTAGCAATCAGTTAGCTCAAATCAATCTAATGATTATTTACCTCTGGCACATGGGCGGATTTTTCCTAAAACCCTATAGCGTGTTGCCTGTTTTTCATGGGTATTTTTTGCCCAAATTTTTGCACGGTTTTCAAAATACCACGTTTTTTAACATAACGATTCCTTTCAAGTAGTAGTTGATAGACCAAAAAGTATTGAATCCACGAATATGAGGTTTGGTTTTTTGAACTATGCGAAATATGATTATATACAAAATCGTAAAAAATTCTAGTGCCAAATTTCAGTACGTAACTTGAACAGTTATTTCAACGGATATCTAAGTGATATCCTAACGTTTAGAGCTGAAGAACTACTTCTACTAACACAAAGCGTCTATCTAGGTCGAGACTCGACAGAAAGGACTAGCTATTGGAACCAGCGATTTTCCTATTTCTTACCTCCTGATCAGGGTATATATTATTACCATCTTATTATCATATTATATAGACAAAATGTTAACGAAACTGATTTATACCGCAAGTAATGCACTGGTACTATGAGCCAGTATGTGCAGTTGGACACCGATCAGTAAGTATGGACACCGACCAAGAAAGATCTTTGAAATTAGTAAGATTAGTTATACGGTAGAATAGTATTTTGATCTAAATATTTTCATACTACATAGAACAAGTTGTGTGTCATGAACAGTCCATTACAACTTTATCGTTGAGTTTCAATAATTCACTATCAAAAACAATACCTTGGTACTAACATTATTTTACAGTGCGATTGCAGGGTTAGTATTGCGACCCTACTTATCACTAAGAGTTCCTTCTGGCTGGGGCTCGAGCACACGCCGAGTGACTTCTAAGGTCATCTAAGGCTTTAGCCAACATGTACGTAATTGTAAATGCCCTAGTAATGTTGTTTTGGGGGTTTTAAAACACAAACAAGCATTCAATTAAATTGAACTTTCGAAAGAAATTTCGAAATTACTTGTTGTTAGTTTTTTGTCCAAAAACAATTAAAAAGTTAGTTGGGAAACTTCACATCCCAAACAATCTATCCATTCAAGTAGTACAAACTTTCTCGGTTGTGGTTCGTTAGGAGATAGATAACAGTCTAGTATCTCTCTCTGGACTAAATCAGCCTGGATGCCGTGTCGCTGGAGTCCTGCTCTCACATCGTGGAAGGCAGCAGAAATAGGAGTCCCAAGTTAACCTCTATCTGAAAACCAAAAGGCTGGAAAGACTAAAATAAGTCAGTAAACGGAGCATAATTGACCTCTCCATCGCTGTGTCAACCGAAGCTCTAACATACAGTTCACAACAAGTCGTCGTCAAGTTCGCACGCTTTTATCGTTCGATCCAGGTGCCGTGCGCGATATTTCATTTAGTTTTTTATTAATTCAGCTTTTCGTGTGTGTACATCAATCATAATGAGTTGCGAAATTTGCACTTTCGACACTTCCGCCGATACAGTTATGTGGACGTGTATAGGTTGCCCAAGAAAATTCCACGCCGCTTGCATTGGAGTGACTGTTCCGAGGGGATCACTGCGGAAGAAGGACAAGAGGGTGAACATCAACTCGTATCTATTACCGTGCTGTGAATCATGTCAAGAATTGATGCAGGCCAAGATTGAGTTCAAAGGGCTTATTGAACAACAACAACTTCTGGAATCACAACTGCAAGCCAATACGGAAGTAATGCACCGGCTCGCGTTTCAACTGGAGAAGCCTAACATAGTTCACGAAGCGATCGATGGCCTAGAAATTTTGCTTACAACAATAAAACAGGAATTGATAGCAATAAACAAAAACAGCAGTTTGACTGGAAGTGTTGTTGCCATTAAAAATCACATTACCTCGCTATTCGATACAGCAATGACGACAACGAAAAATAATGTCTATAGCACGCTGAAAACGGTAACGTCAGAGCTATCAGCTGAACTGCGCACCATGAATGATGAAATAAACCAGCTTAATCAACTGTCTCTGGACACAGCGGCTAGTATTACTATGACGTCAAACCCGACGCTGGGGATTGATATTCTTGACGAGCTTAAGTCTCTGTCAGCGAACATATCCACCAGTCAAAACTTCACAAATTCTGCGCTAACTATTGATATCCTCGACGAACTTAAGGCGCTTTCATCAAACATAACGGCAAGTCAAAACGCTACATCATCGCTTGATTCATGCCCCAGTTTGGAAGCCGAATTAAATAACGACAAAAATATCGATAACTCAGGTTGGCGCTTTTTGGGTACAAGGAAAGTATGGAAAGCAGACTGGAGCGATTACGATGCACGCAAATTAAGAAACCTGAACCAGCAAAAACAGGCCGAAAAGGCTAGAAGACGTAAAAAAAGATCGAGGCGAAATAATAATAATAACGTTAATGAAAAAAACAAAAGCACCACAAATTTTCCTCGACCTGATCAAGAGCAAGCAGCGCGCCACTCACGACAGCCAGTTAATAGTAACCATACGAGTAATACCAATCGCAGAATCACATCTAGGGCCGGCAACACCCACTATAACAAAAACCATACGAGTAGTCACTACAACAATAGTTTCCTGCCACCGGATAGAGTGCTTCTTGCGGCTGCAAAAGATCATTTCTCAGGACCCCCCACGAACTATAGGCCAACAATTCAGTTTCAAAGAGGACCGACATTGAATCCCTATCCAGTGGATGATTTACCACGGTCGACGATGCAAATGCACCCAACATCGGAGCGCTTGTCAACAGTTTTGTGTAAGGCGTGCCATTATCAACATTCGTGTTTTCGACGACATTGACGCATTCCCTAGAAGAAGGAAATGACGAGGACACCGCAGTTTGCCAAGATTCGACGCCATTTGAACGACAACAAAAAGAGGTAATCTCGATTCCTCAAGTAGAGTCGTCAGTAGAAATTTTAATTTACTGTCAAAATTTTAATAGAATGAAAAGTGCATCGAAAATGAATGAAATTCACAAGAATATTTTAAGTAGCTCCTATACAATTATTTTGGCTACAGAAACTAGTTGGGACGAAAGTGTTAGAAGTGAAGAAGTTTTCGGGAACAGCTACAATGTGTTTAGAGCTGACCGTGACATTCATATGTCTGAAAAGAAGTCAGGAGGGGGAGTTTTAATAGCAATTACATCAAAATTTAATGCAGAAATCATTACTACAAGGAAATTTAAAGAATTTGAGCATGTGTGGGTTAAAACCCATCTGGCAGGTGAAACACATATATTTGCCTCTGTGTACTTCCCCCCAAATAATGCCCGCAAAGATACATTTGAAAAGTTTTTTCTTATTGCCGAAGACATTATAACCAAGCTCCCCCCAGAGGTAAAAGTTCATATTTATGGTGACTTCAATCAACGAAGCATTGACTTCTTTCCAGACACTGAAAATGAAAGCATTCTACTTCCAGTCGTTGGGGATAACGAAACTCTGCAGGCCATATTTGACAAAACTGCAAGTTTAGGACTTAACCAAATTAATCATGTTCGAAATCAGCAAAACTGTTATTTAGATTTATTATTCACAAACATTCTTGAAGACTTCTGTGTCACCGAATCATTAACTCCACTATGGAAAAATGAAGCGTTTCATACAGCAATAGAGTTTTCTGTATTTGTACATGATAACAAAAGACCCGATGACTGCGAGTACGAAGAGGCCTTTCAATTTCAATTGGCAAATTTTGACAACATAAAACAAAGACTAAGCAGTATAGATTGGCAAACGTTGTTTAGAAATGAAACAAGTATCGAAAATTCAGTAGACGTCTTTTACACAAAATTGTTTGATATAATAGTTGAACAAGTACCACTGAAAAAAATTAGGCGACAAGGCAACACAAAATATCCAGTTTGGTATAACGAGCAAATTAAAAATTTAAAAAATCGTAAACAAAAGGCCCACAAAAAGTATAAAAAAATCAGAAATGAAAGGAACTTATTTAACTATTTGGACATTTGCGATCAACTAAACCTATCCATTAAAATAGCATTTGAAGAGTATAACTCAAAAACCGAACTTCAAATAAAATCTTGCCCAAAAAATTTCTTTAATCATGTTAAAAATAATTTAAAATCGGAAAACTTCCCTTCAAAAATGAAACTTAAAGAAAATGTCGGTGTCAACGCGGAACAAATCTGCAATCTTTTCGCAACCTTCTTTCAAGACATCTATACCACATTTTCTGAAGAAGATCGTGATCGCGAATATTTCGGTTTCTTCCCAGAATTCACCACAGACATTGGCGTCAATCATGTCAGTGTGCAAGATATTATGGAGGCTTTAAACAAACTAGATGCCTCCAAAGGTTCTGGACCTGACGGGATCCCACCCGTATTTATGAAGAACTTAGCGTTGGAACTCACAGCTCCTCTGTTTTGGCTTTTTAACATGTCGCTTGAATCTGGCATTTTCCCCAATTTATGGAAAAGCTCGTACCTGGTACCCATTTTTAAAAGTGGCAAAAAATCTGACATATGTAACTACCGTGGAATTGCCATTATGTCATGTATGCCTAAACTCTTTGAAGCAATCGTTAACGAAAAACTATTCAATCAAATCAAAAACAGAATTACTAACACGCAGCATGGGTTCTTCAAAGGACGTTCAACTAATACAAATTTACTAGAATTCGTTAACTACTCATTGATTGCAATGGAGAATGGAAACTACACTGAAGCTCTTTACACGGACTTTAGCAAGGCATTTGATCGTATCGACATACCCTTGCTATTATTCAAACTGAAAAAATTAGGAATTGAATCAGGTCTTCTCAAATGGCTCGAATCATATTTAACTAACCGTCAACAAATAGTTAGATTTAAAGGGAAGAAATCGAATCCCATTCAAGTCACATCAGGAGTTCCTCAAGGCTCCCATCTAGGCCCTCTTTTGTTCATTTTATTCGTAAACGACATATCATACATTCTCAAAAACATAAAAGTTCTTATCTATGCCGACGACATGAAGCTCTTTTTAGAAATTAGGAACGAACAAGACATAAAGATATTACAGGAAGAAATACATATGTTTTACCTCTGGTGTAACAAAAGCCTTCTGCAACTAAACGTAAAAAAATGTAATGCAATAACTTTTAGTAGGAAACGAAATACACCTGACATTTCAATCACTCTAGGAAATCAAGTGGTACAAAAGTGCGAAAGAGTTAAAGATTTGGGAGTCATTCTAGATTCAAAATTAACATTCATTGACCATTACAACACAATCATCAATAGAGCAAATAACATGCTTGGATTTATAAAGCGTTTTAGTTACAATTTTAATGATCCATATACAATTAAAACATTATACATCTCGTATGTAAGGTCAATACTGGAATATTGTAGCATAGTTTGGTCACCTTTCTTAATCACACATGAAGAAAGAATAGAATCAGTACAAAGGCAATTTTTATTGTTTGCACTTCGCAAAATAGGTTGGACACGATTTCCTCTCCCATCTTATAAAGCTCGCTGTATGCTCATTAACATCCAAACACTAAAAGAGCGCCGAGAATATGCAATGGTTTCATTTCTAAACGATATAATTTCGTGTCGTATTGATTCAGTCGAACTTCTATCTAAACTTAATTTTTATATACCTTCCCGGCAGTTACGAATCCGAAATACATTTATAACAAACAATTATCATACAAATTATGCCAAGTTTGGACCATTAAATCAGATGATGGCAACTTACAACAAGCACTGCGAAGCTATTGACTTAACAATGACAAAAAGCAAATTAAAAAAATATTTCAATTCTATTCGCTTATAAAGAACATCCTAAAGTAGTGCTATGTAAACCAGATAGTGTTTAGTTTAGTTATTAGTATTTTATGTTTTAAGTGTATACTATATTTTATCGTTGTAACAAAACGGTCTACTCTTGTTTGACGACAATAAATAAATAAATAAATAAATGGATGATTGTATGATTTTGTTGCCTATTTTCGGTAAATTTGAGACTAAGAGAAACGAAAGCAATGAAATTGAAAGACGGATAGGTATTCTAGAGTTCATCAGAACGGAAAACTAGGACTAAGCAGGCTCATATGGGCATGATCGAAAGGAAATGTGCAGAATCCTTTGCCTTTTGGTAAGTAGGAGTTTGGCGTTATAATCATATTAAAACGCCGGCGTCGGCGGTAAAGCATGATGATGAGTTATGTTCAATCAATGACCATGCGGTGGACTTGGGTACAACGCCCAACTCCTACTTAGCAGAAGGCAAAGGTTTCTTCACATTTCCTTTCGATCATGTCCATGTCCATGCTTTCGTTTCTCTTAGCCTTAAATTTGCCGAAAATATCGAACAAAATCGATACAGTAGAACCTTGCGGCAATTAAAACATAGTCACATAATGGATGATTGTTTCTTCGCAAAGGGTGTGGTTTAAAAAGTAGCCATGCCTCTAATTAACACAAATAGGAGAGCATTATCCAACGTTTTCGATAGCTTCTAGTTGTTGTGGACTGTATTTTCATGAAGGATGCTATTATTTTTTTTTTTTTCAATTTGTTTATTTGATAAGGCACGTATGCGTTAGCTTAAAGGTGCCATTTTTTCATTGTTTTACATTTTGAATTTCTTAAAACTAGGGGGATACACATTTCAATATTATTTTGTTTTATATAATAAAACTAAAAAAAACTACAGCTAACTTATACATATAAAAGAGGGTATAATATAATATTCGTAAGATTTGGGGGACGGGTCATTTGTGTGTTCTTTGTATAGTAATTCACTTTATGATTTTTAGAAGGGAGATTGTAGAAAAAATAATTATTAACTAAGCGGAACATTTTACAAGCTTATTAACTAGAGATAACTAGAAAGAGTGGTTCAAGATTAAGGGGAATTAATTAGGACTATTTTAAAGTAGTGGTACTGTTGCGCATTTCTTAACGAGATTAAATATTGTTCAACTAAAACTAGAAGATAGGGGGGCACATAAATTTTGGGAAGATATTCAAGGGGAGAAGGGGTTGAAGTCATACATCTGTGTATCAGAGACATGGGAGGGTGGGTGGACAAGGCT
Source organism: Topomyia yanbarensis (assembly GCF_030247195.1). NCBI lineage: Eukaryota > Metazoa > Arthropoda > Insecta > Diptera > Culicidae > Topomyia > Topomyia yanbarensis. The sequence goes on along the minus strand of NC_080671.1, from coordinate 292,511,040 downwards.
GAAGGGGGGGGGGGGGGGGGGGTGAGATATAAACTTTCAGTTTCCGGCATCAGGAATTAACGGCCAGAATTACAGATTCGAATGGATTGATCAACTAACACTAGAAGATAGGGGGGCACATAAGTTTTGGGAAGATATTCAAGGGGAGAAGGGGGTGAAGACATACATCTGTGTATCAGAGACATGGGAGAGAGGGTGGACAAGACTGAACGGGGAGGGGGGGATATAAACTTCAGTTTCCGGTATCAGGAATCAACGGCCAGGATTACAGATTCGAACGGTTGTATCAAGTATTGGGACGCCGGGCGGTTTTCCTCGAGCCGGCAGGGGTTCCTCCAGACGATTTCGTAGTACGGCTCAGATACGGATCGGGAACACACCGCGCTGCGCGTGTGATGTTGTACTGTAGATCTCGTGTTGTTGGTTCATTCGACAGATGTTTTGTCTCGTCTTGGAGTCGTATCAAACCATCGTTGGGGTACGGTAGGCGGAAGAGGGCACTTCTGGGAATGATAAGAGAAAAGATAGGGGCATTTAAATTTGGATATTGATGGTTTTGAGGAACGTGTATATAAGGGACATGTAGAGAATATCGCGGCTTGCTAGTACATCTCGAACCGGGACATTGGGTGATCTTCCTCGGGCCCGAAGGGAATCGAATAGTTGAGATCTGGCAGAACAGTACTCGGCACATGCCCAGACAACATGTTCGATTTCGTGATAACCGTTGCCACAAGCGCAGATACCGCTATCCACGAGCCCAATACGCCGGAGATGTGCGTCCAGCGTGTAGTGATTGGACATGAGCCGAGACATCACGCGAATGAAATCCCGACCCACATCCATCCCTCTGAACCAAGGTTTCGTCGATACCTTAGGGATTATCGAATGTAGCCACCTTCCCAGTTCACCATTGCTCCATGATGTTTGCCAACTTTCGAGGGTTCTCTGATGAGTAATACTGAAAAATTCGCTGAAGCTAATTGGTCTTTCATATATGTCACCTTGCAAAGCGCCCGCCTTAGCTAAAGAGTCCGCTTCTTCATTACCTGGAATGGAGCAATGCGAGGGAACCCAAACTAAGGTAATCTTGTACGATCTTGCAGACAAAGCACGCAGGCGCTCCCAGATTTTCCCCAGAAAATATGGAATGTGCTTTCTAGGTTTCATTGAACGGAGAGCCTCGATTGAGCTGAGGCTATCCGAGACAATAAAGTAATGATCGGTGGGCAAAGTATCAATGATCCCAAGGGTATACTGAATAGCAGCAAGTTCTGCGACGTAAACTGAAGCAGGATCATTGAGTTTGAATGAGGCGGTGAGGTTTTGATTGAATATACCGAAGCCAGTGGAGCCGTCGAGGCTTGACCCGTCGGTGTAAAACATCTTGTTGCAGTCGACTTCTCGAAATTTACTATGAAAGATGCTTGGAATCACTTGCGGGCGTGTGATCCGGGATTCCACGAATCTCGTCTTTCATGGATGTGTCAAAGAAAACAGTTGAATCAGAAGCATGAAAGAGATTGATACGGTTGGGATAGTATGAAGAAGGATTGATATTTTGTGCCATGTAATCGAAGTACAAGGACATAAATCGGGTTTGAGAATTGAGCTCGATAAGCCTTTCGAAATTTGCAATTACTAACGGGTTCAAGATATCGCATCGGATGAGCAATCGATAGGAGAGTTCCCAAAATCGATTTTTCAGCGGAAGGACGCCCGCCAGCACTTCTAAACTCATCGTATGTGTCGAGTGCATACAACCCAAAGCAATACGCAAACAACAATATTGGATTCGCTCTAGTTTGATGAAATGTATGTTCGCAGCGGAGCGGAAACAGAAACTCCCGTACTCCATCACCGACAATATTGTTGTTTGGTACAGCCTGATCAGGTCTCCTGGGTGGGCACCCCACCATGTTCCGGTTATTGTACGGAGAAAGTTGATCCTTTGCTGGCACTTCTGTTTCAGATACCTAATGTGACATCCCCAGGTTCCTTTAGAGTCGAACCAGACCCCGAGATATTTGAAAGTTGAAACCTGAGCAATAGTTTGACCCATTAATTGAAGCTGTAGTTGCGCTGGTTCACGCTTCCTTGAAAATACGACTAGCTCAGTTTTCTCCGTGGAGAACTCGATACCTAGCTGGAGGGCCCAAGCAGACAAATTGTCCAAGGTATCTTGCAATGGTCCTTGCAGATCGACGGCTTTGGGACCTGTAATAGAGACCACACCGTCATCTGCAAGCTGCCTTAGCGTGCAGGAATTGACAAGACATTCGTCAATGTCATTCACGTAAAAGTTATAGAGAAGGGGGCTTAGACATGAGCCCTGGGGAAGACCCATGTAGCTAATTCGTGATGTCGATAAATCACCATGCGAAAAATGCATATGTTTTTCAGACAGCAAGTTTAGCAAAAAGTTGTTTAGAGTCGGTGAAAGACCATGCTGGTGCAGCTTCTCAGAAAGAATTTTGATAGAAACTGAGTCAAAAGCCCCCTTTATATCTAGGAAAACTGATGCCATCTGCTCTTTGCTAGCATAAGCCATTTGAATTTCTGTTGAGAGCAACGCAAGACAATCGTTCGTCCCTTTGCCTTTGCGGAAACCAAATTGTGTATCTGACAGTAAGCCATTTGCTTCAACCCAATTATCGAGGCGAAACAAGATCATTTTCTCGAACAACTTTCGGATACAAGACAGCATCGCAATCGGTCGATACGAGTTGTGGTCGGAGGCTGGTTTTCCTGGTTTTTGAATGGCAATGACCTTCACTTGCCTCCAGTCATGAGGGACAATATTACCCTCAAGAAACTTATTAAATAAATTCAACAAGCGTCTCTTGGCAGAGTCTGGCAGATTCTTTAACAAGTTAAATTTGATTTTGTCTGGCCCTGGGGCTTTATTGTTACTTGATAAGAGAGCAAGTGAGAACTCCACCATCGAAAACGGTGTTTCGTTCGCGTTATTGTGAGGGGACGCGGCGCGGTAGATCTTCTGTGCCGGGGCGGAATCCGGACAAACCTTCTTGGCAAAATCGAATATCCAACGGTTTGAATATTCCACGCTCTCATTGGTACTGTTTCGGTTTCGTAAGCGCCGGGCCGTACTCCAAAGAGTGCTCATCGATGTTTCTCTCGTTAGTCCGTCGACGAACCGGCGCCAGTAGCTACGTTTTTTGGCTTTTATCAAACTCTTCATGCGCGTTTCCGCCATCGCGTACTGTCGGTAGCTAGCTGGCAGCCCGTCGTCCCGGAAGGTCTTATACGCAGCGGCCTTCTCCGCGTACACGTCTGAGCACTCTTTGTCCCACCATGGATTGGGAGGACGCCCGCGTGAATTCGCGTCTGGTACGCGTTTAGTCTGAGCTTGAATCGCGGTATCGAGAATCAAGCCAGCCAGGAACCCGTACTCTTCCTCCGGAGGAAGCTCTTGTGTCGATTCTACTTTTTCGGATATCGCGGACGCGTAGCTCTTCCAATCAATATTTCGTGTGAGGTCATACGAAACATTGATTGTATTCGGTGGCCCTGAACCGTTAGCAATATTAATTACGATTGGCAGATGGTCGCTGCCGTGGGGATCAGAGACTACCTTCCACATGCAATCTAACCGCAGCGATGTCGAGCAGAGGGACAGATCTAAGGCGCTCGGTCGCGCTGGAGGGACAGGAATCCGTGTCATTTCACCCGTATTCAAAATAGTCATATTGAAGTTGTCGCAAAGCTCATGGAGTAGGGTAGATCGATTATCGTCATGAAGGCAACCCCATGCCGTGCCGTGGGAGTTAAAGTCACCTAAAACTAGCCTCGGTGCGGGGAGGAGTTCCGCAATATCGCAAAGCCGTCGGTGGCTAACTGAGGCTCTAGGGGGGATGTAGGTGGAAGCAATGCAAAGTTCTTTGCCTTTAATTCTGGTTTGGCAAGCGACAACTTCAATGCCTGGTGTCGAGGGGAGGTCGATCCGATTGAAAGAATAGCACTTTTTGATCCCCAAAAGTACTCCTCCGTAAGAGTCTTCTCGATCCAAGCGAATAATATTAAAATCGTGGAAGTGTAGGGTTATTTCTGAAGTGAGCCATGTCTCGCATAGGGCAAATGCATCGCATTTCAAATTATTTAGTAAGATTTTAAACGAATCGTTTTTCGGGATAATGCTTCTGCAATTCCACTGTAGAACAGTGATTAAATCCTTGACCTCGTTCGATGAATTAGCCATCGAAGGATACAATCGCTGAAAGGAGGGGCCATTTCGCAGTGAACTGCATCAAGAATGTTTTTACTGCGGGGAGAAAGCTTATCAAGATACTTTTAAGGGGGTCAGAAATGTTTAACGCTGTAAGAATACGGTCCACAATGTCAGAGAAATTTATTAAGCCAGCACTGTTTTCTTTCTCTGGCTGAGATATGGGAACACTTGGGGTTTTTGATGTTCCTGGAAGTGCTGGGAACTCCTTTTCTGAGCTCAGGTTACTGAGACCGGGAATGACTTGCTTCGGTTTTGCACCAGTACTTCCTTGAGTAGTTATTTTAGGGGGACCATGAAGAGACACCTTCTGGCCTTTACGACGAAGCTTGGAAGAGGAAATGTTCTTCCTTTTTCTACTACTTCTAGGCACAGCAGAAGATGTTCCCTCCTGGGGTTCATCACAGTCGCCTTCGTCAGTAGACAAGTTGGTAAAGATGTTCGTAGAGACAGGTGGCGTAGCTATCTTAAGCATTTCTGCAAAAGATCGCTTAGAGCGTCCCTGAAGGGAACGCTTAAGATTTTCCTCGCGCTGTTTGTACGCGGGACATGAAGGGAGATCATGTGGGTTTCCCCCACAGTAGAGACACTTTTCGACATCTCTACCACAGGAATCATCCGCATGATTCCCACCGCATTTCCCACAGCGGGCTTTATTGCTACAATGGGAGGCTGTGTGTCCCAATTGTTTGCAATTAGTATAGTTCATGACCCGCGGCACAAAGAGGCGAACAGGTAGACGAACCTTGTCAAAAAGGAGGTAATTAGGCAGGGCAGAGCCGGCGAAGGTCACCCGATAAGAGTCTGAGTTGACGTATGTTTTCTTCCCGTCAGCTGCGACTGATGCTGAATGCAAACGTTTGCATTCCAGTATCTTCACTGGCTTAAGCATGGGGTCTTTGAAACAGCCAGTCCCATATTTTAGCAGGTCCTCGCAATTCAGACTCGAATCGGAAACGACCCCACTGACTTCAACCCTGCTAGCTGGAATATACACCCTGTACTCCCTCGTAAAGGGCTCGTATCCAGCAATATCGTTTGCCTGAGTTGAACTGTTAACCACCACCCGAAGCTTATCAGGCCGAATTTTCGATATTTCTGTCACGGCCGAATACCGATCCGTCAGAACTCGAGAAATCTGCAACAGATTCAAACACTTTTTTTCTTTGGTCCGAAAGAAGATCACAAATGGCCCGGTGGCCGAGCTCGGATATACCTTGAGCCGGGGAGCCGATTTTATTTCGACGTCCATCTCACCTTGAGATGAACCGCCGTCAGGGGAAGTCATTTTTGCACGGGCCTATTGCCCAGTGCACGTTATTAAGACAACCAAGAAGGGGAAACGAAAACTAATACTTAGCTTGTGTATGTAACGGTATCCAGACGGCTTACTAGAAGAACACTGTTTCACTTCACTGACCGGCTAACGGTACTCAGAAACAGAAACACAAAAGAAGGGAAAAAATACTGAAACCTCAACTAGGCGCAGAGTGTGTAAATAACCTTGAACGCGGATTAACACTATTTGTCGCTATAGAGTGTACGGACCGATGACAAAAGACTTCTATCTCGACTGAGTGCTCGATAACGAATGAGGATGCTATTATGTTGAAAACTTAGCAAACCCCGTTTTCATTGCATTTAAAAAAATTGCATGACCACTCCTTGTGAAATACCTAGTGCATTCATTTTTACGTATAGTGCACAGGTCTTATATTTGAGATAACAACTTACGATATTTTTGCTGTCAATCTGGTTGTTTACAGCATGGACAAGAAATACGTCTATTGTTCGGTAAATTTGCTACATATTACATCGCGTTTTGATGATTTTAAAAAGGTTGTGTCATATTGTGGTAGAAATTGTTTTTTACTCATAACGGGCAGTGCTCATAATAACATTTTGGACAGCTCTAACAGTAATACTCATCAATTGACTAACGAGTTAATACCAAACGAGCGCAAATATTCATTATATCATAAAACCTCAGCACTTGGAAACACAAAATTTGGGGCGATCTTATTTGATTAGTTAGACTTTTCATCAGATGTCGAAGTGTGTCGTAGTACCGGGTCTACAGGAACCTTGGTGAGGAAGACTTGGTGAGCCATAAAACGTATTTTCCAACATTTGATTTTTGACTTGGATAAAGGCGTCGAATTACATATTTTTTGTCATGATAGCGGCATACGAAGAAAGCTGACCCTCTTTGATTTATGCGTGTGTTTCAAAGCCTACTTTTATAGATTGTGAAACTATAACAAACCAGCATTTGAGTTTATTTTAGCAAGTTTCAATTTCTGTGTATGATTAGCACTCTCCATGCATGTCAGAAAACTTGTTTCCGTAATTCGAAATTCCATTTTCCAATTCGTGCATCAATGAAAAGCGGAAAATATGGAAATCGGAGAAAATCACGTCCTAGAAAAATTGTTTAGCTATGTTGTATTGGAAAAATCAAAATTTTAAACACATTATTGCAAAAACTGTGTGCTTTTTCAACCGGAAAAAGCACACAGTTTTCCGAGTTGGAAAATTTTGAATTTTCCATTTCGGCCAATTCATAGTAAAAACAATTATCTAGGTCGTGATTTTTTTCTTTTTTCCATATTTTGTCATTTTCTTTGAAAATAAAATAAAAAACCGCAAAAAAACACGAAAAATGGCGGATTGCCCGACGGGGGCCTTAATCACTACAGCAACTGTCAAGCAGTAAATATATGCAGCCAATATAAATTCAAGATTGTGGCTTACCTCGTAAAGTTGATACATATATTTTTTTGCTTCTCTTTTCAATAGGTCATAGAGCATTAACATGTGTATATAAGGTTTTGTTGGTGGAACACGCTTCCTGCCGCCTACTCCTGATGCCACAGTAGCACTATTGTCGAGACGATTCATTACTCCATTGGAACCAGTTACATGCGGCACATTTGTCTTGCTTTGCCGGAATTTGTCATCATAGATTCTCCGGAATTCTTTTACATTGTCTTTATCCAACAACGCCGGCAGTTCATAACGTTCCATATCGATGTCTTGTAGAAGACTGAGTGGAAGTTGATCTAGAAACTGTAGGTTGTACTCTGAAAATATTGCAGATTTTTAGATTTTTCTATGCACACCTATTTTTTGTGATATTTATGGGATTTTCGATTGATGTGCACAGGTGTAATGGAGAGCACTGGTTGTGCACTTTCTAGCAGAAATGTCAATGGAACATACCCAGTTTTCTGCACTTCTGCTAGAAAGTGCGAAAATGGTGCAGTTCCAGTGCACTCCACTAAACCGATGTCAATCAATCGAAAATCCCATTAGAGTCAACAATTCTCAAACGTGCTACCCAAATTAGGTGAAATCACAATTTCAATGGAAGATCTTTTAGTAGTAAGGTAATTTTGGGAGAGATGCCGCACATTTCTAAAAGCAGTCCTGCATCAAAGTAAACCATTCAATAATTGATGAAATCATTTTTATCATTTGCTACAAGTTTTTAAAATACATTGAAATGGTTTTTGCCATAAATAAAAAATGCGGGAGAGATGCCGCATGTGCGGTAGAGACACCGCACCGTGGTCACAAACTGAAAAATGGATTGGGTAGTGGGTGGGTTGTTAGTCAGGATTCGCTTCAAGCAAGCGATGCGACTGAGAATATACTTTCGTGCATAAGATGTTTGAATAGTTTATTGACTGAAGGATACGTAAATGTTCTAGGCGTTTAAACTCTGGGTAATCGTATATCGAATATTGTTTCATCGAAAACAACTTGAACTTCGAACAGCCGGCTGTCGGGAGTGTTGTCGACAATGTAAAGTAGACCGCAAACAATGAGTTTAAAAGTGGTATTGTGGAACATTCATAAATTATGTCACGCAAAGATTACCCAACACTAACTAAGTCTCTGTCATATTACCACGTTATTTTTATCCTTGGTCTAATACGAATCAAATGATCTTAGTTTTTCCTTCATTTTGTAGTAGCACATTAATGCCGCTACTTGCAAAAGTGTTTATGTTCCATGGAATTTCCTATATACATGGCGCAATCGTGCGTAAAACGGCCGATTGCGTCAAAGCACATGACGTGCTCCCCTCCCATTTATGTCACAATTAGTCATATCTCTTCCTCCTAATAGCGTGGCAGAATTTATAAATCGTCCTTAAGCATATTGTGATCCCGTAACTTGAAATTTTCCACCTCGTTCGAGTAAATGCTGCGTTCCTAAACGATATTAATGATGCACGAATCAAATACCCCCCGTTTCCAAATAGTACGTACTTATTCTCAGCTCAGTATAATTAACTGATGAGTTAATGGACTAAAAGTAAACCATTATATATGACCATAAAAATTTGTTTTTTATGTTGAAATGATTGCCGCAAATTGGTAATTGGATTTGAATTGATCTTGCGAATTGTCAATTCTCCACCCTCATACATAATTCAAAAGTCATACACTCAGACAAGACCATGCGTATTTCCCACACGCATTAAAGACCCAGTGGATTCGTTACCTAGTTGATCAAATAAACACTAAACAAACAAATAACTTAGTTTGCTCAGTCTAAAGAAATGTCAGCTCGATTAGCATCAACCGGCGGATACGTGTTCCCTTACAATGCCATCAAATGAAAGTACATTTAAAATTACATACGACAAAATATGTGCAATTCAGAATATAACGAAATGAAGATTGCTTAATTATTTGCATTTAAAAAAGACCGGAAAAATTAGTTGCATAACCAAGGTGCTTCATTTTCAAAGATAGCACTGCTGATGAATCACTTTATAAAAATAGGTGATAAGGGACGCGGACGAAAATAGCTGACCACCGCCTATATTTAACTCTCGTTGATGTTTTTGTGATTAAGTGTCTTCAGCTGAGTTTCATGAAGTTTGATTACACCTATAAATCGGCTAGCACCTTCATTTGAGTGTGGCATGTGTACCACACATGTCACCAAATCATCGAAAATATTCTATAACCCAAAATCAATGCCCCACACTGTGACAACTTTCAACAATTTCCCATGCGCCCATAATTCGTTGAACTCTTTATGCAACGAACGCATAAAGATAAGCAAACTAACGAAGGCGCGATGGATAAACAAAAGTGTCACATTTCGAGGCACTGTATCCAAGCCTGCCATTTAGGGTGATGAGCCTATTTTCACCATACTAAGCAAGGTGCCTCACTAATTCGGCAATTTCTAGCCTTACAATCAATGGAATGCGTAAAAATTGACATGAACCGCTTTGCTTCGTTGTTAAGAACCAATATAATAACACAAATGCGTTGAAAACAGTAAAATTCTCGTGTTTGAGCACAATGAAAACTCGAATCGAGTGCCCCTATTGTTGCGCTACCATTTGACTCAATGCGTTGAACAAAGATGGCAGACACTGCTCTAACCAACGGCTTCAAATGGGTAGGGTGATAATAGAAACATGGTGCAAATAGGCTCATCACCCTACTTGCTTTCTCCCAACGCATTCAAATCCCTTTTTAACAGCGATCACCGATCGCACATAATAGAATATGTACATATGCAGCTTCAAGTGTCTCCCGTAGGCAAATGTAAGAAAAAGGAAGAACTAATAAATTAGTTACAACCAGACCAGCGTTGAGTCCGTATCATTTGCGATGACAAACCAAACTTATGTTACATGGCTGACCGCGCTAACTGACCGAGGCCTAAACAGGAAATTACAATAAGAACAAAAGTGATAATATGTACCGAAAATTTTGCAAATGTGCCAGAAAAGAGTGTTATAGTGCACCGGAAATTTTGCATGAAAGCTAAGAACTAAAAGTGATAAAGAAATGGGCTCAAGACCCACGAAAAATACAGTGAACAATGGTGACCCGCAAGTGCAGGTTGTGAACAACTTAAGTGAAAAGTAAAATTAACCCAACCCATTACCCCAACCCGCACCAATGCATTGGAACAAACTGCTCGGATGATTAATGCAACAAAATCGATGGTCAAGGAAGCATTAATTCGATCAATAACACCTCGGAATTTTAGTGAGTAAAATAAAATTATATATAATCTAGATTGAACTAGGGCAAATGAAAGAGAATTATAACTACCTAACAGATTTTCACTGAACTTAAAGGAAAATCAAACGTTAGATGCTCAAGTCGCTTAATTAACAAACAATTTGAAAAAGCGAAAACTTTGTTTAGGCTTATTGCTAAGTCAAATGAAAAAAATAACAATAAAGAAAACAAAATACTGTACGAACACGCCTGTAATCTTTTTCAAACAATAAAACATATCGTAGAAGAAAAACGTAAGCTAGATATTTCATTTAAAGTCGTTGCGACGGCCATAATTTTTACGAAGAGGCTAAAAGAAAGCTCAAAAATGACGTCGATACTTGAAATTGTTAAAACCATCCCGTCATTAATTCCACAATACACCGGTGATGGTGAAAAATTAAATAGCATAATCGCAGCGCTTAACGCGTGCAACGTTTTAATAACCAATGATAATCGCACAGTGTTGGGGTTTCACCAACCTACCCAGCGACAACAACAATGACAACAACAACAAAACAAACAAGTAGCTCTAGCACAAATAGTGCCACGGGGTTAATAAAAATTTTCACAATACACTCGACGTATAGTAATTTTATAACGTTAAATTTAGATGCATCTGATAGAAATAGTACGTTTCTCGTAGTTGCAGGTGCAGAAGTATCTGTAATTAAATACGGGAATATTAAACCCGTTGAATTAGTGAATTTTATCGAAAAATGCAACATTACCGGAATTAACTCTGCAATAGTTGAAACCCTACGAGCCATATCTACGTCCATACAATTACCAAGTGGATCTAAATTACATCAAAAATTTCAACTGGTACCCGAAAACATACCCATACCAACGGATGGAATTCTAGACCGCGATTTCTTCGTGAATTTCAAGTGCATTATTGATTATAACACATGGATTCTAACAGGAAACAATAATTCAGAAACTTTTGAAATAATTATTGAAGATAATCTTCAAGGTGAACTAGTGATTCCTCCACGATGCGAGGTTTACAGAAAACTTAATACTAAAAATCTGAATGACGAATTTGTCTTAGAAGCAAACGAAATCAAACCAGGAGTATTTTGCTCGAATGCAATCATTAGCTCAACCAATCCGATTGTGAAAATCGTAAATACCACGGATCAATCCGTAATAATTTCGAATATCTTCCCAAACACAATAACACCGCTAAAGGAATACGAGATTTTCATGCTCAACAACAATAAGCAAGAAGAACATTAATGAAAGTATTATTGATCCCAAAGCTAAAGAGAAACTAATGAAATTGTGCGCAAAGTACAATAACATTTCCGCAATACAATAAGATACTTTAACACATAACAATTTCTACAACTAACGAATAAATTTAAATGATAATAGTCCGGTATACATAAAAAATTACAGAACTCCGGAAGTATACAAACACAAAATGAACAGATAAGTTAACAAATTGTTAGATGATGGAATTATTCAGAACTCCACATCTCCATATAATTCACCATTACTTCTTTTTTTGTTTTTTAATAGCTTGTCTCTCACCCCCACACCAAAAGGCTCGCAAAGAGAGCCCCCTGCTAGTGTACAAATAATAGCTACAAAGAGCACCCAGTGGAACGATAATTCCTTTTAAGGGACCCGCTGTAGTATTAATATTAAATAGATTCGGATTTTAAAGTAGTGTGGAATCAAGACAAAGACCCAGGTATTTGAAGACTTTCGTCTCCTCGATCATGTAGTTTTCAGTACACGGATCAGGGTGTTGGGCTATAGATCTTCCAAATGAATGGAAAATCAGATATTTGGTTTTGGATAAATTTAAGGAGAGAAGGTTATTGTTGAAATATTTTATTAGCAATTTTAAATCATCTTCCATATCTCGCACAATACCACTACAGCTGGTGTTTGGATAAAACAAGGCAGTATCATCTGCAAAAAGACGAGGTGTACCTTTTAATTTAAGCCTTCCTACATCGTTTATATAAAGCAAGAATAGCAATGGACCAATATTGCTGCCCTGCGGAACTCCTATTTCGATGCTTCTGTACGAGCTAGATACATTTCCAATACACTCCACAGTGGAAGAAATCCGACAAAAAAGGCAATTAATTGGAAGCCGCTGAAAAAGTATGACAATATATACACCAAAAGTTGCGGAATTTTTTGGGAAATAAAACGCAATCAAATTTGTTCACCGCACGCACTTGCGATCGGAGATATGGGGCTTTGAAAATCCGGAACATTACCGGTATTCATCAAATCTGAGACCTAATTCAGAAGCCGCTGAAAAAGATCAAAGAATTGTACTCTCAAAGTTGCGGAAAGCTCTAGCGATCAAGATGCAATCAAATTTGTTCACCGCACGCACTTGGGACCAGAGATATGGGGCTTTGAAAATCCGGAACATTACCGGTATTCATCAAATCTCAGGCCTAATACAGAAGGCGCTGAAAAAGTACAAAGAATTATACCTTTAAAGTTTTCCAGCGATCAAGATGTAATCAAATTTATTTACCGCACGCACTTGTGACCGGAGATATGAAGCTTTGAAGATCCGGAACATTAACGGTATTCATCAAATCTGAGACCTAATTCAGAAGCCGCTGAAAAAGTTCAAAGAATTATACTTTCCAAGTTGCGGAAAGCTCTAGCGATCAAGATGCAATCAAATTTGTTCACGCACTTGTGACCGGAGATATGGGGCTTTGAAAATCCGGAACATTACCGGTATTCATCAAATCTCAGGCCTAATACAGAAGGCGCTGAAAAAGTTCAAAGAATTACAAATTGAACAAATTTGATTGCATCTTGATCGCTAGAGCTTTCCGCAACTTTAAGGGTATAATTCATTGAACTTTTTTAGCGGCTTCTGTATTAGGACTCAGATTTGATGAATACCGGTAATGTTCCGAATCTTCAAAGCCCCATATCTCCAGTCACAACTGCGTGCGGTTAACAAATTTGATTGCATCTTGATCGCTAGAGTTTTCCGCAGCTTTAAGGATGTAATTCTTCGTACTTTTACTGCGGCTTCTCAATTAGACATCAGATTTTATGAAAACCTGTAATGTTCCGGATCTTCAAAGCCCCATATCTCCGGTCACAGGTGCGTGCGGTTAACAAATTTCATTGCATCTTGATAGCAAGAGTTTTCCGCAGCTTTAAGGATGTAATTCTTTGTACTTTTACTGTGGGTTCTTAATTAGACATCAGATTTGATGAAAACCGGTAATGTTCCAGATCTTCAAAGCCCCATATCTCTGGTGACAAATGCGTGCGGTGAACAAATTTGATTGCATTTTGATCGCTAGAATTTTCCATAACTTTAAAGGTATAATTCTTTAGACTTTTTCAGCGACTTCTGAATTAGGCCTCAGATTTGATGAATACCGGTAATGTTCCGGATTTTCAAAGCCCCATATCTCCGAAAACAAGTGCGAGCGGTGAACAAATTTGATTGCATTTTATTTCCCAAAAAATTCCGCAACTTTTGGTGTGTATATTGTGATACTTTTTCAGCGGCTTTCAATTAATTGCCTTTTTGGTTGGATTTCTTCCACTGTGCACTCATTGAACCCTATTCGACAAATAGCTGCGAATTAGGTCATTGGCTAAACCCCTTATACCATAACATTCTAACTTTCCTAACAAAATAGAGTGATCTAGTGTATCAAACGCTTTTTTTTTTAAATCCAGGAAAAGGGCGCCAACATTTTTGTTTCGTCAATTTCTTTTGCAATTGAATCGATTAATTCAGTTAATGCAATCAAGGTACTACAACCCTGTCTAAAGCCGTACTGGAAGTTATATTATTATCTTGTGTTCGTTTAAAAATTCTAGTAATCGAGAGATCAACAGTTTTTCAAAAACTTTGTTGAAAACTGAGACTGTTGATATCGGACGATAATTGCACGAGTCGCAAGGGTCTCCAGATTTGAAAATGGGGATTACTTTAGCCAATTTTAAAAAGTTTGGTTAACAGCCGGTTTCAAGTATTATAATGAAAATTTGGGTGAAGATGTTGGCAAACGTGGTACAATTAGTTTTCAGAATACTGGGGGGAACATTATTAGGAGGCAGCCCTAAGTTTGCGCCGCTAAAACAACAAAAATGATCAATAGAAAATTGAAAAACGATCCATAAAAAAGTTGTCCATGTTCCATAAAACAAAACTGAAAATCCATAAAACAGTGTGAGTGATCCATAAAAAGGGGTGATTTGATCCATAGATTATGTAAAATTGAACCATAAAATGGTCGCAAAAGAACCCTAAAATAGTAATAAAAGAGCAATTAAATTCAACCAATGCCCCATAAAAATATTGGAAATGTTCCATAAAATAATACATTTTGCGCCATAAATTAACTGACATTGATCCATAGAATATTAACAATGCACAATAAAACACGTCGATATGTTCCATGATATCGACAAAAATGTTCCACGGTATTACAAAATGGAGCAATAAAATGATATATGAATCATTTCTAATGTTCATTTTTACATCTTCTATGGACCAAGAAAAATTATTTAGCAAACATTTTCATCAAATTTATGGAACTTTTTCTGACATTTTATTGCTCCATTTTGTAATACCGTGTAACATTTTTGTCGATATTATGGAACATATCGACGTGTTTTAATGTACATTGTTAATATTCTATGGTTCAATGTCAGTTAATTTATGGCGCAAAATGTATCATTTTATGGAACATTTCCAATATTTTTATGGGGCATTGGTTGATTTTAATTGCTCTTTTATTACTATTTTAGTGCTTTTTTGCGACCATTTTATGGTTCAATTTTACATAATCTATGGATCAAATCACCCCTTTTTATGGATCATTCACATTGTGTTATGGATTTTCAGTTTTGTTTTATGGAACATGGACAACTTTTTTATGGATCGTTTTACAATTCTTTATGGATTATTTTAAATATTTTATATGCAAAAGTACATTTTCCCTTATTAGGACCACAGCTATGGATTTTCTTGAGACCGTTGATTAATAAAATAACTTCATTAACGGTTGCAGGACGCATGTAGATCGTTTCACGTGACGGAATGTTCCAAAGAAAAACACAGAAAGCGGAAAGAAATGGCGCTTAGTTGTCGATTTTGGACAACTAAATAAAAAAATAATTGCCGACAAATTTCCTCTCCCAAGGATTGACGAAGTTCTCGACCAACTAGGCAGAGCTAAGTATTTTACAACGCTTGACCTAGCATCGGGCTTTCACCAAATCGAACTGGAAGATGAATCAAAGCAATATACTGCATTTTCGACAAATTCTGGTCATTATGAATTTCACAGACTACCATTCGGTCTAAATATTTCTCCTAATAGCTTCCAGAGGATGATGACCATAGTCTTAAGTGGTATCCCTCCGGAAAGCGCATTTCTTTACATTGACGATGTAATCGTCATTGGTTGCTCAATACATCACCATTTATCAAATATTGAAGCAGTATTCGAAGCACTACGAAAAGACAATTTAAAACTTAACCCTAACAAGTGTAATTTTTTGTCCAGATGTAACTTATTTGTGACACCATATCTCTTCCTAAGGAATACAACTAGATAAATCCAAGTACTCAACAATTCTAAACTTTCCTACACCAACAAATGCTGATGAGGCGAGAAGGTTCGTCGCATTTACAAATTATTACCGCCGTTTTATCCCGTCCTTTTCCGTTATTGGAGAACCATTATAAAATTATTAAAGAAAAACGTCAAATTCGAATGGAATTCAAATTGTCAAAAAGCATTTGACACATTGAAACAAAAACTTTTATCCCCATCTATTCTGAAATTTCCAGATTTCACGAAAAAAATTATACTGTACACAGACACATCACAAATACCTAGTGGTGCTGTACTAACCCAAACGCATAACGATATCGAACTACCGATTGCCTTTGCAAGTAAAAAATTTACGAAAGGAGAGAAAAACAAATCGACCATTGAATAAGAGCTAACTGCTATTCATTGGGCGATTACCTATTTCAAGCCATACCTATACGGTAGGCGGTTTACAGTGAAAACTGACCACCGTCCGCTTTGTTCTCCATGAAAAACCCGTCGTCAAAACTGACGCGGATGAGACTCGAACTAGAAGAATACACATTCGATATAGAATACGTGAAGGTCAAAGAAAATGTCAGCGTTGATGCTCTTTCGCGTATCACTATCGGAAGAACTTAAGAATCTTTCGTGTCTACCAGTTCAAACAAGGAATATGACTAAAGAGAATAATTACAAATATATTCAAAGACCATGCACTGATACACTTGCTAACGAGACTGATCACCTCAAAGCATATGAATCACTAAATAACTTGAACGCATATAATATGCCCAAAGTTGTATTCGATTTTGACATAAATAAACTAAACATTCAAATTTTCTCAAAAAACCTGAAAAGAATTATGACACAAGTGTCATTATTCTACAGAGGTAAAAACATTAACTTACAAAAATGTCTGCAGACGCTAGAAGAAATAGCCGTTCTTCTTAAAATCAAAACGCTAGTAATGAAAAATAATGACAATCTATTCGATTCCATACCCCAAGAGGTATTTAAACACGCATGCAATGAAATATTAAAGAACGTCAAGAGGTATTTAAACACGCATGCAATGAAATATTAAAGAACGTCACAATTATAATATATGTACGGTACAGATAATAAACGACGAAGAAATAATTAAAAAGTTAATCTCTGAAAACCATGACACACCCACGGGAGGTCATATTGGTACTTGTAGATTACTGAAACGACTCAGATCAAAATTTTACTGGTCTAACATGAAACGCACCATTGCGGAATATATAAAACAATGCGAAAAATGCATACAAAATAAACACCAAACCAGAACAGAAGAAACATTTATAAAACAACCACTCCGATTAAGTGTTTTGACCTAATCTCAATCGACACAATCGGTCCACTCACAAAATCTAAGCATGGAAACAGATATGCATTGACCATACAATGTGATCTGTCCAAAAACATAATTACCGTACCAATCCCAGACAAGCAAGCGAAAACTCTGGCGAAGGCCTTAGTAACTGTATCGTAATATACGGATACCCAGAAGAAATCAAGTGTGACTTAGGAACGGAATATAAAAATTAGGTTTTCCGAAATATGTGCGAGTTACTATCAATAAAACACAACTTTTCTACTGCCTACCATCCCCAAACTATAGGTAGTGTAGAGAGAAATCATCGCTGTCTTAATGAATATCTGTGGCACTTCATTAACGACCAGCACGATGATTGGGATGACTGGTTATTTTTCTATACTTTTAGCTATAATACTACGCCACATTCTGAGCATTCTTTTACCCCTTTCGAACTGATTTTCGGAAAACAAGCTAGAACACCTACACAATATTCAAAAACGACTAAAATAGATCCAGTGTACGATCACGAAACATATATAACATTGCTTAAATTTAAACTACAATTAATTAACCAAAAAGCAAGAGAATTACTAGAAAAATCTAAAAGCAATAGGATTGATTCACAAACAAAAGTCTCTAAACCAATCGACATCACAATAGGAAATAAAGTTTGGTTAAAACAGGAAAACAGAAGAAAGGTAGATCGAGTATACTCAGGGCCATTTGAAGCCATTAACGAAAATCATCCAAATGTTCTAATCAAAAACTTATTGAACCAGGAAACACAAGTAGTGCATAAAAACAGGCTAAGAAAAGTATAAACTATAATTAATGAATTACTCATATTTCAAAATCTACAAAATTTTATCTAAGATATAACAAAATGTCGTAACACTGTTACTCCACCAAAAGGGGTAAGTTGTGCGGAAAGAACACTGTGAAACAACTGTGAGAGACATTTGAAGCTAAATAATTTTCCTTACAGTCAATCATTTTCCATAAGAGGAATGATGTGGCATGTGTACCAAACATGTCACTAAATCATCGGAAATATTCTATAGCCCAAAATCAATGCACCACACTGTGGCAACTTTCAACAATTTCCCATGCGCCCATAATTCGTTGAACTATCTTTATGCAACGAACGCATAAAATAAGCAAACTAATGAAGGCGCGATGGATAAACAAAAGTGTCACAATTCGAGGCACTGTATCCAAGCCTGGCATTTACTTGCCTTCTCCCAACACATTCAAATTCATAATCTATCTCATTTTAACAGCGATCACCGATCGCAATAGAATACATATGCGGCTTGAAGTGTCTCTCGTAGGCAAATGTATGAAAAAGGTAGAACGAATAAATTAGTCTCAACCATAACAGCGTTGAGTCCGTATCATTTGCGATGACAAACCAAACTTATTTATTTATTAGTACTGGTCTTCGAAGTATTCGTACAGACAGTTCCTTAATTATTACTAATTCTAAGTTTAAAAGTAGTCTTGGTTATGTTAAAATCATACAGGTTAGCTACATCATTAAAATTACGACAGCACGCATTGAGCGGATTGTTCTGAGCAAAAAGTGTACGATACATAGGAGTCCGAAAGAAATCAGTTCGTCTGGTAGGTCTAGGTGGTACATTGATGCGAACCTGGCTCAGCAACTCTAAGCTATCAACATTGTTTCCGAGAAGATCAAACACAAAGAGCCGTTGCAGCATTATCCTCCGATTTGCAAGCGTCGGTAAACGTAGAAGGTTGCATCGTTGTTCATACGGCGGTAGTCGAACAGGATCATTCCATGACAGTAGTCGCAGAAGCGTATCGAACAAAGTGACGCTGAATTCGTTCGACGCGATTGATTTGCACAGCATGATAAGGCGCCCAAATGTTACAGGAGGTACTACCATTTCTAGAAACATTTTTTATTCAACCTTTTAAAAACATTTTTCTTTCGCAATCTTGTGTAACGGTTAAGTTGGAATAACTTAATTAAGGGTAATATTTATCTATATGATTGTACGAGTTATATATATATATATATATATATATATATATATATATATATATATATATATATATATATATATATATATATATATATATATATATATATATATATATATATATATATATATATATATATATATATATATATATATATATATATATATATATATATATATATATATATATATATATATATATATATATATATATATATATATATATATATATATATATATATATATAGCGTGGCATACTACCGAGCTCAGACGGTTAAAAGCGACTAAAAGAGCCGCTCTGAAGAAGTACTCCAAGTTTGGGGGCTACGTGCTGCGACAACACTAAGTTCATGTTAACCAAGTCTATAAAAGACATCGAAGCGTTGCCATGCCGATTACTTGCGAAACGTACAACGTAAGTTGAGGTCCGAACCTAAAACATTCTGGAAGCATGTAAACGAGCAAAGAAAGGAATCCGGGTTGCCTTCAACGATGAGCTATGGAGGACGTATGAGCTCTAGTTTACAGGAGATCTGCCAACTATTCTCTGAAAAGTTCGCGAGTGTTTTCTCCAACGAGAAACTGACACCGACCCAGGCTTCTCGCGCGGCTCTCAATGTACCTCAATCATACCAGTCTTTGAACTCTATCAATATCGACAATAATATGGTACAACTGGCGATTAGCAAAATGAAGGCTTCAACCTCGGCAAGCCCAGATGGTATACCAACTATTATTTTAAAAAAATGCTCTGCCGGTCTAATTGAACCTCTTTGTCATCTGTTTCAATTGTCGCTAACAACCGGAGTATTTCCCGAACTCTGGAATTCCTCCTTCATGTTTCCAGTTCACAAAAAAGGTGATAAAAAGGTAGTTGACAATTACCGTGGTATTACAACGCTAAGCGCAGTTCCTAAGCTGTTTGAAATGACTGTGTTGGAACCCATCTCCAGCCACTGCAAACAGTATATTTCCGAAACTCAGCATGGATTTATGCCGAAACGTTCAACATCTACGAATCTTCTGTCGTTCACAACATATGTTACAGATGCTATGTCGGACGGCCTTCAAACTGACGTTATCTACACGGACCTTTCAGCTGCTTTTGACAAGATAAATCACGCTATTGCAGTGGCAAAATTGGATAGACTTGGCTTTGGTACTTATATTCTCCGTTGGATGCAATCGTATCTCAGTGATCGTCGTCTAGCAGTCAAGATAGGTGATTGTGTATCCGATGAGTTCTTTGCTTCATCTGGTATTCCGCAAGGCAGCCATCTCGGTCCATTGATTTTTCTTCTGTATTTCAACGACGTTAACTTTTGTTTAGAAGGACCACGGTTGTCTTTCGCCGACGACCTCAAGTTATACCATAGAATCCGGAATACTGATGATGCAGCTTTCCTTCAACGCCAACTGGATACCTTTGCGGAATGGTGCGAGATCAACCGAATAACCCTAAACCCCAAGAAATGTACGGTCATTACGTTCTCGAGGAAAAAACGCCAATTCGATTCGATTACTGTCTAGCTGAATCCACAATTGACAGAGCGAATTGCGTCAAAGATCTCGTAGTTTTTCTCGATGAACAACTGACGTTTAAACAGCATATCAGCTATATTGTCGCAAAGACATCACGCTGTTTGGGGTTCATAATGTGAATATCTAAGCACTTTTCAGATATTTACTGCTTGAAATCTCTCTACTGCTCACTCGTTCGATCAATTCTGGAATATAGTTCAGTTGTGTGAAACCCTCATTATCTCAACGGTGTCCATCGAATTGAGACAGTACAGCGCAGATTTGTTCGGTTTGCCCTTCGTCGATTGCCTTGGAGCAACTCTCACCAGCTGCCAAGTTATGAAAGCCGGGGTTTGCTTATTGGACTCGATACATTGCAAGTGCGACGGGATCTATTCCGTGCTATGACGATTTCGGATATTTTGCAAGATCGAATTGACTGCCCCGAGCTTCTCAGTGCGATAAACATGAACGTTCGCCCTCGCGCCCTTCGCAATAATTTATTCCTCCGATTACCTCTTCGCCGGACTAACTATGGAGTAAACGGTGCCATCATTGGTTTGCAGCGGACCTTCAACAGAGTGTCATCCGAGCTCGATCTTCACATTCCACGTAGCAGATTACAATTTGACTTTTTAAATAGATTAAGAAATTATCATTAGGACCACACTGTGTCTGTTGATATTAATTAATTAAATATAAATAAATAAATAAATAAATAAATAAATAAATAAATATATGATAATTTCTTAATCTATTTAAAAAGTCAAATTGTAATCTGCTACGTGGAATGTGAAGATCGAACTCGGATGACACTCTGTTGAAGGTCCGCTGCAAACCAATGATGGCACCGTTTACTCCATAGTTAGTCCGGCGAAGAGGTAATCGGAGGAATAAATTATTGCGAAGGGCGCGAGGGCGAACGTTCATGTTTATCGCACTGAGAAGCTCGGGGCAGTCAATTCGATCTTGCAAAATATCCGAAATCGTCATAGCACGGAATAGATCCCGTCGCACTTGCAATGTATCGAGTCCAATAAGCTGTAAGTAGGGGTTTGCCCACTACTCGGGTTCTTGTTTGCCCGGCGTTCCCTTCTTTTCAGGGCGGCCTAGGTGTCTCTACAGAATTTCGGATTTTCGTAACAACAAAAAAACAAAAGTAAACAAACAAGTAATTTACTAAATTTACCGACTTTTATTTCTCCGCTTCTCTACTTCACTGCTGCTGCTGCTTTTGATGACTGCGGAAGGCGGGGGTTTGTCCAACCGGCCGGGACTCCGACGGCCGAGTTTTCCTGCTGGTGTCGTTGGCTGCTCCGGCAGCGGTCCTTGGCTTTTAGCTAGGGAGGTGAGCTTGGCTCCTTTGTTGGAACCTCCCTAGCGACGTTGGCGACGAATCGCCGGATCGTCTACTCGCCGTAAACGATCCCGGAAGTTACCGCAGTAAACTTCCCAGGGGGAACCTTTGTCCGCCCTGCTTCGTTCTCCTTGGCAATTAACTGTGGAGGAGAGCTTGGCTCGTTCGACTGATCCTCCACAGTGAGAAAGGCACTGGTGTCACTTGGGTCCTTTTTATTTAGCCGGGGAAGCGAGTAGCTCCTTAGCGATTAGCTTCCCGTCTCGGCGACCCTACACCAGGACCTTTTCGTATGCCCGGACCACACACCGATACACTGACGGATTTCACTTGCCGTCACACGCGCGCACTGAACTTTTGTTACGGTGGCGGGAAACTGTCCCGAAAAAAAGGAATAAATCTGGAACGTCTGTTCCTGGCTGTGGTCCGTCACTTTCTGCCTTCTCTCGATGGCCGCCTTTTTCACTCCACCAAACAACCACCAAAAAACACACCGCCGCATAGCTGTCATTGCCATGGTACAGCATAGTTAGCAATCACTTTTACAGCGAGAGGAGAGCGGAGACCTACCTAAACCCTATGTTTCTTATATACAAATGTTCAACAAAAATTACTACACCTATCTGCACAAACAAAACCGTTCACAAACGAGAAAATGAACAAAAATTTACAACTTTAGTGTGAACGGTACAAAACAGCGGTGAGCATAAATTTTCGTAAACAATACACTCTACGGAGAGAGTACGCACGAAAGGGTATATTTCCACCCAGTTCTCAATTGTTACCCAGACGGGTTACAATCTCGCCCACACCGGGTGGAAAAAAATTGGTAACAATTTTTTTCTAAACTAACACCTAACACCGATACAATAATAATAACGAAATGAATAAATAAATAAATATACAAAGAAAAACTAACTACACATAATTATTTCTTCCGCAATTTAAAAATAATTCATCCAAAAAAATTAATCGACCGAGTGTCCTCATCGGTGAAATGTTTGCTCAGGTTTGGTCTGATAATACTGACAGCATACGCGAAGCGAGAGGCTATCAGCCATTGCCATTATTCGACTATGGGTTGAATTCTAAATCCAATTCGAAAACAAGATCGGTAACAACTCGAAATTCCCAAAATTCTGCAAGTGGCATCGACAATTTTCAATGTTCCAACTTGCAGGGGAACGGTTGTCGACATTATTTTGTTCGTTTTTTTTCGACTGTCCAGAAATGCCTCGTGTTCTTACGGTACCAGTACTACACGCCTGTGTTGGGGTTTCTATCCAAATACATTCATACAATTATCCCATTCATTCATCCTCAATCACTGGCCTACTCGATCATTCACATTCCGATAAGCACTTCGAATTGACCCCAAAACAATTTTATCTAATCATTCACTCGAACATTCATTCACTCTGTTCGATTCCACACTCATACATTCACACATACAATACCGCTTAACACGTCATCGTTTCTCCCACTCACAGACATTCCGGACAAAATGTTTGTATATTCGTCCCTTTTCGCCTCAAAACGCTTCGTACATGGCAAAAGAAACGTTTGAGAGGGACCAAAGAATGTCTTTCGCATAATTTAAACAGATCAAAATGATTCCCGCTGGAATCAAACGAACCATCCCACGTTAAACCACAAACCCAAAATTATGCTAAATAAAATTTTATTATTCGATTCGAAATCGAAGACGCGCGGCGCCTTTTAACCCACATCTCTCTAACACGCACACCACTCTGATTCGAATCGGGTTACACCTGCCTGATGCAGAGCATTGGTGCGAACATCGGGGAAAATGTCAAAATCGATGATCCATTCGATATGATGAATGAATCATCAAAATTGTAAATAAACAAAACAGTTCGTTCGCGAAACTGGAGTTCGCAAATTGTTTATATTCGCGGTTTTTATTTCGTTTACGGTCGGTTTCGGAGTAGTAGGACCACTCACGCGATCGAGGTGTCCCCGGCGAAGAGGGGAAAGGTGTTTTTTTATATAGTGACCCAAATAAGGAGAAATTTTATATAATTTAGTGCACCCGTAGGTGCGAGTGTTCCCCACAGAAAGGGGTTTTTGAAAAATTTTATGTTGCCGAACACGGCAGAAGAATGCAGTATGCATCCGGCGGTGAAAAGACGGTACGATAGGTTCGTTTTGTTTCTGCCAAGCACTGGTACTGGTTTGGTGAGAAAGTTTTTTTTTACCGTAACCGTCTCGACCGCAGGAGCAAAGCAAATTAGTGGATAATTTGGTTACCTCACTGCGCGAGTGGGGCGCAAAAGAATTTTTAGTATTTGTCTGCCGAACACGGCAGGTAGTGTATTTAGATGCGTACGGTGCCCGGGAGAACGGTATAAGATTGGTGTTTTTTAGTAGAGTATTCCACCATACCGTAGTCGTCACCGGGGCCGGAGCATATATTTCGTGCGAGTGTTTGTTTACCACACTGCGTGAGTGTGGCTCTGAAAAATTGCCAGAAGGTGTTGAAGAACCTTCTCGCGGCAGAGTTGGTCTTCCACAATAAAAATAGAGATGACGGAGAAATGTTTATTGTTTTTTTTTATTCGGACCAAAGTCCGTGTTGTTGCCATCGGGAACTGACGGCTGCTTTTGGATAACTCCCAAGTGAGTAATCCATATAAAAGCATACCGTCAGTCCACAGACGGCACGGAAAAGTTTTTTTTTATGCTGGTTTAAGGATATTTGCTGGCCAAATTTACCTGCCATATCCTCCAGCTCGTAGGAGGAAACACCCTTTGTTGAGACAATTTTAGCCGGTAAGTATTGTGGTCCAAGTTTAGCATTGTACGACTCGAGTGCATTCGACAACTTCATGTTTCGACGGTACACCATTTGTCCCTTTTCAAAAGGATTGACGAATTTTCGGTGGCGCAAGTTGTATTGATGTCGAATGCCCTCGCTTGCCTTTGCCAAATTTTTGACCACAATCTCCCGGATTTTGTCTATCTGTTGGTGTCTTATTTCTAGGTCACCCTCACCGGAAATCCTGCTAAAGTCATCGGCAGATGCCATTTCACACCCGTGTATAATAAAATGAGGACTAAACCCAGTGGAGGAATGAACGGTAGTATTTAGGATGCGCTCCACATCGGTGAAGTGGACATCCCAGTTGCGCTGCTCGGTTCGAGCATATGCCCGGATTGCAATGTTTATCGAGCGATTTGTTCGCTCCACTGGGTTAGCCTGCGAATGATAGCGGGAGTTCAGTCAATGTTTGACGTTGGTTTCTTTTATGAATTGACTGAACTCCTTCGAGGTGAAAGTGGAGGCATTGTCGCTTAGCAGAATTTCCGGGCTACCATGGCGATTGAACCACTGTTCGCGCAGTATCGTACAGAGTGACGTACTAGCGATTTTGCGAACTGGGGTTAATATGACGTACTTGCTGAAGACGTCGAGGACGACAAGCAAGTGTTGATTGCCACGTTTGCTTTTTGGAAGAGGACCAATGTAGTCCACAGAAACCATTCGCCATGGTGCATTAGTCGCACGCGACTGACCCATTTCGGGCTGGACTGGGACGAAAGGAGCTTTGATTTCCTTGCACGTCCCACATTCTCGAATAAACTTTCGTACTTCAGATCCCATACGAGGCCAGTAATATCGTAACTGCACTTCGTGGATCGTTTTATCGTACCCCACGTGAAGCAAATTTTCGTGGGTACGTTGAATCAAATCTTGACGGAACTCGGGTGCTGGGACGAGTTTCCAACTGAACCGCGAGTCGCACGGAACAACTTTCGAGTTTACATACTTGAAAAGTTGATCATTTTCTACTTTGAAGTCGGCATAGTCGTCAGGATTTTGGATAACTTTGGACTTCATGGAACAGTACCAGTCTGAGGTGGACAAAGCGGAAACGGCTGCTACGGCCCGGGATAAGGCATCTGGAACGACATTGTCCTTGCCTTTCCGGTGCTCAATAGACATGTCGTAGAATTGCAATTCTATACTCCAACGACTCAAACGTGAACTGGTTTTCCATTTAGTCTTCAGTATCCATGTAATCGCTGACGAATCAGTGACCAGTCGAAAATGATAACCTTCCAAGTAACCTCGGAAGTGTTCAACCGCCATTATCACCGCCAGACCTTCCTTCTCAGTTGCATGGTAGTTCCTTTGGGGAGTGGTCAGTTTGTGCGAAAAGTAAGCAACTACTTTCTCGCCCTCGGGATACTCCTGCACCAGAACAGCAGCTACTGCTACGTCACTAGCGTCTGTCTGAAGGATGAACTCTTTGGAGAAGTCTGGTGGGACTAAAACTGGAGGAGTGACTAGAAGTTCCTTAATTTTAAGGAACGCGAATTCTGCCTCGGAGTTCCAAACTAAGCTCTTGGTTTTCGTTTTGAGCAGATCGGTCAAGGGAGCAGTGACCTCACTGAACCGATCGATGAAGCGGCGGTAATAACCGCACATACCGAGGAAACGACGAAGTTTCGTAACGGTAACCGGTCTCTCGTAGTCGAGAATCGGTTGAATTTTGTCAGGATTGACCTTGAGTCCGTCCCGATTCAACAAATAACCAAGAAACTTTAGTTCGGGGACTCCAAAACGGGATTTTTCCAAATTGATGGTTAGGTTGGCTCTTGCTAGACAATCGGCCACTGCTTTGAGCAACTGTATGTGATGCTCGACCGATTCGCTTACCACGATGATGTCATCTAGGTAGACGAAAACGTAAGGTTCCCATTTACCTCGTCCAAGAACCTGGTCCATCAGTCGCGCCAGAGTAGCGGGGCTGTTGACGAGACCAAATGGTAGACGAGTAAATTGGAACATACCCCTGCCGGGAACACTGAAAGCGGTATATTTGCGACTATCCTTGGCCAGGGGTACCTGGAGAAAGGCCTTCTTCAAGTCTATAGTAGACAGGTACTTCGCCTTGGGTAAGCCGCCCAATATTCGCCCAGGGTGGGGCAGAGGGTATGCATTTCGTACAGTACGCTCATTGAGAGGCCTAGCGTCTAAGCAGAGGCGAATTGAGTCGTCTGGTTTCGTGACCGCCACAATATTAAGCGACCAATCCGAATCAGACTCCTCGATAATTCCCATAGACCGCCATCGGTCAACTTCTTCCCAGACCATAGACAGTTTCTTTGGGCTCATGTGATAAGCTTGGAATTCATCTTTGATGACAATCCTGTGCTCTGTGAATGAGGTTGGGCTTAGCTTTCCGGGCTCTACTGCCTGGAAACACTTCTTTACTTCTTCTACGCGCGCTAACTGTTCCGAAGTGAGTATCGACTCACGCGGTACTTCATCTTCTTTATCGTCTTCTGATTCCTGACCTGAGTTCAACAGAGCACAGTTTTGTATCTCAGGAGAAATCCCAAAGGCGCGCCAAAAGTCCATACCTAGAATGGAGTTGACGGTCAGATGCTCTACTACAAGAGTGCATAGGACCTTTGTCAAATTTTGAAAAGTATACGGGAGATACGCTTGTCCAATGATTGGTAAGGTTTGACCATTTGCAGAACGTAGTTCGAATGGTTGTTCCAAACTTTTCAAGGGACTTTTTAGTCATAATCGTGGCGTTACTACCACTGTCGAGCAAGGCTTTGAAGGATTTGCCGTACACTGCGACAATTGCAAATGGACGGTTATCGAACGGGTCGTCAAGGACGATGGTTTCGACAGACAACGAATTATCATAGTCCTCATCACGAGCCGATCGAAAATTGTCGTAAATCTGGGGATTAATTATGAGTTGATGTTTGGAGCGCTGTTTTACTGCCAACTGCGACTTCAGTTGGTTCTGATCCCGTTTTTAGGTAGTAAGGGCAACGAGAAACATCAAAACCTTTAAATCTGCACACTATGCAGAAGACCCGCCTTGGTTTCCGGCATTCCTCATATTCATGTCCTTTGTCTCCACAATTGTAGCAGACGCCGAGCACTGGAGGACGATGCTTTTCCACCAAATATTCTAGGCACATCATAGGTTTCTGCGGTGGTTCGATCGGTTTTTGATTGTTTCCCTCGAGATTCTTGCCATCCTGATTCCCTTGCTGTTTCTTTTTCTGGTTGTCAGGAGACTTGTTTGAATCAAGACCTGCCGGTTTGGCATTCTTGCTCCAAAACGTTTTGGATTTTGCGTTGCCGTTATTCTGTCCACCTCCCTTTTGGTTTTGATTATTTTGTTTTTGTTTGTTTTGTGGTGGATTAGCAGAATAAGCAGCAACTTCCCGAGAAGAACCGAAAACTTTCTGATAAATCGGCGTCTTGGAGGCGTCGATCGATTTACCAAGACTCATCAATGCTGAGAGCGTGTTCACTGCCCTGAGGATAAGCATTTGTTTATAGTCGGCTTTCAGGTTCCGCTTGAGCACGTAGAGTTTTTCGCTCGGTGCCATTGGAACCGTCATAGCACGAAATATTTTCTCCATTTCCAGGAAATATTCCTGGAAAGATTCGTTACGCATCTGCCGGCGCTGGAGAGCCTTCATCTTGAGCGTAGTATCAAGTTCAGGATGTACAAAATTTACCTTGAGCTCGCATACAAGATGGTTCCAGTTAAACAACCGGTTTTGCGCACGCATAGCCTGATACCAGGTCAAAGCATTGCCAGTGAACAAATGCATCGCAGAATTGAAAAATTCGTCTTCGCCCATTTGCTCGCAGCGTAACTCGCTACGGTGTCTAAGAATTCATTTAGTCCCGTTCCTTCATCAGTTCCAGCATACTTCCGAATTTTCGAATCAGCGACGCGTTGCGGGTTACGCGAGTAATTCCTTGGGGCTGCCATCGATCCGTTTCCCGCGTTGGTAGATATTGAAAAGTTCGGATAGGATGGTCCCGTCCGCTGTTCGGTCCATTCAGGAACGTGAGGCTGGTTCTGAGTTTGGTACGGGGCTGTGAATCCGGTATTCTGTTTCGGTTTCTCGATTGGAAGTGATGGACATATATTTTGTTGACCCGAGAATCCTCGCTTCAACACAAATTGATCGGGACTGGGCGCCAGTGTTGGGCGAGGAATCTCTGGTTCATCAAATGAATCGGGTGCGTCCATCAAACGCAAATCTTCCAGATCGGTCTGCAGATCCATCTCGGGAGCACTTTCCTTCTGATGTACTAGTGCCCGAAGTTCACTGACGGATTCGCGAAGTGAGAAAACTTCTTGAACCGTCTTTCTCAAAACTGACGAAATAGTTGTCAGTGAAGCAATCCCACCCATTAGCGTTTCAGTAGCTTTTGAAAAAGCATCAGACCCCTGAGACGCTAGGGCTCTATTATCGTTGGATTGCTGTCGCAATTGTCGAATCTCGTCCCTCATCTCGCACAAGACACGCAACAGGTCGTCCCCTACGAGCTGTTTAGAAAGAGATCCTTGGTTATCGGAAGGATTGGATCCCTGTGGAATTGCAGGTACGTCTGTACTCAGCAAATCTCCCAAAATTTCTCCATCCTCCCCTTCTTGGTTGTCGGGAGGAAGTGCTGCCTGTTCGTCACTGAAATGACTGCAATAAACTGCTAGAACTTCCTCCAGCAACCCCGAAATTTCTTGGTTGACCTCCTCTGCCGCATAATTTCGGATAACCTGGAGTCTAGACCCCAAATGAAGCAACCGTGTTCGGTAAATCTCCTTTTTTGGGCACCGGTACTGGAGATCTTCCTTGATTGTTAGTAATTTACCAAGGCAGATCTCCTTTTCTTCACCCACGTCACCCCGGAAATTGCGAACCAATTCCCTCCGAGACGACCGCTCATGCGACAAAATTCCCCGAAGACGCCGCTGCCGCTGGGCACCCGAAAGATCCGAATCAGGAGAGATAACAATGCTTTGAGATAGCAACTCAAAATCCAGCTCATCGAAATGCAAATGATCGACGCGCATGAACACACACGCTTGGTTGAATTTCTCCAACGCCATCATAACTTGCGCTATATTGGAAGAAATCACCAAGACACAAAGCATGTAAGTACTGACACGGTATTATTTTCGCTTTTTCGCCCTCTAACGATTCCCTTAAAATTTCAGGAAATCAAGCTGTTCCAAAAATGCCTCAAACCGGATTAAGAAATCCAAGGCGATTGGCCACCGCAACCGAATAATAACAACAACCTTCAAACTACTCGTCCGGCAGACCAAACACAAACAACGCAATCCACAAATTCAGATAAAAAAAGAAAATGCAAAAATCAAAAAAACAATACCACAAAAATGTAAATAAATAAATATACGACCGCGGAACAATATTGCGGAAGAAACCTCACCACTGTTCTACGAAAATCCTCGATTTAGTAGAAGCACACCACACTCCGGAAGAAAAAAATATTTTCCAAAATAGGAAAATATTTTTTTCAGTGTGTTTTGCGCTGTGCGCCAAATGTAAGTAGGGGTTTGCCCACTACTCGGGTTCTTGTTTGCCCGTCGTACCCTTCTTTTCAGGGCGGCCTAGGTGCTTATACAGAATTTCGGATTTTCGTAACAACAAAAAAACAAAAGTAAACAAATAAGTAATTTACTAAATTTACCGACTTTTATTTCTCCGCTTCTCTACTTCACTGCTGCTGCTGCTTTTGATGACTGCGGAAGGCGGGGGTTTGTCCGACCGGCCGGGACTCCGACGGCCGAGTTCTCCTGCTGGTGTCGTTGGCTGCTCCGGCAGCGGTCCTTGGCTTTTAGCTAGGGAGGTGAGCTTGGCTCCTTTGTTGGAACCTCCCTAGCGACGTTGGCGACGAATCGCCGGATCGTCTACTCGCCGTAAACGATCCCGGAAGTTACCGCAGTAAACTTCCCAGGGGGAACCTTTGTCCGTCCTGCTTCGTTCTCCTTGGCAATTAACTGTGGAGGAGAGCTTGGCTCGTTCGACTGATCCTCCACAGTGAGAACGGCACTGGTGTCACTTGGGTCCTTTTTATTTAGCCGTGGAAGCGAGTAGCTCCTTAGCGATTAGCTTCCCGTCTCGGCGACCCTACACCAGGACCTTTTCGTATGCCCGGACCACACACCGATACACTGACGGATTTCACTTGCCGTCACACGCGCGCACTGAACTTTTGTTACGGTGGCGGGAAACTGTCCCGAAAAAAAGGAATAAATCTGGAACGTCTGTTCCTGGCTGTGGTCCGTCACTTTCTGCCTTCTCTCGATGGCCGCCTTTTTCACTCCACCAAACAACCACCAAAAACACACCGCCGCATAGCTGTCATTGCCATGGTACAGCATAGTTAGCAATCACTTTTACAGCGAGAGGAGAGCGGAGACCTACCTAAACCCTATGTTTCTTATATACAAATGTTCAACAAAAATTACTGCACCTATCTGCACAAACAAAACCGTTCACAAACGAGAAAATGAGCAAAAATTTACAACTTTACTGTGAACGGTACAAAACAGCGGTGAGCATAGATTTTCGTAAACAATACACTCTACGGAGAGAGTACGCACGAAAGGGTATATTTCCACCCAGTGCTCAATTGTTACCCTGACGGGTTACAAAGCAAACCCCGGCTTTCATAACTTGGCAGCTGGTGAGGGTTGCTCCAAGGCAATCGACGAAGGGCAAACCAAACAAATCTGCGCTGTATTGTCTCAATTCGATGGATACCGTTGAGATAATGAGGGTTCCACACAACTGAACAATATTCCAGAGTTGATCAAACGAGTGAGCAGTAGAGAGATTTCAAGCAGTAAATATCTGAAAAGTGCTTAGATATTCTCATTATGAACCCCAAACAGCGTGATGCCTTTGCGACAATATAGCTGATATGCTGTTTAAACGTCAGTTGTTCATCGAGAAAAACTCCGAGATCTTTGACGCAATTCGCTCTGTCAATTGTGGATTCAGCTAGACAGTAATCGAATCGAATTGGCGTTTTTTTCCTCGATAACGTAATGACCGTACATTTCTTGGGGTTTAGGGTCATTCGGTTGATCTCGCACCATTCCGCAAAGGTTTCCAGTTGGCGTTGAAGGAAAGCTGCATCATCAGTATTCCGGATTCTATGGTATAACTTGAGGTCGTCGGCGAAAGACAACCGTGGTCCTTCTAAACAAAAGTTAACGTCGTTGAAATACAGAGGAAAAATCAATGGACCGAGATGGCTGCCTTGCGGAATACCAGATGAAGCAAAGAACTCATCGGATACACAATCACCTATCTTGACTGCTAGACGACGATCACTGAGATACGATTGCATCCAACGGAGAATATTAGTACCAAAGCCAAGTCTATCCAATTTTGCCACTGCAATAGCGTGATTTATCTTGTCAAAAGCAGCTGAAAGGTCCGTGTAGATAACGTCAGTTTGAAGGCCGTCCGACATAGCATCTGTAGCATATGTTGTGAACGACAGAAGATTCGTAGATGTTGAACGTTTCGGCATAAATTCAAGCTGAGTCTCGGAGATATACTGTTTGCAGTGGCTGGAGATGGGTTCCAACACAGCCATTTCAAACAGCTTAGGAACTGCGCTTAGCGTTGTAATACCACGGTAGTTGTCAACTACCTTTTTATCACCTTTTTTGTGAACTGGAAACATGAAGGAGGAATTCCAGAGTTCGGGAAATACTCCGGTTGTTAGCGACAATTGAAACAGATGACAAAGAGGTTCAATTAGACCGGCAGAGCATTTTTTTAAAATAATAGTTGGTATACCATCTGGGCCTGCCGAGGTTGAAGCCTTCATTTTGCTAATCGCCAGTTGTACCATATTATTGTCGATATTGATAGAGTTCAAAGACTGGTATGATTGAGGTACATTGAGAGCCGCGCGAGAAGCCTGGGTCGGTGTCAGTTTCTCGTTGGAGAAAACACTCGCAAACTTTTCAGAGAATAGTTGGCAGATCTCCTGTAAACTAGAGCTCATACGTCCTCCATAGCTCATCGTTGAAGGCAACCCGGATTCCTTTCTTCGCTCGTTTACATGCTTCCAGAATGTTTTAGGTTCGGACTTCAACTTACGTTGTACGTTTCGCAAGTAATCGGCATGGCAACGCTTCGATGTCTTTTATAGACTTGGTTAACATGAACGTAGTGTTGTCGCAGCACGTAGCCCCCAAACTTGGAGTACTTCTTCAGAGCGGCTCTTTTAGACGATTTTAACCGTCTCAGCTCGGCAGTGTGCCACACTGGGTGCTTAGATTGAATGCCACTTCATTTGGGTACATAGCGATCGATAGCATAGCTCATAACATTGGAGAAGGTCTGCACTGCAACGTTGACATCATCATTGTCGAGAATTTCAGTCCAGTGGATATTCGACAGGAAGTCAATAATGCTATTATAGTTGGCTTTTCTAAAATTATAGCTGACGGTGTCAGAAGCATTGCAGTCATGCTTCACTCGAATCGCTTCAAGCAATATGTGCAGGGGAGGGTGGTGTCTAACAGTCTTTACCAGGGGGAACGGTGCTGCGGTAACTTTTGGCGCATAGTCAGATTTGCTCGAAAAACAGAGATCAAGGATTCTGTTGTTTTCGTTCACCACATTATTCTTTTGGCGCAGCAGATTTAGACTGTAGCAGTCAAGCAAACTGGTGATACCAGCATAGAAAGATGACAGTTCGGGATCAGCAAACATAAATCCGTCAGAAGCAGAGCATCATTTTAATCCGGAGAAATTGAAATCACCAACAATCAGGATCTCATCAACCGGGCTTGCTTGAGCGGAAATCCGTTCCAGTGACTCAGTATGTGAATCAATCAATGTCGAATCGCGAGTGCGGTCCGGTGGAAGATAAACCACGCAAAGAAAAAGTGTGTAGCCAGCCAGTTTGATTCGCACCTACACCTGCTCGACACAAACCCCCAAAGTATCGTCAATCAGTTGCGCTTTCAATCGACGATGGATAGCCACAAGTACCCCGCCGCCGGTAGCCTTGAGACTGTTGCGTGAGCTGCGATCAGTTCGGAAAACATCGTAGTTGGCACCAAATGCTTGCACTGACAGAGTGCTATCGCTAAGCCACGTCTCTGTGAGGGCGATTATGTCGAAGCATTCATCCGAACTTGCTACCAAATAATCTTCGATTACTGAATTCATACCACCGGCATTCTGGTAATATATTTGTAGGTTTAAATGCCGCGATTGATTGCCGTTGGTATCGATTTGGAAGACCCCTTCACCACTCCTGTACACAGGACCGGGACGACTGGTGAACGCTGGCTGCAATGGCTCAACTGTGGCAGGGGGATCAAGGGCTTCCATAGTGCTAGCTATATATAATATATATATATATATATATATATATATATATATATATATATATATATATATATATATATATATATATATATATATATATATATATATATATATATATATATATATATATATATATATATATATATATATATATATATATATATATATATATATATATATATATATATATATATATATATATATAGAAATAGCCCATGAATAAAGTTCTTGGGCTGTTGTTATATGATGGCCTTGCAAACTCGCTTTCGCAGCGTTTCGTTTTAATACTCCTCCCAAAGCATCACAAGGACCCTTTCCATGGCAAGTTGCGAAATAATTCCATTCGGCATCAATGCCAAAATCTTTTTGCATGTTGCACAAATTAAATGCCGTCATTTTATTTTTGTATTGGCTTCCTGATCCATTTGAGAAAAAGTAAATCTGTTGTAAGCCTGGCAATTTACCTTTTATGAACGCTAAACAATGAGTCAAAAATAAACGAACTGCGACATGATTATGTTTAGTGAAGTCAGCAATTGCAATAAAACTAGTAAACTTCAAATCGTCCGATTCTTCGTCTTTAAAATAAATAGCACAAGGGTGAATAGAACATTGAGCGTTTACCCAATGAAAGCCTTGAACTGCATCTTGCACAACGAAAGATTAATTCTCCGAAAACTCACAGATAATGATGCATTCTGTAGCTTTCAAATTGCTTTTGATGTGTTTCAAGTAGTTTGCTTGTTGCTCAGCTATAAAGTTATGCGGCAATATATTGAATAATTTTTCTAGAAAAGTATCAATAAATTATTGTGTGTCCATTTCAACTAAGTCTAACTACTTGACGCCATTGTTTGAATTTTAATTATTCAATATTACCGTTACTAAGAATACTCATTAGTTCTTTGCGTTCCAGGGCAGTTTCCGCAACACTGCAGCCAACATTGTTCGCTCGAATTTTCACAAATTATTTTTGGTAACAAATCATGATAGGAGTTAACACCATCTGGAAGTTATTTACTGCTTTGTAATGTTTTGAAAATAAGTTTAATGTTTTGATGATATATACATACGCATACGGTATGCGTGCCACTTGTCCCTGCCAAAATGCAGTGGACGATTACTAGCGAACATGTAAAACCCCTTTTCAATATCAGGATAAGTATTTTTGAAGATAGGATACGCCTCCTGCAAGTTACACAAAACTAATCTTCTCTGGACGTAAATTTAGCCTTCTTCATTGTTAGATATTAACCCTCTAGTGCCCAAATTTTTTTTGGCTTCAAAAAACTTTTGGAGGTGGGCTTCGTGATGAGAAAAACGAAAATAATGTTAAAAATTCTTGAAAGTAATGGATTTTTCATTAAAGCCTGAAAATAAGTAGGCCGCCTAGAGGCGGTGTTGGGCAAAATAAAAACAAAAACTTGTTTTACATTTCTTACAAAAGAAATGTATAGGATTCGCTCAAACTTTGAAAACTTTTTCCGAGGCCCGGAGGGCCGAGTCTCATATACCAATCGACTCAGCTCGACAAATTGATACAATGTCTGTATGTGTGTGTGTATGTGTGTATGTATGTATGTACAAAATGTCATGTAATTATCTCAGCAATGGCTGAACCGATCATAATGAAACTAGTTTCAAATGAAAGGTCCAACGTTGCCATTTGACACTATTATTTTTGATTTTCGATATGTTGTTTACTTTCTGAGATATGGACGATTTTGTCAAAACACAGCTGGTTTTTTGCAAATAACTTTCGAAAAATACAATATTGTCCCAGAACATAAATAGAAAGCTTGTAAAAATACCTTTCTAACAAGCTATAGATTGTCTAAATCCGTGCACGAGCGGCGGAGATATTAACCATTTTGTATTTTTAGTCCTCGCTTACCAATTTCCACTAATTAAAAATGAGATTGTTTCATACAGAGTATTGCTTTACTGGTGTTTTAGGGGCAAAACTAAAGCGATTTTGAAAATCGGGATATGAAAACACATCTACGCGATTCAAGGAATTCGATGTTGAGAACATTTTGTGAATTACCTTTATAATAAATTAACTATTTCTCAAAAATAAATATATAAGTTCACTTCAAAGACAAAATAATGAGTTGATAAAGAAACAGTGAGTTATAGTATTTATCCCTTGGATTAGGCATTGCGTTCAATCATGAGGTAAATGTTGGATGGTATATTAATACACAGATCAACAAGTAATTCACCTAGTAGTGAGATAAAAGATTTCTCATTTAATTATACTCGTGGCGTCACCGAAAGCAACTGTATGTTTGAAGCCCAAAAATCTAGCGAAAATTTATCTCTTTTGCAAGATTTAGGTTATACTGGTTATGGCGCAAAAATTACTACTTACATTATTTATGATAAGAATGTAAGAATATCAATATCAATATATCATAATAATATACCTATAAAAATAATGTCACTGCATTAACCATCATTTGCCATTCCTCACACGCCCCCCCCCCATCTCTCTCTTCTCTCTCTCTCTCTCTCTCTCTCTCTCTCTCTCTCTCTCTCTCTCTTTCTCTTTTTGTCTCTTTCTCTCTCTGTCTCTCATCTATCGCATCAATCTAGCCATTTCTAAGTTGTGTGATAAGATCTTCTGCCAATCTGAAATATTTATTAATTGTAATTGCGAAGGTTTGAGAAAACAAAACTATTTTTTGTCTGCTGCTACATCAACTCAACTTTAATTCAATTGCATTCAAAGCCTGTATCTACACTATAATTAAGGAAATTCATGGCTATATCAGAAAAATATTTGGCTTAACTTGGTAATATGAAAGTTTGACGATGAAAATTTTCAAAAGAGACATTCCACGTGCGATATTTAAACTATTCGTATCTCTATTGAATTTTGAATGAAATATATGCTCAAAGACTGAAAGCTGAAGCCAGCAGGATTGGACTTGCCATCAACGTTTCGAAGACAAAATACATGAGAGTAAGAGGTTCTAGAGACGACAATGTGAACCTCCCACCCATGTTCGGATTTACGGTGACGAAATCGAGATGGTCGACGAATTCATGTATTTGGGCTCACTGGTAACCGACGACAATGATAACAGCAGAGAAATTCAGAGACGGATCTTGACGGAAAATCGTGCCTACTTTGGACTCCGGAGGACGCTCCGGTCGAACAAAATTCGCCGCCGCACGAAGTTGATTATCTACAAGACGCTGATTAGATCGGTGGTCCTCTACGGCAACGAGACCTGGACTATGCTCGTGGAGGACCAACGCGCCCTTGGAATTTTGGAAAGAAAGGTGTTGCGTACCATCTCTGGTGGCGTGCAGATGGAAGACGGAACGTGGCGCAGGCGAATGAACCATGAGTTGTACCAGCTGCACATTCGTTTTATTTGTACGAACTTTCGTGAAAAATAACGGACCAAAGACCAAAAATATCCACAAATTAGATCAAGGAAAAGAAGTCTCCCAAAGTACCCACTCTCGATGGGGGATGCAACTACAATGTATCTTCTAACTTGTCGTCGTCCATATCTGGATATACTGAGTAGTTTGAACCATTTCTTTTTCATAGTATTGGTCTGTATAGGACTTAATTATCCATATTTCCTGCACGAGAATTCCGAACGAAACAATATGAATATGGATGAAGGATGAATGGAAATAGACCGCTTTGCAATCGACTGAATGCACGGCTTTTATGTTATCGACATAGCCTAGACATTTCACACTATTTACTTCAATGCAAATGAAAACTTTGAAATATCTACCTGTCTCGTTCACGAATCGCATTCTCCCTGTCGTCCTCTGTTCAAGGGACTTGAAAGCACATGTGACCTTGTCTCACTTTACTGGATTCAATTGCGCGTTAAAATTCTGGACCAGTAAGTTCTATTCTGTACATAAATCTTTTTTTCGGGAATATGTGACCAAAAGGTAAACTTCGAATTCCAAAGCAAATTGAACGTTCCAGGTTCCTGATAACTATTTAAGGTCCAACAATAAAGTAGAAACACCAGATAATCTTAAAACGACGCCGTCAAGTCAAGAAGCATGAAAACAAAAAGAATAAAACCAAAAAAAAAATGAAAGTCCTGGAAGTCCATTGCATATTTATTAGCCTTTTCTCGGAAGATGGGATTTTCAGAAACATTTCAAAACTTTCTGATGCAATGGTTTTCAAATTCGTACAATCCGGTTTATTCATTTTCTTTATTCAAAAATGTTTTTAGCTTCAAATATATGACCATTTCATTTTAATTAATTATTTCATTGAGCATCTTTTTATTCGTTTTGTTCATCTGCGTTCATTTTACTTATTTTATTCGTTTCATTCTTTGGACTAACTCTGATCAGTTTATTCTTTTTGTGCATTTTACTCGTATCATTCATTTAACTTATTTTATTCATTGTTTTCATTGTATGCATTTTATTCATTTTTTTCCAGTTTATTCATTTTTCTTCATTTAATAATCTGACTACTTTTTCAGTTTTAATCATTTCATCCAAATAATTTATTTGATTCCATTTATTTCTTTATACTAATTTATAACCTTTTACCATTGTTTAATTTTTCATTTTAATCAACGCATTTTATTTTGCTCATTTTCTTCTTTTTATTCGTTTTATCACTTCAGCTCATTTTGTTTATTTGATTAGTTGGTTTTATTTCATTTCATTTATTTTTTACTTTATTCATTTTTTCATCCCTTCTTTTTATTCATTTGATCCATTTCATTAATTTGATTAATTGTATTCACTGGATGAATTAAATCAATTTGATTCATCTGAATCATTTGATTCATTTGATTCATTCGATTCATTTGATTCATTTGATCCATTTGATCCATTTGATTCATTTGATTCGTTTGATTCATTTGATTCATTTGATTCATTTGATTCATTTGATTCATTTGATTCATTTGATTCATTTGATTCATTTGATTCATTTGATTCATTTGATTCATTTGATTCATTTGATTCATTTGATTCATTTGATTCATTTGATTCATTTGATTCATTTGATTCAATTGATTCATTTGATTCATTTGATTCATTTGATTCATTTGATTCATTTGATTCATTTGATTCATTTGATTCATTTGATTCATTTGATTCATTTGATTCATTTGATTTATTTGATTTATTTGATTTATTTGATTCATTTGATTCATTTTATTCATATCTTTAATTTTATGCATTTCATGTTCAATCATTCGTTTTATATCATTCAATTTGTTAGTATGAGTCAATTTATTCTATTAATATTATAACTATTTCTAAATATAATCTTAATTTTTATTTAATAACCTAATCTAATTTGATTCGTGTATTTTATAATTTTGATTTACATTAATTTTTCTACTCATTTTATGAATTTAAAAACCTATTATTTCATTTTTTGCTTTACTTTATTATTTCGGTCGTTTTGTTGATTTCTATAATTTATTTAGTTTATTCGAGATTTTATTTGTGCAAGACTAGAAACTGTTTTCATCCCACCTCTAGGTGGGTGCCTACTTCTCGTGAGTTCTGCAATCTAATCCAATAGTGAAATGTGTAAGAAATGTCTTATCTCACTGCTAGGTGGATTAAATCGGTTTTTCCTGGTTACTTCAACATAAGCGAATACAGATAGTTGCTTATATTTTGGACTCCATCAGAACGCAAAATACCAAAACTGTAAGTGATAGTGCTTTGGTTGTTTAATTATTGACTTCTAGTTTATCGTAGGGGAGTCCAGGGTCTGCTGGCGATGGTTACACTTATCATGTTTTATGTTTTTAATTTAAGAAGATCGTGTAAAAGTGAATGCGTTGCATAAAAGAGTGGACTGTTAGTTGCATTACAGAATTTTAAATATGTGACGCGGGAATCTCGCCAATTTTTTACTATACGCACTATGATGCCGCCTGGCCTTTTTTGATGATACAGCATGGATCGCGTGAGATGCTTTTTGAATAGAACTGCAAATCAATCGATACTTGTTATTATTTTTCAGCCTCAATGCTCCTGCATTTTAATTTCGGCGCACACTTTGTATTCAAAATCTAAATTTTCGAAATTCTTCAGGTGAAATTCCGAAGTAAGCAAACAAAAAACAAATTTTGCTTGTGGTTACATATACGGCCAAGGAAAGTTGTTTTCGCGCACTATCGAAAAATCTAGTCATTCGTGGAATAGCTTTGAACTCGCCCTAAATAACAAAAATTCTGAAATTTAAAAACTTTACCTAGGGTAATGAGCCTATGTTCGACATAACCATGTAAAACCGTTGGTTAGAGCGGCGTTAGCCATCTTTGTTCAACGTATTGGTTCAAATGGCGATTTTTGATATCATAATGGTTCATAAGAAGAAAGCAAAGATATTAATGCCAATTCATACGCATTGCATCAATTGTATTCCGAGTAATTAATAAAATGGTGAGACACTCTTCACTCTAATACGCTCGAAAACTCAATATCACTTACAACGTGTACGAAACAGAATTTAATGAAACATAAACACATTGGAGAATGGATTAAACAGTACTCGAAGTGCAGAACTAGAGACAGCTCCATATGTCTAATACAAAAGGAGAAAAAAATATTCCGCCAGCTAGCACCAGACTCCCCTAAATATTATTAAATGATAAGAATATCCATATTCTAACAGCAACATTCACCCAAAGTTTTTAAAACATACTTCTTTTCAGCTAAAATTGCACATAATGCTAGTTTCGGTACGATAAGTAATCACTAAAGACTGAAAAAAAATTCACTCGGGTGCCCAACACCGCCTCTAGGCGGGCAAAGTATTTTACCAAAAAACCTAAACTTCCGAATTATTCCACTAAACCAATTCACATCTACAGTGAAATGCTAGTAACAGGCTACTCAAAAATTAAGTTTTGTTTTTTTTTGTGTTTCGAATTCATCTCGTCAGTAACTAGCACCATCTGGGTGTCTCGTTAGACAATGTATCTAAACTAGTACCCAAATTAGCACTAGTTAGACACACAAAATTCCAAACAGTTCACACGACATATGTGAACGCCTAAAGCCACATGTCCCGAGTGATGTCCCGGGAAGCAAATATAGCTCTGGTTTGCTGACGAGAAAGCGAAGACAAACTCTTGTCTTTTGGTTCAAGAAACCAAACGCCTGGTATTATGCAATAAAAATTGGACTAAACCGTTTTGCGCGTTAAGGGCACAAGACCTAATTTTAATTAAGTTTTGTTTTTTTGTGTTTCGAATTCATCTCGTCAGTAACTAGCACCATCTGGGTGTCTAGTTAGACGATGTATCTAAACTAGTACCCAAATTAGCACTAGTTAGACACAAAAAATTCCAAACAGTTAACACAACATATGTGAACGCCTAAAGCCACATGTCCCGAGTGATGTCCCGGGAAGCAAATATAGCTCTGGTTTGCTGACGAGAAAGCGAAGACGAACTCTTGTCTTTTGGTTCAAGAAACCAAACGCCTGGTATTATGCAATAAAAATTGGACTAAACCGTTTTGCGCGTTAAGGGCACAAGACCTAATTTTAATTAAGTTTTGTTTTTTTGTGTTTCGAATTCATCTCGTCAGTAACTAGCACCTGTTTGGAATTTTTTGTGTCTAACTAGTGCTAATTTGGGTACTAGTTTAGATACATCGTCTAACTAGACACCCAGATGGTGCTAGTTACTGACGAGATGAATTCGAAACACAAAAAAAACAAAACTTAATTAAAATTAGGTCTTGTGCCCTTAACGCGCAAAACGGTTTAGTCCAATTTTTATTGCATACTCAAAAATATTTTTTTTAGTTTTTGATATTTCCAAAAATAGTTAAAAAAATTTTAAAGAAGATTACCACTAAACACAAAATAATTTTTTTCCACGTTTTCCTCGAGTTTTCAACTTTGAGTTTCAATTGCCTTTGACAGAAAGCTACGAATATTCAAATAATGTGTGTGTATGAAAGGTGTGAGCGTTGGGAAGAAATGCTAGTGCGGATGACAACATACAATCATGTTTTAATAGTTTTATTTAAATTTTTATAGAGACCGCCTAGAGGCGGTGTTGGGAACTAGAGGGTTAAATAATCCCT
Source organism: Topomyia yanbarensis (assembly GCF_030247195.1). NCBI lineage: Eukaryota > Metazoa > Arthropoda > Insecta > Diptera > Culicidae > Topomyia > Topomyia yanbarensis. The sequence continues at coordinate 292,468,704 of NC_080671.1, read as the reverse complement.
TTTCCCTGCACAGACGCGGCTTACATCGTCACTATTATAAAAATTCGTAACACATGTTATCGTTTCTATTCCTATTGCCGCAGACCTTAAACTCTTTTCAGGCACCACCATTATTCCTTTCTCTTGCTGCAATGCTTTTGCTTTGTTGGCCATATATTGAGAAACATTGAACTCCTGCATAATTCTATATGTAGTCCAACTTTTGGGAAGTGTGTAACTCCTGCATAATTCTATATGTAGTCCAACTGTATCGCTCATTGCTGTCTCTTGTTTCTTTATATTTCTCCTTAAGTTGTGTAAGAATTTCATTATCGTCCGACAAAGGTGTGTTGTAAGTGGTAACGATCGTTTCAGAACTGGGTGCTTCTAACGATTCTGAAAATACATATGATAGATTGATTGTCATAAAAAATCATACAAATGATTTATTTTTTATTATTTACCTTGGTAGGAAAATGGAACGAATCCGGAAGGTCCTGCAATGGCAGTCAATGTTTCGAAGGACTCTGAAATAGGTTTCATGGAACAATAGTTCGTGTTAGTAGTTTGAAGAAAAGAATTGAAATTTAAAAAGCAATCATGTCATATTTTCGATAATATACCTGGAACAGCGATTCTCGATGGTCCTGCAATGGCTTCTTCGATCTCGCGATCATTTGGTTCATACAGTTTATTATAGCAACGAAAACAAATGAAGGAGCTGCTCTCATCTATTTTCATTGCACAATCGTACAATTTATTGGTGAGTTTTCTGATACACGTACTCAACATCCAAATACCACAAACTGAACACTTATGTTTCATTTTAAGAGTTTCTACAATTGAACTGTTGTTGTAGGAAACTCTGTTTTCTAACTGATAATTTCTTCCAAAACATTTTATGTAATATATTCGAACCTACGAGCTAGTGATGTAGTACCAGCAAAAGCAAAACTTACCTATTTCTTCAACTTGCTTGCGACAAAAGCTATTGAAACAAACCCGAAATACAGGTAAAAATTCCCTACCTACCCAAAAACTATCTGCTAGTCATACCAACCATGTCCTTTGCTTCAGCAAATATGTTGAATACTCCTTTTTCAAATCCGAGCAACACTCCCAATCTACAGCGATGCCACATGTTTTTTTGAAATGTCTGTAGAAGAATAACTAAAATGTCTGTAAAAGTCTGTAGATGGTTGTGTAAATCCTAGTTACACTAAAATTTTACTTTAAAAATAGATTGAAAGTAGAATTCTATTGTGGAGGAATCACTAGTATTCGAAAACAGTTATTCTAGTGAAATTTTACTAAACACTATTACCCGTTTAAAAGTCTGTAGATGTCTGTAAATCTGGCATCGCTGCCAATCTATCCAAAGTGGACGATCAGTAAAAATATTTTGAACGCGAGGGGAGGGTAGAATCTGCAATGTCTGAATGTTTTTCTACATAGTTAATGGAGGTTGAAACGAATGTTGCACACAGCTTGTAAGTAAATCACAGTTGCTGTGACTCGCTGTAAGTGTAGGGTAACAGGGATATTTTGGACCGCTTTAGGAAGCATTGAGATTTTTTTTTTGAAAAAATACAGTTTGGCTACATAATCTGGATCATTTAACGAATTAAGATGTACGGCTCCATCGTCTATTTTCGAAATCGAGTGTTCTAAATTGTCAAATCAGAATATACGCTCAGGAAATGTTACAAATTTTGAAGGTGAATTTTTCTAATTTTGGACCACACAATTTTATTTTGGACCGTAAACAAACCATATTTTGGACCATCGGTTTTCCTTTGAGCCAATGTTGAAAACATATTTTGGTAAGATCTTACTCAGAGTTGCTATTTTTCAATAGGTTTGTTTGAACTTGAAGGGGGAACAAATCTTAAAGCATACCCTACTATGTTCAAGTCGCAGTTGTTGGTTGCATTATTCGTTCAAACAGCCGAACTGCTCAATCATTTTCCATTTCATTGACCCTGTGAATATCTCTCTTCTGGGGTACTAAATAGCTCTTTCAAGCAAAACTTCTCTGAGCATACTTCTTACTGTTCATGTATGCTTGAAACGCAAAATATGTCAACATTTAACCTAAACTGACCTCTACAGAGCAGATGACAGCTTTGGTTGGTGAATGAAAAAGCATCACTTTGAAATGAAGACGTACGGTTTTATCCTGAAAATTCCGCCAACTTGAAAGTGTTTGATTGAGGGAGGCTGTAAATTTGAAACACGGTTGGGGTGGATTAAGCTGAAAGTTGGCATTTCAAAATAAAAATTCGCATCACTGGATCTTACAATACATTTTGGACACTAAATGTTCACTTATTTAACATATTTTTACCAGTCTTTTACCAACAAATTTTCACCCTATTGAGAAATTTTGGTTTTACCAAATTTTCCTCCTTAGGGTGAAATATAGCATAGTGCTTTCGCATAGGCCTGCTAAGCCAAGACAAGTTTCGGCTTCACTTGTGTCTCATCGGCATAAACAGAACTTCTGCTCGAACGGGACATCACGTTTGATCAGTCGTTTGATTGAAACACAGTGTGTTTTAGTTTTAAGGGATTTGTGTCAAGCCGGCGCTAATCTATTCCGACAATGTGTTAGTGTCGGTTTCTGATGAGGCGAAGCCGAAACGCAACATAGTATGAAAATATGTTTCCCTTTGGAAATAACTAATTTATTTTGGACATATCAAAAATATCAATTTCAACACATCTGATCCTTTATATCAATTTGAAAACATTTTCTTATATCTTTTATCAGCTGTTTTTATATATTATTTTCTATTTGATTATATTGTTTTGTTTGCATTACATTTCTAATTTAGTATATTGGGTGTTCAGCCACAAGTGGTAACTTTTCATCCCTATTGTTTACATGATTCAGTTAATTATTATTAAGTTATAATATGCTTTCGCAGTTAAGTTTTTTTCAGTAAGATGTTTTAAACCTACTTGTCTTCTGAATAAGGAGTTAAACAAATCTTATAAGCTAACTTATAAACTATAAAGAGAGCTAATCGTTGCAATTGAAGATTGTAACGATTTTTGTCGGAAGTTGCTTATAATACTGTTCGTCATAATTTCTAATGTTTCTATGTTTGCGAGTCTGTGCAACTCATTTGTGCTAAACCAGGGAGGACGCTTCAAAATCATTTTCAGAATTTTATTCTGAATCCTTTGAAGCGTTTTCTTCCTAGTAGCACAACAACTTGCTCAGATTGGCACTGCATATAGCATTGCCGGTCTAAATATTTGTTTATAAATTAATAGTTTGTTCTTTAGGCAGAGCCTAGAATTCCTATTTATAAGAGGGTATAAACATTTTATATATTTGTTGCATTTTGTTTGGATTCCTTCAATGTGATCCTTAAAAGTGAGTTTTTTATCGTAAATCAAACCGAAATATTTAACTTGATCTGTCCACATTAAATTCAAACCATTAAATTTAAAAATATGGTTATTATTTGGTTTAAGAGAAGAAGCTCTTGGCTTATGCGGAAACACAATCAATTGTGTTTTGCCGCATTAGTGGAAATTTTCCATTTTTTCAGGTGATCATTGGAAATATTTAAGCTTCGTTGCAGTCGACTGCAGATAATAGGAAGACTCCTACCAGTGGCTAAGATGCTAGTATCATCACAGAAAAGTGACTTTTTACAGCCTGTAGGGATATTTGGAAGATCAGAAGTAAAAATATTGTAAAGAATTGGTGCGACGCTTGATCCTTGAGGGACGCCTGCTTTAACGGGTAGCTTATTAGATTTACAATTCTGATAAGAAACCTGTAGGGTACGGTTAGTAAGATAATTTTTAATTATCTTTATTATATAAATTGGAAAATTGAAATCCCACATTTTGGCAATTAAACCTTTGTGCCAAACACTGTCGAAAGCTTTTTCGGTGACTAGAAGAGCAACTCCAGTGGAATAGCCATCTGAGATATTTGCCTTTATCATGTTAGTTACTCTCACAAGTTGATGAGTAGTTGAATGTCCAATACGAAATCCAAACTGCTCAGGAAGAAAAATAGAATTCTCATTGATATGTGACATCATTCTAGTTAGGATGATTTTTTCAAAAAAATTACTAATAGAATAACTAATAGAGTAAGCTAATTGGTCGATAGCTAGATGCTTTTGCTGGGTTTTTATCTGGCTTCAAAATAGGAATAATCTTGGCATTTTTCCATCTTTCAGGGAAGTATGCTAATTCAAAACATTTGTTGAATATTTTCGGGCAGGTTTTTAAGAAGAATGTTAAAAATCCCATCATAACCTGGAGCTTTCATATTTTTTAACCTTTTTATGATGGATTTGTTTCAACAATATCGTCTAGAGACAATACTTGATTTGAAACGTTTTCATATTTTTGTAAGACTTCGCTTTCAATAGGACACACAACGTTGAGATTAAAATTATGGACGCTTTCAAACTGCTGAGCAAGTTTTTGAGCTTTTTCTTCGTTTGTAAGAAGTATGTAGTCACCTTCATTCAAAGCTGGAATTGGTTTCTGAGGTTTCTTAAGAACCTTAGAAAGTTTCCAGAAAGGTTTGGAATTTGACTTGATTTGTTCAACCTCTTCGTGAAATTTTCATTTCTTAAGAGTGTGAATCTATGCTTAATTTCTTTTTGTAGATCCTGATAGATACATTTCAAAGCAGGATCACGAGAACGTTGATATTGACGTCTTCGAACATTCTTCAAGCGAATCAGAAGTTGAAGGTCGTCGTCAATAATAGGAGTATTAAATTTTTTCTGTATAGTTGGTACTGATAAATTTCTAACATCAACTATAGATATACTTAAATTTTGTAATGCCGTATCAATGTCAGCTTTATTTTGTAAATCAAGGTCATGATTAAAATTATTCTCAATATAAGTTTTGTACCTTTCCCAATTCGCTTTGTGATAATTGAACACTGAGCTAATGGGATTGGAAACAGCTTCTTGAGAAAGTGAAAAAGTTACTGGAAGATGATCAGAATCAAAGTCAGCATGTGTAATCAATTCGCTTCAAATGTGACTTTGATCTGTCAAAAGCAAATCAATTGTTGATGGATTCCTTACAGACGAATAGCACGTAGGACCATTCGGAACAAAATTGAATAATAACCAGCAGAGCAATCATTAAAAAGTAGTTTACCGTTGGAATTGCTTTGAGCATTATTCCAGGCTCGGTGTTTGGCGTCAAAATCACCGATTATGAAGAATTTCGACCGATTTCTTGTAAGTTTTTGTAAGTCTCCTTTCAAGAAATTCATTTGCTCGCCAGTGCACTGAAAAGGCAAATAGGCTGCAGCAATAAAAATGATACCAAGATCAGTTTCAACTTCGATACCCAAACTCTCGATCGCCTTGGTGTCAAGAGACGGCGTAACGGAATGTTTGAACCTGCGATTAACCTCTATTGAGATTCCTCCGCCGAATCCAACAATTCGATCAAATCGATGAATAACAAAATTAGAGTTACTCTTCAATTTAATATTTGGTTTTAAAAAAGTTTGTTGGTAAAAACCAGTCTTTTACCAACAAATTTTCACCCTATTGAGAAATTTTGGTTTTACCAAATTTTCCTCCTTAGGGTGAAATATAGCATAGTGCTTTCGCATAGGCCTGCTAAGCCAAGACAAGTTTCGGCTTCACTTTGGTCTCATCGGCATAAACAGAACTTCTGCTCGAACGGGACATCACGTTTGATCAGTCGTTTGATTGAAACACATAGTGTGTTTTAGTTTTAAGGGATTTGCGTCAAGCCGGCGCTAATCTATTCCGACAATGTGTTAGTGTCGGTTTCTGATGAGGCGAAGCCGAAACGCAACATAGTATGAAAATATGTTTCCCTTTGGAAATAACTAATTTATTTTGGACATATCAAAAATATCAATTTCAACACATCTGATCCTTTATATCAATTTGAAAACATTTTCTTATATCTTTTATCAGCTGTTTTTATATATTATTTTCTATTTGATTATATTGTTTTGTTTGCATTACATTTCTAATTTAGTATATTGGGTGTTCAGCCACAAGTGGTAACTTTTCATCCCTATTGTTTACATGATTCAGTTAATTATTATTAAGTTATAATATGCTTTCGCAGTTAAGTTTTTTTCAGTAAGATGTTTTAAACCTACTTGTCTTCTGAATAAGGAGTTAAACAAATCTTATAAGCTAACTTATAAACTATAAAGAGAGCTAATCGTTGCAATTGAAGATTGTAACGATTTTTGTCGGAAGTTGCTTATAATACTGTTCGTCATAATTTCTAATGTTTCTATGTTTGCGAGTCTGTGCAACTCATTTGTGCTAAACCAGGGAGGACGCTTCAAAATCATTTTCAGAATTTTATTCTGAATCCTTTGAAGCGTTTTCTTCCTAGTAGCACAACAACTTGCTCAGATTGGCACTGCATATAGCATTGCCGGTCTAAATATTTGTTTATAAATTAATAGTTTGTTCTTTAGGCAGAGCCTAGAATTCCTATTTATAAGAGGGTATAAACATTTTATATATTTGTTGCATTTTATTTGGATTCCTTCAATGTGATCCTTAAAAGTGAGTTTTTTATCGTAAATCAAACCGAAATATTTAACTTGATCTGTCCACATTAAATTCAAACCATTAAATTTAAAAATATGGTTATTATTTGGTTTAAGAGAAGAAGCTCTTGGCTTATGCGGAAACACAATCAATTGTGTTTTGCCGCATTAGTGGAAATTTTCCATTTTTTCAGGTGATCATTGGAAATATTTAAGCTTCGTTGCAGTCGACTGCAGATAATAGGAAGACTCCTACCAGTGGCTAAGATGCTAGTATCATCACAGAAAAGTGACTTTTTACAGCCTGTAGGGATATTTGGAAGATCAGAAGTAAAAATATTGTAAAGAATTGGTGCGACGCTTGATCCTTGAGGGACGCCTGCTTTAACGGGTAGCTTATTAGATTTACAATTCTGATAAGAAACCTGTAGGGTACGGTTAGTAAGATAATTTTTAATTATCTTTATTATATAAATTGGAAAATTGAAATCCCACATTTTGGCAATTAAATCTTTGTGCCAAACACTGTCGAAAGCTTTTTCGGTGACTAGAAGAGCAACTCCAGTGGAATAGCCATCTGAGATATTTGCCTTTATCATGTTAGTTACTCTCACAAGTTGATGAGTAGTTGAATGTCCAATACGAAATCCAAACTGCTCAGGAAGAAAAATAGAATTCTCATTGATATGTGACATCATTCTAGTTAGGATGATTTTTTCAAAAAAATTACTAATAGAATAACTAATAGAGTAAGCTAATTGGTCGATAGCTAGATGCTTTTGCTGGGTTTTTATCTGGCTTCAAAATAGGAATAATCTTGGCATTTTTCCATCTTTCAGGGAAGTATGCTAATTCAAAACATTTGTTGAATATTTTCGGGCAGGTTTTTAAGAAGAATGTTAAAAATCCCATCATAACCTGGAGCTTTCATATTTTTTAACCTTTTTATGATGGATTTGTTTCAACAATATCGTCTAGAGACAATACTTGATTTGAAACGTTTTCATATTTTTGTAAGACTTCGCTTTCAATAGGACACACAACGTTGAGATTAAAATTATGGACGCTTTCAAACTGCTGAGCAAGTTTTTGAGCTTTTTCTTCGTTTGTAAGAAGTATGTAGTCACCTTCATTCAAAGCTGGAATTGGTTTCTGAGGTTTCTTAAGAACCTTAGAAAGTTTCCAGAAAGGTTTGGAATTTGACTTGATTTGTTCAACCTCTTCGTGAAATTTTCATTTCTTAAGAGTGTGAATCTATGCTTAATTTCTTTTTGTAGATCCTGATAGATACATTTCAAAGCAGGATCACGAGAACGTTGATATTGACGTCTTCGAACATTCTTCAAGCGAATCAGAAGTTGAAGATCGTCGTCAATAATAGGAGTATTAAATTTTTTCTGTATAGTTGGTACTGATAAATTTCTAACATCAACTATAGATATACTTAAATTTTGTAATGCCGTATCAATGTCAGCTTTATTTTGTAAATCAAGGTCATGATTAAAATTATTCTCAATATAAGTTTTGTACCTTTCCCAATTCGCTTGTGATAATTGAACACTGAGCTAATGGGATTGGAAACAGCTTCTTGAGAAAGTGAAAAAGTTACTGGAAGATGATCAGAATCAAAGTCAGCATGTGTAATCAATTCGCTTCAAATGTGACTTTGATCTGTCAAAAGCAAATCAATTGTTGATGGATTCCTTACAGACGAATAGCACGTAGGACCATTCGGAACAAAATTGAATAATAACCAGCAGAGCAATCATTAAAAAGTAGTTTACCGTTGGAATTGCTTTGAGCATTATTCCAGGCTCGGTGTTTGGCGTCAAAATCACCGATTATGAAGAATTTCGACCGATTTCTTGTAAGTTTTTGTAAGTCTCCTTTCAAGAAATTCATTTGCTCGCCAGTGCACTGAAAAGGCAAATAGGCTGCAGCAATAAAAATGATACCAAGATCAGTTTCAACTTCGATACCCAAACTCTCGATCGCCTTGGTGTCAAGAGACGGCGTAACGGAATGTTTGAACCTGCGATTAACCTCTATTGAGATTCCTCCGCCGAATCCAACAATTCGATCAAATCGATGAATAACAAAATTAGAGTTACTCTTCAATTTAATATTTGGTTTTAAAAAAGTTTTGGTCATATGCACATTATGTATCCTCAAGAAGTTGAAAAATTCGTCTTCGCACGTTTTTAATGAACGAGCATTCCAAATTTAATAAATTTAAATGATTATTGAAAGTCATTGTTAAACTTTAATTTCATTACAATTTTGTTAGCAAATTGCCAACCCGCTTGAAACGCTTCAAACATGGAGGTAGAATTTAATATGGCAATCACTATAGGTAACATAGAGTCTTGCAGGTATTTTAATTTTTCTTCCGTTACGCTACCTAGATCCATTGGACTAAATGAAGCGTTGGGTGCAAACGAGTTTGTGGGCGTGGTAACCGTAGCCGTTATTTTGGCCTTGTTACCTGCCAATGAAGCATAAGATGACACACTATTGTAGGATGGTGTGACGGAGGTAGAAGAAGTTGTTAATCTATTTTGAATCGGATTAACACATCTTTGGCAGCACGGTTGTGGTTGATACACGTCTTCATTCTGCTCCCGGCTTTAATCTAAATTAATTGAAGAAAAACGCGAAATTTATTTATTCATCTGTGCAACAGTGTTCTTACATAGTTTTGTTGCCTGTGTCGCGAACGTGATGCTTTTTTAGTGCCTAAATGTTGTGTAAATGGTGTTTAAAAAAGTGATTTTTGTAGGATTTAAGCCTGTATACCATTTGATTGTCTTCACTGTTTGTGTGGTGTTGGTGGTGATCTGCCAATACAGTCACCCTATACTCAGTTGTAGTACTCTAATTTGCTTGAACGTAACCAGTGGTGCTGTTTTTTTACTGACATGTCAACTCAGCTGTATGCCGCTATACACCAAATAGTGTGGGTGCAGTTCTGAGTTACTTCCATTCGGAGAGACAGTTTTAGCTGGAGTGGTGGATAGAGTGTACAGAGTCACAGCTGACTTTACACGCTGGTGTACGCTTGCTTAAACGGTTGTGGAGGTCTCTCTTGGATAGATTGTGTAATTTCTCGATTACACACGGCTATACACCCAATAGTTCTGGTGCAACTCGAGTATACTGCACAAGGGAGAGACTTTGGCTAGGCAGTGTAAACAAGAGCATATATGTTTCTTTAGTAACACCTTGGCACGCATTCGTTGAAGCATACTTGCGGTTGTTGCTGATCAAGATAGAGGCGTGCTACAGACGTATGCGGCTATTCGTCTAATAGCTTGGATGCGATCTGGACTGCTCGGTCTTTTTCTTGATTTAACATTCGTTGAGTCTGCTAATATACCTGGAGCTCTATTTACCATAGCCTCGCACACTTCCTGCGTGAAAGCGGTTGGGTTCCGTGACTGTTGTGTACAAATGTGATTTTTACATAAGGTAGGTTCTGTCGGCTCAACTGGTCTCTGTGATGATAATTTGACTATGGTCTATGGTTTGTATTCTGCAACAATCTATTAGTAAAAAAATGTAAAAAACAATACAACTGTTCCACTGTATAAATTTGTTTCAATTGCTGTATTTTTATTATATTATTATTGCATTTTTTTATTTTGTGCTTTTGTAACTTATTAAATTCGATTTTGTCGACTACTGTTGTCATACTATGTTGCGTTTCGGCTTCGCCTCTTCAGAAACCGACACTAACGTATTGTCGGAATAGATTAGCGCCGGCTTGACGCAAATCCCTTAAAACTAAAACACACTATGTGTTTCAATCAAACGACTGATCAAACGTGATGTCCCGTTCGAGCAGAAGTTCTGTTTATGCCGATGAGACACAAGTGAAGCCGAAACTTGTCTTGGCTTAGCAGGCCTATGCGAAAGCACTATGCTATATTTCACCCTAAGGAGGAAAATTTGGTAAAAACCAAAATTTCTCACTAGGGTGAAAATTTGTTGGTAAAAACCAGTCTTTGTACAGGAGGGCACAAATCCTTATTTCATACTATGTTGCGTTTCGGCTTCGCCTCTTCAGAAACCGACACTAACGTATTGTCGGAATAGATTAGCGCCGGCTTGACGCAAATCCCTTAAAACTAAAACACACTATGTGTTTCAATCAAACGACTGATCAAACGTGATGTCCCGTTCGAGCAGAAGTTCTGTTTATGCCGATGAGACACAAGTGAAGCCGAAACTTGTCTTGGCTTAGCAGGCCTATGCGAAAGCACTATGCTATATTTCACCCTAAGGAGGAAAATTTGGTAAAAACCAAAATTTCTCACTAGGGTGAAAATTTGTTGGTAAAAACCAGTCTTTGTACAGGAGGGCACAAATCCTTATTTCATACTATGTTGCGTTTCGGCTTCGCCTCTTCAGAAACCGACACTAACGTATTGTCGGAATAGATTAGCGCCGGCTTGACGCAAATCCCTTAAAACTAAAACACACTATGTGTTTCAATCAAACGACTGATCAAACGTGATGTCCCGTTCGAGCAGAAGTTCTGTTTATGCCGATGAGACACAAGTGAAGCCGAAACTTGTCTTGGCTTAGCAGGCCTATGCGAAAGCACTATGCTATATTTCACCCTAAGGAGGAAAATTTGGTAAAAACCAAAATTTCTCACTAGGGTGAAAATTTGTTGGTAAAAACCAGTCTTTGTACAGGAGGGCACAAATCCTTATTTCATACTATGTTGCGTTTCGGCTTCGCCTCTTCAGAAACCGACACTAACGTATTGTCGGAATAGATTAGCGCCGGCTTGACGCAAATCCCTTAAAACTAAAACACACTATGTGTTTCAATCAAACGACTGATCAAACGTGATGTCCCGTTCGAGCAGAAGTTCTGTTTATGCCGATGAGACACAAGTGAAGCCGAAACTTGTCTTGGCTTAGCAGGCCTATGCGAAAGCACTATGCTATATTTCACCCTAAGGAGGAAAATTTGGTAAAAACCAAAATTTCTCACTAGGGTGAAAATTTGTTGGTAAAAACCAGTCTTTGTACAGGAGGGCACAAATCCTTATTTCATACTATGTTGCGTTTCGGCTTCGCCTGTGTCTCATCGGCATAAACAGAACTTCTGCTCGAACGGGACATCACGTTTGATCAGTCGTTTGATTGAAACACATAGTGTGTTTTAGTTTTAACGGATTTGCGTCAAGCCGGCGCTAATCTATTCCGACAATACGTTAGTGTCGGTTTCTGAAGAGGCGAAGCCGAAACGCAACATAGTATGAAATAAGGATTTGTGCCCTCCTGTACAAAGACTGGTTTTTACCAACAAATTTTCACCCTAGTGAGAAATTTTGGTTTTTACCAAATTTTCCTCCTTAGGGTGAAATATAGCATAGTGCTTTCGCATAGGCCTGCTAAGCCAAGACAAGTTTCGGCTTCACTTGTGTCTCATCGGCATAAACAGAACTTCTGCTCGAACGGGACATCACGTTTGATCAGTCGTTTGATTGAAACACATAGTGTGTTTTAGTTTTAAGGGATTTGCGTCAAGCCGGCGCTAATCTATTCCGACAATACGTTAGTGTCGGTTTCTGAAGAGGCGAAGCCGAAACGCAACATAGTATGAAATAAGGATTTGTGCCCTCCTGTACAAAGACTGGTTTTTACCAACAAATTTTCACCCTAGTGAGAAATTTTGGTTTTTACCAAATTTTCCTCCTTAGGGTGAAATATAGCATAGTGCTTTCGCATAGGCCTGCTAAGCCAAGACAAGTTTCGGCTTCACTTGTGTCTCATCGGCATAAACAGAACTTCTGCTCGAACGGGACATCACGTTTGATCAGTCGTTTGATTGAAACACATAGTGTGTTTTAGTTTTAAGGGATTTGCGTCAAGCCGGCGCTAATCTATTCTGACAATACGTTAGTGTCGGTTTCTGAAGAGGCGAAGCCGAAACGCAACATAGTATGAAATAAGGATTTGTGCCCTCCTGTACAAAGACTGGTTTTTACCAACAAATTTTCACCCTAGTGAGAAATTTTGGTTTTTACCAAATTTTCCTCCTTAGGGTGAAATATAGCATAGTGCTTTCGCATAGGCCTGCTAAGCCAAGACAAGTTTCGGCTTCACTTGTGTCTCATCGGCATAAACAGAACTTCTGCTCGAACGGGACATCACGTTTGATCAGTCGTTTGATTGAAACACATAGTGTGTTTTAGTTTTAAGGGATTTGCGTCAAGCCGGCGCTAATCTATTCCGACAATACGTTAGTGTCGGTTTCTGAAGAGGCGAAGCCGAAACGCAACATAGTATGAAATAAGGATTTGTGCCCTCCTGTACAAAGACTGGTTTTTACCAACAAATTTTCACCCTAGTGAGAAATTTTGGTTTTTACCAAATTTTCCTCCTTAGGGTGAAATATAGCATAGGACTACTGTTGGTTTTCAAATATTTTTAACCTAGTTTTTCAACAATGGCTGATGATGAAACTGTCTGTGTAGTATGCAAGAAAAAAGAAATTGATCCAAATAAAGTTGTTACTTGCCTCTATTGTTTCTGAAGCGCACATTTCAAGTGTCGTAATATCATTGGTAGCGCAGTCAAACGCGTTAAAGAATTAGATTATTTTTGCTCGTCGGACTGTTCCGCTACATACCAAAGGATCATTGAGATGAACAACAATACCTCATCTATAGTCTCTGCTCTTGCAATCGAACTTAAGACTGCAGTTGCCCAAGAGATGGAAACCGTCAAGTATGAAGTGAAGCAAATAGCATCTGCTATTGAAACGTCCCAGGAATATTTGTCTGCGAAATTTGACGAAATTGTGTCAGATTTCAATGATCTTAAAGCAGAAAACGTCTCATTGAAAGAAGAGGTTTCCGTTTATAAAAATTCGAACGCCAACCTAACAAGCATTGTCTCCAAATTAGAAAAAAATCTCGATAAATCCAACAAGCTTGCATCATGTAATAATGCAATGCTGTTTGGAATTCCTGTTTTGCCTAATGAAGTCGTACCAGAGCTCGTGAAAAAGACATTGTCCTGCCTTGGAATATCATTGGATCCAGACTCGATAGTCTCCTCCAATAGAATATTCGCAAGCAAAACACCGGGTAATTCACTCGTCCCAATCAGATTGTTTTTAAACAAATGGAGCTGAAAGAAGAAATACTAAACAAAAAGAAAATTGGCGGAAAACTGCTGTCGACTTCAATTGATAGCGCACTTCTTCTGAACGGAAAAGCTACAGTTGTTTCAATCCGCGATGAACTTACACCGCTTTCCCTAGAAATATTAAAAGAACTTCGTGAAGCACAAGAAACTTTGCATCTGAAATACGTATGGGCTGGTAGGGGCGGTGTTATTCTGGCAAAAGAAACTGACAGTTCTAAACCTGAGATCATCAAAGATCGCGAAGATTTGAACAAACTCATGTCACGCTTATTAAACATGTCTGTTTCGTCCCCGTCCCCTAAGAGAAGAAAAAATGCAAGTGGAACTGACCCACAAAAATGATTTCTCATCTACCGACAACTTTTTGTTATTTGTTGTCCGTAACCTTTCAAAATGGAAACTCAAACTCAGCGACTCAGAAATTTCTATCATTATAATTTGAATGAATTTACTGCGCAATATAAAAATGTTAATTTTAAAAGTTTAAAAATACTTCAGTGGAATATACGTGGAATGAATGAACTAGATAAATTTGATAATATTTTATACTTTCTGGAAAACAGTAATATTAAAATTGATGTAATTATTTTGGGGGAAACATGGATTAAAGTGGACAACTGTCATACTTTCAACATTCCTGGTTACAATGCAATTTTTTCGTGCAGAAATTCATCACATGGAGGACTAGCACTATATATTAAAAACCAAATAAATTATAATGTTACCAAAAATGAATTCACAGACGGTCTGCACACCATCCATGCTGATCTCACAATTGATGGGCGTAGTTATAGCATTATTAGTATCTATCGGCCGCCATCGTTTGATTTTCAAAAATTCTATGAAATGTTGGTTACATAATTCCAGTAAAAACGCACCTTGCTTTATTGCAGGCGATGTAAACATACCATTAAATCTGTGTAACAACAATTAAGTACGTAAATATATAAACCTACTGGAGTCTTATGGTTACATCTGCTCGAACAGTATCCCCACCAGGCCTTTAAGTAATAATATACTAGATCATTTTATATGTAAATCGAACCACGCTTTTCGAGTTTGTAACGATACAATCTTCACTGACGTTAGCGATCACTTGCAAATTATATCCACGATTCAGCTATTTGGACACAAACAAAAGCAAACACTCGCTAAAAAAGTTGTGGATCACTTCAAACTTGAATCGATGTTTAAAAGTTACGTTGAGAGCGTTGATTGCGTCGAAAACGTTGAAAACACCTTGTCTGACATTACTACAAAATAAAACCAGATGCTCCTACAGTGCACCAAAATATTTACCATAGTAATAACTGCAAAAAATGAATGCTGCCCCTGGATGACGTACGATCTTTGGAAGCTAATGAGAATGAAGTCAAACTACTTAACGAAACTAAGGAAAAAACCTGATGATATTTACCTCCAAATGATGCTAAGCCATATAACTAAAAAGGAAGATAAAATTAAAAAATCAAGCAAAAGGTCATATTATGAAAACCTACTAAATACCACATGTCACTGTAAACTGTGGAAAAATACAAATATTATTTTTGGGCGAACGAAGGCTAAGAATAAAATCAATTTGTCTGTAAATGGTTCAATAATTCAAAATGAGCAAGATGTCTGCGAAACTTTTAATGAGTATTTTTCTAATATTGGTAGCAATCTTGCAAGCAGCATAGTAAGTCCTATCAACGTCAGCCCTCTAAGATATGTGAAACGAAACCGTACCACAATTTTCTTACGGCCTACCAATATTAACGAAGTAACTATTTTAATTGGGAACCTCGATGCTAAGAAATGTAGTGGCCCTGATAATTTGCCAGCTAGTATTTTCAAACACAATTATCTATCTTTTGCTACAATCCTCACTCAAGTGTTCAATATAATTATTGAAACTGGTGTTTATCCCGACTGCCTTAAAACTGCTAAAGTGACTTCAGTCTTCAAGTCTGGAAACACAAGTGACCCCTGTAACTACCGCCTCATATCGACGCTATCGGTTTTAAATAAAATTATAGAGAAGCTTCTCGTCAATAGGTTAGTAGAGTTCATCGAAACTAATAAAATACTGAACAATTTCCAATACGGTTTTAGGGAGAATTGTGGCACAATGACGGCCATCACAGAGTTGATTGTTTATCTAGCTGGTGAAATTGACAACAAAAAATAGTTGGAGGTTTATTTCTAGACTTAAAAAAGGCATTTGATACGATAAATCACACCATACTACTTAATAAGCTGGAGTTGTATGGTATTAGAGGAGTTGCTCATAATGTGTTGAACAGTTATCTGACGCACAGATCACAGTATGTGTCAATTGGAAGTGCTCGCAGCTCATGTCGCCCTGTTGGGGTAGGTGTCTCTCAAGGCAGCAACATAGGACCTCTGTTATTTTTATTGTTTTATTTATTTTATTTATCAAACAACTTAACCTAACAATTGTGCAAGTAACATCACTGTTCTCCAAGTATGCACTATTGCCTAACTACGTAGATCTTAGCTGAGGGATGAGTAAAATTTAAATGCGTCGATTTTGAAACGAGTTAAGGAGATATTGGATCTAATAGTTGTAGGGAGACTATTCCAAAGATTGATAGCACGTATTCGAAAAGAATTTCTCAGATAGTTTGAATTTATTCTGGGTACTACTATATTATTGACGCGAGTTGATCTGCATTTTGTAAAAATAGTGGTCAGATAAGGCGGTCCTTCGTGTAGAATTTTGAACATTGTTGTACAGTGTCTATATTTCAGATAGTTTTGGAAGGTACATCGTAAAATTGACCTGCTGAATTGTGATATATGGTCTTTCTTTGATAGATTATGAACATATCTAGTAGCCGAGTTAAATGCTACCTCCAGTTTTCTAAATAGTGTAGTATTTGGAGTGGAAAAAATAACATCGCAGTATTGAAATAGGGGAACCAGGAGAGTTTGTGCCAGCTTCTTTCGTATGTGAAAAGGAGTAATTTCCCTAAGACTGACGAGAGAGTGGAAGCTGTAATAAATTTTTCTACATAATCCGTTGATTTGAGGTTTCCAAGTTAAATGAGAGTCGAATATTAGCCCCAAGTTTACAACTTGATCCGTAAATGCGACTTAGGTTTTGTCTACTGATATTAGCAAATCATTTTTAATAACAGTAGATGATTTATGGAAAATAATTGCTTGTGTCTTTTTACTATTGAGCATTAATCCATTAGATTTAGACCACTGCACTATATTCTCTATGTCTATATTGATTTTGGCAATTACATTATCAATCTCATTTTTATCAGGTATAGTTGAAAGTCATCAGCGTAAAGATGATAGCTGCAATGACTCAGTACGCTGGGCAAATCATTTATAAATAATGAGAACAGAGTTGGTCCTAAGATCGAACCTTGGGGGACTCCACTGTGATTTTGTTCTATACTTGAAATTACGGAATTATGTTCGACGAATTGATTTCTTTTCTCTAAGTATGAGGAAATAAGCTTTACGGCTGTATTTTCAAATAGATAATTTGAATTCAGTTTATGAATAAGCAACCGGTGATTGATGGAGTCAAAAGCTTTACTAAAATCGAGTAGTACTAAGACGGTTATTTTGGACTTATCCAGGGTTTGACGTATATCATTATCAATTGTGATTAATGCTGTTGTCGTGCTGCAGTTCTTGCGATATCCTGATTGAAAGGCACAGAGTAGATCATGTTCTGTAAGATACTGGATCAGTTGATCGTTTATCAGGCTCTCAAACACCTTCGACAATGCAGGTAGAATGCTAATGGGTCTAAATTCAGAAGCATTGGTGGGGCAATCAACTTTCGGGACTGGAACAACTCGAGATATTTTCCAACAGGTTGGAAACGACGAAGTTGTTATAATCGAATTGAACAGATTTGTAATAATAGGAAGTAAGAAACATAAAGATTGCTTTAGTACACTTATTGGTATTTCATCAACGCCTATCGATCCGCAAGTTGATGTGTTAAAATGTTTTTCCATTTCATCTTGCATGACATTCCGGAAGGAAAAGTTTCCGTTCATATTGTTGTTGAGTTCTTCGTTGAATGAGAAGAGAATTTTGTTTGATACAAAGTAATTGTTGAGATGATTTGCAGTGACATCACAAGAAGAGGATAGTGCGGTAGACTTTTTTAAACCAATCTGTTCCACCTTTCTCCACAATTCATTCGACGAAAGCTTTGCTTGGAAAACATGTTGAACGTATTTCAGGCGTGATTTGTTAATGCAACAATTGCACTGGTTGCGTAATTTGGCAAACTTATTCCAAGAATACCTGTTATCTTTGTCGATTTTCCATTCTTCATAAGCGATCTCTCGTTGATCCATTAATTGACGAATGTTATTGTCAATCCATGGTGCTGTTCGATCTACCACTGTTTTAGTCGTTAAAGGTACTAATCGATTCAAGAGCGAAACAATGTTGTCATTGAAAAAGGATACTTTTTCATCTGACGTTATCATGTTATTCATGACTTGCCAATCAATATTCGTGAGTTCACGCAAGAAAATTATTTTATTTAATTTATGGTAATCACGAGTTTTGTACGTTTCCGGGCGGGACGTAGGCTCGCGACATCTAAAGTCAAAGCAAAGAAAGTCATGATCACTTATTCCACCAAGAGAGGCTTGATGAACTTTATTTATTTTGGAGGAACAGTTTGACAGTATCAAATCTAGCAAAGATTGTCTACAGCCAGGTTTATGGCATGTTGCATTGGAAGGCAAAATGCATAGTGATTGGGATTTGTGGATTCGTATATTATTGACGAAAGAGTCAGTTTCATTGGAAACATCAAATAGGTTTTTGTTGAAATCGCCCAAAATGACTATATTCGGTTCAGTGGCAGCAAGTTCGGTAGTCGTATTGAAAAAATCATTGAGGCTATCCATCTTTGCCCATGGCGCACCGCATACGAGATTAGCTTTGGTGAGTTTAATAAAAAGGTATTCAATGTCCGAATGACTATCTGATTTTTTTTATTACTTTATATTTTAAAGATTTTCGCAAGTAAAAGGCTACTCCACCCCCACGCTTTTTCTTCTTAGTTGTACGGTCATTGCGAATTATGCGATATCTCGAGAGATCAACAGAACAATTGGTATTTGACGGACGCAACCATGTTTCAACTACAGCCAATACTGATATTTCACTACGATCAAAGATTATTCTGTAGTTGTCTATGTGTTTAATGAGACTGCGAATATTGTGCATGGCAATGTTTATGAAGTTTTTTGACTTTTTAGCAATAAGCCTTTTTAACTCAATGTCGGTCAGATAGTGATGTTGAATACGAGTATCAATTGCATAGAAATAGTTATTAGGATAAGGGTTTTCAGAGGGGCAGTTGGGATAGGTGATTGAGCTAAGATCACGATTTATGGCCGACTGATTGGCTATTTGCATATTTTCACTAAATTCTACGCGAGGTTCGTTCGAATCGACAATTGTCCGTTTTTTGATTGATTTTCAAAAGGTCGAACTGATACACCATCAGGCCAATAAAAGCTATCACAGACGGTATTCGATACAGAGCTTTGAACTGTTATTTTAAATGAAATAAATGAAAGATCTTCTTGGCGTTTGCCTCTGGGTATGAGTTTCGCCACTTTCACCGTATTGGGATTGCAGTTAGAAATTTCACAAACATGTAGCTTCACATCTTCTTCTGATTGATCGGGAGCAAACGCTGTTACGTAGAATACTGCGGAGTCTTCAGGAGAATGTTCTCTTACGGCAACTTTCAGGCGCGACACGGCATCTCCAACGAGTGCATGAACGGGTGCCACAGAGGTCTGGGGAGGAACAGCGACGTTTGTGGATGATCTATTAGTGGTAGCCGATGTAGATGGTACATTATTATTGCATGCATTGTTTGTTTTCACACTATCCAGGATCTGAACACGTTTGTTTGTATTCACGATAAATTTATCGACAGGTTTTGCTACTGTGCTGTTAATCTCATCCAATATTTCGAAAAATGACGTTTCATTACACGATCTGGAGCGGTTCAAGTCTTCAGTAGAATCATCGAGAGTAAGCTGGTCTATTGTGTTGTGGAATGTTGAATCATGTATTGGGTTTGATGATTTCTTGTGCTGACGAGAACTGAATATGGTTTTGCTTATTTTTCTGAGGTTTTCACCGTAATTACCGAGGCGTGTATCCATAGAGTCCATTCTAATCAGGAGTTCACGTAATGCTTTCATGATCAACGTTTCTCTATCATAGACTGCTGGTTCAAAGTTAAGACGACAGTTTTCGCAGAACCAGAGTAGCCCCACTCTTGCTGACCATGCAGACAAATGGGATTTATTGATTCCAACACAGTTATGGTGAAAGCTGTGATGACATGTACCACTGCAGACAACGGACTTTTCAGGGCTGAGGGAATCAGCGCATACATGACAAATATCCATGATCGATAATACTGTCTATTTACAACAAACTACCAACAACACACCACTAGTTGCTTTCCTTTCAGGATTAACTTTTGACTGGGCTTCAATTAAGTTAGCAGCACTTACACTTTCTCTGGACTACAATGAGCAAACACGAAGTAGAGTTGAAAGGGTTCTAAGGCTCTTTACAAATTTTACAAGTGACTATCGACAAAAGTGATAAACAACCAGAGCTAGATACTGATGGATAAAGCCCTTGTTTCATATCACTACCAACGAGTGCGAAAATGACAAACAACCAGAGCAAGGTAGATTGTAAACAACCCCAAGCCCTTATTTCATGCCACTCTCACGACTACAAGCCGTACGATATCGCTAAGTGAAAGATGAGACAGAACTATACTACCTGTCGCTTCTACTGTAAGGAATGTCAACTGACAGTGCAACAGAAAAGAGTAACACCAACTAACTCATCAGCCACACAATAGTAAATCTGAACGGTTCGCACGTCTGTGTCAGTGCCTGCGAATAAACAACAGCACTGCAAATCACTTTAATTCTTCAATTTGCGAAAAATACTCTCGAACCCGTATGAACTGAGTAGCAGCAAGTACAGTTTAATTCGTTGGTATCAAATAATACACACGTTCGCGGCAGCGACAGCGAACAAGCCGGAATCTAAAGCGCGGAATCTCAATAGCGACAGCGATCGACCAAGCGTTACGTTACGTTACGTATTGTACGTTAACGATATTGGCAATTTGAAATTAAAAGGTGTACCTAGACTTTTTGCTGATGATACAGCTCTGTTTTATCCCTGTGCAGAAGTCAACACAGTTATCTCTTACATTGAACACGACCTTAAAATTCTTAAAAGTTTCTTCGATGCGAATTTACTTTCACTAAACTTGTCTAAAACAAAGTATATGATTTTTCATTCACCTAGAAAAAAATGCCAAACCATGCAAATCCTTGTTTAAATGAAACATATGTAGAAAAAGTAAACACTTTTAAATACTTGGGCCTCCATTTGGACTCGATTTTGTCCTGGGATACACACATCAAAAGCGTTGAAAACAAAGTTTCATCGCTATCGGGTGCTCTTTGGAAAGTGCGTTCGTACGTCCCGCAAAGCGTTCTTATACAATTTTAGTACGCGTGCATCCATTCACAAGTCCAATATCTTGTCTCAGCTTGGGGACACGCCAGCAAATCGAAACTAAAGAAAGTTCAAACTTTGCAGAACAGATGTATCAAAGTTGCACTTAGATTACCAACACTTTACCCTACCCGTCAACTATATTCGAACAACCCTTATGAAATTCTACCTGTCACAGCTTTACGTGACCTCCAAACTCTAATATTCATTCATAAAATGTTCAAGCAAAGCCAGTTCCATCATAACCTTTCAATCGCCGTTGGCAATCAGCGAAACACCCGATAAGCTAACCATTTGCAGCGTGCTAGGGCGGCTTCTAACATCGGCCTCACGCGTATATCTTTCTACGGTCCATCAATTTAAAATTTGATACCCAATGAGTTAAAAAACATCGCCAGCATTAGTTCATTCAAACGTAGTGTTACGAAATATTTGATAATGAACGTAGTCCAATTTATTTTAAAAAAGAGTGAAGACGTGCATATCAAAAATAGCTTACCTTAGTTATAAATTTGCACTTATTTTTCATAAATTTCATCTTAGTCTTAATTTTTCTAATTTTAAAATGTAATTATATGTATAGATTACCATAATCCGTCGAGCCCCTTAAAAGGAATCTTAAATTCCACTTCTTCCACCTTAATGATTAAATTTAGTATATTTTTCCTCCCTTTTAATATTTTTCATTAATCCCTCAGCTCCATTAAAAATCTTTTTCATTTTGTTTAACCTGCTGTATAAATCCTGGAGCTGAGGTCTGTAAGTGTCCGTGACCAGGGGGCTCTATGTGCGAGCTTCTTGGTACGGGGGTGTGTGGAGGGAAATTAAAAAAAAAAAAAAAAGAACACGTATGGATGTGTTTTTTTGGAGTGTACCTGAAGAAGTAGGTACATTTTTTATTTGTTGTTTTTGTTGCCTAGAACGAGAATTTATAATTTTTTCTCGAACAGGACAACCCCAGAAATTAGCGCATTTGAAACTTTTTGTGGTTTTTTTCACCGAACAAGTATCTTTCCTGTGCGATTTATCACCACAGATCATACATTTGGAATCTAAATGACATTTTTTTGTGCCGTGCTCAAAGCCTTGGCATCTACGACACTGGGTCAGATTTTGAATTCTGCCCCCATGTCGTCTATAATGTTCCCACTTTACTCGTACGTGGAATATAAAACGTGCTTTTTCAAATACTTTCAAATTATTAACCTCATTACGGTTAAAATGAATTAAATAAAGCTCCTGGATAATTCCAGAGCATACTGGCGTGTTATCGCCGCTAGCCTTTCTCTTCATAAGAATAACTTGTAAAGGAGAAAAGCCAAGTAATTTTTTCAATTCGTTGGATATTTCATCCAAACTTTCAAGACAGCCTTGAATAATCTATTTGTCTTGAAATCATATGAATAAAATTTATATAACTTCACCGAAAGATACTGGAGTAATCGTTTGTGGCTAATCAATTCCTCCGCTGTAACTCGACATTCTCCTCTTCGGCCAATCTGAAAAGAGACTTTCACGTCCGGAAGGAACGTCGAAAGCTCAGTTCGAAAGTCGGTTTGAAGTCGGAAATCATCACTATAGGCGAAGGTGATTGCGTGTTCTTCTCATTGGCATTATGCGCAATGCGAGGAAATCTAGAAATTTCATCAGCTTCACATTCGGATAAAACATCGAATGAGTTGCTGCAGTAAATTGAATTTTCGGGTGGAGAAGATACCCTTTTCCGTTTAGCTTTAATTTTTGGTACTCGGCCTTTCTGGGAGGACCCAGGCATGTTGGAAGAATTAAATATTTCTTTAGGCTGAATTGTTCTTGAAAAATGTTTTAGCCTTGAAAAAGACTGATTGAGTAGAAAAAGTAGGTAGTCTTGAAAAAGACTAATTGTCGTCTTGAGAAAGACTGATCGAGCGAAAATATAGGTAGCCTTGAGAAAGACTGTTGCTGTTGAAAAACTCTAGGTAAACCAGGAGCTATCAAAATTTGTTACCGGTTCGAACGAAGGTTCAAGCCGGTATGATGACTTTTATCAGTTTAATAATCATATTTGAAATGTATGCACTTTAGAAGTAATAACACTTCAATGTTGGTTATAGAATGTTCCACCATACCACTTTTAAACTCATTGTTTACGGTCCATTTTACATTGTCAACAACACTCCTGACCAGTTTGTCTTCACATCTCGCCCTGAGCAGAAGCAAAAAATCGTCCCGCGCAAGTGAAACAGTCAATTCTACCTAAAAATCAATCGGTGCCTATCACACAAGCAGTCCATATAACAATAGCCTATACCTACTGTGCGATTTAGTGATGAGTGACGGTGCCCAGCAAAAAGCAACCCAGATACGGCCGAACTGTGTTGCTGTTGATTTTTCGAAATGCCCCGTAAGACCAGCCATTCGGGAAGTGGAACAGTTATTAAAAGTGCAGATGAAACTCAATCTGGCTGAAGTGAAAACCCTACAAATGCATCATATCAAACATTGCGTGCTGATTTCGTTCAACAACATTAACCAAGCTGAGTCATTCCCGTATACATCGAGAACGGCGCTGTAGAAGTTCGTGTCCATGATTTGGCTACGCGTACCCCTGACGGCGCGATTAAAAATGCTTGCAAAAATACGGAGAAGTAGACTCCGTTACACATGAGACTTGGAGGAATTTTTTCCCGGGCATCCCTAACGGTGTTCGTGTGGTGAGAATGCGTGTGACCAAGCCAATTCCCTCATACATAACCGTCACAGCGTTAGGAAGTGACGATGTTCTCATTCATCAAACATCACTACTCACGTACCCAGGGCAAATTCCTACGTGCCAGTTCTGCACGAAGAAGCTGCACCTCGGAAAACCTTGCGTAGAAACTGTTAAGGCAAACTTAACCAATCCAACTGAAATCAACCCAGAACCATCTTACGCTAAACCACTAACAGCTGCAAAACCAACATCTTCGGATCAAGCACCAACAACCAGCAACAACAACAACGAAACGAATGCCGAAAAATACGAACATACAATGACGACCGATAAGAGTAAGACACAAACTGGAACATCTGACCGCGAGCAGCAGGAAAGTAGTACGGATGAGGACATGGACATGACCGACAACGCAAAAGAAGACAAACGGATCGAACCTCAAATGGCAGTGGACAACACTGGCAATATTTCGCCCCCTAGAAAAAGGATCTCAACACGCAGCAGCGTCTAAACGAGACAAAAAACTTAACATAGTTGTTTTTTTTATTTATTGTAAAAAACGAACAATCGGCCTCGTTGAGCTACCGCATTTGGGCCTAAATAAATTTAATAATTAAAAAAAACACTCCCGACAGCCAGCTGTCCGGAGTTCAAGTTGTTTTCGATGAAACAATCTCGATAAACGAT
Organism: Topomyia yanbarensis; assembly: GCF_030247195.1. NCBI lineage: Eukaryota > Metazoa > Arthropoda > Insecta > Diptera > Culicidae > Topomyia > Topomyia yanbarensis. Next base: position 292,444,058 of record NC_080671.1, on the reverse strand, counting down.
TAGCCAGAGTTTAAACGCCTAGAAGATTTACGTATCCTACAGTAAATAAACTATTCAAACATGCACGAAAATATAGTCTCAGTCGCATCGCTTGCTTGAAGCGAATTCTGACTAACAACCCACCCACTACTCAATCCGTGGTACTTATGGGAGTGTCACTGAGTCGGGGCCTTCCGTTAAGTAAGTACCACATCAACACTTCCTTTCTCATCCCAAGTTACGGTAAAGATGGTCGTAGCCCGCAATGGTGGCTCTCAGGCGAAACTCTCGCTTGGACTGGATCAATTGTTATTCCCAAACAATGCTCCTCAAGTAGTCTGGCTGGAAATGAGAGTCATCAGTCTGCAATCTACGAAGTATACCGTACTTACGCAACGCTACGCAATAACACTTCAATGTTGGTTATAACCTTACCACCTCCTAGTGGACCAGTAAAACTGAAATGTGAAACCACGTTTAAAACATTTCAATTTACTGCTTCCAAACATACCATTTTACTCAGAATAGAACGGGAGATGCTTTCTAGTGTGATAATTTCAGTGCTACATTAGTAATATTTCAATTTGTTGTGAACTTTAAATGGTAAAATGCACGAATTATCGCCAAGTGGTCCAAAATATGCTAATGGTCCAAAATACCCACGTTACCCTATGGTGAACTACCATGCGGTTACATCGTTTCCATGCATGTGGGGTGTATATATAGACTATTTATTTTCAAAAAATTATATCTCCGAAACCTCTAGATTTGGTTCAAAAATATGTTTGGAGATGTTGTGTAGAAATGAATGATCTTTCAAATAAAAATATAAAAGTATGGAGTATTCAACAACCCTCGCAGTGAAAATCAAGAAAAATCATTTAATGCGTATTTTGTTCGCACAAAACACAATATTTCTTAAAGTTAATAATTTTTTCTTGAAACTAAATTTTAAATACCTTTCATTTAACCTATAACCCATGAAAATCGGTTCAGTGGTTCAAAAGTTATGAATTAAAAAAATTAAAGGGTTGTGTACAGGACACGACCACGGTGACATTAAAAATGTAACTTTTTCAAGAGCGTGCAAATGAATTTTATCTATCACACATATCGACTCACGTTCTAGCTCACTCGCCTGTTTTCATATGTTACAATTTGCTATATACCCTCCCCATTAAAACATAATTTATTGAAGGTCTTTCAACGGTAATCTTTTAATTAATCAAGTATCTCACTAGGTGATTGGCATTATTTGGCTGATCCATCTAGTAAAAATAGGCTGGTCTGTCCAGAAAATATATTCAAAAGAAATGTTCCATATTGAGAACTGTGATGAGGAAGCCCACGCCCGCCAACGGAAATATACAGATTCTCCATGAAATATTAAATTTCATTTTCCATTTAAATTTTCAATAATGTACTAATGAACTTAAGTAAACAATCTTAAGGTTAAGTATTTCTTGATCGATTAGTGGTGGAAAAAATGAAATAATATTTGAAAAAAAAAACTTTGTTATGCAACGTTCGCACTACCAGTTAAAACGGGTTTTTATGCTATCTTGGTGACATTTTTCTTTTTGCTAATTATTAAAACGTGTTATAACTCTGTAGTGTAAACATTGTATTATTAAACCAATTCTGCAGCGTTTTTATATATATATATAGGTGTTTTATGTGGTAATAGGACTGACATAATTATATCTTCAGTACAGCGGTTTGTTTCATAATTTAAAAAAAGATTTATTTTAAAATTAAAATTTGTATACCCAACCGTTCTATTTGTTGTGAACTTTAAAACGCAATTAGAACTGTGTTTTAAATACATAGGGTAGGACAAATACTCTGACTGGATAAACTGGAAAAACAATTTTAAGTCCAGTAACGCTTAAGACATGGCTTGAATTTGAATCGAAAAAGAACACCCGCTTAAACTGCTGCTGGGACGGTAAGTTCTGTTTTGAAATTTTTCATTGTGTGCAGTACGAAACAAAAGTGTTTGAAATTAGAAAACAAAAAGTTCTGCTGGGAATGTGATTGTTTCCGATGCAATTACACTCAGGTTTTTTCACACAGGGGATACAGGCCGTGAAAATGAAAACCGCGTAAATTTAAAAAAAAACGCGTAAATGAAAACCGCGTAAATTTCAAAATCCGCGTAAAAAAACGTGAGTGTACTCTCCTATATAAAATACTACGCTGCTGAACGGTGCAATAACTACAGAAGCACGTTTTCAGATGCCTTACCGATAAAAAACATATAACCGAAATATGAAACATATGAAAACCAATAGGCTCTTTACCCTACGCAGCTATAAAGCGCCGTAAACATGGATTAACAAGTTACAACGCACACGCATGCATAAAATAAATATATTTTTTTCAAACGCAACACTCTTAAGCAGCACACACCGTATTGAATTAAATCCAAACTACCCCACCCACCCACTTTGCAAATCATTCTGTGACACCGTGCTGGTACCCGAAAAATCCGCACACGGCCACCGCTGCCGAAAATGCATAGCGTCTACCGCTTATTGTAGTGCCCAGACGCTGCAGCCATGATCTTACCCGTTCGACGTAAGAACGAAAACTGATTCAAACGGGTACGCGTCACCTCTATTTATAAACTAACCGTATATGGTTTAGTCACTTAGGTGCGAGTGTGTGCAAATGCCAACGTTACCGAAAATCGATAGCGCTTATTCTATCGCCCGGAGACGATGTTGCTCATATGGGATAAGAGCAACAACTGATTTAAACGGACATGCGTCGCTTCTATTTATGACTTTTCGTGTTTCATTGAGCAACTAAGCTGCCCTCTTTTGACGGCTGTGTCTGAGAAATCTGCCTCACGAATGGTAATTTTCCCGTTTTTCGTGAACTTTTTAATTTTACCAATTTCCAAAAGTCTACTTTTATTGGGGAGATATTAAATTATTACCAATATTTAAGTTAGGTGTTTCTGAATCGGTTGGTGTATGAATGATTAAAATCAATCTAGTAATATCGGAGTTATAAGCGTGCAAACCTTACATAGTTTCGTTACATGGGAGATAGTTTAGATTTTAGAATGACACCTAGCCCCAGATAGTGGAGTAAGACATTTTTAATGTCAAAAATCAACTTTTGAAAAATCAAATTTTTTAACCCGTCAAACGTGGAAAGGGACACCGTAATGACGAAATAAAAAATATGTATCTAATATTTTTCGATAAGGAACAATTCTAGCAAATATTGCAGAATTATATATATATATATATATATATATATATATATATATATATATATATATATATATATATATATATATATATATATATATATATATATATATATATATATATATATATATATATATATATATATATATATATATATATATATATATATATATATATATATATATATATATATATATATATATATATATATATATATATATATATATATATATATATATATATATAGAGTGGGACAAAAAATACATGCCACCTCCGAGCGACTTTTTAGGTACCATTTGAGTCCTGGAATAACTGTGCAAATTCTTAGCTCGATCCCTGAAACTACATTTTGCGCCCACTGTTTAATGTTTACGTGGGATTTTGTATGGAAAAATTAACCCCATTGCCTCCCAAAAATCAACCGTTATGTGGCTTTTATAGGGAATTTAACAAAGAAACAAAGTCTTGAAAATCACGAAACGATCTACCGCTTGAGAAAAAAGTTATTAAGCTGTAATCGATTGATGTTCTGACGATTGATGAAATATTAACTTTTTCTAGCACCACTGCTGTTGGTTGTCCAATTATATCAATTATCTTTGCTGTTTGGCCACTTGGAAAGAGTGTTGATGGATAAATTGAGGCTTATTTTGTACATAATTAGAGAATGTTAAATCCAATTACAAAATGCATCATTTCTCCTGATTCCTCTTGGTAATCGTGGAATTATGAATCCTTTTCAATGGCATTTTCTCGACAGTGAATTTTGATTAATTTGGAGAACTTAGAGATGAACTAATGATACTACGACTTAAAAACAATCCAAAGAATGTAATTATCATCATCAAACCAAACGAATTTGGAGGAATTTTTTTTTCGCGTGCGTCCATCGTTCGTCCAACTGGGAATATTTTTTTTTCAGTTAGGAGTATTTTGTAATTTTTTGAAAGTAAAGCTTTCGAAGTTAGTGTAGGGCATTGCGATTTTTGTTGTGTTTCTCAAAGTCTGCCTCAAGGTCTGCTGACAAATGTTATCCCAGATGCCAAATTTTGCATGGTTTGGACAGTTTTTGCCTTAATTGAAAATTTATCTCGAAACTTTAACGTGGGGGTTAGGTATTTTTACATAGAATCTGTATACAAAGTTTGAAAGAAATCGGTTAAGTAGTTTTTGAATGGAAGGTAACACCGCAAATCATGTTTTTCCGGATACGTTCTACAAAAAGCTTCGTCATCGAGTCGTTTGTCGATATTTTTGCATGGAAAAATTACAGCATGTTAGTGAAATGATACACTATAATGTACAAAAGTTTTGATCAGTTCGCTTCACGCAAAGTTTCAAAAAAATCGAGAAAAAGTGTTTTTTTTTTCACGCCAAAACCCTTACCACTCTTAATAAAACTTGCAAAGTTGAATATTTTCATAAATGTTACATTCTGAGGAATCCGTCAAAGGTAATTTTCGTGTAAATAAGAATAATATTTTACTATATATGGCTACACAAAACAAATGATTATTTTTCAACACAATTTTTATAATGCATAATTTTTACCGCATTTACCGCGTGGTGCGGTGCGGTAAATGCAATGCGGTTGCGGTAAGCGGTGCGGTTTTATTATTTTTTTGCGGTTGCGGTGCGTACTATCCATTTACCGCCCACATCCAGGCCCGATGAGAGGGGGATGCAGCCAGGGCAATTGCCCTGGGGCCCGGGTCGTGTTTGGGGGCCCGCGGTTTGACCCGGAAGAAGGAAGAAGGAGTGAAGACCCGTTTTTATCAGCCCCTTGGCGAATTTTAAGCTGATAAAATAGGGACATTGATAAAAACGGGACACATATTTTTCTGTCATTTTAATAAACCGAAGTTCTTAAAATATTTGGTTCTTAGATATAGCCTCGCTACCTTTTCTAATTATTTTCTTTAAGTTCCCCTTAACGGGGTCTGACAGCGCAAAATTTAAAAAAAAATTGACATTTTTATTTTTGCATTTTGCGGATCTCAAAATAAGAAATATATGCCCAAGAAAGGATTTACTCGAATTCAACTTGATTCGTCTGCTAGAGCCCATAAAACTACCAACTATCAATTTTCATATGAAGCTGATAAAATCGGGTCAAAAAACTGATAAAATCGTGGGTAGATAAAATCGTGGGTAGATAAAATCGTGGGCTGATAAAATTGGGTGCTGATAAAATCGGATCTCCACTGTAGTATTTTCTATATAATCATTCGCTTTATTAAATTGTTATATGATAAAAGTATAAAAAATGCAAACTTTATTTGATAGTTGACATTTGTTGAAACAAACGTTTTTGAAGGATTTGCCTATTTGTGTACAAGTTAAAAAACGAGTTTTATTGCTTGAATTGATGGAATACACTACAAAATATTGAGAAGCTAATTCAAAGTATATTCAAAGAAAGCAATAGAGCGTCAAACAAAAATGCGAGCGTACGGACAAACGCATCCGTCCTCTTCTACGTTCGCTTCTTTGCTGGTGGTGCCGGTTGTTGGCTTAGAGACACTGGTCGTGATTGTTTTTGAGTGAATATTTGTTCGTGTTGGATCCATAGATATCGGTTTTGTAGCCGTTTGTGGTTTGGCATCAGATAACGGTGTGATGTTTACGGTTATAATAGGTGGGCTGTTCTTAGCTGGTTTTGCACAAAGTTTTCCGTGGTGCAGTGTCTTTTTGTAGAATTCGCGCATAGGAATCCACCATGGTTGCATAACCAGTATTGTCTGATGAAACGTCCCATTTTCGGTTGATCCGCATGAAATAGTTACGTATGAAATAGTTGGATTTTGCCGTGCATCTATAGCGGAACGATTTTTAGTTTCTACTCTGGGCGAGATGAGAAGGTAGACTGACCTTAATTAACCGGTGATTAAAATGGATAATTGTTGTATTTTAATAGCGCGTTCAAGGAATTTCCTTCTAAAAGTACTTCGTGTTGAGAAAAAACGGTGATTTTGGGCCTCGCCCAAGTAACCACGAAGCATTATGTAATGACTTTAGATATGTTCTAAATTTTCATACAAAACATATGCTTTACGGCTTCATAGTTCTATAGAGATGATTAAAGCACACTTAGTGTGCCAGAATAGAGCTAGTTCAAAAGCACCTTAATGGCTGTCAATGTTAATATAAAGCCGTTTAAAAATAACTTTTCCTTCTTTATCGATACAGCAAAAGGAAATATAAACTTTCGATAACACACTCTTCTTCCGCTCTTCTTTCGTTTAATGTACCGACTATTTAAATTGACGATTTAGTGCCTATAGAAATGGGGTTCAATCCCCAGTCGAAAAGCTCGTCTCAATGTTGTATACGTGTTTAATCACTGATCTGTGCGAAGATTTACTTGTATATTCGGTTTATTTCAAACTCTACCTAGACGTTTAGTTGATTTTTTTTTCGAAGAATCGTGCAGAATTTGCATTTTGATTTTACGTTATTTACGTATTTTTACAGACACAAAATGAGAGTGAACGGAGATTTTGATAAAATAGTGCAGTGACGCCAATCGTAGTCCAATTCTAAATGTCTAATTTAAACGTTAATTACAACGAGTGGGTCTAACAGCCCTACTGATAAATGATAGTGTGACAGCTAGATTGTTTAGCATGAACAAAACGACAACAGAACACACAAAAATTCTCGTTTCCTTGAAAAAGGTCCAATAAGGACCGAAACGTTGGAGAAAGAGAGCAACGAGCGTTCTTGATTTTAATCGACTGAAACGCCGATCTTCAAATCATAAATTGTCTCAATAACAGTTGAAAGTACACTAATTTACGTTTATTGCATTATCATTTATTACAGGAATGCATACGACTTTAGGTGATTATTGGAATGCATAGGTATATTTGTTATTGTTCGGTGTCTCAAAGCACTATAAGAAGATTACATATTTGCACTTAGAGTTTCATAGCATTTATCTTCAAAAGCTTTTTAGTGCGATGTGTTTGTTCTGTATATCGATATAGTGCTAGATTTAATGCTTCAAATTTTAGGTGCATTGAAGCATTAAAAATACTTGTATACGGCTAGTTAGCAATAGGAATGCTAACTTAAAGTCAATCTAGAGCTTTAAATTAGTGCTTATGGTTACATGGGTGATCAAACGCGTATACCAAATTGAGACGAGGTTATCGACTACGGATGGAATCCCATCCCAGGCACTAAATCGTCAATTTAATCAGTCGGCATGTCAAAGAAAAGAAAAAAGAAGAAGGGTGGGTACGTTATCGAAAGGGATTTTTTTCTTTTGCTGTGTCGATAAAGAAGCGAAATTATTTAAAAAAAAACACAGCTCTATTTTAACATTGCTGATAGCCATTAAGGTGTTTCTGAATTAGCTCTATTCTGGCACATTCTTTTGTCTTTTCCGACACTAAGTGTGCTTTAATGAGTTTTATAGAATTTTGAAGCCGCAAAGAATATGTTTTGCATGCGAATATACAACATATCTAAAGCCATTAAATAATGCTTCGTGTTCTCTTGGGTATATTCCTTACCACTAACCTTACCGCTTCCCCAATCCTTCCCATCAGGAAAATCATGAAAAGACGATTCATGGCAAGGCACAAATCTCCGATCAACATGGGGAACGTGCTATTTGAGCTAGAGGCTACTGATTTCTGTTTCCTGAGTACCCGCAAATTGAAAAACTCGTAGCTAATAGGAACAGGAAGCTGTCGAATTTCACCTGTCTGGCACGCGATCTGTGGATGTGGCAATATGATTCAACCAAAGGCTAATAAAAACTACGGACTCACGAGTTTCTCATGGCTGATGAGGTACTAACTCATACTAAACTAGAGGGCTTAGGTTGTAATGGGCCCGGCAGTAATACAAGCCTTGGGGCCCGACGCGGTTGTCGACGGCCCTGCCCACATCCGCACCGCGACGAACCCTACTGCTGCTGACGGTCGAATTATATACAATTTTTTTTAACATTCTCTAATTATGTACAAAATAAGCCTCAATTTATCCATCAACACTCTTTCCAAGTGGCCAAACAGCAAAGATAATTGATATAATTGGACAACCAACAGCAGTGGTGCTAGAAAAAGTTAATATTTCATCAATCGTCAGAACATCAATCGATTACAGCTTAATAACTTTTTTCTCAAGCGGTAGATCGTTTCGTGATTTTCAAGACTTTGTTTCTTTGTTAAATTCCCTATAAAAGCCACATAACGGTTGATTTTTGGGAGGCAATGGGGTTAATTTTCCCATACAAAATCCCACGTAAACATTAAACAGTGGGCGCAAAATGTAGTTTCAGGGATCGAGCTAAGAATTTGCACAGTTATTCCAGGACTCAAATGGTACCTAAAAAGTCGCTCGGAGGTGGCATGTATTTTTTGTCCCACTCTATATATATATATATATATATATATATATATATATATATATATATATATATATATATATATATATATATATATATATATATATATATATATATATATATATATATATATATATATATATATATATATATATATATATATATATATATATATATATATATATATATATATATATATATATATATATATATATATATATATATATATATATATATATATATATATATATATATATATATATATATATATATATATATATATATATATATATATATAGAGTGGGACAAAAAATACATGCCACCTCCGAGCGACTTTTTAGGTACCATTTGAGTCCTGGAATAACTGTGCAAATTCTTAGCTCGATCCCTGAAACTACATTTTGCGCCCACTGTTTAATGTTTACGTGGGATTTTGTATGGGAAAATTAACCCCATTGCCTCCCAAAAATCAACCGTTATGTGGCTTTTATAGGGAATTTAACAAAGAAACAAAGTCTTGAAAATCACGAAACGATCTACCGCTTGAGAAAAAAGTTATTAAGCTGTAATCGATTGATGTTCTGACGATTGATGAAATATTAACTTTTTCTAGCACCACTGCTGTTGGTTGTCCAATTATATCAATTATTTTTGCTGTTTGGCCACTTGGAAAGAGTGTTGATGGATAAATTGAGGCTTATTTTGTACATAATTAGAGAATGTTAAAAAAATTGTATATAATTCGACCGTCAGCAGCAGTAGGGTTCGTCGCGGTGCGGATGTGGGCAGGGCCGTCGACAACCGCGTCGGGCCCCAAGGCTTGTATTACTGCCGGGCCCATTACAACCTAAGCCCTCTAGTTTAGTATGAGTTAGTACCTCATCAGCCATGAGAAACTCGTGAGTCCGTAGTTTTTATTAGCCTTTGGTTGAATCATATTGCCACATCCACAGATCGCGTGCCAGACAGGTGAAATTCGACAGCTTCCTGTTCCTATTAGCTACGAGTTTTTCAATTTGCGGGTACTCAGGAAACAGAAATCAGTAGCCTCTAGCTCAAATAGCACGTTCCCCATGTTGATCGGAGATTTGTGCCTTGCCATGAATCGTCTTTTCATGATTTTCCTGAATGGAAGGATTGGGGAAGCGGTAAGGTTAGTGGTAAGGAATATACCCAAGAGAACACGAAGCATTATTTAATGGCTTTAGATATGTTGTATATTCGCATGCAAAACATATTCTTTGCGGCTTCAAAATTCTATAAAACTCATTAAAGCACACTTAGTGTCGGAAAAGACAAAAGAATGTGCCAGAATAGAGCTAATTCAGAAACACCTTAATGGCTATCAGCAATGTTAAAATAGAGCTGTGTTTTTTTAAAAATAATTTCGCTTCTTTATCGACACAGCAAAAGAAAAAAATCCCTTTCGATAACGTACCCACCCTTCTTCTTTTTTCTTTTCTTTGACATGCCGACTGATTAAATTGACGATTTAGTGCCTGTGATGGGATTCCATCCGTAGTCGATAACCTCGTCTCAATTTGGTATACGCGTTTGATCACCCATGTAACCATAAGCACTAATTTAAAGCTCTAGATTGACTTTAAGTTAGCATTCCTATTGCTAACTAGCCGTATACAAGTCCTTTTAATGCTTCAATGCACCTAAAATTTGAAGCATTAAATCTAGCACTATATCGATATACAGAACAAACACATCGCACTAAAAAGCTTTTGAAGATAAATGCTATGAAACTCTAAGTGCAAATATGTAATCTTCTTATAGTGCTTTGAGACACCGAACAATAACAAATATACCTATGCATTCCAATAATCACCTAAAGTCGTATGCATTCCTGTAATAAATGATAATGCAATAAACGTAAATTAGTGTACTTTCAACTGTTATTGAGACAATTTATGATTTGAAGATCGGCGTTTCAGTCGATTAAAATCAAGAACGCTCGTTGCTCTCTTTCTCCAACGTTTCGGTCCTTATTGGACCTTTTTCAAGGAAACGAGAATTTTTGTGTGTTCTGTTGTCGTTTTGTTCATGCTAAACAATCTAGCTGTCACACTATCATTTATCAGTAGGGCTGTTAGACCCACTCGTTGTAATTAACGTTTAAATTAGACATTTAGAATTGGACTACGATTGGCGTCACTGCACTATTTTATCAAAATCTCCGTTCACTCTCATTTTGTGTCTGTAAAAATACGTAAATAACGTAAAATCAAAATGCAAATTCTGCACGATTCTTCGAAAAAAAAAATCAACTAAACGTCTAGGTAGAGTTTGAAATAAACCGAATATACAAGTAAATCTTCGCACAGATCAGTGATTAAACACGTATACAACATTGAGACGAGCTTTTCGACTGGGGATTGAACCCCATTTCTATAGGCACTAAATCGTCAATTTAAATAGTCGGTACATTAAACGAAAGAAGAGCGGAAGAAGAGTGTGTTATCGAAAGTTTATATTTCCTTTTGCTGTATCGATAAAGAAGGAAAAGTTATTTTTAAACGGCTTTATATTAACATTGACAGCCATTAGGGTGCTTTTGAACTAGCTCTATTCTGGCACACTAAGTGTGCTTTAATCATCTCTATAGAACTATGAAGCCGTAAAGCATATGTTTTGTATGAAAATTTAGAACATATCTAAAGTCATTACATAATGCTTCGTGGTTACTTGGGCGAGGCCCAAAATCACCGTTTTTTCTCAACACGAAGTACTTTTAGAAGGAAATTCCTTGAACGCGCTATTAAAATACAACAATTATCCATTTTAATCACCGGTTAATTAAGGTCAGTCTACCTTCTCATCTCGCCCAGAGTAGAAACTAAAAATCGTTCCGCTATAGATGCACGGCAAAATCCAACTATTTCATACGTAACCATTTCATGCGGATCAACCGAAAATGGGACGTTTCATCAGACAATACTGGTTATGCAACCATGGTGGATTCCTATGCGCGAATTCTACAAAAAGACACTGCACCACGGAAAACTTTGTGCAAAACCAGCTAAGAACAGCCCACCTATTATAACCGTAAACATCACACCGTTATCTGATGCCAAACCACAAACGGCTACAAAACCGATATCTATGGATCCGACACGAACAAATATTCACTCAAAAACAATCACGACCAGTGTCTCTAAGCCAACAACCGGCACCACCAGCAAAGAAGCGAACGTAGAAGAGGACGGATGCGTTTGTCCGTACGCTCGCATTTTTGTTTGACGCTCTATTGCTTTCTTTGAATATACTTTGAATTAGCTTCTCAATATTTTGTAGTGTATTCCATCAATTCAAGCAATAAAACTCGTTTTTTAACATGTACACAAATAGGCAAATCCTTCAAAAACGTTTGTTTCAACAAATGTCAACTATCAAATAAAGTTTGCATTTTTTATACTTTTATCATATAACAATTTAATAAAGCGAATGATTATATAGAAAATACTACAGTGGAGATCCGATTTTATCAGCACTCAATTTTATCAGCCCACGATTTTATCTACCCACGATTTTATCTACCCACGATTTTATCAGTTTTTTGACCCGATTTTATCAGCTTCATATGAAAATTGATAGTTGGTAGTTTTATGGGCTCTAGCAGACGAATCAAGTTGAATTCGAGTAAATCCTTTCTTGGGCATATATTTCTTATCTTGAGATCCGCAAAATGCAAAAATAAAAATGTCAATTTTTTTTTTAAATTTTGCGCTGTCAGACCCCGTTAAGGGGAACTTAAAGAAAATAATTAGAAAAGGTAGCGAGGCTATATCTAAGAACCAAATATTTTAAGAACTTCGGTTAATTAAAATGACAGAAAAATATGTGTCCCGTTTTTATCAATGTCCCTATTTTATCAGCTTAAAATTCGCCAAGGGGCTGATAAAAACGGGTCTTCACTCCTTGCCAAAATATATTGGACACAGCTTATAGATTTTATTTCTTAGAAACAGTATGTTTTATCATATTTGAATGACCAAAATGTAAAAAATCAAGTAGCGATAGGTCGAATACAGATTATATTCGGATTTCTTTTCAAATCATTGTCAAGTCTATGGAAATTAGAGCAATTAAATGTTTATCATGTTTCTCTATTGTAGGGTAATAAATAAAAATCGAACGTTCTGAGAGAGAGAGAGAGAGAGAGAGAGAGAGAGAGAGAGAGAGAGAGAGAGATGTTCCTAATAATGACATTGCTAAGCATTCGTTCAGAAAATAAATCTAGTTGCGTCCTTCTCAAATGGTAAAAGTCATAGTTTAAATTCACTTTTTAATGCAGACTGCATACTTTATCAATTATTTTTTGAAGCGCGGTTGCGGTAATACCGCGCGGTAAATGCTCATTTCCCGCACCGCATCCGCGGGAAAAAGTGTCTCACCGCACCGCAGTTTTTGCGGTGCGGGTGCGGTAAATACCGCGCGGTTGCGGTAATTACCGCAACCGCGACGAACCCTAAGCAGCAGTGATACTATGAGTACGGAAAATTTCAACAAACATCAGGGCATCAATCGGTTTTTGCTTAATAACTTTTTCCACAAGCATCAGATAGTTTCGCATTCTTCCAGACTTTATTTCCTTAACAAAAATATCTATAGTTGATGTTAGAAATTTATCAGTACCAACAACACAGAAAAAATTTAATACTCCTATTATTGACCACGATCTTCAACTTCTGATTCGCTTGAAGAATGTTCGAAGACGTCAATATCAACGTTCTCGTGATCTTGCTATGAAATGTATCTATCAGGATCTACAAAAAGAAATTAAGCATAGATTCACACTCTGAAGAAATGAAAATTTCGCGAAAGAGGTTGAACAAATCAAGCTAAATTCTAAACCTTTCCGGAAACTTTCTAAAGTTCTTAAGAAACCTCAGAAACCAATTCCAGCTTTGAAGGAAGGTAACCACTAGGGTTCGTCGCGGTTGCGGTAATTACCGCAACCGCGCGGTATTTACCGCACCCGCACCGCAAAATCTGCGGTGCGGTGAGACTCTTTTTCCCGCAGATGCGGTGCGGGAAAGAGCTTTTACCGCGCGGTTTTACCGCAACCGCACCGCAAAAAAAAATTGATAGAGTGATAATTTTGATTATTCTAAATTGATAAACAGACTGCTATTACAAAAGAAAATCTAGCTGCGCCCGAAATATTTTGACGCTATTATTTTTACGACATATTTTGGACTAGTTATTTGATACTTCTAAGTAAAAATTCACAAACTAACCATTTCAAATAAATAAAATGCAAGATCCAAATAGAGACAAAATTATTAGATCATTTAAAAACAATAAATTTGTACTCTTAAATCCAATTTAAAAGTGCATCACTTCTCCCGATTTCTGTTGGTAATCGTGAAATTGTGAATCGTTTTCGATATCAATTTTTCAATTGCGAATTTTGACTAATTTAAAGGAATTAGAGATGAACTAATTATGCTGGGACTTAAACACAACCCAAAGAATATAATTATCTTCGTCAAACCAAACGAATTTGCAATAATTGGCAGTAAAGGATACAAATGTATGAAAGCGTCCAAAATAAGGAGGGGTCCAAATTTGGATGATTATTCTATCATTCGTTCATCAGTATCGTATTTCTATCTTCTTTGATTGCTGTGTAAATTCAATGTGAATTTTTCTACAGTCAATTTTAATGGACTCTTTCTCAAAAAGTATGCTACATAACTTCTTTTCGTGTACTTCCTTTCAAATTTACTTTAATTTTTACCAAATTAAGTCCTAATATTTTCAGTTGAGACTATTTTGTAGCTTTTTGAAGCTTTTTTTGCAAAATACCACATAGTTTGACTCCCGTTCACTGCAATTGAAGTTTTTGCCTTTGGCTTATTGGCAAAATATTAGAGGAAAATACATTAAATGCTAGAACTTTCGAACTAGCCTTACGAAAATTACACTTCATATATTTTCAAAGGGAGCAATCTTAGTTGTTGAATGAGAATACATCTGTTTCTTGAAAAATGCGGAAGTTAGAGTTTTGAGATATATTGTCCGTAAAACCCCCTATTTTTAAAAATCATTTCTGCTGTAAGCTACAAATCATACATTTTTTGCAGTTTTTCTAATGTTCAATAATTCTGTACCGGTTGAGACCGGACACCTGATTAGATGTAATGTATAGAGCATTTTTTTCGTCAAATATGGCGCCGTTCTTATTGATGAAATACAATATGTTTTTATTTCACTGTATTGGAATATATGCGCTACTATATAGAAGTACTGGTATTTTTATTGGTGAAAATCCTTTAAGAATGAAAGGTGGTTTTACTACGTAAATGCGAAAATCATACATTTTATTTTCATATGTCAAAAGTATTGAAAATATGAAAATTTAAAGAAAAAAATATGCAACTTCATTTCTTATTACATTTTTATTCCCCTTTTTCAATTAACTGAAGGGTTGCTAAAATAAAAGTTTTCCTATTACTGCAGTAGAACGTTTTTGAATGTATAATGTTTGCCTTAAAATGAACGGAATTTTATTAATAGAAAATGAAAAAGTTGATTTTTTTTATAAACAATACATTCTGAGAAGTCTCTTAAAATTAAATTTCGTGTGAATAAAATAACATTTTATTATATACTGTTACACAAATGAACAATTTTCCAACACTATTTTTTTAAAATATAAAAATTTTACTGCATTTACTGCATTACCACGCGGTGCGGTGCGGTAAATAAAGTGCGGTTGCGGTAAGCGGTGCGGTTTTATTATTTTTATGCGGTTGCGGTGCCGACAATCCATTTACCGCCCACATCCGCACCGCGACGAACCCTAGTGACCACATACTTCTTACAAACGAAGAAAAAGCTCAAAAACTTGCTCAGCAGTTTGAAAGCGTCCATAATTTTAATCTCAACGTTGTGTGTCCTATTGAAAGCGAAGTCTTACAAAAATATGAAAACGTTTCAAATCAAGTATTGTCTCTAGACGATATTGTTGAAACAAATCCATCATAAAAAGGTTAAAAAATATGAAAGCTCCAGGTTATGATGGAATTTTTAACATTCTTCTTAAAAACCTTCCCGAAATTACCATGAGATACTTGGTCAAAATATTCAACAAATGTTTTGAATTAGCATACTTCCCTGAAAGATGGAAAAATGCCAAGATTATTCCTATTTTGAAACCAGATAAAAACCCAGAAGCATCTAGCTATCGACCAATTAGCTTACTCTCTTCTATTAGTAAATTATTTGAAAAAATCATCCTAACTAGAATGATGTCACATATCAATGAGAATTCTATTTTTCTTCCTGAGCAGTTTGGATTTCGTATTGGACATTCAACTACTCATCAACTTGTGAGAGTAACTAACATGATAAAGGCAAATATCTCAGAGGGATATTCCACTGGATTTGCTCTTCTAGACATCGAAAAAGCTTTCGACAGTGTTTGGCACAAAGGTTTAATTGCCAAAATGTGGGATTTCAATTTTCCAATTAATATAATAAAGATAATTAAAAATTATCTTACTAACCGTACCCTACTGGTTTCTTATCAGAATTGTAAATCTAATAAGCTACCCGTTAAAGCAGGCGTCCCTCAAGGATCAAGCGTCGCACCAATTCTTTACAATATTTTACCTCTGATCTTGGAAATCTACCTACAGGCTGTAAAAAGTCACTTTTCTGTGATGATACTAGCATCTCAGTCACTGGAAGGAGTCTTCGTATTATCTGCAGTCGACTGCAACGAAGCTTGAATATTTTCAATGATTACCTGAAAAAAATGGAAAATTTCCACTAATGCGGCAAAAACACAATTGATTGTGTTTCCGCATAAGCCAAGAGCTTCTTCTCTTAATCCAAATAATAACCATATTTTTAAATTTAATGGTTTGAATTTAATGTGGACAGATCAAGTTAAATATTTGGGTTTGGTTTACGATAAAAACTCACTTTTAAGGATCACATTGAAGGAATCCAAACAAAATGCAACAAATATATAAAATGTTTATACCCTCTTATAAATAGGAATTCTAGGCTCTGCCTAAAGAACAAACTAATAATTTATAAACAAATATTTAGACCGGCAATGCTATATGCCAGTGGCGTAGCCAGAAATTTGGTTTGGAGGGGGTTTTGACGAAAATCTCAGATTTTCAAAAATATTGGCGGGTTTATTGATGACATTTAATCTGTAGGCAGCGATCGGCTGAGTACTACCGTGTTCTGCAGTAATAGCGAAATGGGATGGTGTGAGCGGGCATGGGCGCTATAATCCTACCGTAGGCAGAACTAAATACCTGTCGCAGGTGTCAGTTATGTTGGGTGGCGGACTACGAGACAGGTTAGGTCAAGTTCAACGAGTGGCCCAAAAACACCACTTTACTAACAAAAGCATGAGCTGAAAACTCGCAACTTCGAAACCGTACATTTGAGGAGCTTTGATAGACGGGGCAGAAGGTGTGGAAATGCGGGGATCGAGCGACGGCACAAGAGCTGGGCAAAATGCGCCAACGCTTGATCAAGTGGCAGACGACCAGCGAATGGATGTGTGTAGTGTGGATCAAAGGCCATTTCTTCGAATAGAGCATTATCAATGTGCACTGACCTCACGAAGCCGAGAAAGATGCATTTTATGCGCAGCTGGAGCATGTTATGATAGCTGGCTATAGCGGAATGTTAAGCTCGTCATCGGTGACATAGACATCCTGATACGCCGGGGGCATTGTATAAACCGGTTATCGCACAGGATAGTCTGTACACTTTATAAATAATGTGCAGAAATTCTCACGATTGATAAGTATATTATGACGAACACCTAAATAGCGAAGCAGTAAACGACAAGAGTATTGCAAAAACCAGCTTGGAGACGCGTGCAGTCGACGACAGATTCCGCATCTACCTAAGATTCATGAAAAAACGCCATCCAGTATATTTTTCAGGAAATCAATTTTCAAATCTTGCATGGTACGGGTAAAAGCATGCTTTCGCCACTTTGCTTTTCGCAATTCAACAGGTAATTTTTTATTTTCATTTGAAGTCGTTTGCACTGAAAGATGCGAATTTTCGTAGTGAACTTAAAAATACGAAAAAGTTAAATTTGACCAAAGTGGCGTTGAAGTTACTTTTACATACTAGGATAGTAAACGTCATCTACAAGGTGTTCTCCCAAATTCTTTGTTGCAGCCTATAACCGTTAGTAAGGGAATTCGTAGTGCCATATGGCCTATAATGCACAAATACGGGTTGCATTCATATCTTCAACCGAGCTATTTGCAATAACATTCTTTAAAACTTTGCTGAAGACACTATGTCTCGAACTAAATTTGATTGGTATTAGTAATGCATCCAACTGGAAAAATTCATTAATAAAATTACGCTGCTAATTACTAAACCTCTAAAAGCTGAGGGTTTCCAAATTATGTTATCTTGGCGCCATTCAATTCGATACCCAAATGTACATCATAAATAGCGAAAAACGTGAAAAAATTTCATGAAAAATTTTTTTTATTGCCAATTTTAGCTAGTGGCACTTTTGGCACTTTATATAAATGCACATAAAAACCGATTCTGACCTGTCAGAGACAAGCGTAAAACGCCATTTTTCATCAGTTTCTATGTAGGCGTTTTCATTGAGCTATTTTGCTTGATATTTACATGATTTATCAACTATAGGATCCTCACTAAAACATTAGTTACAAGATCCCATTCTCACAATTTACAAAAAATCTCCATAACGTTTAATACATTAGGTTCTCAATGTAATGAACAGATAATAAACTTCCAAAATTATTTTTTGAATTTTTAATAAACTAGTCAGCATCAAACTTTTTTTTTCTTCAATTCAAATACTTTGGTTTGGAGGGGGCTTTAACCCCCAAAACTCCCCCTTGGCTACGCCACTGCTATATGCAGTGCCAATCTGGGCAAGTTGTTGTGCTACTAGGAAGAAAACGCTTCAAAGGATTCAGAATAAAATTCTGAAAATGATTTTGAAGCGTCCTCCCTGGTTTAGCACAAATGAGTTGCACAGACTTGCAAACATAGAAACATTAGAAATTATGACGAACAGTATTATAAGCAACTTCCGACAAAAATCGTTGCAATCTTCAATTGCAACGATTAGCTCTCTTTATAGTTTATAAGTTAGTTTATAAGATTTGTTTAACTCCTTATTCAGAAGACAAGTAGGTTTAAAATATCCTACTGAAAAAATACTTAACTGCGAAAGCTTATTATAACTTAATAATAATTAGCTGAATCATGTAAACAATAGGGATGAAAAGTCACCACTTGTGGCTGAACACCCAATATACTAAATTAGAAATGTAATGCAAACAAAACAATATAATCAAATAGAAAATAATATTAAAAAAATAAAAAAGCTCATTTTTCTTTAAAATATTACGCAGAATTTTTATTCAATTTTCTGTGGTGAATCGACAGGCTACACATACTGGGCATCCCCATAAAAAATCAAGTCAATTTTTTTTCAATTTGTTTAGTTGATAAGGCACGTATGCGTTAGCTCAAAGGTGCCATTTTTTCATTGTTTTACATTTTGAATTTCTTAAAACTAGTGGGTTACATATTTCAATATTATTTTGTTTTATATAATGAAACTAAAAAAAACTTTACAGCTAACTTATACATATAAAAGAGGGTGTAATATAATATTCGTAAAATTTGGGGGACGGATCGTTTTGTGTGTTCTTTGTATAGTAATTCACTTTATGATTTAGAAGAGAGATTGTAGGAGAAATTAATTATTAACTAAGCGGAACATTTTACAAGCTTATTAACTAGAAATAACTAGAGAGAGTGGTTCAAGATTAAGGGGAAATAATTAGGGCTATTTTAAAGTAGTGGTACTGTTGTGCATTTAAATATTGATCAACTAAAACTAGAAGAAAGGGGGTACATAAGTTTTGGGAAGATATTCAAGGGGAGAAGGGGGTGAAGTCATACATCTGTGTATCAGAGACATGGGAGGGAGGGTGGACAAGGCTGAAGGGGGGGGGGGGGGTAGATATAAACTTTCAGTTTCCGGCATCAGGAATTAACAGCCAGGATTACAGATTCGAACGGATTGATCAACTAAAACTAGAAGATAGGGGGCACATAAGTTTTGGGAAGATATTCAAGGGGAGAAGGGGGTGAAGTCATACATCTGCGTATCAGAGACATGGGAGGGAGGGTGGACAAGGCTGAACGGGGGGGGGATATAAACTTTCAGTTTCCGGCATCAGGAATCAACGGCTAGGACTACAGATTCGAACGGATGCATCAAGTATTGGGACGCCGGGCGGTTTTCCTCGAGTCGGCAGTGAGTAGGCGGAAGAAGGCACTTCTGGGAATGATAAGAGAAAAGATAGGGGCATTTAAATTTGGATATTGATGGTTTTGAGGAACGTGTATATAAGGGACATGTAGAGAATATCGCGGCTTGCTAGTACATCTCGAACCGGGACATTGGGTGATCTTCCTCAGATCCAAAGGGAATCGAATAGTTGAGATCTGGCAGAACAGTACTCGGCGCATGCCCAGACAACATGTTCGATTTCGTGATAACCGTTGCCACAAGCGCAGATACTGCTATCCACGAGCCCAATACGTCGAAGATGTGCGGCCAGCGTGTAGTGATTGGACATGAGCCGAGACATCACGCGAATGAAATCCCGACCCACATCCATCCCCCTGAACCAAGGTTTCGTCGATACCTTAGGGATTATCGAATGTAGCCACCTTCCCAGTTCACCATTGCTCCATGAAGTTTGCCAACTTTCGAGGGTTCTCTGATGAGTAATACTGAAAAATTCGCTGAAGCTAATTGGTCTTTCATATATGTCACCTTGTAAAGCGCCCGCCTTAGCTAAAGAGTCCGCTTCTTCATTACCTGGAATGGAGCAATGCGAGGGAACCCAAACTAAGGTAATCTTGTACGATCTTACAGACACAGCACGCAGGCGCTCCCAGATTTTCCCCAGAAAATATGGAATGTGCTTTCTAGGTTTCATTGAACGGAGAGCCTCGATTGAGCTGAGGCTATCCGAGACAATAAAGTAATGATCGATGGGCAAGTATCAATGATCCCAAGGGTATACTGAATGGCAGCAAGTTCTGCGACGTAAACTGAAGCAGGATCATTGAGTTTGAATGAGGCGGTAAGGTTTTGATTAAATATACCGAAGCCAGTGGAGCCATCGAGGCTTGACCCGTCGGTGTAAAACATCTTGTTGCAGTTGACTTCTCGAAATTTACTATGAAAGATGCTTGGGATCACTTGCGGACGTATGTGATCCGGGATTCCACGAATCTCGTCTTTCATGGATGTGTCGAAGAATACTGTTGAATCAGAAGCATGAAGGAGATTGACACGGTTGGGATAGTATGAAGAAGGATTGATATTTTGTGCCATGTAATCGAAGTACAAGGACATAAATCGGGTTTGAGAATTGAGCTCGACAAGCCTTTCGAAATTTGCAATTACTAACGGGTTCAAGATATCGCATCGGATGAGCAATCAGTATGAGAGTTCCCAAAATCGATTTTTCAGCGAAAGGACGCCCGCCAGCACTTCTAAACTCATCGTATGTGTCGAGTGCATGCTACCCAAAGCAATACGCAAACAACAATATTGGATTCGCTCTAGTTTGATGAAATGTATGTTCGCAGCGGAGCGGAAACAGAAACTCCCGTACTCCATCACCGATAATATTGTTGTTTGGTACAGCCTGATCAGGTCTCCTGGGTTGGCACCCCACCATGTTCCGGTTATTGTATGGAGAAAGTTGATCCTTTGCTGGCACTTCTGTTTCAGATACCTAATGTGACATCCCCAGGTTCCTTTAGAGTCGAACCAGACCCCGAGATATTTGAAAGTTGAAACCTGAGCAATAGTTTGACCCATTAATTGAAGCTGTAGTTGCGCTGGTTCACGCTTCCTTTAAAATACGACTAGCTCAGTTTTCTCCGTGGAGAACTCGCTGGAGCTGGAGGGCCCAAGCAGACAAATTGTCCAAGGTATCTTGCAATGGTCCTTGCAGATCGACGGCTTTGGGACCTGTAATAGAGACCACACCGTCATCTGCAAGCTGCCTTAGCGTGCAGGAATTGACAAGACATTCGTCAATGTCATTCACGTAAAAGTTATAGAGAAGGGGGCTTAGACATGAGCCCTGGGGAAGACCCATGTAGCTAATTCGTGATGTCGATAAATCACCATGCGAAAAATGCATATATTTTTCAGACAGCAAGTTTAGCAAAAAGTTGTTTAGAGTCGGTGAAAGACCATGCTGGTGCAGCTTCTCAGAAAGAATTTTGATAGAAACTGAATCAAAAGCCCCCTTTATATCTAGGAAAACTGATGCCATCTGCTCTTTGCTAGCATAAGCCATTTGAATTTCTGTTGAGAGCAACGCAAGACAATCGTTCGTCCCTTTGCCTTTGCGGAAACCAAATTGTGTATCTGACAGTAAGCCATTTGCTTCAACCCAATCATCGAAGCGAAACAAGATCATTTTCTCGAACAACTTTCAGATACAGGACAGCATCGCAATCGGTCGATACGAATTGTGGTCGGAGGCTGGTTTTCCTGGTTTCTGAATGGCGATGACCTTCACTTGCCTCCAGTCATGAGGGACAATATTACCCTCAAGAAACTTATTAAATAAATTCAACAAGCGTCTCTTGGCAGAGTCTGGCAGATTCTTTAACAAGTTAAATTTGATTCTGTCTGGCCCTGGGGCTTTATTGTTACATGACAAGAGAGCAAGTGAGAACTCCACCATCGAAAACGGTGTTTCGTTCGCGTTATTGTGAGGGGACGCGGCGCGGTAGATCTTCTGTGCCGGGGCGGAATCCGGACAAACCTTCTTGGCAAAATCGAATATCCAAAGGTTTGAATATTCCACGCTCTCATTAGTACTGTTTCGGTTTCGTAAGCGCCGGGCCGTACTCCAAAGAGTGCTCATCGATGTTTCTCTCGTTAGTCCGTCGACGAACCGGCGCCAGTAGCTACGTTTTTTGGCTTTTATCAAACTCTTCATGCGCGTTTCCGCCATCGCGTACTGTCGGTAGCTAGCTGGCAGCCCGTCGTCCCGGAAGGTCTTATACGCAGCGGCCTTCTCCGCGTACACGTCTGAGCACTCTTTGTCCCACCATGGATTGGGAGGACGCCCGCGTGAATTCGCGTCTGGTACGCGTTTAGTCTGAGCTTGAATCGCGGTATCGAGAATCAAGCCAGCCAGGAACCCGTACTCTTCCACCGTAGGAAGCTCTTGAGGGCACTCGATTTTGTTGGATATCGCGGACACGTAGCTCTTCCAATCAATATTTCGTGTGAGGTCATACGAAACATTGATTGTATTCGGTGGCCCTGAACGGTGTAGCGTTGTATATATAATATTTAGGAATTAAAATAAGCATTACCATGAAGTACCAAAAATATTAGAGAATAGCCCCTCGGCCATTCAGGCAGTACAACATAAAATACTGCTCTTTTCTCTCGTTCTCTTCCAGAGAGTGAGTGGGGGTGAACCTAGAAGCTGGGGCTCTGCGCTTCGAGAGCTCATGCGTACACGCGTCTAGCAATCTCGTCGGTGGTTGGAATCTCATTTAGCGGGTGGTTGCGACGTCGGCGTCGCGCCCTTTGATTTGAGTACGTACAGTGTATGTACATTGCAAGTACTTTGTCGCGGGG
The DNA here is from genome assembly GCF_030247195.1 of Topomyia yanbarensis. Taxonomy (NCBI): domain Eukaryota; kingdom Metazoa; phylum Arthropoda; class Insecta; order Diptera; family Culicidae; genus Topomyia; species Topomyia yanbarensis. Next base: position 292,420,804 of record NC_080671.1, on the reverse strand, counting down.
AACAAAAAGAGACAGCGAACTGAGGGCAAAGGTTGTTTCTGACTTCGGGAAAAAGACAACCCGATTTGACCTGAACTTCTGAGGTTGAAAGTCAATGCCCTAGAAATGGTTTAAGGAGGTTTTGTATCGGGAATGAAAGGACGACTTCGGCACAAAATTTGTGGTGGGAAACTATTGCACTTCGTGAGATAGTTAACCATTTCCGGTAACGAAGTTTCGAATAAACGCTTATTCTGAGGAAATCACAGTTTGTTGCGTTCACTTTGTTCTGGATCGTGGAAGAGGCAGGAGTTGTTCAAATAGTTGTGCCGCGGTGTAGGACTTAAGGTAGTTTTTTTTAAACAGCGTGAGATTCTTTTAATTAGTTTCACTAAGAAATTTCCCTTTTCCTGTGCAGAATTAGCTAGGTCGAAAAGTGAGTGCGCAAGTTCATTCGCACGGTTTCGGAGTGCTAAAAGTAGATCGACGAATTAAGGTAAATTCCCGTATTTTTGGCTTTTTGTGTGCAAGTGCGTATTCTCATACCAACCGAATGTTGGCATTATTTTCACATATAGGCAATTTGTGATCAAGATCCCGCCACACCGCATTCGTAGCCAGAAACGCTTCTGACCCCACCATCCAGCTTCAAAGAACCCGGTAGTTCGATCCACGTGCCGGAAGAGCAGCGAGGCTGCTAGGCAGGGAAGCCATCAAGGAGTCGTCAGCAATATAACGACGAGAGGAAAACCAACTGAAGCATTGCCATCTTCGGTTCCAAATCGCTAACCGACCGTGAGCGTCGCTTACGTTTCGCAGAGTATCGTCAGCATTCTGGTGAGCATCGTCAACGTTCCGGCCAACATCAGTTCCGGTCCCTGGAAACCGCCATCCACCACGCCTCACGTAAATCGATGTTGTAAGTACGTTCCATATTTTTATTACATGCGCATGTTAGGAAACAGTACACAACACACGCTAAGACCCTAGGGCCACGAAATGTGAAAAGGGAATACGCACACAAAAGCCGCTCAATGAACACGGTACCGATTAGCTGCACAGGGTAGAGCACTAAATGAAAGCGGCGAACCGAGCAGGAAATTAGCCGAGACCGCAAAGGCGGTGATGAGAGTTAGCTAGGTTGAGAGAATCCAGATGTGGAAAGTGTTTGAATTATTTTTTTTTGTTGGAATAAACTGAAGTGAGATGAAGTCGATTTGAATATCCTAGCAAAGGTGTATTTTTTTTGTGGTTCTGGTGAAGGTTTTCTCACGCTGTTCGGGTCGATAGTTTTTCCTTCTTTTTTTGCGGGTTGGGTTGACCCTTATGTTTCAGCCTCTTCTCCCACCTCTGAAGCGAACAGCGCGAAGGATACACACAGAATTGTGCCCGTGATGATAATTTAGCGGAATGCTCTTCTTGCCAACCGATGTTGTCTTGAAATTCTGGATATGAAGTTTCTGGCGACTTTTTTGAATGTATTGGTGGCCTTCTGAAGTTGTTTGGGGAAAGTCGGATTGTTTTGGAACCGTTTCAGAAACAACCAAAACCCGCCTTTGGATAGGGTCTCTAGCTGGGCAAGCCACCAAGGTGAATGGTCTCCTAAGGGAGTGGCGCGAAAATCATTCACTAGTTAAATGAAGGTTCTGGTCCCGACTCCCCCAGATTTCAATTGGCGCCCAACGAGATTTGGCACGTTTTCTTTTGTTGCAAATATTGTATATTTTTTTCGCTGTAAATAAATTTTTCTTGGGTTTTTTCATTCAATTCTTCCCTATGAATATTTCTTTTAGTTTGTAGTTGTAAATATACTTTTTAGAACTTAGCATAAGTTAATTTTTCTTCCCAATTTACATTTTAAGTGGATTATTTGAATGAGTACAATATTACCCCACACACTACATAGTTTTTCTTCACAACACACGTTATTTTGGTACAGCAGCTTCATCTTCATCTTCAAATTTGCTTATTAAAAGTTCTATATATTGTTGTATTATATAATTATGCGCTACATTTTTCCAAAATAATACCACGGATGCTACTTTGATTCCCCTATTTGAAAATTTTAAGTTTGTTTCTGAGTGAAAAAAGCTCATTCATAAAGTATGGATAAATATGAATTAATGATTAGGGGCAAAACAGATGAGACTGTTGGGTTGGATCTACCGGGGAAGCAAAGGTATCTCAGAAATTTGTTTAAATCAGATATGAAGGCGGCGCGTAACTATCGTTCACCCTTAAATATCTTTGTGGAGATTCCACGAATTGCGGGGAAAACTGTGGAAATAAAGCGAATCATTGGAAAGAGTGGCGTTGACCCCAGAAGCGAGTCGAGACTGTTACATTACTATTACCGAGCGAAAAGATGCGTATCGGATAGTGAAATAGAAAAAAACGGCACGAAGGGGGTTGGTACGACAAATAGAAGAAGTGATGCGAGAGCACAAGATTGGTCCCCCGGCATCACCGGTTAAGGAGCGGATCAATGACCTAATCAACGAAATAGGGCAGGAAAATGCGTCGACCCCAATACAGCAAATGGAGGGTGCATATGCAGTTACAGGATTAGGTGGTGCAGTAGCGGGTACGGCGGATAACCAAACACATATGTTGGCACGATACCTAAGACTTCTCGAGTGAATAGCGCAGACCTAGAAACAGAAAATAGCGAATTAAAACGGAAAGTAGCAGAGCTTGAGCAGTTGATGAAAGAGTTGGTAGCGAATTTGTCGGCCAGAGATAAATTAGACGAAACAGCAGAAACGAAGCAGCGCGCTCCAGTAGAGCAAAACAGGAACAGACCGCCTAACCGAAAATCGAATGCAGTTAACCTGAACTTCTCCATTTCGGAAGACAGTTCTTCCGAAGAATATAACAGATCGAGACGTCAAAATAGGTTCCCTCGTCAAGGTACGCCATATCGTCAACGGAGTCGTCACTCTGGTTACGATACAGATTATTCCCCGCCTGATTACCGAAGACAAAGTGGATCACACACGCATTCGGGGGTAGGAAGACGAATTGGACGCCGAGGAATCGAGAGCAGAGAAGCTCACCGAGTGGAGAAATGGAAACTACGGTTCACAGGGGAGCCGCGAACAATTAGCGTCGAAAACTTTCTTTACAAACTTAAAAAGATCGCTGAGCGTGAAGAGGTATCGGATATGCAACTATTGAGGGACATTCATTTGTTACTCGATGGCCCAGCATCGGATTGGTTTTTCACCTTCGTGGATGAATTCGAGGACTGGTGGACGTTTAAAAAACTAATCAAATACCGCTTCGGTAATCCCAACCAGGATCAGGGCATCCGTCAGAAGATTCACGAAAGAAAGCAACAGCGGGGTGAGTCCTTCATCGCTTTTGTAACGGAGATTGAAAAACTAAACAAAATGCTTTCCAAACCGCTGTCAAAAGATCGGAAATTTGAAGTGATTTGGGACAATATGCGTCAACACTACCGATCGAAAATCTCCATTATCGAAGTATTCGATTTGCAGCACCTACTAACGTTGAACTATCGTATCGATGCAGCGGACCCAACACTTCAAATGTCCTGGGAAGGACACCCTCGACGAACGGTGAACCTTGTTGAAGCACAAGAGAGCGACAGTGACGAATCAGCAACGATTAACGCGCTCAGACCACTCCGTCAGCATAACGACAAGCCGAATGAGACTCATACTGCTAATCTATTAGCACATCGTTCAGCAAACACGTCCAGCACAGTAGGCGATCCAGCACAGGCTCCACCCGGAACTTGTTGGAATTGTCACCAGCAAGGACACTCGTGGAGGGAGTGTACAAAACAAAAAGTAATCTTTTGCTATGGCTGTGGTAGATTAGGAAGGACAATCAGGGCCTGCGAGCGATGCGCCGGTTCAGTTCGAGCATATGCGAAACCGGAAAACTGAATTTGGGATGCAAGATAGGGAACCCGTGCATTCCGAACGACAAGCAGGTTCCTGACGATCAGAAGACTATATTCGATCCATTACAACAAATCTACCATATTAAAATTAACACGAGTCGTTGCCCACACATAAAGGTAAATATTTTTGACACTGAAGTAGAGGTATTGCTCGACTCTGGAGCAGGAATAAGTGTCATAAATTCTTTAGACCTAGCAGAGAAGTATGGTTTGAAAGTGCACCCAGCTGCTATCAGAGTTAGCACGGCAGACGGAACAGAATACAAATGCTTAGGAAGCCTTAACGTACCATATACGTACAAAAACATCACGAGGGTAATACCAACGATAATTGTCCCTCAAATGACACGGAAACTTATTCTAGGTGCAGATTTCTGGGCAGACTTCGGAATACAATCAATGATCGACACCGGCAATGGTCCAGAAAGGATTGACGCACTACAGGTATCTGGAGATGCACTGCATCGAACCAACAGCCCTAGAACTACCCAAACTAAAGAATGAAGAAGATGAAACCCTAGATTGTCCAGCTTTTGATATCCCCAAAGAACCAGTACCGGAAGACATAGAGACGGAACATGAGTTGACGACCGTTGAGCGACAGGAGCTGATAGATACAGTCAAGCAGTTCGCGTTTACATCACCTGGCAGACTTGGTCGAACGAACCTCATTAAACATGAAATTGTTCTAAAACCAGAAGCCAAACCACGAAAACAACCCATCTACAAATGTTCTCCGTACATTCAACAAGAGATCGATGCGGAGATCGAAAGGTACAAAGAACTCGATGCGATTGAAGAGTGCTACAGCGAGTGGACTAACCCTATAGTGCCGGTCAGGAAGGCGAACGGCAAGATCCGTGTATGCCTTGATTCGAGACGAATAAATGCAATGACGGTTAAAGACTCATATCCTATGCAGAACATGCAGGATATCTTTCACCGTCTAGAGCAGGCCAAATATTTTTCAATAATTGATCTCAAAGACGCATATTTTCAAATTCTTCTAGCAGACGAGAGCCGAAACCTAACCGCATTTCGAACTTCCAAGGGGCTGTACCGATTCAAAGTCTGTCCCTTCGGACTTACAAACGCTCCCTTCACAATGTGTCGTCTTATGGACAAGGTCATTGGGTTTGATCTTCAGCCCAATGTCTTTGTATACTTAGACGACATTGTGATAGCCACACGTACCCTCAGCGAACATTTTCGCCTGTTGCGTTTAGTCGCCGAGCGATTGAAGATGGCGAACCTCACAATATCCTTAGAAAAATTCAGATTTTGTAGGAAGCAGGTGCGGTACTTGGGGTACCTGTTAACAGAGCATGGAGTAGCCGTAGATTCGTTGCGAATACAACCGATTCTTGATTATGCTCGGCCAAAATCGGCGAAAGACATAAGACGCCTAATGGGTCTTGCTGGATTTTACCAAAGATTTATTCCAGCGTACAGCAAAACCACAGCACCGATAACGGACCTTTTAAAAAAGGACAAGAAAAAATTCTCTTGGTCGGAAGACGCGGAGACAGCGTTCAATGAGTTGAAAGCAGTTCTGACGTCATCGCCCATTTTAGCTAACCCCGATTTCTCCAAACCATTCGTTATTGAGTCAGACGCTTCCGATAACGCGGTGGGAGCCGCTTTGGTGCAGATCCAAGACGGGGAGTCTCGAATTATTAGCTATTTTAGTAAAAAGCTTAGCTCCACACAGCGAAAATACGCCGCAGTAGAAAAGGAGTGCTTAGGGGTACTGTTAGCGCTAGACCACTTCCGCCATTATGTGGAGGGAACACACGTTAAAATCCTGACGGATGCTAGAAGTTTACTTTGGCTGTTCAAGATCAGTGCGGACTCCGGTAATGCGAAGCTGATAAGATGGGCACTTCGTATCCAGTCCTACGATATTGAACTAGAGTACCGTAAAGGGAAACAGAATGTGACCGCCGACTGTTTATCGCGATCGATAGACCAAATTTCGGTAACACTACCAGACCCTGATTACGACGACTTGATGGTTAAAATTCAGGCCGACCCAGTTCAGTTTAGCGAATATCGCGTGATCGATGGGAACATTTTTAAATATTGCAAGCATCCTAGCCGGCAAACAGATCCGCGGTTTGTCTGGAAGCAGTTACCACCAGAAGGGGAACGAGTCAGCATCATACAAAAGGAGCACGAAAAAGCACACTTCGGAGTCGAGAAAACACTGTCTGCCATCAAAGAGCGATATGTGTGGCCAAGAATGAACGAGGAGGTCACGAAGTTTTGCAGGGAATGTGTGAAATGCCAAACTAGCAAGGCAGGAAATATCAATGTCACACCTCCAATGGGTGCGCAGAAGCTGGTTGAATATCCATGGCAATTTGTCACCCTTGACTTTGTAGGGCCATTACCAGTCTCTGGGAAAAGTCGCAGTACATGCCTGTTGATAGCGACAGATGTTTTCAGTAAATTTGTGCTGGTACAGCCGTTTAGAGAAGCAAAAGCTGAGCCGTTAGTCGAGTTTGTTGAAAACATGATTTTCCGATTGTTTGGAGTACCGGAGATTATTCTGACCGACAACGGAACGCAGTTTTTGTCAAAATCCTTTAAAGAACTTCTGGCAACATACCACGTGAACCAATGGCTCACTCCTGCTTACCATCCCCAGGTAAATAATACGGAGAGGGTTAATCGTGTCATCACTACTGCTATTCGCGCGACATTAAAAAAAGACCACAAGCACTGGACGAATGACATTCAGGAAATAGCTAATGCAATCCGTAACGCTGTGCACAACTCGACAAAATATAGCCCCTATTTCGTTGTATTTGGGCGGAATCAGGTCTCAGACGGCAGGGAGTACGCTGTGATCCAGGACAATCAATGTGCGACGGATGGAAAAGAACCTGAAAACCGGAGTAAACTGTTCAAGGAAGTGAAAGAGAACTTAGCCGAAGCATACAAAAGGCATGCGAAAACGTACAATTTACGCTCTAACGCAAATTGTCCGCAATATGTTGCTGGGGAGAAAGTCCTGAAGAAAACGTTCTATCTGTCGGACAAGGGGAAAGCCTTCGGCAAGAAATTAGCCCCAAAGTTTGAATCGTGCGTGGTTAGAAAGGTCCTTGGCTCGCACACCTACGAGTTAGAGGATAATACAGATAAACGAATCGGTGTCTTCTTTGCCAACCAGCTCAAGAAGCTGAACTCTTCTTTGCCGACCACAGGCAAATAAAATCAAAAAAAGTCAAGCTATGTATCTCTACGGAGAGACCAGAGTAAAATAAACAAAATACCTACGGGGATATACGGTTTACTTCGCAACCAAACACCAACACTGGAAATGCGAAATGTAAATGTAAACCAGCACTGGAAATGCGAAATGGGATGGTTAGCCTTTTACGGCCACCTGATAGTGGAATCTGTGATGACTCCAATGAAGAGTAGGACGATTCACTTTAGCCTGAAACACGGCAAGGGCTATGACCTGTAAACAGTACTGGTATTAATCCCGGGAAGCATAAAGCGAGCCCTTGTGAAGATCGCGAAAAAGGAAGAGCAAAGAACACTGTCAACCGGCAGAGGAGAACCCAACCATCGCACTAATGCGCCCTTCCGTATTGCGACCGAGCAATCTTATTTCATATCATCTTGTATATATTTCCTGTAAATAGTAGCATAAGATTAGTAATTAGACCTTGAACTTCACAATACTTATCCTTATATTTTCTTCGATAGAGCTAAACGAGCTCAACAGAGCATCCAAAATGAATTCAAGGAGCTCCTGTGCAGTTCGGCACATCTTTTTCTCCATATCGAAGAAATATAATTTAATCCAGTTTGATTTTTTTTCCTTAATTTGCATCAGTATTTCCCATTTTCCTTCACTTTTTTCCTTCAGTAGAGCTCACAAACAAAATAGTCCGGTTGCATACTTCTCCTCAGCAACATAAGTCATGGCGGTCATGCCAGAATTGAAGTCGTACTTATCCTGCAAATAAAGAACCAACCTTCACATCTTCGAGTAAAGGAACGAAGTTTTTATACCATCCTCTGGACAGATCCGTAAAAGTAGTCCATATCTCGAGATTCCAGTCCCAATATTCGCACGATTCCAGAAAATTTAATGTTTCCACAGTTTTCACTACATGAGTTGGACGATGAAAAATACTGACTGACAGATGGATGATTTACCGTGAGGTTGGCAATAGAATGAATGGTGAGAGTGCAAGGGGTGTGTGAATGTTTTTTTTGTTGCTGTGTAATAATTTTCAAGAAATTCATATTTCGTAGTCGGATTTTTTCGACGGTTAGAGATAGTCTCTAAAAAATTAATTTAAGTCTCTCGAGGATGAAAATGTTTTTGCCTGGATATATTTCAGGGTATTTTTCTAATCGAGAGGCAGACCATTTTTTTAGTGATGAGCGTTGGACCTGGATTTCCAGGAATTGTTCTGGAGTAGGGAAAACGAGACTCACTAAGTTTTTGTGCCATCGTAGATGGACGGTTAGTTGTTTTTAAAGGCCATTATCAAGAAACTCAGATTAGATCAGAGGTTGAGAATGGTCTAGTCTATTTGAGATGAACGAGAAATGAATGAATGTGGATGCCAACTTCAACAACCCAAACGATACTCGCAGCAGTCTTTCTGTTTTGACATGCTTATGCAACAGATAGTATTTGATTCATACTTCGCGGGAAATAAGTAGCAAGGTGGATATGGGAAATGACTCGATTGGTTTTGCTGGAGACCGGAGTTGTGAAACGTTGATGGTCAGTAACAGAGTGGTTATTTGACCATATCTGGATGCAGAGAGGAGTCAATATATTGACGATGAAAACTTATGACCCCAAAACCAGAGAGGAGGGAGCCAAATATTACCCTTCGAAAATTTGATTGGTTCTTTGAATTAATGTCGCAGAGCCAATCAAATTTTCGAAAAATTAGCAGGGAATTATGTAGCGTTGTACATATAATATTTAGGAATTAAAATAAGCATTACCATGAAGTACCAAAAATATTAGAGAATAGCCCCTCGGCCATTCAGGCAGTACAACATAAAATACTGCTCTTTTCTCTCGTTCTCTTCCAGAGAGTGAGTGGGGGTGAACCTAGGAGCTGGGGCTCTGCGCTTCGAGAGCTCATGCGTGCACGCACCTAGCAATCTCGTCGGTGGTTGGAATCTCATTTAGCGGGTGGTTGCGACGTCGGCGTCGCGCCCTTTGATTTGAGTACGTACAGTGTATGTACATTGCAAGTACTTTGTCGCGGGGAACAAAAAGAGACAGCGAACTGAGGGCAAAGGTTGTTTCTGACTTCGGGAAAAAGACAACCCGATTTGACCTGAACTTCTGAGGTTGAAAGTCAATGCCCTAGAAGTGGTTTAAGGAGGTTTTGTATCGGGAATGAAAGGACGACTTCGGCACAAAATTTGTGGTGGGAAACTATTGCACTTCGTGAAATAGTTAACCATTTCCGGTAACGAAGTTTCGAATAAACGCTTATTCTGAGGAAATCACAGTTTGTTGCGTTCACTTTGTTCTGGATCGTGGAAGAGGCAGGAGTTGTTCAAATAGTTGTGCCGCGGTGTAGAACTTAAGGTAGTTTTTTTTAAACAGCGTGAGATTCTTTTAATTAGTTTCACTAAGAAATTTCCCTTTTCCTGTGCAGAATTAGCTAGGTCGAAAAGTGAGTGCGCAAGTTCATTCGCACGGTTTCGGAGTGCTAAAAGTAGATCGACGAATTAAGGTAAATTCCCATATTTTTGGCTTTTTGTGTGCAAGTGCGTATTCTCATACCAACCGAATGTTGGCATTATTTTCACATATAGGCAATTTGTGATCAAGATCCCGCCACACCGCATTCGTAGCCAGAAACGCTTCTGACCCCACCATCCAGCTTCAAAGAACCCGGTAGTTCGATCCACGTGCCGGAAGAGCAGCGAGGCTGCTAGGCAGGGAAGCCATCAAGGAGTCGTCAGCAATATAACGACGATAGGAAAGCCAACTGAAGCATTGCCATCTTCGGTTCCAAATCGCCAACCGACCGTGAGCATCGCTTACGTTTCGCAGAGTATCGTCAGCATTCTGGTGAGCATCGTCAACGTTCCGGCCAACATCAGTTCCGGTCCCCGGAAACCGCCATCCACCAAGCCTCACGTAAATCGATGTTGTAAGTACGTTCCATATTTTTATTACATGCGCATGTTAGGGAACAGTACACAACACACGCTAAGACCCTAGGGCCACGAAATGTGAAAAGGGAATACGCACACAAAAGCCACTCAATGAACCAGTGTTGCCACAATTAAATCTGTACCGGGAGTTGAAAAATCTTTTCTATCTGTACTGTTCTATAGAAAAATCTGTACCGGATTCTGTACCCAAATAATGACAAGGTTGCTTAAATTTTTTTTTCTTAAAGATATTTTTCATTCGGGGAAATCAGTGGCAGCGAGAAGTTGAGATGGGGCTGGTAATATCAATAGAATGCGAGAAACCTGCTTGCAGGAATTCAATTGGAGCATCTCAGAGTAAATGTATGCACTCCGAGAAGATTCTCTCGGCTTTCACTTAGACATCATCCCTTTGATTTGCTGGAACCAGGTTTCTCGACTCTCGTATTGTAATGTCATGTAAAAAATCTGTACCATTCTGTACTTTTTTACAAAAATCTGTAATCTGTACCGTACAGAATCTGTACCAAAAATGCTTCAAAAATCTTTACCTTTCTAGATAAATCTGTACTTGTGGCATCACTGCAATGAACACGGTACCGATTAGCTGCACAGGGTAGAGCACTAAATGAAAGCAGCGAACCGAGCAGGAAATTAGCCGAGACCGCAAAGGCGGTGATGAGAGTTAGCTAGGTTGAGAGAGTATGGGTTCGAATCCAGATGTGGAAAGTGTTTGAATTATTTTTTTTTGTTGGAATAAACTGAAGTGAGATGAAGTCGATTTGAATATCCTAGCAAAGGTGTATTTTTTTAGTGGTTCTGGTGAAGGTTTTCTCACGCTGTTCGGGTTGATAGTTTTTCCTTCTTTTTTTTTGCGGGTTGGGTTGACCCTTATGTTTCAGCCTCTTCTCCCACCTCTGAAGCGAACAGCGCGAAGGATACACACAGAATTGTGCCCGTGATGATAATTTAGCGGAATGCTCTTCTTGCCAACCGATGTTGTCTTGAAATTCTGGATATGAAGTTTCTGGCGACTTTTTTGAATGTATTGGTGGCCTTCTGAAGTTGTTTGGGGAAAGTCGGATTGTTTTGGAACCGTTTCAGAAACAACCAAAACCCGCCTTTGGATAGGGTCTCTAGCTGGGCAAGCCACCAAGGTGAATGGTCTCCTAAGGGAGTGGCGCGAAAATCATTCACTAGTTAAATGAAGGTTCCGGTCCCGACTCCCCCAGATTACAACCGTTAGCAATATTAATTACGATTGGCAGATGGTCGCTGCCGTGGGGATCAGAGACTACCTTCCACATGCAATCTAACCGCAGCGATGTCGAGCAGAGGGACAGATCTAAGGCGCTCGGTCGCACTGGAGGAGCAGGAATCCGTGTCATTTCACCCGTATTCAAAATAGTCATATTGAAGTTGTTGCAAAGCTCATGGAGTAGGGTAGATCGATTATCGTCATGAAGGCAACCCCATGCCGTGCCGTGGGAGTTGAAGTCACCTAAAACTAGCCTCGGTGCGGGGAGGAGTTCCGCAATATCGCAAAGCCGTCGGTGGCTAACTAAGGCTACAGGGGGGATGTAGGTGGAAGCAATGCAAAGGTCTTTGCCTTTTATTCTGGTTTGGCAAGCGACAACTTCAATGCCTGGTGTCGAGGGGAGGTCGATCCGATTGAAAGAATAGCACTTTTTGATCCCCAAAAGTACTCTTCCGTAAGAGTCTTCTCGATCCAAGCGAATAATTTTAAAATCGTGGAAGTGTAGGGTTATTTCTGAAGTGAGCCATGTCTCGCATAGGGCAAATGCATCGCATTTCAAATTATTTAGTAAGATTTTAAACGAATCGATTTTCGGGATAATGCTTCTGCAATTCCACTGTAGAACAGTGATTAAATCCTTGACCTCGTTCGATGAATTAGCCATCGAAGGATAGAATCGCTGAAAGGAGGGGCCATTTCGCAGTGAACTGCATCAAAAATGTTTTTTACTGCGGGGAGAAAGCTTATCAAGATACTTTTAAGGGGGTCAGAAATGTTTAACGCTGTAAGAATACGGTCCACAATGTCAGAGAAATTTATTAAGCCAGCGCTGTTTTCTTTAACTGGCTGAGATATGGGAATACATGGGGTTTTTGATGTTCCTGGAAGTGCTGGGAACTCCTTTTCTGAGCTCAGGTTACTGAGACCGGGAGCGACTTGCTTCGGTTTTGCACCAGTACTTCCTTGAGTAGTTATTTTAGGGGGACCATGAAGAGACACCTTCTGGCCTTTACGACGAAGCTTGGAAGAGGAAATGTTCTTCCTTTTTCTACTATTTCTAGGCACAGCAGAAGATGTTCCCTCCTGGGGTTCATCACAGTCGCCTTCGTCAGTAGACAAGTTGGTAAAGATGTTCGTAGAGACAGGTGGCGTAGCTATCTTAAGCATTTCTGCAAAAGATCGCTTAGAGCGTCTTTGAAGGGAACGCTTAAGATTTTCCTCGCGCTGTTTGTACGCGGGACATGAAGGGAGATCATGTGGGTTTCCCCCACAGTAGAGACACTTTTCGACATCTCTACCACAGGAATCATCCGCATGATTCCCACCGCATTTCCCACAGCGGGCTTTATTGCTACAATGGGAGGCTGTGTGTCCCAATTATTTGCAATTAGTACAGTTCATGACCCGTGGCACAAAGAGGCGAACAGGTAGACGAACCTTGTCAAAGAGAAGGTAGTTGGGTAGGGCAGAGCCGGCGAAGGTCACCCGATAAGAGTCTGAGTTGACGTATATTTTCTTGCCGTCAGCTGCGACTGATGCTGAATGCAAACGTTTGCATTCCAGTATCTTCACTGACTTAAGCATGGGGTCTTTAAAACAGCCAGTCCCATATTTTAGCAGGTCCTCGCAATTCAGACTCGAATCGGAAACGACCCCACTGACTTCAACCCTGCTAGCTGGAATATACACCCTGTACTCCCTCGTAAAGGGCTCGTAGCCAGCAATATCGTTTGCCTGAGTTGAACTGTTAACCACCACCCGAAGCTTATCAGGGCGAATTTTCGATATTTCTGTCACGGCCGAATACCGATCCGTCAGAACTCGAGAAATCTGCAACAGATTCAAACACATTTTTTCTTTGGTCCGAAAGAAGATCACAAATGGCCCGGTGGCCGAGCTCGGATATACCTTGAGCCGGGGAGCCGATTTTATTTCGACGTCCATCTCACCTTGAGATGAACCGCCGTCAGGGGAAGTCATTTTTGCACGGGCCTATTGCCCAGTGCACGTTATTAAGACAACCAAGAAGGGGAAACGAAAACTAATACTTAGCTTGTGTAAGTAACGGTATCCAGACGGCTTACTAGAAGAACACTGCTTCACTTCACTGACCGTCTAACGGTGCTCAGAAACAGAAACACAAAAGAGGGGCAAAAAATTAAGGGTTCCAGCGTGAAAAAAATCAATCCTTTCGCGATTTTTTTTGGAAAATTGGGTAAAGCAAATTGATCAAAACTTTTGTACATTATAATGTATCGTTTCAATAACATTCTGTAATTTTTCCATGAAAAAATTTCGACAAGCGACTTGATGACAAAACTTTTTGTGGAACGTTTCTGGAAAAACATGATTCACGGTCTTAAGTGCCATTCAAAAACTACTTAACCGATTTATTTCAAACTTTGCATACACATTCTAAGTTAAAAATGCTTAACCCCTAAATTGAGTTCGAGATAATTTTCCATTTGAGGGGGTTTTGCTCATAAAATGGCGGATTTTTACATGAAAATAGCAAGTTTTATTTGATATGCCCTTAATTCAAAAAATATCTCGTGAGCTCAACGAAGTGGTTTGGTATTTTTTACATAGAATCTGTATGCAAAGTTTGAAATAAACCGGTCAAGTAGTCTTTGAATGGCAGTTAACCTCGCAAATCGTGTTATTCCAAAAACGTTCTACAAAAAGCCTCGTCACCGAGTAGCTTGTCAAAATTTTTGCGTGGAAAAATTACAGCATGTTTTTGAAATGATATGTTATAATGTATAAAAGTCTTGATCAATTCGCTTCACCCAAATTTCCAAAAAATCGCGAAAGGATTGTTTTTTCACGCTGAAGCTCTTAGCCCCCTCCCTCATCTAGTAGTCTATTCCTACGTCTATAGTTCTACATTTATTTGAATTTGTTGTGAACAATTGTTTTAAAAGTGTTCAAAATAGGAACATTTCAGATTAAAAAATGCGAACAATCTGTGTCTTATAACAATTTCATTGCAGGTTAGTTCGTTAAAATCGGTCAATTAAGTCGCCCTTAGAAAATTTTAAAAAAACGGGTTGAAAACTTTAAATGTCAATATTACAGTCAATTTTTTTCGCGAGTCCCATGAGGATTTGATTTTTTTAAAGCGGTATAGGGTAATTTCGGGAGAGATACCGCGTCAGGTGAGATGCCGCGTCTGATGAGATGCAGCACTCTCTATATCTCGTATATAGGGTTGCTTTTATACGGTAATATGATATTGTGAGGTTGTCTTTCCAAGAATTACAACACTGGAGATGTAAAATAATCCTTTTCATTAACTCACGAAAATTTTATCAATGATTATGTGCGTCCAGTTGCATCACGGAGTACCGAAAATTTTTCAGCACCACAAAAAATTTCGTTTTTTTTAAATTGTTTGAATTTTTTGGTAAATCATGTATCGGTTAAATAGCTAGTCATCCATAATTTCAGAGGAAAATGTCGTCGCGCGGCATCTCTCCCCTACAATTGCGGGTGAGATGCCGCACTCGATGGAGAAGGATGCGTAGCTAAAGTGTATTTTTCCCCTCGGAATGTCATTGAATTATCATTTGCGTCAGGTATAGGCAGTGATGCCACAAGTACAGATTTATCTAGAAAGGTAAAGATTTTTGAAGCATTTTTGGTACAGATTCTGTACGGTACAGATTACAGATTTTTGTAAAAAAGTACAGAATGGTACAGATTTTTTTACATGACATTACAATGCGAGAGTCGAGAAACCTGGTTCCAGCAAATCAAAGGGATGATGTCTAAGTGAAAGCCGAGAGAATCTTCTCGGAGTGCATACATTTACTCTGAGATGCTCCAATTGAATTCCTGCAAGCAGGTTTCTCGCATTCTATTGATATTACCAGCCCCATCTCAACTTCTCGCTGCCACTGATTTCCCCGAATGAAAAATATCTTTAAGAAAAAAAAATTTAAGCAACCTTGTCATTATTTGGGTACAGAATCCGGTACAGATTTTTCTATAGAACAGTACAGATAGAAAAGATTTTTCAACTCCCGGTACAGATTTAATTGTGGCAACACTGGGTATAGGTTCTTAATAAGGTATATCCACAAATTAACGGACCTAACACACTGACATATAGGATTATAAGTCTATTTATATATATTCAAACGGGCGACATGGATCTAAGCATTAGTTACTTCGGGTTGTCCTTTAAAGTTTCAGGTACAAATTTTCGCGAAAGCATTGATTTGTAGTGATGTCAATATTGGGATGAAACCCAATATATATATATATATATATATATATATATATATATATATATATATATATATATATATATATATATATATATATATATATATATATATATATATATATATATATATATATATATATATATATATATATATATATATATATATATATATATATATATATATATATATATATATATATATATATATATATATATATATATATATATATATATATATATATATATATATATATATATATATATATATATATATATGCAGCGCGACGACATTTTCCTCTGAAATTATGGATGACTAGCTATTTAACCGATACATGATTTACCAAAAAATTCAAACAATTTAAAAAAAACGAAATTTTTATGTGGTGCTGAAAAATTTTCGGTACTCCGTGATGCAACTGGACGCACATAATCATTGTTGATAAAATTTTCGTGAGTTAATGAAAAGGATTATTTTACATCTCCAGTGTTGTAATTCTTGGAAAGACAACCTCACAATATCATATTACCGTATAAAAGCAACCCTATATACGAGATATAGAGAGTGCTGCATCTCATCAGACGCGGCATCTCACCTGACGCGGTATCTCTCCCGAAATTACCCTATACCGCTTTAAAAAAAATCAAATCCTCATGGGACTCGCGAAAAAAATTGACTGTAATATTGACATTTAAAGTTTTCAACCCGTTTTTTTAAAATTTACTAAGGGCGACTTAATTGACCGATTTTAACGAACTAACCTGCAATGAAATTGCTATAAGACACAGATTGTTCGCATTTTTTTATCTGAAATGTTCCTATTTTGAACACTTTTAAAACAATTGTTCATAACAAATTCAAATAAATGTAGAACTATAGACGTAGGAATAGACTACTAGATGGGGGAGGGGGCTAAGAGCTTCAGCGTGAAAAAAAACAATCCATTCGCGATTTTTTGGAAATTTGGGTGAAGCGAATTGATCAAAACTTTTATACATTATAACATATCATTTCAAAAACATGCTGTAATTTTTCCACGCAAAAATTTTGACAAGCTACTCGGTGACGAGGCTTTTTGTAGAACGTTTTTGGAATAACACGATTTGCGAGGTTAACTGCCATTCAAAGACTACTTGACCGGTTTATTTCAAACTTTGCATACAGATTCTATGTAAAAAATACCAAACCACTTCGTTGAGCTCACGAGATATTTTTTTGAATTAAGGGCATATCAAATAAAACTTGCTATTTTCATGTAAAAATCCGCCATTTTATGAGCAAAACCCCCTCAAATGGAAAATTATCTCGAACTCAATTTAGGGGTTAAGCATTTTTAACTTAGAATGTGTATGCAAAGTTTGAAATAAATCGGTTAAGTAGTTTTTGAATGGCACTTAAGACCGTAAATCATGTTTTTCCAGAAACGTTCCACAAAAAGTTTTGTCATCAAGTCGCTTGTCGAAATTTTTTCATGGAAAAATTACAGAATGTTATTGAAACGATACATTATAATGTACAAAAGTTTTGATCAATTTGCTTTACCCAATTTTCCAAAAAAAATCGCGAAAGGATTGATTTTTTTCACGCTGAAACCCTTAATTTTTTGCCCCTCTTTTGTGTTTCTGTTTCTGAGCACCGTTAGACGGTCAGTGAAGTGAAGCAGTGTTCTTCTAGTAAGCCGTCTGGATACCGTTACTTACACAAGCTAAGTATTAGTTTTCGTTTCCCCTTCTTGGTTGTCTTAATAACGTGCACTGGGCAATAGGCCCGTGCAAAAATGACTTCCCCTGACGGCGGTTCATCTCAAGGTGAGATGGACGTCGAAATAAAATCGGCTCCCCGGCTCAAGGTATATCCGAGCTCGGCCACCGGGCCATTTGTGATCTTCTTTCGGACCAAAGAAAAAATGTGTTTGAATCTGTTGCAGATTTCTCGAGTTCTGACGGATCGGTATTCGGCCGTGACAGAAATATCGAAAATTCGCCCTGATATGCTTCGGGTGGTGGTTAACAGTTCAACTCAGGCAAACGATATTGCTGGCTACGAGCCCTTTACGAGGGAGTACAGGGTGTATATTTCAGCTAGCAGGGTTGAAGTCAGTGGGGTCGTTTCCGATTCGAGTCTGAATTGCGAGGACCTGCTAAAATATGGGACTGGCTGTTTTAAAGACCCCATGCTTAAGTCAGTGAAGATACTGGAATGCAAACGTTTGCATTCAGCATCAGTCGCAGCTGACGGCAAGAAAATATACGTCAACTCAGACTCTTATCGGGTGACCTTCGCCGGCTCTGCCCTACCCAACTACCTTCTCTTTGACAAGGTTCGTCTACCTGTTCGCCTCTTTGTGCCACGGGTCATGAACTGTACTAATTGCAAATAATTGGGACACACAGCCTCCCATTGTAGCAATAAAGCCCGCTGTGGGAAATGCGGTGGGAATCATGCGGATGATTCCTGTGGTAGAGATGTCGAAAAGTGTCTCTACTGTGGGGGAAACCCACATGATCTCCCTTCATGTCCCGCGTACAAACAGCGCGAGGAAAATCTTAAGCGTTCCCTTCAAAGACGCTCTAAGCGATCTTTTGCAGAAATGCTTAAGATAGCTACGCCACCTGTCTCTACGAACATCTTTACCAACTTGTCTACTGACGAAGGCGACTATGATGAACCCCAGGAGGGAACATCTTCTGCTGTGCCTAGAAATAGTAGAAAAAGGAAGAACATTTCCTCTTCCAAGCTTCGTCGTAAAGGCCAGAAGGTGTCTCTTCATTAGGGCATTGCAAAAAAATTTTTTTTTTGAATTCTCAAAGGCCCCCCCTCTCATATTGTGACAAATGTCAAAGTAAGCTCAAATGCCAAATTTCACATCATTTGGACAATTTTAGACCCCCGCCCACATCGCTTGAAATTTTTTGAAATTGGTGCTATGGGAAAATGTGGACGAAAAATACATTAAATGCTATAACTTTTGAAGTAGCAATCAGAAAATTACAATTTATACCTTTTTTGAAAGGAAATAATCTATGTATTCGAATGAAGATATATTTGTTTCTTGAAAAATACGGGAAAAAGGGGTACTGGGTCATTTTGGCCCCAAAATCCCCTATTTTTAATGATTTTTCTGCTCCGTGAGGCAAATCATACATATTTTGTAGTTTTTCTATTGTGAAAAAATCTCAGAAATCGAACGGAAACCTTTTGAACCTTAGTTCGAATACGAGAAGTTGGGGTTATAGGGCTTTTTGTCAGTCATATTAAATTTCATCATTTACTCATGCATATATCTCTATTATTCTTCAATCAATTTTCATAAAATGTAACTTATTGAACGTGTAAAATTCTGAGGAATAAAACAAAAATAAAAACGTTAAAGGTAAAATTCAGAAACATCAAGCTTTTTGATATTTACTCTACAAATCTCATTTTTTTCATTATTTGTCCTAATACCTCAACTTCCCCTATTTTTCCAAGAATGAAACTTTTCTCATGTGATCCCTAAGCATATTTTACACTAAAAGTAGTAAATTAAATAAGAATTTTGTTGTTAAATGGAGTTAATATGTGCGATTTTATGATAAAAATGTGAAATCGACACTATATGTCAGATAATTTGATGTTCCTGAATTTTACCGGTAACGAATCTATTTTTGTTATAATCCTAAGGATTTTCCACGTTCAACAAGGTATAGTTTATGAAAATTGAGTGAAGAGTAATAGAGATATGTTCACGAGAAAATGAGGAAGTCTAATATGAAGGTCAAAAGGCCATTTAACCCCAACTTCTCGTATTCGGACTAAGGTCAAAAGAGTTCCGATCGATTTCTGAGATTTTTTTACATTAGAAAAAAGACAAAATATGTATGATTTGCATCACGGAGCAGATAAATAATTAAAAATAGGGGATTTTGGGGCCAAAATGACCCAGTACCCCACTTTCCCGTATTTTTCTAGAAACAAATATATCTCCATTCAAATACTAAGATTATTTCCTTCCAAAAGAGGTATAAATTTTAATTTTCTGATTGCTACTTCAAAAGTTATAGCATTTAATGTATTTTTCCTCCATATTTTCCCATAGTACCAATTTCAAAAAATTTCAAGTGAAGTGGGCGGGGGTCTAAAATTGTCCAAATGATGTGAAATTTGGCATCTGAGCGTACTTTGACATTTGTCACAATATGAGAGGGGGGGCCTTTGAGAATTCAAAAAAAAAAATTTTTTGCAATGCCCTACTCTTCATGGTCCCCCTAAAATAACTACTCAAGGAAGTACTGGTGCAAAACCGAAGCAAGTCGCTCCCGGTCTCAGTAACCTGAGCTCAGAAAAGGAGTTCCCAGCACTTCCAGGAACATCAAAAACCCCATGTGTTCCCATATCTCAGCCAGTTAAAGAAAACAGCGCTGGCTTAATAAATTTCTCTGACATTGTGGACCGTATTCTTACAGCGTTAAACATTTCTGACCCCCTTAAAAGTATCTTGATAAGCTTTCTCCCCGCAGTAAAAACATTTTTGATGCAGTTCACTGCGAAATGGCCCCTCCTTTCAGCGATTCTATCCTTCGATGGCTAATTCATCGAACGAGGTCAAGGATTTAATCACTGTTCTACAGTGGAATTGCAGAAGCATTATCCCGAAAATCGATTCGTTTAAAATCTTACTAAATAATTTGAAATGCGATGCATTTGCCCTATGCGAGACATGGCTCACTTTAGAAATAACCCTACACTTCCACGATTTTAAAATTATTCGCTTGGATCGAGAAGACTCTTACGGAAGAGTACTTTTGGGGATCAAAAAGTGCTATTCTTTCAATCGGATCGACCTCCCCTCGACACCAGGCATTGAAGTTGTCGCTTGCCAAACCAGAATAAAAGGCAAAGACCTTTGCATTGCTTCCACCTACATCCCCCCTGTAGCCTTAGTTAGCCACCGACGGCTTTGCGATATTGCGGAACTCCTCCCCGCACCGAGGCTAGTTTTAGGTGACTTCAACTCCCACGGCACGGCATGGGGTTGCCTTCATGACGATAATCGATCTACCCTACTCCATGAGCTTTGCAACAACTTCAATATGACTATTTTGAATACGGGTGAAATGACACGGATTCCTGCTCCTCCAGCGCGACCGAGCGCCTTAGATCTGTCCCTCTGCTCGACATCGCTGCGGTTAGATTGCATGTGGAAGGTAGTCTCTGATCCCCACGGCAGCGACCATCTGCCAATCGTAATTAATATTGCTAACGGTTGTAATCTGGGGGAGTCGGGACCGGAACCTTCATTTAACTAGTGAATGATTTTCGCGCCACTCCCTTAGGAGACCATTCACCTTGGTGGCTTGCCCAGCTAGAGACCCTATCCAAAGGCGGGTTTTGGTTGTTTCTGAAACGGTTCCAAAACAATCCGACTTTCCCCAAACAACTTCAGAAGGCCACCAATACATTCAAAAAAGTCGCCAGAAACTTCATATCCAGAATTTCAAGACAACATCGGTAGGCAAGAAGAGCATTCCGCTAAATTATCATCACGGGCACAATTCTGTGTGTATCCTTCGCGCTGTTCGCTTCAGAGGTGGGAGAAGAGGCTGAAACATAAGGGTCAACCCAACCCGCAAAAAAAGAAGGAAAAACTATCGACCCGAACAGCGTGAGAAAACCTTCACCAGAACCACAAAAAAATACACCTTTGCTAGGATATTCAAATCAACTTCATCTCACTTCAGTTTATTCCAACAAAAAAAAAATAATTCAAACACTTTCCACATCTGGATTCGAACCCATACTCTCTCAACCTAGCTAACTCTCATCACCGCCTTTGCGGTCTCGGCTAATTTCCTGCTCGGTTCGCCGCTTTCATTTAGTGCTCTACCCTGTGCAGCTAATCGGTACCGTGTTCATTGAGTGGCTTTTGTGTGCGTATTCCCTTTTCACATTTCGTGGCCCTAGGGTCTTAGCGTGTGTTGTGTACTGTTCCCTAACATGCGCATGTAATAAAAATATGGAACGTACTTACAACATCGATTTACGTGAGGCGTGGTGGATGGCGGTTTCCGGGGACCGGAACTGATGTTGGCCGGAACGTTGACGATGCTCACCAGAATGCTGACGATACTCTGCGAAACGTAAGCGATGCTCACGGTCGGTTGGCGATTTGGAACCGAAGATGGCAATGCTTCAGTTGGCTTTCCTCTCGTCGTTATATTGCTGACGACTCCTTGATGGCTTCCCTGCCTAGCAGCCTCGCTGCTCTTCCGGCACGTGGATCGAACTACCGGGTTCTTTGAAGCTGGATGGTGGGGTCAGAAGCGTTTCTGGCTACGAATGCGGTGTGGCGGGATCTTGATCACAAATTGCCTATATGTGAAAATAATGCCAACATTCGGTTGGTATGAGAATACGCACTTGCACACAAAAAGCCAAAAATACGGGAATTTACCTTAATTCGTCGATCTACTTTTAGCACTCCGAAACCGTGCGAATGAACTTGCGCACTCACTTTTCGACTTAGCTAATTCTGCACAGGAAAAGGGAAATTTCTTAGTGAAACTAATTAAAAGAATCTCACGCTGTTTAAAAAAAACTACCTTAAGTCCTACACCGCGGCACAACTATTTGAACAACTCCTGCCTCTTCCACGATCCAGAACAAAGTGAACGCAACAAACTGTGATTTCCTCAGAATAAGCGTTTATTCGAAACTTCGTTACCGGAAATGGTTAACTATTTCACGAAGTGCAATAGTTTCCCACCACAAATTTTGTGCCGAAGTCGTCCTTTCATTCCCGATACAAAACCTCCTTAAACCATTTCTAGGGCATTGACTTTCAACCTCAGAAGTTCAGGTCAAATCGGGTTGTCTTTTTCCCGAAGTCAGAAACAACCTTTGCCCTCAGTTCGCTGTCTCTTTTTGTTCCCCGCGACAAAGTACTTGCAATGTACATACACTGTACGTACTCAAATCAAAGGGCGCGACGCCGACGTCGCAACCACCCGCTAAATGAGATTCCAACCACCGACGAGATTGCTAGGTGCGTGCACGCATGAGCTCTCGAAGCGCAGAGCCCCAGCTCCTAGGTTCACCCCCACTCACTCTCTGGAAGAGAACGAGAGAAAAGAGCAGTATTTTATGTTGTACTGCCTGAATGGCCGAGGGGCTATTCTCTAATATTTTTGGTACTTCATGGTAATGCTTATTTTAATTCCTAAATATTATATGTACAACGCTACATAATTCCCTGCTAATTTTTCGAAAATTTGATTGGCTCTGCGACATTAATTCAAAGAACCAATCAAATTTTCGAAGGGTAATATTTGGCTCCCTCCTCTCTGGTTTTGGGGTCATAATCAGATTACAGATTTTTGTAAAAAAGTACAGAATGGTACAGATTTTTTTACATGACATTACAATGCGAGAGTCGAGAAACCTGGTTCCAGCAAATCAAAGGGATGATGTCTAAGTGAAAGCCGAGAGAATCTTCTCGGAGTGCATACATTTACTCTGAGATGCTCCAATTGAATTCCTGCAAGCAGGTTTCTCGCATTCTATTGATATTACCAGCCCCATCTCAACTTCTCGCTGCCACTGATTTCCCCGAATGAAAAATATCTTTAAGAAAAAAAAATTTAAGCAATCTTGTCATTATTTGGGTACAGAATCCGGTACAGATTTTTCTATAGAACAGTACAGATAGAAAAGATTTTTCAACTCCCGGTACAGATTTAATTGCTACTTATTTCCCGCGAAGTATGAATCAAACACGGTGTATTTATTAGAACAATTTTATGAAAAAAAATTCAGCATCTCTGAAACTTCGGAATATGAAAGAATGGGCTTTCCCCTTTCATTTGAAACTAAGATCAAAATAATCCGTCGGGGGGTCCAGCGCAATTTTTTTTTTGAAGTTTTTTTCGTAACAATATAAGTTTTACTACTGGAGATAGTTCATATTTCTGTCCCTAGATGGTGCTTTATACATTCGAACAACACTAAAAGTGAGAATTCGATAGAAAATTTAATTGTCTACAAGTTTGTTGAGCACTAAAAATTGATCTGAAATCATCCGGAAAAGTTGTTTAAGATTTTAACAAAGTTATATCTAAGATAGTTTCACACGAGGCCTAGTGGTTTGGAAATATGTTTTCTCGCACTTATTATATTACCAAAAAAAAAATTGGGTTTAGTGGCATAAAAATATTAGACGAGATTCATTACGTTGACAATTCTAATTGAACTTCTGAAAATTAGGATGTTTGACAAGAGTCAGAAAACTATTTGTGCTTTTGGTTTGTAATCTTTCCCGATAGGTTCGAAGGGACTACCATTCACCGGAAGGTATTGCTTGGTTACAAGGGTTTGCTTACATTTATGTTTTGTTACACGGGTGTTTTAGAAAGGACCATACATCGTATAATTTAGGTTATGATCGCTTAAGTCAGCTATTATAATTCCGTTCAAGACGAAATGTTGGGACACACCGTTTCTAGTTTAACGCAAACCATAGCAGTAACTGTCCAAATTAGTGTTTAGCGTGAAACGATTTGTTCAAATTTTCTCCGCAAAGCATATTGTGACAGTTGGATTTTACTGCCATTTTCAATCAAATATGCGAGATATCGTTACTAAATTGATCCTAGATTATGCGATATGTATTACTTTTGAAAACAAAATATGATTTGAGTACAACAATAACCTTATATACATAGAAGTCCTAGAATATATCCCAAAAAAAAAATTATCTTGATCCAAAAAGTTTTTTGTTTACTGTTTGTCACATTGAGTTAATTTTGAAAACGGATAATCAGCGTTTTGAACCAAGCGTTGCAATGAAATCCGCGAAATATTGCAATGGTGCGTTAAAAGTTTCATTGAGTTTGTTCAAATATAAAGGTTGAAGTTCAGGACAAGTCAATTTTATACGAAGATGCTAACAGAGTAGGAGATTCATGTAAGAATAGTCATCCCTGAAAACAATTGAAAAAATGAAGAAGATGGCATACATAATTGAAAAAAATGTTTCTGCGGGAGGAATCACTTACCATCATGGAAAAGAATATTAATATCAGTTTGGTCAACACTGATCTAAAACTTCTCATCCCAAAAATATGAATGGTGCCCTGTATCAGGGAATTATAATTTTCAGCTAAAAGATGACTTTCCAAGCTCTCAAATTCCGCTGAATTCACTATTGAACTAAACACAACTATTTGGCAAATAAAAAAAGTGCTTGTGAATTAACAAACCACTAGGTCTTCTGTGAAACTAACTTAGACTTAGAATTCGTTAAAATATTAAACTACTTTTCGGGATAATTTCAAATCGGTTTTTAGTTGGTAACAAAGTTGTAGACAATTAAATAATCAGATTCTCACTTTTAGTGTTGTTCGAATGTCTAAAACACCATCTAGGGGCAGAAATATGAACTAGTTCCATTGTAAAATCTATGTTTTCACAAACAAAATTTCAAAAAAAAAAGTTGCTCTAGACCCCCCGACGGATTATTTTGATTTTGGTTTCAAATGAAAGGGGAAAGCCCATTCTTTCATATCCTGAAGTTTCAGAGATGCTGAATTTTTTTGCATAAATTTGTTAAAAAAGACACCGTGCAAATACTATCTGTTGCATAAGCATGTCAAAACAGAAAGACTGCTGCGAGTATCGTTTGGGTTGTTGAAGTTGGCATCCACATTCATTCATTTCTCGTTCATCTCAAATAGACTAGACCATTCTCAACCTCTGATCTAATCTGAGTTTCTTGATAATGGCCTTTAAAAACAACTAACCGTCCATCTACGATGGCACAAAAACTTAGTGAGTCTCGTTTTCCCTACTCCAGAACAATTCCTGGAAATCCAGGTCCAACGCTCATCACTAAAAAAATGGTCTGCCTCTCGATTAGAAAAATACCCTGAAATGTATCCAGGCAAAAACATTTTCATCCTCCTTCAGGTACAAATTTTCGCGAAAGCATTGATTTGTAGTGATGTCAATATTGGGATGAAACCCAATATATATATATATATATATATATATATATATATATATATATATATATATATATATATATATATATATATATATATATATATATATATATATATATATATATATATATATATATATATATATATATATATATATATATATATATATATATATATATATATATATATATATATATATATATATATATATATATATATATATATATATATAGTAGAGAGAGAGAGTGGGACAAAAAATACATGCCAGCTCCGAGCGACTTTTTAGGTACCATTTGAGTCCTAGAATAATTGTGCAAATTCTTAGCTCGATCCCTGAAACTACATTTTGCGCCCACTGTTCAATGTTTACGTGGGATTTTTTATGGGAAAATTAACCCCATTGCCTCCCAAAAATAAACCGTTATGTGGCTTTTATAGGAAATTTAACAAAGAAACAAAGTCTCGAAAATCACGAAACGATCTGACGCTTGAGAAGAAAGAAGAAATTAAGCTGTAATCGGTTGATGTTCTGACGATTGATGAAATATTAATTTTTTCTAGCACCACTGCTGTTGGTTGTCCAATTATATCAATTATCTTTGCTGTTTGGCCACTTGGATAAATAGAGGCTTATTTTGTACATAATTAGAGAATGTTAAAAAAAATGTATATAATTCGACCGTCAGCAGCAGTGATGCTATGAGTAGTGAAATTTTCAACAAACATCAGGGCATCAATAGGTTTTTGCTTAATAACTTTTTCCACAAGCATCAGATAGTTTCGCATTCTTCCAGACTTTATTTCCCTCACAAATTTCCTATAAAAATTAGACATCTATTTATCTTGGACGAATTATTTTGCAAAAGACGATGTTCCCAAACGAAATTCCATGTAAACTTTAAATCGTGGGTGCAAAAATTAAGTTTCGCCGATCGAGCTTAAAATTTGCAGAGTTGTTCTGGGAGCTAAAAGGGACCCAAAAAGTTACTCGGAGCAGTATTTTATTTTTTTCATGCAATCGTGTCCCACTCTAATATCTATGTGTTGGTAGGGGTTCCTTAAAAGCAGTGTTTGGCTGTTTCTGCCAACAATGAATTCATATAACTTTGTTCTTCAAAGATGCATTTTGAAAAAGCATCAATTCGTTGAAATTTTCGGTTTCATCTCAATATTGACATCACTACAAATCAATGCTTTCGCGAAAATTAGTACCTGAAACTTTAAAGAACAAACCGAAGTAACTAATGCTTAGATCCATGTCGCCCGTTTGAATATAGAAAAATTGACTTATAATCCTATATGTCAGTGTGTTAGGTCCGTTAGTTTGTGGATATACATTATTAAGAACCTATACCTGACGCAAATGATAATTCAATGACATGCCGGGGAAAAATACACTTTAGCTACGCATCCTTCTCCATCGAGTGCGGCATCTCACCCGCAATTTTGATGCGGCATCTCTCCCAATTGTAGGGGAGAGATGCCGCGCGACGACATTTTCCTCTGAAATTATGGATGACTTGCTATTTAACCGATACATGATTTACCAAAAAATTCAAACAATTTAAAAAAACGAAATTTTAATGTGGTGCTGAAAAATTTTCGGTACTCCGTGATGCAACTGGACGCACATAACCATTAATAAAATTTTCGTGAGTTAATGAAAAGGATTATTTTACATCTCCAGTGTTGTAATTCTTGGAAAGATAACCTCACAATATCATATTACCGTATAAAAGCAACCCTATATACGAGATATAGAGAGTGCTGCATCTCACCAGACGCGGCATCTCACCTGATGCGGTATCTCTCCCGAAATTACCCTATACCGCTTTTAAAAAATCAAATCCTCATGGGACTAGCAAAAAAATTGACTGTAATATTGACATTTAAAGTTTTCAACCCGTTTTTTTAAATTTACTAAGGGCGACTTAATTGACCGATTTTAACGAACTAACCTGCAATGAAATTGTTATAAGACACAGAATGTTCGCATTTTTTTATCTGAAATGTTCCTATTTTGAACACTTTTAAAACAATTGTTCATAACAAATTCAAATAAATGTAGAACTATAGACGTAGGAATAGACTACTAGATGGGGGAGGGGGCTAAGAGCTTCAGCGTGAAAAAAAACAATTCTTTCGCGATTTTTTGGAAATTTGGGTGAAGCGAATTGATCAAAACTTTTATACATTATAATATATCATTTCAAAAACATGCTGTAATTTTTCCATGCAAAAATTTTGACAAGTACTCGGTGACGAGGCTTTTGTAGAACGTTTTTGGAATAACACGATTTGCGAGGTTAACTGCCATTCAAAGACTACTTGACCGGTTTATTTCAAACTTTGCATACAGATTCTATGTAAAAAATACCAAACCACTTCGTTGAGCTCACGAGATATTTTTTTGAATTAAGGGCATATCAAATAAAACTTGCTATTTTCATGTAAAAATCCGCCATTTTATGAGCAAAACCCCCTCAAATGGAAAATTATCTCGAACTCAATTTAGGGGTTAAGCATTTTTTACTTAGAATGTGTATGCAAAGTTTGAAATAAATCGGTTAAGTAGTTTTTGAATGGCACTTAAGACCGTAAATCATGTTTTTCCAGAGACGTTCCACAAAAAGTTTTGTCATCAAGTCGCTTGTCGAAATTTTTTCATGGAAAAATTACAGAATGTTATTGAAACGATACATTATAATGTACAAAAGTTTTGATCAATTTGCTTTACCCAATTTTCCAAAAAAAAAATCGCGAAAGGATTGATTTTTTTCACGCTGGAACCCTTACCCCCCCCCCCCCCCCCCTTTAGGGGGGCGTCTGGTGTAGAGGGTATTAATAATCAACTTTATTTTTATCCGTTTTATTGTTAGTATTGAACCTCTCTAGAATAGTCTCCCGCAATCTCAGTGGCCACGCTGAACTTCTTTTGTTTTTAACAGCCATGCATTCCTCGCGCGTATTTGCTATAACACACGCAGATTTCAATATATTGGCAACAATTTTCGAAAAACTGAATACAGTGTGAACAATACAGTCTAGACTGCTTCTATCCAAATTTTCAAGAGCAAATACCCAATGGGTTATTTTTAACAGCGTTTTTTCCGTGATTCAGTTTGATGTGGGACACCCTTTAATGCCGTTTTTCTTAAAACCGCGTTTTTCAGTTTGGCGAACACGATATCTCATAAGTTAACCAATGAATTGACTTGATTTTTTATGGGGATGCCCAGTATGTGTAGCCTGTCGATTCACCACAGAAAATTGAATAAAAAAAAATTCTCCCTAATATTTTAAAGAAAAATGAGCTTTTTTATTTTTTTTAAATATTATTTTCTATTTGATTATATTGTTTTGTTGGCATTACATTTCTAATTTAGTATATTGGGTGTTCAGTCACAAGTGGTGACTTTTCATCCCTATTGTTTATATGATTCAGTTAATTATTATTAAGTTATAATATGCTTTCGCAGTTAAGTATTTTTTTCAGTAGGATGTTTTAAACCTACTTGTCTTCTGAATAAGGAGTTAAACAAATCTTATAAACTAACTTATAAACTATAAAAAGAGCTAATCGTTACAATTGAAGATTGCAACGATTTTTGTCGGAAGTTGCTCATAATACTGTTCGTCATAATTTCTAATGTTTCTATGTTTGCAAGTCTGTGCAACTCATTTGTGCTAAACCAGGGAGGACGCTTCAAAATCATTTTCAGAATTTTATTCTGAATCCTTTGAAGCGTTTTCTTCCTAGTAGCACAACAACTTGCTCAGATTGGCACTGCATATAGCATTGCCGGTCTAAATATTTGTTTATAAATTAATAGTTTGTTCTTTAGGCAGAGCCTAGAATTCCTATTTATAAGAGGGTATAAACATTTTATATATTTGTTGCATTTTGTTTGGATTCCTTCAATGTGATCCTTAAAAGTGAGTTTTTTATCGTAAATCAAACCGAAATATTTAACTTGATCTGTCCACATTAAATTCAAACCATTAAATTTAAAAATATGGTTATTATTTGGTTTAAGAGAAGAAGCTCTTGGCTTATGCGGAAACACAATCAATTGTGTTTCTGCCGCATTAGTGAAAATTTTCCATTTTTTCAGGTAATCATTGAAAATATTCAAGCTTCCTTGCAGTCGACTGCAGATAATACGAAGACTCCTCCCAGTGACTGAGATGCTAGTATCATCACAGAAAAGTGACTTTTTACAGCCTGTAGGTAGATTTGGAAGATCAGAGGTAAAAATATTGTAAAGAATTGGTGCGACGCTTGATCCTTGAGGGACGCCTGCTTTAACGGGTAGCTTATTAGATTTACAATTCTGATAAGAAACCTGTAGGGTACGGTTAGTAAGATAATTTTAATTATCTTTATTATGTAAATTGGAAAATTGAAATCCCACATTTTGGCAATTAAACCTTTGTGCCAAACACTGTCGAAAGCTTTTTCGATGTCTAGAAGAGCAAATCCAGTGGAATATCCCTCTGAGATATTTGCCTTTATCATGTTAGTTACTCTCACAAGTTGATGAGTAGTTGAATGTCCAATACGAAATCCAAACTGCTCAGGAAGAAAAATAGAATTCTCATTGATATGTGACATCATTCTAGTTAGGATGATTTATTCAAATAATTTAGGACTGGTAGTTTCCAACGGGGAAAAACGTTCGGAAATGGTGAGTGAAGCTAAGCAATCATGTGAAAAAAAATTCCCCCCAGAGGCGAGACTCGAACTCGCAACCTTTGAGACTCCGGCCCAATGCACTAACCCTTATGCTATCCCTGGGTATGGCGACATCCCAGAAAGAACATATGATTATCCCACTGGCGACGGTTTGGTCGATAGCTAGATGCTTCTGCTGGGTTTTTATCTGGTTTCAAAATAGGAATAATCTTGGCATTTTTGCATCCTTCAGGGAAGCATGCTAATTCAAAACATTTGTAGAATATTTTGACCAAGTATCTCATGGTGATTTCGGGAAGGTTTTAAGAAGAATGTTGATAATTCCATCATAACCTGGAGCTTTCATACTTTTTAACTTTTTTATGATAGATTTGATCTCATCATAGTTTGTTTCAACAATATCGTCTAGAGACAATACTTGATTTGAAACGTTTTCATATTTTTGTAAGACTTCGGTTTCAATAGGACTCACAACGTTGAGCTTAAAATTATGGACGCTTTCAAACTGCTGAGCAAGTTTTTGAGCTTTTTCTTCGTTTGTAAGAAGTATGTGGTCACCTTCATTCAAAGCTGGAATTGGTTTCTGAGGTTTCTTAAGAACCTTAGAAAGTTTCCAGAAAGGTTTAGAATTTGGCTTGATTTGTTCAACCTCTTTCGCGAAATTTTCATTTCTTAAGAGTGTGAATCTATGCTTAATTTCTTTTTGTAGATCCTGATAGATACATTTCATAGCAGGATCACGAGAACGTTGATATTGACGTCTTCGAACATTCGTCAAGCGAATCAGAAGTTGAAGATCGTGGTCAATAATAGGAGTATTAAATTTTTTCTGTGTTGTTGGTACTGATAAATTTCTAGCATCAACTATAGATATACTTAAATTTTTAATGCCTTATCAATGTCAGCTTTATTTTGTAAACCAAGGTCATGATTAAAATTATTCTCAATATAAGTTTTGTACCTTTTCCAATTCGCTTTGTGATAATTGAACATTGAGCTAATGGGATTGGAAACAGCTTCTTGAGAAAGTGAAAAAGTTACTGGAAGATGATCAGAATCAAAGTCAACATGTTTAATCAATTCGCTACAAAGGTGACGTTGATCTGTCAAAACCAAATCAATGGTTGATGGATTCCTTACAGACGAACAGCATGTAGGACCATTCGGGAACAAAATTGAATAATAACCAGCAGAGCAATCATTAAAAAGTAGTTTACCGTTGGAATTGCTTTGAGCATTATTTCAGGCTCGGTGTTTGGCGTTAAAATCACCGATTATGAAGAATTTCGACCGATTTCTTGTAAGTTTATGTAAGTCTCCCTTCAAGAAATTAATTTGCTCGTCAGTGCACTGAAAAGGCAAATAGGCTGCAGCAATAAAAATGATACCAAGATCAGTTTCAACTTCGATACCCAAACTCTCAATCACCTTGGTGTCAAGAGACGGCGTAACGGAATGTTTGATCCTGCGATTAACCGCTATTGCGATTCCTCCGCCGAATCCAACAATTCGATCAAATCGATGAATAACAAAATTAGAGTTAATTTTTGGCACACGGCCTTTCTGGGAGGACCCAGATATGTTGGAAGAATTAAATATTTCTTTAGGCTGAATTGTTCTTGAAAAATGTTTTAGTCTTGAAAAAGACTGATTGAGTAGAAAAAGTAAGTAGTCTTGAAAAAGACTAATTGTCGAAAAAATATAGGTAGTCTTGAGAAAGACTGTTCGAGCGAAAATATAGGTAGCCTTGAGAAAGACTGTTGCTGTTGAAAAACTCTAGGTAAACCAGGAGCTATCAAGATTTGTGATCGGTTCGAACGAAGGTTCAAGCCGGTATGAAGAAAAATGAGCTAATTTTACAGTAAAATATGAGATTTTTCGGTTTTCATGGTGCCATTTTCCGAAACTCGAGTTTTTTTCTATTTTCTGTGGTTCATCGACTAACTACAAGTCCAAGCTTTTCAGAACTTATTTAATTTCCCTATCAGACCATTTTATCGGGAGTTATCGTGTTCACCGCGGCGCTCCTCGACGTAGAAATAATTGGACATCTACTGTTGGAACGCTCGTATGTGTGGTCCTGCGTGATTGAACATATTTTTTTTCGTGCACAATGAATGTATAAAGCGATCTTAACATTACACAAAAGATCCATTGTTTCCTTGCTTTCAAAATCGTAACACAAAATAACTTTCGTTTTGAGCACTTTACACTAGACACTCCTCTTAATGTGAAATATTTTATTTCTTAGTATATTTGGATTAATGATAAATCAACTATATTTCTTTCACATAGTTTAAGTATAACCAATCAACATCGAATGTTAAATATTGAGCAAAACCGTTTTGCTTATCAGGACATTTTATTTGCAGCAGGTGAACGAATTCGAAACTTTGAAGAAAGAAGACAGAGAACTGCGACCGAAAGCCGAACTAATATCTTGAACTGTTTAAAATCTTTATGGGACAATCTCAAGTTCGAAAAATTGTAAAAACTATTGGATTGTGTGCGGTAAAAAATCAGGACTGGCGAAGAAAACTCAAGTTTAGTCACATTAAACTTTCTAGTTTTTTACATTTCTAACAAAAGAAATGTATAGCATTCGCTCAAAATTTGAAAAACTTTTTCCGAGGCCCGAAGGGCCGAGTCTTATATACCAATCGACTCAGTTCGACAAATTGGGACAATGTCTGTATGTGTGGGTGTGTGCGTTTTTTATAGTAAGGTTTTTTTTACAATGGAGAATACATTTACGTACTAGCCCAGTACACGTGCTCATCACATCATTTGGGGCAGCTCAGACATCAATCTGAGAAGCTCTGAACTGATGGAGTACATAAGTAGTACAAATCTCCATATTCTGAATATGGGAAACCGACCAACTTTTGCGAAGTCTGGGAGGGAGGAGGTGTTAGACATAACGCTTTGCTCTGATAGAATTTTGCATGAGCTGGGAAATTGGCAGGTTCCAAATGAAACTGAACCGTCTCTATCCGATCATAAATATATACTTTTCGATCATTTTGATGTCACTTTCAATGTGGTGACATATCGTAATCCTAAATCTACAAACTGGGACCTCTTTTTGGAAAACTTGTCGACTAAATGTCATGGATATTTTCCAACAATTAGTCAACTAGACGACTTAGATGACGTCGTGGATGTGGGGTACCACCTTTAGATTGTATCCCACATTGCTTCCCTCGCTTAGCTGTCACCGCAGGCCCAAGGTACATACATATATTCGCGACAAAGTCGATGGCAACACCAGAACGGACAGCAGCGACCATCAAGTGAAGAGAAGTCCTCTTTCTCCGTCAGACAGTCAACGAGGTAAGTCCTACGCAGCCCGGCTCCGTGTTGGGTGATTATCAGAAGGCATAAACCTGGATTCCACAATGGCGATCCTGCCAGTATTGTACAATTTTCATTGTACAATTTGAGAGCTGAATACAAACAATGAGAATCACCCAACACGTTCATCAAAGTGGGAGTTTCAAGTGTTAACGAGTGACGGCGTCAAGCTGATTATCGAGAGGAGCAGTCGCAAAGCAGGCAAATGCTTTTGTGTCGGCCATTTTGTTTGAGAGGAGAAAAGTGAGTGTGGCGCAAGGGAGGCGCGCTTGCAGAGTTTGGTATAGCCGGATAGTGGTTTTATGTCCGTATCCCGAAATGGTGAAGTAGTGGTGATCAGTAAACGGTGGGAGGGGCATGTAAACTGCAGATGTTCTCTTCGTCGATGCCCGGTGGGATGCGCGCGAGGGGAAAACTGCAAGTTAAACTGAATGAGCGGTGTGGGACGCCCGCTGTGACGAAAACAATTTTGATGTTTTAGCAGTGTGGGACACCCGCTAGGAAAAATAACACTAAAATTCATTGCGAAATAGCCTTTTCGCTAGCGGTGTGGGACGCCCGCTATGGCGAAAACAATTTTGATGTTTTAGCGGTATGGGACGCCCGTTAGGAAAAATAACATTAAAATTCATTGCGGTGTGGGACGCCTGCTGAAAAAAAGAGAAATTGAACTTTCCCTATTGCGGTGTGAGACGCCCGCTAGAGAAAATAAAGAGAGTAAAAAAAATGCTTTAGCGGTGTGGGACACCCGCGCAAGGACCGAGACAATTGGCTAGCAAG
This sequence comes from Topomyia yanbarensis, assembly GCF_030247195.1. Lineage (NCBI taxonomy): Eukaryota > Metazoa > Arthropoda > Insecta > Diptera > Culicidae > Topomyia > Topomyia yanbarensis. The sequence continues at coordinate 292,386,441 of NC_080671.1, read as the reverse complement.
ATTTTGGTGAGCGGCGTGGGACGCCCGTTGTATGAAGAAGATAATCTTTGTCTAGCGGTGCGGAACGACCGCTGAAAAAAGAAGAAAACCTTCGCGGTGTGGGACACACGCGCAGATGTTAAGACTATAAATGAACAACCTTAGCGGTGTGAGACACTCGCTAAAAGGCTATGGAGCTCGGTTTTTCTTACGGGTATTGTGGACATTTGCAATGTCTTCGATTTTCGAACATCTCAAGGTCGCAACCTTACATAGTGAAAGATACCGGGGCAGCGTCGATTCGTGGCGGTGTGGGACACCTGCTATTGAGTTCAAAATATTTATGAATAGAATTAGTTATTGACGTAGAGTTTATTGTAGAGCGGAACGTTCGTTCATCTTCTTTCATTATGTTTTCGGACAAGGCTGTGATTGTCCGTTTTAGCTAAATAATTTTGTGCCATACCTATACTACCCATGATCGCATAGGTGTCCCGTTTTCTATGTGATTTCCTATCTCTATGGGACTGATATGCGATCATAGGAAGTATACAGAAACCTCATCTGTAGGTTATAGATCGTATATTCTCTCACCATTTCTCTGTCTTCCCCCGTATCACAGAAAGAAACGCGGAATGGAATCGAATGGGAAATATGTGCGAATTGTTCACACCAGTAGTGACGAGGAACAAGAGAGTGTAGACGAGATCGTAGAATCAGGGTTATCGGATAGTGCTTTTGAAACGGAACATGAATCAGAACCGGGACGGGGTGGAAACACACCCAGAAACGACAACGGTGGATAGAATGAATCTTGCGGTCCCACTACTAGCGGAGATAATGATGTTCAAAATAACTCAGAAATGTATTACGCGTCAGTCGTAACTCTTATACAGCAAACAACAGATGATGCTTCGAATACAGCTGGTCGGTTGGCAATACTGGAAAAGGCACTTCTAGAGCTAACCCAGGTAATGCTGGACAAGAAGATCGCGGAACGGACCACATCGGCTGAAAAATCATGGTCTGCTCCCAACAATCAGTCAACAACTCCCACGTCGTATATACGACTTGATTATATGCCATCCTTCCCAAAAGACGTGCCTGCAAATGGCATGTGGGAAGTCTTCACCCAGTTTATAGAAAAGTTCAATTTAGCCGTGTCTATAAATAACATAATTGAGCTTGCACGACGTGCACAATTACTGTACCTCACTATCGGAGACGAGTTGCAAAGTATTGTTCGAACTGCCGATCTTCGACCAAGCCTGGACGACGCAGACTGCTACAACAAAATGGTAACAAACATAAGCAGCTACTTCCGCGGCATGACGGACACAGCTGCAGAACATGAAGCGTTCGCGATCATGAAGCAAGGACAGAACGAATCGACGATGGCATTTAACGCTCGCCTCATGGCAAAGGTGCGCTTATGTGGGTATAGTGAAGCAGACCAAGACCGGTTTGTTAGATCTCAACTCCTAAAAGGAATGGCTAACCGAGAGCTGGCAAAGGCAGCCCGAACATATGGTCATGATACCTCATTAATCGTGCAGTCAGCTACAAGAAGTGAAGCCCTGGATGCCGAGGTAAAGGCATGGTCCTCGAGTGCAGAGGTCCAGGCAGTCACCAACTTTACAACCCACAAAACTTATAAACGTTACCACAATGAGCCAGATGGAAACAGATATAATTCCCGAGCCGACAGGATGGACAGAGGCCCACCAAAAAAACGACTAGATCTTGGAGCCAGTGGTGCGAATTTTCATTTTCAAATGCCAACTTTCAGCTCAATCAAACCCAACCATGATTCAAATTCAAAGCCTCCCTTAATCATTTGCTTTCAAGTTGGCGGGATTTTCATAACCAAATCGTACGTCTTCATTTCAAATTGATGCTTTTTCATTCACAAACCAAAGTTGTCATCTGCTCCGTAGGGGGCAGTTTAGGATAAATGTTGACATATTTTGCATTTTCAAGCTTACACGAACAGTAAGAAGTATGTTCAGAGTAGTTTTGCTTGTAAAACCAAGTCAATATGCCAGTTCAGAGATATTCACAGGGTCAATGAAATCGAAAATGAATGGAAAATGATTGAGCAGTTCGGCTGTTTGAATGAATGATGCAAACGAAAAACTGCAGATTGAACATAGTAGCGTATGATTTGAGATTTGTTCTTCCTTCAAGTTCAAAACAACCTGGTGAAAATTTGCGGCTCTGCTTGGAGCACGTATATTGGGTAAACGGAGTCGATGTTCACGCTGTGATCGACAGGCGCATCACGGAGCACCTTGTCCAGCAATTGACAAAGACTGCCGCAAATGTGACCGGAAGGGCCATTTCGCCGCGGCTTGTCGCAAGAAGCAAGTGAACCTAGTAGACCAACGAAGCCCACGGAAAACATCAGAGGAAGATGAGCAGGTATGATTTCACTTCTATTTTTAATAAACAAAACAAAAAAAACAAAATAAGAGAAATAAAACTAAACAAAAGAAGAAAGCTTTTTGTGAAACTCTTTTAATAAAAACGTGTTTAATCCACCTAACAGTGTGATGAGACATTTCTTATAACTCTTATTACTCTTCGGATATTATATCGTTTGAGAGCATTTAGAACTTGATGCTTCGCGATGTTTTTGATAACACATACTACATGGGTGGCAGGACTCAGAGAATCGCTCAAATCAGCATAGGACAACACCAGTGCTAGAAATCTCAAACCAAATCAATGGGAAAGCGAAAAAATGGCCCATAAAATAGACATACCAACGAATTATTGTTAATGCTCTGTTAATAAAATATCTATATTGTGGTGGGAAAACTGAATTTTCCTAAAGGGGTTATAGGGTGATGAGCCTATTTTGGCACCATTATGGAGAGGGTCGCACTATTTTTTGAACAACTTAAAAAGAAGCCATATTACCTATAACCTTTTTCAGAATAAAGTATCAGTGTACTGTTTCTTAAACATCTGTATAATGCTTATTTGGCAGAATTGTCTCAATTTTCAGCATAAATGAAAATAAATGTTCTATTCTGTGCATCTATTCCCACCTGAACGTTCCAATTATCGCCTCATGGGTGTGCCGATTTCCACCTCATCGAAAAACAATCTAGTTGAAACGCAATGCCTCATATTTCATTTGCGTCGATTCTAACTAGGTATCCAGATCATGGACGCCAACGCGTGATTTGTAAAACAAAGTATTCTGCTTTTTTCAGCCGATCAAAACAAACGTAAACATTACGCACACGAAAGAAACTCATCAGCTGTTAGTAGAAGAGCGCCCAGAACTGCGCATGCAGGAAATAACCATGCGAAAGTTAACAACTGGAATATAAAGTTCACATCACACATTACTTCCTCCCGATCCAAATTGTATGTGCAGATAAAAATAAAATATCTGCGATCAACAATTAGTTGAATAACTTGAAAAAGTTGATTACTTATACCTGAAATTGCATAACATTATGTTTTCAAGTTCATGTTTTGGTTTGGCCGCACTGGTGATTCTTTTCTGTATGATGGATGCAAAAAGTTGGTTTTGATTGTGGTAGTGTATCAGCAAAACATGCCAATAATAGGAACCCCCGTATTTAGTTTTATCCTATTATAACACTAGGCCTATTATAGTGTTTGACGAGTGCTTTTAAAGTGAAATAATCGTAAAAAGGTTCTCCAGCTAAAATAAAGGTATGTATCAGTGCAATGTTTAATATATTTGTGCCGGAAAGACGAGATATGAGGCGGTAAATGCTGGCTCGTAAGTATTTATTTTGCTAAGCGCCGTTGCGTCCTGTTTCGGTTCACTACGCGAGTGAGGCGGATTAGCAGATATTTCAATAAGGTGATTTTGTTTTAATTAAAAGTTGGATTTAGTGGATAGTTCTGAATACGTATGTGCACAACGAATAAAGAATATAACTTGAGCTTTTTTTGCACACCTGTTTTAGCCAAATCGATATTGTCATTATCTCATATACTTGGTTCGAAACCAAGGGGTACGAAATAGGGTCACAATAGGCTCTACTGCCATAATAGGCACATCACCCTATATTGTACTTAAACAAAAAAAACGAATTTTTTTTTTTGAATCGATTTGAAGTTTATATTTTACTCAAATTTCCAACGCGACTGAGAACTAAGAAATCAACGCTTTTTCTTGAAAAGGGCGATACTAGCAGTGATACCATTCAAAGAAAATCAACAGTTTATATTTCCAGACTTGGTTTTATTTCCTATTTAAGAACTATTGTGTTTTTTTACATCCTAGAATGCATAATTCAGTGATCGAAACCCAAAACTTCATAAAGTATTTGAAATTATTAAATTAAAATTTGTTTTTGCTATTGAAATTTGACAAAATGTAGTATCGCCCCTTTGGCGATTGTTTACTTTTTCGGTCCTATCTATCAGCATTGAAGTATCGCCCTTACGTTTTTTTACAATAACTACCGTTTTACACCACCGATTTCGTCCGGGTTTTTTCAATAGAGATCATTGTTACTATTTACAGCTGGTATCAGCTTGATAATCCTAAAAAATACGAAAATAACAGTTACACCTCTAAACTGCTAGCAAAAAAAGTATCGCCCTGTTTGTTTGCATGGAGCGTGGAGGGCGAAACATTAAATAAACAAACAAAAATATAGTTTCGCCCGTTGTATTTTTTGCTGTAGTTTAAGAAAGCAATATCGTAGAATCAAAATTTTTAGGTTAATTTATTGCGTTTCAAAGCCCTCATTCGCATGTAAGAAAAAAGCCCTATATTTACATTTGTAAGTATCGCCCTTTTCACAAAAAAAGCGTTGAAATGAAATCGCAGCTCCTGATATCACGCTATCTCTGAAGTGCATGCGTGCATAGTTTCAAATTTTACTTCGACATCGACTTTTTCTAAAGGTGACTTCCCAGTAGTATCATTGATTTGAATTATTATCGCTAATCCTAATGCCAAAGAACAAATAAAAACCTCACGAAAACGAACCGTTTGGGAAAATCATCATCATTACTGGAATTTTCATTTTCACGAAACTTTTCGATAACCTTCCGTCACTTGCGTTAATGCACTGGGTGCACAGTAGGGTGACAGGAAAAAAATAACCCCTATCGGTCCACCTCTGCGTCGATTCCTAGTCCCACCAGGAGTACTTGCACCAAATTTGAAGCAAATCGGACAAGTCTAACTACCGGACCAACGGGCCTGAAGTTTGTATGGGAATTTTCAACAATTTACATGGAGAAAACCCACCAGCACGCATTTTCGCCGCTAGGTGGCACTGTATGCATCGTATTATCACTGTAAGTGAAAATAAGAAGGATAATTGAATTGTCTACAACTTAGTCGAAGACTGCAAGCAAATCCGACTTTGTTAAAAGAAGTTATTAAACTTTTAACGAAGTGATGTCTGAGTCAGTTTTGCATGGGGCCTAATAGTGCATGGTTGTGTATCAGTACTCGATTCACACGAACTAAACATTTTTGTGAAATAATCGTTAGGTTTAGCTCAATGGTATGTTCAGAAGAATTATAGTAAATAATACGAGTCATGCTTTGATTAGAAAATTTTAGTTCCACCTGTTACCGCATAGAAGGCGCCAACACTAACTTTTCAACGGAGAGAGATAGAAATTTGGTGTCTTCTACAAAGTTATAGAACAGGTATTTTTCAGTATTTCTTCTGAACATCTTGATACTCTATCTCTCTTCTATGAAAAGTTAGTAGTGGCGCCCTCTATGCGGTCACAGGTGGAACTAAAAGTTTCTAACCAAAACATAACTCGTATTATTTACTATATTTCTTGTAAAAATACTATTCGGCTAAATCTAACCATTATTTCACAAAAATATATAGTTCGCGGGACTCGAGTACTGATACACAACCATGCACTGCTAGGCCCCATGCAAAACTGACTCAGACATCACTTCGTTAAAAGTTTAATAACTTCTTTTAACATAGCCGGATTTACTAGCGGTCTTCGACAAAGTTGTAGATAATTAAAATATCTTTCTTATTTTCACTTACAGTGATAATACGATGGATACAGTGCCATCTAGCGGCGGAAATACGAGCTAGTGAGTTTTCTCCATGCAAATTGTTGAAAAATCCAATATAAACTTCAGGCACGTTGGTCCGGTAGTTAGACTTGTCCGATTTGCTTCAAATTTGGTACAAGTACTCCTGGTGAGACTAGGAATCGACTCAGGGGTGGGCCGATTGAGTTTTCAAAAATTCATCATTTTTCTGGGCAGTCTAGTGCACAGTGCTCTAAAAATCTAGCGAAATCGTCTTAGGGCACCAGCGGGTCTGTAAAGAATACTAAAAAATAATTTCTATTCCATAATTTTCAGTTCAGCAATTCGAGAGATCGTGCTCACCGCAAGCCATGAAAAAATAGACTACGTTGTGAAGCGATGGTCACTATTTATTAAAAAATCACGGCTAAATAAAAAATAAAACTATTAAAAAAATTCAAATAGTTTATAATTTTCACAAACTTATTAGGAAAAATTATAGCATAGTGCTTTCGCATAGGCCTGCTAAGCCAAGACAAGTTTCGGCTTCACTTGTGTCTCATCGGCATAAACAGAACTTCTGCTCGAACGGGACATCACGTTTGATCAGTCGTTTGATTGAAACACATAGTGTGTTTTAGTTTTAAGGGATTTGCGTCAAGCCGGCGCTAATCTATTCCGACAATACGTTAGTGTCGGTTTCTGAAGAGGCGAAGCCGAAACGCAACATAGTATGAAATAAGGATTTGTGCCCTCCTGTACAAAGACTGGTTTTTACCAACAAATTTTCACCCTAGTGAGAAATTTTGGTTTTTACCAAATTTTCCTCCTTAGGGTGAAATATAGCATAGTGCTTTCGCATAGGCCTGCTAAGCCAAGACAAGTTTCGGCTTCACTTGTGTCTCATCGGCATAAACAGAACTTCTGCTCGAACGGGACATCACGTTTGATCAGTCGTTTGATTGAAACACATAGTGTGTTTTAGTTTTAAGGGATTTGCGTCAAGCCGGCGCTAATCTATTCCGACAATACGTTAGTGTCGGTTTCTGAAGAGGCGAAGCCGAAACGCAACATAGTATAGGAAAAATTGTTTAATAAGCTTTCGTAATATTGTGTAGGAAAAAAGCTGAAAATTTGAAAATAAATCTGAGGATTATGATTGATTACAGAACTCTGGAATTTTCTATTGGAATGTTTTCAGGCAGGAATTTGATATTGATGCTATTAGACAACTGTGAAATCAAGACCAATAGATCAGTTACATATCAGGACCCCATTCCGACAATTTATCAAAAGTCCTCATGATGTTTACAACAACAGGTTATCAACCTACGGATCAGATAATGTTATTGTAATATTGAATTAAATCAGTTTGCATCAATAAATTTTCAACTCCAATCCAATATTTTTTTTGGTGTGGTGGGGGGGGGGACTGTATGGTGTTAAACCCCAAAACCTTCTCTTGGCTACGCCGTTGCTTAGAGTTATTTATTTCGCTTTTCATTTTCCGAAAGGTTTCAGATCGATCCGATGGTCATAAGTTTGAAAAATTGCAGTCAGAAAGTTCGCACAAATGAACATTTTTGCACTGATAAGTTATCAAGTTCCTTCCAGACAACTTGGAAGTGTTCGGTGATTATTTCTAGCGGTTGTAGATAGAAAAATGAAATACAAAATTCGATTTATCGAAATAATGTTTGGCTTAATTCAATGGATTATTACTATATTGAACAATAAATAGGCGACGAAGAGTAATCCACAAACAACAAGCCATAACTTTTAAAGTATTCAAAATAGATATTTGAAGTCTTCAGTATAGTTATTTGCAAAAGTAAGAGCTACAAATTTGCTGAAGACATCATTTCGATATAATCACTTCCAAGAAAATTTGTGAAAATATCTCACTCATAGGGGGATTAATCAGCTAAAGCACAATATCAAAAGAAAGGGCATATTACCTCCATTAAATTCTCCGAAGATACTATTGACCTAAAATAAGCCGTTTTGGCGTTAATAATAGATTACATGTTTTTGGTCATATTTCTGGCAATGGGAAATGATAAAAATCTTTCGTCCGCATTTAATGTTAAATATCTCTTTTGATAATAGTCCGATTTCAACAATCTATAGCTTGTTCGAAAGGTATTCGTTAAAGCTGTCTAAAAACATATAAATTGTTAATCTCTATTGTCAATTCCGGCAGATAATTTAAAAAAAACTGCAAAAAACGCCATTTTTACGCATTCAAACATTCATATCTTAAAAACTAAACATCAGAATCAAAAACAAATTAATAGCGTTCATACAGCTTTTTAGTTCTTTCATTTAAAATTGGTTTGGATAAGATCGGTTCAGCCATTGCTGAGAAACACGAATGAGAATTTGTCCGTTACATACATACACACACACACACACACACACACACACACACACACACACACACACACACACACACACACACACACACACATTGTCCCAAATCGTCGAGCTGAGTCGATTGGTATATAAGACTCGGCCCTCCGGGCCTCGGAAAAAATCTTGAAAGTTTGAGCGAATTCTATACATTTCTTTTATAAGAAATGTAAAAAGAACGGTGAGTGAATTTTAAAATAGATTAAAGTGTTTTTTATCATAACATATTACGCGAATCAAACAAAATACGAAGACACGTTCATGAACGTTTGTTGCTCAGAGACCCCCCCACTCCTTTTAAATTGCTCAATGACTCTGAAGTAATACAAATTATTTGTCTCACTATTGTACTTTCTCCCAGAATGCTTACGTACTCATCAGCTGCATCTTATATTCGTCGAGTCCACTTGAGTTTCTTATCGACTCAGGAGCAGACGTAAACATAATTTGCGGGAAAGATTGGAAGCAACTACTAAATGACAAAAGAAATGGTCAGTTAATTATCAATAAAATTGAGGACCCGAAAACCCTGAACTTGCGGGCCTATGCTTCAGAACAGCCCATGAAGATCGAATGCACTTTCAAAGCGGAAGTTGCGGTAGCCGGTACAAACAACCCTGCGATTTCAGCTGAGTTCTTAGTAGTACCTTGTGGTCATCGATCGTTATTGGGCAGAGTCACTGCTAGCGAAATGAAACTTCTAAAAGTGTCCTCAGTTAACACTTTCGAGACGGACAAGTTGGAAGTATTCCCAAAGATGCCAGGCGTGCTGGTAAAATATAGCATAGACCGATCCGTTCCCCTGAAAATAATGCCTATTATAACGTACCAGCCGCTTTTAGAGAAGGAGCTAGAGCTAGACTCCAAGAAATGTAAAAGCGGGAGATTATAGAAAAAGTTATCTCAGCGCCAGAAAGGATTAGCGGTATGTCAGCAGTATCAAAGGGTAAAGATGATTTCAGGCTCGTCGTCAACATGAGGGCGCCCAATAAAGCAACAAAAAAACAAAACTTCATGGAGCAAATTTTTTTTTTAAACTAGACCTTGCTGGCGCCTTTTATCACCTGGAGCTGTCTGAAGAATCACGAGACCTAACTACGTTTCTGGCCGAAAACGGGATGTACAGATTCACAAGACTAATGTTCGGGGTGAACTGCGCACCGGAAGTGTTTCAGCGTGAGATGTCTAGAATACTGGAAAACGTCATAATTTACATTGACGACATCCTAGTTTTTGGGAAAACTCTCGAAGATCTTCACAAAACGGTTGCTAGAGTACTGCAAATCTTGAGAGTTAATAATCTTACCCTGAATACGGCTAAATACGAATTCGGCAAGACCCGTATTAAATTTCTAGGGCATGAACTGAACAAACAAGGTTTCCACATTGATGATTCAAAAGTAAAAAATATTCTAAACTTTCGTGAACCTGCTACCGCTTCAGAACTACGAAGTTTCTTAGGTTTGGCATCATTTGTTAGCCCATACATCGGGAACTTTTCAGACTTGACTGGCCCGCTGTGGGAAGTAGCCACTACCAAGACGTGGAATTGGGGAGCACATCAGGCAGCAGCATTTGAAGCCACTAAACGACAAATAGCGAAGTCTACATCCGCCCTGGGATATTTCGCCGAAGCAGACAAGACAATTTTGTACACGGACGCATCACCTACTACCCTCGGAGCGGTTCTCGTCCAGAAGAACGAAAATTCTACACCGCGCATCATCAGCTTCGCCTCAAAGGCATTGACTCCCACCGAAAGAAAATATGCCCAAAACCAACGAGAAGCACTTAGCGCTGTTTGGGCCGCGGAGTATTTTTTTACTACCTACTTGGGAGACATTTTACTCTTAGAACCGACACAAAAGGTGTTGAATTCCTGTTAAACAGATCCCGTGAGATCTCCAAAAGGGCGCTCACTCGAGCGGACGGATGGGCTCTAAGACTCAGTCCATACAGTTACGTAGTAGAATACGTTGAAGGAAAATTCAACATAGCAGACCCATCTTCGCGACTGTACAATGGAAAAGACGATCCATTCGATGAAGAAGCAAGCCCTTGGGAAATCGCTAAAATTGAAGCAAACGCCGTAGGATTTGTAACAGAGGACGAAATACGGAAAGCAACAGAAGCTGATGAAATTTTATCACAAATCCCGCATGCTTTGGATACCAGTTATTGGCCAAAACAGCTGCACAGATACCAAATTATTTCAAACGACCTCCACTTTAAAGATGGAATCTTAGTGAAACAAGGTTGCGCGGTTATCCCAGAAGCGCTACGCAGAAAAACACTGAAAGTTGCGCATGAGGGACACCCATCAACAGCAAAGTTGAAGAGTATCCTGCGAGAGCGTGTCTGGTGGCCCGGGATGCCTAAAGACGCTGAAAGCTGGGTTGAATCATGTGGGACGTGTGCTACCAATGGCAAACCGGAAAAATGCACGCCATATTTTCGCTCCTAAAACGGTCTGGGAGTTGATCTCCCTTGATTTTAATGGGCCTTATGCGAAATTTGGTGGAATCAGTATTCTGGTTCTTGTGGAATACCGATCAAGGTACATTATGGCTCATCCAGTGAAGTCAACGAGCTTCGAACACACCCGGAAAATTCTGGATAAAATTTTTGATAAGGAAGGGTTTCCCAAAACAATCAAAACTGACAACGGGCCCCCGTTTTGTGAAGAGGAATTCAAAATCTACTGCGCCAAGCGAGGTATCAATATCTTATACTCGACTCCTCTGTTCATAGCTGGAAAATGTCATGGTTATGACCAGTCATCTGGTGACTGGTCGCATGTTTGCTCGTGACATGTACAAGTTGCGGATTCTTGCGACATGTGACACAAGCACGTGTACTATGACACGATACATTTTCCCCGTGACATGTCATAAAATTTGTACATGTTTCAAAACAAAACTGGTTTATCAAGCGGCTGTACATTTACTGAACTGTGACATGTATGTTCGTTTGCGAACGGTCGCGACAATAGAAAAACAGGTTTGCTTGTTATGTGACATGTCGACAATGAACCGGTATTGAAAATGGGTAAAATATTGGATACCGTACTTTGGCGGATAATTGGAAATATAGAAAATGAGATAATTGTATTTCTTTCAACATGTCACAAATAAATATTGTTTGTTATTGCGGTTTAGAGGTGTTGAAAATCAATAGTTTTAGACATTTTAAATGCACACTGGGAAGTAAATGCGTCAAAATCGAAAAAAATCGACTTTTCACAGATAAATATTGTTTGTTATTGCGAGTTAAAAGGTGTTGAAAATCAATAGTTTTAGACATTTTAAACGCACACTGGGAAGTAAATACGTCAAAATCGAAAAAAAAATCAACTTTTCACAGATAAACATTGTTTGTTATTGCGAGTTACGAGTTGTTGAAAATCAATAGTTTTAGACATTTTAAACGCACATTGGGAAGTAAATGCATCGAAATCGAAAATTTTTCAACTTTTCGCAGATAAACATTGTTTGTTATTACGAGTTGTTTACTATTTTTACCTGCAACCGTCGGCGCGGCCCGGCGCGGCGGCGCTGGGCACACCTCTCATTTTAAACGCATTTTTAAATTTTCATTTTGTAGAAATTACTTCCCGTTGTGCATTTCAAATGTTCAAAACTTTTGATTTTCAAGTCCTAATAACTCGGAAAAACAAGCAACATTCATCTGTAAAAAGTGAATTTTGCGATTTTGACGCATTTACTTCCCCATGTGCGTTTAAAATGTTCCAAACTAGTGATTTTCATATCCTAGTACAGTAGGATTCCGTTTTTGGCAACAATTTTATTTTTTGCTGTTGCCAAAACCGGAACCGTGCCAAAAATTGAACCTTATTTTTAAAGTTTGGATTTTCAATTCACGACTTCAAAAATGTTTCAAGGATTTTTAACCATGTGTGAAATGGAATTAGATGAAAGGAAAAAATAAGAAAATTCAATTTTATTCATATGTTTATCAAATTCAGTCTTCGCACAGTGATCACCTTACACAAAAAAAGTCGGTCAAAACCTCAAAAGGGATCCGAAGTTGATAAAAACTTCACATTGGGGTAATTTTACGTCGCTGAATTCATGTTTGGTGTTAATTTATTATTTCTTTTTACCAGAAAATTTTGGTACCTAGGGAGGTTTGCAAATTCAACATTTACGAATATAAAGTGCACTATATCTGAAAATGCATTTTCAAAAAGACATCGTAAACTATTTGACAGCTATCAGTTTTGTATTCCTAAATACGGGCTTTCGATATGTATTGCAAATTTAGTGCCAAGTTTTGTAGTGACGTTGTATTATGCGGTGTAGCGCATTCATCTGCATTCGACTATAAAAATTGATTCCGTCTAATACTAGTTACACTGCTACCACTTGTATTATACATAAATAATACATTTCTATACTTATTGTTATCATTAAATACGACACATATAGTGTGAAACATACTTAAGGACATTATACATGCGAGCCACAACATAGCTGCTGCGCCACACACACCCCTCTCCCCTGCCTAACCATGTATCTGACATAAGCAAATATAAAAATACGTTTTTCAACACACTAACCTTGCTGGTGTGCCACGAAACTGCTACTTAAGGAAGCTAGAATATTTTCCTATACAATCAATCCGAGTTTTTGACGGAATGCCATCTGTAGCTCCTATTTTGTGCGAAAATATCGCCTCTCTTCACTTGGGGTTTCTTTTCGAAACACTTTTTCTCGTTTTCATTGCACTTTTTCAAATGCACTTTTTTCACACACCACTCCAAAAACACTCGCGAAACTTTAATCGTTTACTAACAAAACTTCAAATTTTCTGCCAATGTGCAGATGACCAAAGGAAAATGTTCGGAAACTCTCATTTGTGCGTTTGAATTTTCACTTCAGATTTCAGTTTTTCCAAATGTAAACAAGCGAGTCGGTGCCTAGCAACGTGGCTTCCGCATATCTTCACCTTAACCTTTAAATGCATAACGCTTTTTTAAAACAACATTGCGAAAAACATCACAAAATTATCACAGTAAAGTATTGAAACTGTAAGACAATTTTAACAAAATTAAAAAAAAATGATTTGGGCTTTTGAGGATTAATATGACTCCCATGTTTGGAAATAAAGTCAAATGCAATGTCAATAGGGATCTTTAATTTGGAAAAAATGTGCCAGTTTTTCATATTTATTGATAGCAGATGTCCTTACGAGTGCACTCATATCATTCTTAAACCTTAATTATTCTTTTCTGATTTTCAAATTTAAAAAAAAACCAAATTAAATTCCACCACAAACTGACAGTTGCCCGACTAAATGACGTATCTGCAAATATGTCGTTCGCCTCATTGTTAACCGGGACAGCACCCCACACAGCATGATCTGGTACTTTGTCAATCCGCTAACAGCCTGCCATCCCAAGTTTCATCTGCAAACTATGGTAGATCTGATAAGGCAACCTATAGAGTCGTGCAAGTCGCATGGGTTTGGATGTGTTATTGTCCTTAAAGGAAACAAACTAAAAAATGTTTTTGCCTTTCTCAATAGAAAGGTATTGCAATTGCTCCGAAAACCGACTTTTTAACGGAGGCCCGGAGGGCCGAGTGACATATACCATTCGATTCAGTTCGTCGAGTTCGGCAAATGTCTGTGTGTGTGTATGTATGTGTGTATGTATGTATGTGTGTGTGTATGTGTGCGTGTATGTGACCAAAAATGTCACTCATTTTTCTCAGAGATGGCTGAACCGATTTTGACAAACTTAGTCTCAAATGAAAGGTGCAACGTTCCCATAGGCTGTTATTGAATTTCTAATGGATCCGACTTCCGGTTCCGGAATTACAGGGTGATAAGTACGAACACGCAGAAAATGTCGATTTTAATAAATTCTGCAATGAATGTATAAAGGTGAAAAATTTTCCAAAATATGACCACAACTGCTTCGATTTGTAGTATTAGGTCACTAACATCCATTCAAAGTCTATTTGGCCACATTGACCACCATCCTCGGTTCCGGAAGCCCCGGCGGAAGTATCTAAATTCAGAATAACAGTCACATCGGTTTCTCGGAGATGGCTAGACCGATTCGACTAAACTTGGCCTCAAATGAAAGGTATTGCGTCCCCGTAAATGGCTATTTAATTTCATCCCGATTCGACTTCCGGTTCCGGAGTTACAGGTTGTGGCGTGCGATCACATAGCAAATTGTGATTCAAACCGATACTCCGATGAAAGCAAAAAAGGTAAAAATTTCGCTAAAATGTCTCTCAAACAACTTAAATTTGCTGTTCTAGGTCACCGACGGCCAACCAAACTTTCGTTGACTACATTGACCACCATAGACGGTTCCGGAAGTGCCCGGGAAAAGCGGCCATCTTTCAAAATTTACGAACTCACATCAGTTTCCCGGAAATGGTTGGGCCAATTTTCACAAACTTAGTCCCAAATGATAGCTATAATATCCCCATAGATGTCTATAAAATTTCGTACGGATCGCTTATATGGTTCCGGAAATATAGACTAAACCGTCCGGTCACATATGAAATTCCCATATAAGCCGGAACTCAATTTTTTTTTCAAAGGGAGGACCTCATGAAATTTCAGAAATCGAATTCGTATTTTTGATGCCAAACATCTTTAAAATGCATGAAACGTCGAGATTTTATGTTATCTCGAAAAAATTTTTTTTTATAAAAATCGACTTTTTGGGACTGCCGATTTCGCACCTTTTTGCCTTTCTCAATAGAAAGGTATTGCAATTGCTCTGAAAACCGACTTTTTAACGGAGGCCCGGAGGGCCGAGTGACATATACCATTCGATTCAGTTCGTCGAGTTCGGCAAAAGTCTGTGTGTGTGTATGTATGTGTGTATGTATGTATGTGTGTGTATGTGCGTATGTGTGTGTATGTGACCAAAAATGTCACTCATTTTTCTCAGAGATGGTTGAACCGATTTTGACAAACTTAGTCTCAAATGAAAGGTGCAACGTTCCCATAGGCTGCTATTGAATTTCTAATGGATCCGACTTCCGGTTCCGGAATTACAGGGTGATGAGTACGAACACGCAGAAAATGTCGATTTTAATAAATTCTGCAATGAATGTATAAAGGTGAACATTTTTCCAAAATATGACCACAACTGCTTCGATTTGTAGTATTAGGTCACTAACATCCATTCAAAGTCTATTTGGCCACATTGGCCACTATCATCGGTTCCGGAAGCCCCGGCGGAAGTATCTAAATTCAGAATAACAGTCACATCGGTTTCTCGGAGATGGCTAGACCGATTCGACTAAACTTAGCCTCAAATGAAAGGTATTGCGCCCCGTAAATGGCTATTGAATTTCATCCCGATCCGACTTCCGGTTTCGGAGTTACAGGTTGTGGCGTGCGATCACATAGCAAATTGTGATTCAAACCGATACTCCGATGAAAGCAAAAAAGGTAAAAATTTCGCTAAAATGTCTCTCAAACAACTTAAATTTGCTGTTCTAGGTCACCGGCGGCCAACCAAATATTCGTTGACTACATTGACCACCATAGACGGTTCCGGAAGTGCCCGGGAAAAGCGGCTATCTTTCAAAATTTACGAACTCACATCAGTTTCCCTGAAATGGTTGGGCCGATTTTCACAAACTTAGTCCCAACATCCATTCAAAGTCTATTTGGCCACATTGGCCACCATCATCGGTTCCGGAAGCCCCGGCGGAAGTATCCAAATTCAGAGTAACAGCCACATCGGTTTCTCGGAGATGGCTAGACCGATTCGACTAAACTTGGCCTCAAATGAAAGGTATTGCGTCCCCGTAAATGGCTATTTAATTTCATCCCGATCCGACTTCCGGTTCCGGAGTTACAGGTTGTGGCGTGCGATCACATAGCAAATTGTGATTCAAACCGATACACCGATGAAAGCAAAAAAGGTAAAAATTTCGCTAAAATGTCTCTCAAACAACTTAAATTTGCTGTTCTAGGTCACCGACGGCCAACCAAACATTCGTTGACTATATTGACCACCATAGACGGTGCCGGAAGTGCCCGGGAGAAGCGGCCATCTTTCAAATTTTACGAACTCACATCAGTTTCCTTGAAATGGTTGGGCCGATTTTCACGAACTTAGTCCCAAATGATAGCTATAATATCCTCACAGATGTCTATAAAATTTCGTACGGATCGCTTATATGGGTCCGGAAATATAGACTAAATCGTCCGGTCACATATGAAATTCCCATATAAGCCGGAACTCAAATTTTTTTTCAAAGGGGGGACCCCATGAAATTTCAGAAATCGAAATCGTATTTTTGATGCCAAACATCTTTAAAATGAATGAAACGTCGAGATTTTATGTTATCTCGAAAAAATTTTTTTTATAAAAATCGACTTTTTGGGACTGCCGATTTCGTACCTTTTTGCCTTTCTCAATAGAAAGGTATTGCAATTGCTCTGAAAACCGACTTTTTAACGGAGGCCCGGAGGGCCGAGTGACATATACCATTCGATTCAGTTCGTCGAGTTCGGCAAATGTCTGTGTGTGTATGTATGTGTGTATGTATGTATGTGTGTGTATGTGCGTATGTGTGTGTATGTGACCAAAAATGTCACTCATTTTTCTCAGAGATGGCTGAACCGATTTTCACAAACTTAGTCTCAAATGAAAGGTACAACGTTCCCATAGGCTGCTATTGAATTTCTAATGGATCCGACTTCCGGTTCCGGAATTACAGGGTGATGAGTACGAACACGCAGAAAATGTCGATTTTAATAAATTCTGCAATGAATGTATAAAGGTGAACATTTTTCCAAAATATGACCACAACTGCTTCGATTTGTAGTATTAGGTCACTAACATCCATTCAAAGTCTATTTGGCCACATTGGCCACCATCATCGGTTCCGGAAGCCCCGGCGGAAGTATCCAAATTCAGAGTAACAGTCACATCGGTTTCTCGGAGATGGCTAGACCGATTCGACTAAACTTGGCCTCAAATGAAAGGTATTGCGTCCCCGTAAATGGCTATTGAATTTCATCCCGATCCGACTTCCGGTTTCGGAGTTACAGGTTGTGGCGTGCGATCACATAGCAAATTGTAATTCAAACCGATACTCCGATGAAAGCAAAAAAGGTAAAAAAAGGTAAAAATTTCGCTAAAATGTCTCTCAAACAACTTAAATTTGCTGTTCTAGGTCACCGACGGCCAACCAAACTTTCGTTGACTACATTGACCACCATAGACGGTTCCGGAAGAGCCCGGGAAATGCGGCCATCTTTCAAAATTTACGAACTCACATCAGTTTCCCTGAAATGGTTGGGCCGATTTTCACAAACTTAATCCCAAATGATAGCTATAATATCCTCACAGATGTCTATAAAATTTCGTACGGATCGCTTATATGTGTCTGGAAATATAGACTAAATCGTCCGGTCACATATGAAATTCCCATATAAGCCGGAACTCAAATTTTTTTTCAAAGGGGGGACCCCATGAAATTTCAGAAATCGAATTCGTATTTTTGATGCCAAACATCTTTAAAATGCATGAAACGTCGAGATTTTATGTTATCTCGAAAAAATTTTTGCCTTTCTCATATAGAAAAGTATTGCAATCACTCTGAAAAACGTCAACCTAATCCCGGCCCGGAGGGCCGAGTGTCATATCCCATTCGACTCAGTTTGTCGAGATCGGAAAAAGTCTGTATGTGTGTGTGTGTGTATGTGTGTATGTGTGTGTGTGTGTATGTGTGTGTGTGTATGTATGTGCGTATGTGTCAAATAATGTCACTCATTTTTCTCAGAGATGGCTGGACCGATTTGCCCAAACTTAGTCTCAAATGAAAGGTGGAACCTTCCCATCGGCTGCTATTGAATTTTGGATCGATCGGAATTCTGGTTCCGGAATTACAGGTTTCAGAGTGCGGCCACACAGAAATTTCTCATATAAACTATAGGAAAAATTAAAAATAAATTTTTTATTTTTGATGCTAAATGTGTTCAAGGTGCATGAAACGTCGACATTTGATTCAAACTCGAAAAAAAATTTGACGACAATTCACTTTTTTGGATTTTGGCACATTTTTGCCTTTCTCATATAGAAAGGTTATGCAATCACTCTGAAAAACGTCAACCTAATCCCGGAGGGCCAAATTTTCTTTTCGACTCGCATAAGGTTTCTGAATTTTAACAGGGGCGTAGTTGATGGTTTACGGAGAGGGGTTACACCCCCCCTCTACTGTTCACTCCTCTCCTTTAAAAATCTCCTTAAATCACCCCTCAGACCACCACCCCATCTATTCCTCATACCCCTCCCTTTCAACCCCATCATCTTTAAACCACCACTATATCACAAAGCATACCAATTTAAGCTGGGGAGTCGTTCGTTCATGGGACTTTCGCCCTCCTCACATACCCACCCCCGCATGACAAAATGAGTTAGCAAGCAGATAACATTGATCTAATGCTGATTAGGCTAATGGAGTATGATATTTTTTTGTTTCAAGTGTTTCACCGTCAACACGTAGCTCATCAAGTTCGTGGCTGGCATGCCATTGTGTACAAGTGCAGTGTACTAAGAATGTAATGGACATTTCCACAATTATGTTGAACATAAAAAGCCTCCGTGCCATAGTTTAGAGAAATGAGAAAGGCACAATTGCACCGCTAGGTGGATTAAAACAGGTTTTTTCAATAGTTTCGGGCCTAAAAATTGGAAAAAGACTGAGATATTAACTCACAGTACTAATCTGCATCATAATATGCCTTAACCCGCACACCCCTAAAGATCCCTATTGATACAAAAAATATCTATTGCACATTTTTAAAAGGTTTATTATGTACAACGAGAATGTTGACAAAAACGGAACCCATTTGTTGCCAAAATCGGAGTGTGCCAAAATGGGAGCATGCCAAAAACGGAACGTGCCAAAACGGAATCTTACTGTAACTGGAAAAACAAAAAAAATAGCGAAAAGTTGAAAAATTTTCCATTTTGACGCATTTACTTACTAATGTGTGTCTAAAAAGTCCAAAACTATCGTTTTTTAACTTCACGTAACTAGCAATAACAAATAAAAATTTTGTGTGAAAGTAGTTTTTTTTTCCATTATGACGCATTTACTTTCAAGTGTGCGTTTAAAATATCTAAAACTATTTATTTTCAAATCCTCGTAACTCGCAATAACGAACAATATTTATCTGTGAAAAGTTAAAAATTTTTCGATTTTGACGCATTTACTTTCAAGTGTACGTTTAAAATGTCTAAAACTTTTGATTTTCTACTCCTCGTAACTCGCAATAACAAGCAATATTTATCTGTGGAAAGTTGAAAATTTTTCTATTTTTACACATTTATTTCCCAGTGTGCGTTTAAAATGTCTAAAACTATTGATTTTCAAATCCTCGTAACTCGCAGTAATGTGAAAAGTTGAAATGTCCAAAGCTATTGATTTTCAAATCCTCGTAACTCGCAATAACAAACAATATTTATCTGTGAAAAGATGAAAAAATTTCAATTTTGACGCATTTACTTCCCAGTGTGCGTTTAAAATGTCTAAAACGATTGATATTCAACACCTCTTAACTCGCAATAACAAACAATATTTATCTGTGAAGAGATGAAAATTTTCAAATTTTGACGCATTTACTTCCCAGTGTGCGTTTAAAATGTTTAAAACTATTGATTTTCAACTCCTAGTAACTCGCAATAACGAAAAATATTTGTCTGTGAAAACCTGAAAATTTTTCGATTTTGACGCATTTACTTCCCAGTGTGCGTTTAAAATGTCTAAAACTATTGATTTTTCAAAACCTCGTAATTCGCAATAACAAAAAATATTAATCTGTGAAAAGTTGAAAAATTTTCGATTTTGATGCATTTACTTCCCAGTGTGCGTTTAAAATGTCTAAAACAATTGATTTTGAACTCCTCGTAGCTTGCAATAACGAACAATATTTATCTGTGAAAAGATGAAAATTTTTCAATTTTGACGCATTTACTTCCCCTTGTGCGTTTAAAATGTCTAAAATGATTGATTTTCAACACCTCTTAACTCGCAATAACAAACAATATTTATCTGTGAAGAGATGAAAATTTTCAAATTTTGACGCATGTACTTCCCAGTGTGCGTTTAAAATGTCTAAAACTATTGATTTTCAACACCTCGTAACTCGCAATAACAAACAATTTTAATCTGTGAAAAGTTGAAATTTTTTCGATTTTGACGCATTTACTTCCCAGTGTGCGTTTAAAATGTCTAAAACTATTGATTTTCAACTCCTCGTAGCTTGCAATAACGAACAATATTTATCTGTGAAGAGATGAAAATTTTTCAATTTTGACGCATTTACCTCCCAGTGTGCGTTTAAAATGTCTAAAACTATTGATTTTCAACACCTCTTAACTCACAATAACAAACAATGTTTATCTGTGAAAAGTTGAAAATTTTTCGATTTTGACGCATTTACTTCCCAGTGTGCGTTTAAAATGTCTAAAACTATTGATTTTCAACTCCTCGTAGCTTGCAATAACGAACAATATTTATCTTTGAAAAGATGAAAAAATTTCAATTTTGACGCATTTACTTCCCAGTGTGCGTTTAAAATGTCTAAAACTATTGATTTTCAACACCTCGTAACTCGCAATAACAAACAATTTTTATCTGTGAAAAGTTGAAATTTTTTCGATTTTGACGCATTTACTTCCCAGTGTGCGTTTAAAATGTCTAAAACTATTGATTTTTAACTCCTCGTAACTCGCTACATTTATTATCAAAAAGTTGAAAAAGTTCAAAATAATTGAATTTATATAGCGTCTACCATCTGCCACTGCACGGTACTTAAACGATCAAGAATAAGATACAGGTCAAACAAGCAAACCATAATCAAATGTTCATCTTTGTACAGGTTCCTAAACTTTGTGACTGGTATCGCCTTACGCGCGACAGGTAAATTATCCTCATGACCAGTCTCAAGACCGATGACGCATTTAAATTCCATGACATGTCACGAGACCAACCATCGAGGCTTGGAAGCTAACCTGTTTGAGACATGAGACATTTTCAGCAGAGCGTGAATGTACGGGTGGCTTGACATGTCGCGAAAAATGTATACAGGTTCCAACTATGCCTCTGTTCCCCCAGCAAAACGGGCTCGTGGAGAACTCCATGAAACTGATAAACAAAGCCATGGCTGCTGCCGTGTCTGCTGGAACCAACCATATGGAAGAACTTAATGCCGCCATCCGCGCGCACAATGCAGACGCTTACACAATAACTAAAGTGCCCCCTGAAGAAGTTTTTTCGGGAAGGAGAATAAAACGAAGTCTTCCCCTCTTAAATCGTAACAAGGTCGAACACGATAACTACTAGACAAAAGAGATCGAGAAGCCAAGCTGAAAGCCAAGAAACACGAAGATATACGTCGTTGTGCTCGAGAGTGTCGGATCCTTCCCGGGGACTGCGTACTCGTAGAACAACAGTCTCGTTCGAAAGGAGACAGCAGATTCGGCTCAACAAGATACACTGTGCTCGAGCAGTCAAAAGGAAGTCTTTTACTTATAGATGACGATGGCAAGCTACTGAAGCGACATGTCACGCAGACAAAAAGAGTAAAAGACTGGCGAAGCCCCACCCACGGAAACCACAAGATACAAGCGGAATTGCGTGTACATCCGACGAGACCGAGGAAGGCACCTGCGTACTTGGACAAGTACGTGCGCGTTGTACAAGAAGAGACGAATGCTAGAATATATGCGCAGGTAAGCAATTAATACAGCTGCAAAGAATGATTAGTAAACCAGTTTTCTAATTACAGACAACAACAAGATCTTTTGAACCCGTTTAACCCATTGATGATGTATAATTCAAATCAGTCCTAATAAAAAAATTAAAGGTAAAAGAAACCCTTCCCTCGCTACGAGAACTTAAATCCTGAGTGGTTGGCGCGCAAGCGATCTCTGCCCCCCCATCCCCTCCTTCATTCTTCTACACTGACGTGTTCTTTTTGAAGGAGGAGTGAGATGTGGGGTACCACCTTTAGATTGTATCCCATATTGTTCCCCTCGCTTAGCTGTCACCGCAGGCCTAAGGTACATACATATATTCATCGTGCGCAACGAACACGCGACAAAGTCGATGGTAACACCAGAACGGACAGCAGCGACCATCAAGTGAAGGGAAGTCCTCTTTCGCCGTCAGACAGTCAACGAGGTAAGTTCTACGCAGCCCGGCTCCGTGTTGGGTGATTCTCAGAAGGCATAAACCTGGATTCCACAGTGGATACGACAAACTCATTCATATTAGCATCCTACGAAGAAGCTTGTCAGCTTCGTACTGTTAAATCGACTAGGGGAACCCCTTGGTGGAGGGCTGAGCTTGAAAGAATGAAGAAAGTTGTGAAAAGGGGGGCGCTCAAGCTATGAAGAAGCCAAGAGTTTTAGGTCTATCAGCTTAAGTTCTTTTCTTCTGAAAGCTTTGGAACGGATAATCGATCATCACATCAGGAACGTTAGTTTAGTTCAATATCCACTGCACAAAATGCAACATGCATATCAGTGCGGGAATTCCACGATCACTCTGCTTCACGATGTTGTTTACAACATTGAGAAAGCCTTCTCGCTCAAGCAATAAAGTAATTGAATTCAAGTCGTCGTTACAGTTCGGTCGCGTTTCCATTTGCGCCGTTTAAAGTTTAACCGTGCGTGTTTTAATTTGTATTGTTTTCATTTATCATTGCTGCGTAAGTAAAACATGCCGTGCGCGATTAATAATTGTACAGTGAGTGACGACAAACATGTGTGGTACTGCCATGGATCATGCGGGAAAAAATTCCACGCTGCATGCGTTGGTGCTCAGAGGAATCATGAGCAAAGAATACTAACATACATGCTGCCAATATGCTACGAGTGCCAGAAGCGTCTCGTGATGGAGTTAAATTTCAATAAACTGTACAGACAACAACAAGAAGCCATCAACCTCAACAAGCTAGTTATGGAGTCGAATCACAAACTCACATCCACATTTAGCAACTTCAATGTCCGAGATGGATTTGAATGTATCGAAATGCTCTTAAACGAGTTGAAAGGCGAAATTAAAACAACTGCAGCTAATCATAATAACGCGGTTGCACACATAGCCAAAACCTCGGAGTTGTGGAATGAGCTGGCTGCTTCCAACAAAACTGGCAAAACTGATGTCGTTGCCACAAAAAATCACTTAACATCATTATTCGACATATCGATGAAAGCTACGAAAAACAACATCGCAGCCTATGTCAATGAACTGACCACCGATATGACACGCGAGTTGAAACAAATTTGTTCAGAAATTGAAAAGGTCAGCAGCGTGATAACTGACATGGCTAACAACAGAATATGAGTTATGTAAACCCAATTTTCACGGATGATATTATCGATGAGTTAAAGCAAATTTCTAGCGCAGTAAACTCACTGGAACAAAAGACTGTTGCTTCACCCACAACAGATTCCTCCCCTAGTTTAGAGGCTGAGATGTCCGTCGAGGCAGCCAGTAACTCAGGCTGGCGTTTCCTTGGCAACTCTAAGGTGTGGAAGGCTGATTGGTCCGAATACGACGCACGTAAATTGCGGCGTCTTAATCAACAAAAAGCGGCGGAGAAATGCACTTGACACCACCCGTAACAGTAATAATAATACCAAGCGACGCAAGAATCACGGTTACAAGCATCACACAATTTTCGACAAAAATAACGGATGATTACAACCACAGCAGATTTGCGTACCATGATAACAAACGCCGCGACATCGACAATCTTCCGTTGGATAGAGAGCTACTGGCTGAGGCAAAGAAACGTTTTTCGAGGCCACCTTCAACTTCGTTCAGACCTACCATTGCATTCCAGAGAGGCGATGTTTTAAACCCGTGCCCTACCGACCAACCTAGCACCTCACATCGAACAGCTGCTGCCACACCTATGTACCCCTCCGGAATTGGCGCCTGTCAGTGTTTTTGCCGCAATCGACGCGCTCATTAGAGCAAGATAATAATGAATTGACAAATCATATTGCGATTCAAGATTTAGAAGAGGTAGAGCTAGGTCTAATTAATTCCCATTCAACTAACACTTCTCCAAGAGATCTCAGTCAAGAACAGAAATCTTGGTCTATTGCCAAAACTTTAACCGCATGAAAAGTGCAGCTAAGATGAATGTGATTCAAAACAAAATATTAGGTTGTCATTATTCCGTAATTTTAGCAACTGAGACTAGTTGGGACGAAACAGTGAGAAGTGAAGAAGTTTTCGGGAGCAATTACAATGTCTTTAGGGATGACCGTGATTGTCATGTATCTGGTGAGAAGTCAGGAGGGGGAGCTTCGATTGCGATTTCAGCAAAACTAAATGCAGAAGTTATCAAAACTATAAAATCAAAGGAATTCGAGCATGTGTGGGTGAAAGTACATGTTAAAGACGAAACTCACGTTTTCGCTTCGGTGTATTTTCCTCCAAATTTTGCTCGAAAAACGACTTACGAAAAGTTTTATCATGCTGCTGAATGCATTATTAATAGTCTTTCCCCGCACGTAAAAGTTCACATATATGGCGATTTCAATCAACGCGGTATTGATTTCATACCAGATGCTGATAATGAGAGCATCCTACTTCCTGTTGTAGGGGAAAATGAAACTTTGCAGTTCATTTGCGATAAATCTGCCAGTTTAGGACTTAATCAAATAAATCACATAAGAAATCAGCGACATTGCTATTTAGATTTATTAATGACGAATATAGACGAAGACTTCTGTGTAACGGAATCACTTACTCCCTTATGGAAGAATGAAGCTTATCATACAGTCATTGAGTTTTCTATATTCTTGCATGTTAACGACAGACCTGGTGATAGTGAATTTGAGAAGGTATTTGATTACGAGTCCGCTAACTATGAAAGCTTGAGGCAAAAAATTAATGCAATAAACTGGCAAATGATTTTAAGAAATGAAGAAAATGTTGAAGCTGCCGTAGACATCTTCTACAAAATATTATTTGAAGTCATTCACGAAGATATACCTTTGAAAAGAAGAAGGCGTCACTATAACTCAAAACATCCCATCTGGTTTAATAGAGAAATCAAAAATTTAAAAAATCGTAAGCAGAAAGCACACAAAATCTACAAAAAATACAACAGCGAAGATAACTTAACAAACTATTTAAATCTATGCGATCAATTGAACCTTGCCATTGATATCGCGTTTGAAGAGTACAATGCAAGAACAGAACGCAATATAAAAACTTGCCCAAAAAACTTCTTTAATTACGTAAAAACTAAAATAAAATCGGATCATTTCCCAACAGAAATGCATCTTGACGGAAAGGTAGGCGATAACTCAGAGGAAATCTGCAATCTTTTTGCAACTTTCTTCCAGGAAGTTTACACTACATTTTCAGAGAAGGATCGAGAGCGTGAATACTTTTCATTCCTCCCAGAACTTTCAAGAGATATTAACATTAAACAGATAAAAGTACATACAATCATGGATGCCTTAAAAAACTTGGATAGCTCTAAAAGCCCTGGACCTGATGGCGTTCCACCGGTGTTCTTAAAAACTTTGTCAATAGAACTAACCGCTCCTTTATTTTGGCTTTTTGACATGTCTCTAGAATCAGGTTGTTTTCCTAAAACATGGAAAAGCTCTTTCCTAGTTCCAATTTTTAAAAATGGTAAAAAATCCGATGTGCGTAACTATCGTGGAATAGCTATCATCTCGTGCATTCCCAAGATTTTCGAGGCGATTGTTAATGAAAATTTATTCCACCAAATCAAGAACAGAATTACCCATGTGCAACATGGTTTTTTTCAAAGGGCGTTCTACAAGTACAAATCTACTCGAATTCATTAACTACACATTAACAGCAATGGATAACGGAAACCACGTTGAAGCTCTTTATACAGATTTTAGCAAAGCATTTGATCGCATCGACATACCCATGCTACTTTTTAAATTAGAAAAAATAGGGTTTGAGCCAGGACTTCTTACATGGGTACAATCATATCTTACAAATCGTGAACAAGCTGTTAGATTTAAAGGGATAAAATCAATCCCAATTCAAGTTACATCAGGAGTCCCTCAAGGGTCTCATTTGGGCCCGCTATTCTTTATTTTATTTGTTAACGACATCTCCTTCATTCTAAAAAATGTAAAAGTTCTTATATATGCTGATGATATGAAACTATTTTTAGAAATAAGAAATGGTGAAGACTTTCAGACATTTCAAAACGAAGTAAATATATTTTATACATGGTGTAATAAAAGCCTTCTGAAACTGAATGTAAAAAAATGTAATTTCATAACATTGAGTAGAAAGAATAATATACAGAACAATAGAGTCTTATTGGGAAACCAACAAGTAGAAAAGTGTGACAGAATAAGAGATCTAGGAGTTATTATAAATTCCAAAATAACATTCATAGATCATTATAACACAATAATTAACAAAGCAAACAGCACACTAGGTTTTATTAAACGCTTCAGCTATAATTTCCAAGATCCCTACACAATAAAAACATTATATGTAGCCTATGTGCGTTCAACACTAGAATATTGTAGCATAGTTTGGTCGCCTTTTTCAGCAACGCATGCAAACCGGATAGAATCAGTACAAAAGCAGTTTTTGATGTTCGCTCTTCGTAAACTAGGTTGGACTGGACTACATTTGCCATCTTATGAAGCACGGTGCATGCTAATTGACATTCAAACCTTGAAAGATCGTCGTGAATTTTCTATGGTATCATTTGTAAACGACATTGTATCACATCGTATTGATTCAATCGAACTTCTATCGAAACTAAATTTTTATGCTCCTTCTCGACAACTACGTAACCGCAGCATCTTTTGTACTATTCGCCATCGCACTAATTACGCCAAGTTTGGCCCTTTAAACCAAATGATGAATATTTACAACAAACATTGCGAAAGCATTGACTTCACTATGTCGAAAACAAAACTTAAGCAGCAGTTTAAAGTAAACCAAAATTTTAACTAGTGTTAAGTTAGTTTAATAATTATTGTAAGAAACCGGTCTACATCTGATTGACGACTTGAAATAAATAAATAAATAAATAAAATAAATCTAGCTTGGGTGTACTCCTAGATATTGAGGGTGCTTTTGACAATGTGTCCTTCCAGTCTATTCTAGACGCGACGCGCGGTCATGGGATACCTGCATGTATCTCGGGTTGGATAAACGCAATGCTTAGTAACCGCATACTTTGCTCGTCACTGCGACAGGCTGAGATACGGAAGTTGAGTATTTGCGGTTGTCCACAGGGCGGCGTTCTGTCACTTTTGTTATGGAACTTAGTAGCTGACGGCTTGTTGAAGAAACTCAATGAGCTTGGATTTCCAACCTACGGGTTTGATTACCAAATACTAATTACTGGATTTTGCATCGGAACAATCTTTGACTTAATGCAACAAGCATTAAGAGCTGTCGAACAGTGGTGTCGACAAGTTAAACTATCAGTTAACCCAAGCAAAACTTCAATGGTTCTTTTCACGCAGAAGCGAACAACAACCGGGGTTCGTCCCTTGCAGTTCTTTGATTCTGAGCTACTGTGTGCAGATCAAGTCAAATACGTTGGAGTCATATTGGATTCCAAACTGAATTGGTCTGCTCACATTGAGTTCAGAGTCAAGAAAGCGTGCATGGCATTCGGGCAGTGCAGACGAACTTTTGGAAAGACCTGGGGTCTCAAACCTAAATACATCTATTGGATTTACACGACAATTGTACGTCCAATACTGTCATATGGATGCCTTGTGTGGTGGTAGAAGGGAGAGGTGGTGACAGTCCGGTCAAAGCTAAACCATCTGCAAAGAATGGCGCTCATGGCGTTGACTGGTGCTTTCACCACGACTCCGACTGCTGCTCTTGAGGCACTTCTAAATATCAAACCATTACACATACACCTCAAACAAGAGGCACTATCGTGTGCATATATACTGCAGGTTACTGGGCTTTGGAACAGTAATCATGTTGATCTTGCTACCAGTCATACACGATTGTGGTCACAAATGGTTACATGGGGTGAAGATATTCTTGCTCCCAGCGATATTACACTCACTTGTAGTTTTCCTTACAGGACATTCCATGTGAAGATTCTCTCTCGAGAGGAGTGGTTGTCTGGCTTTATGGAAATACAACAACAAACGCAAGTGGTCTGTTACACTGACGGTTCTCTGATGGTGGGACGTGCTGGTGCTGGTGTCTACTGTCGTGAAATGAGATTGGAACAATCTCACTCACTAGGTAGATACTGTACTGTATTCCAAGCAGAAATCTTTGCGATTATGTGCGGGGTGCAATCGGCCCTTCAACTGAGTTTGTCCGGCAGAGTTATAAACTTCTGCTCCGATAGTCAGGCTGCAATCAAGGCCCTTAGCTCAGACAAATCCCGGTCCAAGCTAGTGATCGCGTGCCGAACCCAAATCGAAGAACTAAGCATTGTCAACACTATCTACCTTGTCTGGGTGCCCGGACATTGCGGTATTACTGGAAATGAATGGGCTGATGAATTGGCCAGGGCAGGTTCAGCGATTGACTTCATTGGTCCTGAGCCCGCGCTGCCAATTTCGACAAGTTGGATAAGGGAAAAAATACGGTCCTGGGTTTCGTCCGAGCACCGCAATTATTGGAGAAATCTACAAACATGTCGCCAAACAAAGGCGTTTCTAGAACAACCATGCCCAGTGGTTTCGAAAAATCTCTTACATTTTTCGAAGTTCCACTGCGGCATGCTGACCAGGGCTTTAACCGGCCACTGCAAACTCAATTATAACATGGCAACTATTCAGCGTGCTGAGTCTTTTTCATGTGATCTTTGTGAATCCGACTACGGACTATCATCTGATATGCAACTGTCCAGCGGTAGCGCAATTGCGATTTCGAGTCTTCAGCCGTCCTTATATAGACGAAACCATGTTTGGACGACTGAAACTCAGAGACATACTAAAGTTTCTTATCCAATGTGGTAAAGAGCTTTAGGCTCATTCGCAGGCAAGTTGAACTACTTGTGAGTTTAACTTACCTGTTGTTTATTTTTGTTTTGTGCTGTTATTTTTCCCACCCTTCCAATTCCACTTCCCCACACCTCCTTGTCCTTTTCTTCCGCTCAGGAAATGATAAAAACACACGCAAGGTACAAATCCCCGACTACATACGGGGAACGTGCCTTTTGAGCCAATATATTCTGATTCCTGATTCCTGATTCCCATCTGTCCGTATTTTTATTTATGTTTAGTAGGGTGGCATATTCCTGCTTTCTTTGCTTTATTTTTAGCTACTTCACCCGGAAAGGCTTCTCAGATGTATGCGTTAGCGAGCTGATTGCTCAGTTCGTCGACGCTTTTAGCAAAATTTCACGGGTCGCGGTTATGTTTTATATTTTTTAATTTGCTTTCTGCGGAATCCGAGCTGCTTTTGTCTGAGCAGTTCAATTGTATTTGCAGGGCGATCTCAACTAGGCTGGCGGGGACCGCTGTAAAAAGGTCTTTTGCCTTGCCCGTAAGTTTAGTGAGTATTATTTGTATTGT
The DNA here is from genome assembly GCF_030247195.1 of Topomyia yanbarensis. Lineage (NCBI taxonomy): Eukaryota > Metazoa > Arthropoda > Insecta > Diptera > Culicidae > Topomyia > Topomyia yanbarensis. Next base: position 292,356,481 of record NC_080671.1, on the reverse strand, counting down.
CGCAGGTTTTTGGGCTTCTGGTACTATCGTGTTTATGAAATTTACGGCATCTATGGAACTTTTAGTTCCTTCTGTGTTACCATCGTATAGTGGTATTAGTGAAGCTAGTTTAGACGCCATTTTGATGTCAAGACCTGCCATGGTTTTCAATTTATTTAGCCGATTCGCGAAAATGATATCTAATATTGTTCTTTTCAGTCGAAACTTCATTTTAAATTTCTGTAGTCTTTTATTTAGTGCGGTTAAAATGTCAAAATTTAGTGCTCGCGATGATTTTTCAAAATAAAATAATGTTTCTGAGGTTAATGTATCCTCGTTTGTTAGTAATTATTCTTGTATGGTCTTATAATTGGCTTTACATAATTTTTCTTTTTCGATTAGATTGGCATATGCAAATTTCCTGCTTCTGGATTTCTTTAAATTATTGTCGATCTTTATTAGTGTTTCCAAAGCTATTTCCACGTCATGTAAAAATTTGAAAAGTTAATTTTTTATTTGGTTTTTATTTTTTTTAAATTTAATTCTAGACTTTGTCTAGGTTTGCAAGTGATTTTCTTGCTTATTTTAAAAGCTTGTCGCTTGACATACCTTGTATATGATTGGTAAATGGTAAGCATTAACTGTGGTAGACAAATGGTTTATAAAAACCAGTATTTTATTTCTTGGCTGTCTTGCCAATTTTCATGCTGTTCCAAGCTATAGATAATATTAATTTGTAGGTCTCCGGTTACCGTTGGAGATTTACTCGATCTAGACCCCATCTTGTTAAACTTTATTATGTAGTTAGTTAGGGTGCGAATGTAATGGAATGGTTAATATTTAATGGTATTGCATTGGTTAAATTTTATGTAGGTTTGCATTAGTTGTTATATTTTTCTACGAGCATTTGTGCTCGTTCTTGGTAATACCCTTGAATTGGCTAATTTTTCTCATAACTTTGTTTGTATATTTGCCTTTTTTGGGCAGTCTGGATATAATACTAGTGATAGTAAGAAATTTTTTCGAGTCGTATCGTTAAGCCAATTTTGGAACGTTTCTGGCTGTTCTTCAATTTTATTAACCGGGTCTATTTCGTTAAAGAATTCTACCATGCTCGAAATTTCTCTTTCGAGCACTTCGTTAATTCTTTTCGTACTTTTTGTCATTGTCATTTTAATAATTTGATCATAATAGTATAATAATCTAGTCGTGCACGTGCACAGTACCTTACTCCTTGTAGCTAGCATTGTTCCGCTGGTTGATGTCTGCCTTCCATTTCCACTCTTTGTCAGTCGCAGGCTTGCGAAATGTACCGGAGAACGACACGAATGAGCAGTCATACAACACAACTGGCGGCAGCTGCCGACTACACAGTACTGCAGCAGCAGCGACAGGAAATGTCAAGGATCTCATAACATTTTCATTCGGGAATGTTATGTTCGTTCTGTTCTGTAAGCTGTCTTTTTCTCCCGAGTTCGAGATAGACCCGTTGTGATGAACAGCTACTCTTTCCCCATGCTGTCACCAATGCGCCCGACAGTTCAGTTTACGCTATGCGTTGAGGTTAGTTTTACCTATCGGTGCTCACAAAATAATAACACACACATGCTACATCCGCTACGCAGCGGAAATTTTCGTTTCTTTTATTTCCCGCGTGTTTTTTGTAAACAGCCAATAAGCATGCTGTCAAAATTCACTTGGAGAGAAAATTCCGGTCAAACCGTAACTCGCCGAGAATGGATGTTAATATTTTATGAAAGAGAAAATTTTTTTTGTCGCCAACTGCTATGACTTATAATCTGCGATTAATGGTTTGTCCGGAATTCCCCTTCAAAGTGAATTTTGACAGTATGCTTATTGGCCCTTTTCTGTCTCTGGAGCTCTTGTAAGCGAACAGTACTTTAGTAACCTGTTCACTTGGTTTATCAGTGTTACTTTGGATGTTGCTTAGACCCGTTTACCGAATATTTATGGGTGTTTAATCATGTGATTACTGATATATAAAACCTGTTTCAATCCACCTAGAGGTGCAATTGTGCCTTTCTCATTCCTCCAAACTGTGATTTAATAGCTGGTTCGTACAATATAACATTATAGAAATGTCTTTCATTCTTATTACACTTGGTAAGTATATATAAGAGCACCTTTTTGCATTCATCGCGGTATCGGTTTGAATCGGAGTTTTCTGTGTGATCGCACTCCACAACCCGTAACTCCGGAGCCGGAAGACGGATGGAATTAAATATCAGTTTTAATTTTACTACTGAAAACTAGATCTACACCAAACTTTTTTAATTTTTTTCCTAAGTGGATAAGCTGTATTCTGATTGAAATCTACTGCTATCCTTTTCAAATTTTCAGTTGTTGGAGTTAAGGTTGTGAGGTTTTGCTTATGAAGTATACTAGATTTTTTATTAATTATTGATTGGATGGTTTGCTCTGGATACCCGTTGAGCTTACCTGTTTTGAAGATGAATTCAGTTTCTTTAGTTTTTGCTTCTTCCCCTAATGGTAGAGTAAGCATTCTATGGACCATGTGGTGAAAAGTGGCCATTTTATGCTGATGTGAATGGTTTGAAGTATTTGATATAATTCTCTCAGTATTTGTAGGTTTCCTATATATTTCGAAAGTCAAGGACCCCCCTCTCTTTTTACAAGCACATCCAAGAAGGGCAAATTGTTATCTTTCTCTTCTTCATGTGTAAAATTGATATTTTTATGGATGTTGTTAATGGTGTTCAACATCCGGGATAAATTTTTACGTTTGATAATACAGAAGATATCGTCAACGTATCGCCACCAGCGTTCTGGTAGCTCACCTTTTTCTTTTAAACATTCTTCTAAGTTTGCCATAAAAAGTTCACAAAGAAATGGAGAGAGTGGGTTACCCATCGGAGCACCCGTGGTTTGTTTATAGAAGACACCCCGGAATGTGAAATAATTTTCTTCCATGCAAAGGTGAGTAAGCTGGATATAAGATCTTACTTTGCTTTTCCATAGACTGTTGTTATTTTGTTGTAATAACCAATCCTCTAGTAGGTTAATTGAATCTTTTACAGGGACACTTGGAGAGGGGTTTACAGTCTTTAAGAGTTTTTTCAACACGTTTAATCATGTCCGGGAGGGGGTTCGTTCTCTGTGCCCTGTACGGGCCAGATATAATTTTTTGGGTCATGTCAGCGTCATATTGTTCTTTGTCCATTATTACAACTTTATTTCCCTTGTCAGCCTTTAAATAAAAAACTGGCTTTTCCCTCAATTCTTTTATAATTGTTATTTCTTTAGTTTGACATTTTTGTGGAGTATTTTCTTTAATTATTTCCGCTGTCGTGGATCTAGCGTCATTAATTGTTGAAAAATGAAGGTTGCAATTATTGATACCTGTCTCTAGGTCAATGATTACTTGTTCCAAATTTGGTCTGGATGCTATTGCATAGTTAAGTCCCTGATTTAACAAAGTCGATTGTTCTTCGGTAAAGCTCTGAGATGAACGATTTACCACAAAGTCATTTAAAATGTGTACTGTCGGTTTGGGTCGGTCAATGTAGGATTTTAGTCTTAGATTGTCGAACTTCTTGTCCAAAAGTTTTCTCTTTCTTTCGGTTGCAGAAAAGTGTGAATCCGAAAGAAAGAGAAAACTTTTGGACAAGAAGTTCGACAATCTAAGACTAAAATCCTACATTGACCGACCCAAACCGACAGTACACATTTTAAATGACTTTGTGGTAAATCGTTCATCTCAGAGCTTTACCGAAGAACAATCGACTTTGTTAAATCAGGGACTTAACTATGCAATAGCATCCAGACCAAATTTGGAACAAGTAATCATTGACCTAGAGACAGGTATCAATAATTGCAACCTTCATTTTTCAACAATTAATGACGCTAGATCCACGACAGCGGAAATAATTAAAGAAAATACTCCACAAAAATGTCAAACTAAAGAAATAACAATTATAAAAGAATTGAGGGAAAAACCAGTTTTTTATTTAAAGGCTGACAAGGGAAATAAAGTTGTAATAATGGACAAAGAACAATATGACGCTGACATGACCCAAAAAATTATATCTGGCCCGTACAGGGCACAGAGAACGAACCCCCTCCCGGACATGATTAAACGTGTTGAAAAAACTCTTAAAGACTGTAAACCCCTCTTGGGTGAGAATCTCACTCGTTTCAAAACTTCGAATCCCATCTTACCCAAAATAAAAGGACTCCCAAAAATTCACAAACCCGGAAATGAAATCAGAGAAATTATTTCATCAATAGGTGCCCCAACCCAAAAAATTGCAAAATGGCTAGTACAAGAATTTCAAAATATGCCAAAAAAGTTTTCCAGCCGGTCCATCTCCAATACACAAGAATTCACTCTCAAACTTCAAAACTCAGGTAAAATCAAAGACGATGAGATTATGGTCTCCTTTGACGTAACCGCACTATTCCCAAGTGTCCCTGTAAAAGATTCAATTAACCTACTAGAGGATTGGTTATTACAACAAAATAACAACAGTCTATGGAAAAGCAAAGTAAGATCTTATATCCAGCTTACTCGCCTTTGCATGGAAGAAAATTATTTCACATTCCGGGGTGTCTTCTATAAACAAACCACGGGTGCTCCGATGGGTAACCCACTCTCTCCATTTCTTTGTGAACTTTTTATGGCAAACTTAGAAGAATGTTTAAAAGAAAAAGGTGAGCTACCAGAACGCTGGTGGCGATACGTTGACGATATCTTCTGTATTATCAAACGTAAAAATTTATCCCGGATGTTGAACACCATTAACAACATCCATAAAAATATCAATTTTACACATGAAGAAGAGAAAGATAACAATTTGCCCTTCTTGGATGTGCTTGTAAAAAGAGAGGGGGGTCCTTGACTTTCGAAATATATAGGAAACCTACAAATACTGAGAGAATTATACCAAATACTTCAAACCATTCACATCAGCATAAAATGGCCGCTTTTCACCACATGGTCCATAGAATGCTTACTCTACCATTAGGGGAAGAAGCAAAAACTAAAGAAACTGAATTCATCTTCAAAACAGGTAAGCTCAACGGGTATCCAGAGCAGACCATCCAATCAATAATTAATAAAAAATCTAGTATACTTCATAAGCAAAACCTCACAACCTTAACTCCAACAACTGAAAATTTGAAAAGGATAGCAGTAGATTTCAATCAGAATACAGCTTATCCACTTAGGAAAAAATTAAAAAAGTTTGGTGTAGATCTAGTTTTCAGTAGTAAAAATTACCAGCTAAAATCAATACTTGGATCCACAAAGGATCCGATAGAAACACTGAGCAAATCGGGGATATACAAAATATCATGTTCACATTGTGATAAAGTTTATATTGGACAAACCAGGAGAACATTAGAAATTCGATTCAAAGAGCATATTGCGGAAATAGCAAAAGCTTCTAGAGAATCTGCTAAAGATTTACCATTCCACTTCAAATCCAAGGTAGCGGAACACGCTTTTTCAGAAAAACATAACTTAACTATAGAAGATATTAAAATTCAGCGTCAAGTCTCTAATCCTTGGAAATTAGACGTAGCTGAAAGCCTGGAAATTTTCAAACATTCGTCTCCTTTCTTATTAAATCGAGACCAAGGTAACGGATATTCATGGCTCTTCGAAATTTTACCTACATGCAAAAAACGGTCAGCTTCATGCACCTAGGTACCCACCGACCACAGCCTACCCGCTTCCCTAGATAAAACGACTTTACAATCCCGTAATTTCCTATAGACTGATACAAACACTGAAGAAGATTACAAGTAGTAATCGAAATACCGGTATCTGTTAAATAGTGAAGTGCAAGTGCATCTAACTATAAAAACATAGTGGAATTAAATGGAAGACAATCTTTGAAACATTACGTACATTCCACTAAGACCTCCGTTCGCGTATATATTGTTTCATTTGAGAGTAAGTTGACCAAATCGGTCTAGCCATTTTCGAGAAACCAATATAACCGTTATTCTGAATTTGGATGCTTCCGGATCCGTCGATGATGGCCAGTGTGGCCAAAGAGACTTTGAATGACTGTTGGTGACCTAGATCTACAAATTCAACAGTTTGAATGTAAGAAGGTGAAATTTTGGAAAAAAATTCACCTTCTTACATTCATCGCAGAATTCGTTAGAATCGCGATTTGCTGCGTGATCGTACGTATCACCCTGTAATTCAGGAACCAGGTGTCGGATCCACACAAAATTCAACAGCAGCTGATGGACCTTTCATTTAAAATCATGTTTGTCAAAATCGGTTCAGAAAATTCCGAGAAACCGATGTGGACAAATCAACAAATTTTATTTTGTAACAATACTCTTCAACTCGTAATCTGGAACAAGATGTCGGTTGAAAATGAAATTCAATAGCAACCTATGGGAACATTATACCTTTCATTTGAATCTTAGTTTGTAAAAATCGGTTCAGCCATCTCCGAGTAGCCGATGTGGACATTTTGTTAACAAATCCGCACATACACACACATACATACATACATACATACATACATACATACATACATACATACATACATACATACATATATACATACATACATACATACATACATACATACATACATACATACATACATACATACATACATACATACATACATACATACATACTTACATACATACATACATACATACTTACATACATACATACATACACACAGATATTTTGCGATCTCGGCGAACTGAATCGAATGTTATATGAGACTCGGTCCTCCGGGCCTAGGTTAGAAAGTCGGTTTTTGGAGCAATTGCATAACCTTTCTATATGAGAAAGGCAAAAGAATAATATTTAATTAGCTTAATCAGCATGAGTTCAATGTTATCTTAATGTGATTATATTTTGAAATGTTGGGGGAATGGGTTTGAAAGTGGAGGGAATGGGGGGTTAGTAGAGTAGGAGTGGAGGATACGTCAGAAACCCTTCATCTTATTTCGGTATACGGAGTGGACGAGGGAAATGCGGGCGTGAGTGTAGTCCAAGGGGAGGGGAGTGATGTATGATGGAGGTGTAAGGGCAAGGCGGGGGGGGGGGGCGACGACGGAATACTCAACTGCATATTTTGCCTTTCATTTGAGACTTGGTTTGAGAAAATCCGAACCGAACCGATGTGACTTTAATTGTAGAATATGCCTGGAATTCCGGACTTCCGGAATCGTCGATAGTGGAAAATATATTCAAAGAATGTTTGATTGGCAATCAGTGATCTAGATCTGCGATTAGAAGTAATTTGGTGACCATTTTAATAGTTTTTAGCCTCTGAGGTACTACGATTGTACCGATTTATATGGGAAATTCCAGTGTATCCTTACTAACGCCCCTGTAACTCCGGAAGCAAGAGTCAGAACCGAATTAAATTCAGCAGCAGTCAATGGTATTACTGTATCTTTCATTTGAAACCAAGTTTGTAAAAATCGGTAGAGAATTCGTTGGGGAATGGGTGTGATATTAGCTTAGGAACTTGACGGGTTCCCCGGGGCGTCATGAACCGTCATAGGTGGCCAATGTGGTCAAAGCTGCTTTGATTGGTCATTAGTGATCCAGACCCGCAAACTAGAGTAATGTTACATCAATTTTAATATGTTTTACATCATTTGAACATCATGGTGGTACCAGTTTATATGGGAATTTGCTGTGTGACCGCACTCTTCAACCCGTAACTCAGGAACCGGAAGTCGGATCAACTAAAAATTCAATAACAGCTTATGGGAGCATTATACCTTTCAGATGAAACTAAGTTTGCGAAAATCGGTTCAGCCATCTCTGAGAAAATTATGTGAGTTTAAATGACACACACATACACACACAGACATTTGCCGATCTCGACGAACTGAATCGAATGGTGTATGACACTCGGCCCTCCGGGCCTCGGTTAAAAAGTCGATTTTTACAGTGATTGCATAGCCTTTCTTTATATGAGAAAGGCAAAAAGGGGGAGGGAGAGAAAATTTGATTTTAAAACTTTACGATTTATTTGCAAGTGCACCTACCAAGAACCACTTTATTGTATCTAATAGGAAGATTCTTCCTTTTATCTTCGAATGGATTAAAATGCCGAAAGTAACGTTAAATTTCACCATGATTTTTTCCGCAAATCAGCAAGGACTGTTACATCACATGGGAGTTAGTTTCGACTTGTAATTTGCATGACATTATATAAAGAAACTGGTGGTGTGGTGAAAGAGTTCGGAACTATGTTACATATCTTTTTTATATTGATAGAGTTGAAAAAAAATCTATTTGAAAGTACACCGCCTTGAGAATATTTTTTTAAAATTTCATGGATGTCCAGATAAAATATATTCGCATTTCGCTTACCATGAGCAGCGATTACTTGAAACATTAAACTGGATTTTCTCGAAATGTTTTTTCTCCTAAATAATTTTTACATGATTACGATTGCCAAAAAATAGGTAACCGCTCTTCTTCATTTTTCCGCAATTGTTCTAGTTATTCTCGTACTTTAGCGAATCTTTTTAATGCATAAGTGTTTATTTTGAGGATAATACTTTTTTGAAGCTAATTTTACAGCTCAAAACATTTAGGAAAAAGTTCCTTAATGCAGAAAATTTGATTGAAAATATCAAAATATTTATTTATTTAAGCGTTAAGGTACGAGGAATACTCCTATACTAATAAGTTTTTTGAGTTTTAGAATTTTAGTTCATATGGTGGACTTTTATCGTGATCATAGCAAATCTGTTAAAAAATATTTTGAGGAAGAAGCCATAGCTCTACCAATTACCAATAAGCTTGATAAGCCTATCTTTATTTTTTTCCTACGAAAAATGTACTATCAAAAAACTATACCTTAGATATAATAAAATCATTGCTTTATCAACCTTTATCACCTTTGAAATTCAAAGTTTTGTCACTTTTTCATCGTAAAAACGTTTTTAATCCACCTAACAGTGTGATGAGACATTTCTTATAACTCTTATCACTCTCTTCGGATATTATATCGTTTGAGAACATTTAGAACTTGATGCTTCGCGATGTTTTTGAATACACATACTACATGGGATAGTGGCAGGACTCAGAGAATCGCTCAAATCAGCATAGGACAACACCAGTGCTAGAAATCTCAAACCAAATCAATGGGAAAGCAAAAAAATGGCCCATAAAATAGACATACAAACGAATTATTGCTAATGCTCTGTTTATAAAATATCTAAATAAACCAATTCTGAAACCGACTTATACGAAAAGCACGCTTCATGCATACAGCAAATAAGCGATCGAGCGGCTGAGTGTGATACTATTTTTTTTTTCGATTATAGAGGTTTTAACCTTAAGGTCATTCGCCTCTTCGGGTTAGAAAAATCTCTTGTGAAAAATTTCTAACCCTATGTGCGGGGTCGGGACTCGAACCCAGGTGCGCTGCGTACAAGGCAATCGATTTACCAACTACGCCACGCCCACCCCCTTGTGATACTATTGTCGTTATTGGAGATTATAACGTTCCTCATCTGAACTGGCTATATGACAATGATATAGATGCTTTTCTACCCAGCAATGCAACCTCTGAACGAGAAGTGTCTCTTGTTGAATTTGTTGTTTCTTCCGGATTGAAACAAATCAATTATCTCGAAAATAACAACAATAGATTACTTGATCTTGCTTTTGTTAATGAGCCGAGCATGTTTGAGCTAACTGAGCCCCCTTTGCCGTTGATGAGAGTTGATTCGCATCACAGACCGTTCATAATGATATTAGATTTGGATACGGAATGTGTCGATACTGCAGTCGATTGCGATTTTGACTTCAATCGGTGTGATTTTTCAGCGTTGAATTCTGAGGTAGCGAATATTCAATGGGACGAAATTCTTACTGCTGGTTCGGTTGATGATGCTGTCACTGTGTTTATGGCACACTTTACGAAATAATGCGACGAATTGTTCCAATTAGAACGCGTACTAGGAGAAAGGAGAATCAGCCATGGTTTGATGCGGAATTGAAGAACTTTAAAAACCAGGTAAGGAAAGCGAGGAATAGATACCTGAAGTCCAGGAGCACATTGCACAAAGCCGAACTCCGTGATTTGGAGGGTCAATACAACAATTTGCATGCACAATGCTATCGAAACTATATTCAACGCATCGAAAGCAATATTCAACGTGATCCTAAATCCTTCTGGTCGTTCGTCAACAGTCGTAGGAACTCGAAAGGAATACCCCTTAATTTTCGCTATAAAGGAAGTTCGGCTGCTACGTCATTGGATGCCGCAAACATGTTCTCGACTTTCTTCCAAAGCGTGTTAAGTAATAACTCACCACCTTTGTTGGAATCGTACCTGAACACTTTGCCGCTGCACAACCTGAATTTATCTCATATTATTTTCTCTCGTGAGGATGTTCTCGTCAAGTTGCAGTCTTTAGATGCGTCCAAGGGAGCGGGACCCGATCATTTACCTCCATCGTTCATCCAAAACTGTGCGGACTCTCTCGCATTGCCAGTGTCCGTTATTTTCAATCGATCGTTGACTGACGCTGTTTTTCCTAGTTACTGGAAATCTGCTGCTATCACACCTGTGCACAAGAGTGGTAGCGTTCATGATGTGGAGAACTATCGGGCGATATCGATTCTCAGCTGCCTCCCGAAGGTATTTGAACGATTGATATACGACATTGTTTATCAGTCCGTGCGACATATAATCGTTGAGGAACAACATGGCTTCGTCAGTAAACGATCTACAACCACAAACCTTATGGCGTATGTATCCACCATCATCGACAAACTTGACAAGCGACAACAAGTTGATTCCATTTATGTTGACTTGTCAAAGGCCTTCGACCGTGTTCCGCATCGCCTTGCTGTCGAAAAGCTTAAACGCATTGGATTTCCGGACTGGTTAACGGATTGGATTGCTTCTTATCTCGCAGAACGAAGCGCCTTTGTTCGATTAGGCGATACACTTTCTACGCCTTTTGAATATCTGTTCTGGTGTGCCACAAGGCAGTCATCTTGGACCATTGCTCTTCATTTTGTTTATAAATGATCTTGGCACGGTTTTGAAATCTCCGAAATCTATGTTTGCCGATGATTTGAAATTCTACCGACTTATAAAATCTTTGGATTGTAAATTACTTCAGCTAGGCATTGACGCTTTGTTAAATTGGTGCACCATCAATGGAATGGAGGTGAATATAGAAAAATGCAGCGTGATTACATTCACTCGGATCCTATCACCGAACATGTTTAACTTTAAAATGTCGTCAGCCAACGTACACCGCAACTTCGTCGTCAAAGATTTGGGAGTTTATTTGGACAGTAAGGTAACTTTCTCCGAGCATGTAGCGTCTACTACCGCCAAAGCTTTCTGAATGTTAGGATTTTTAAGGCGAAACACTCAGTCGTTCCAGAATGTGTACAGTTTGAAAACGCTTTATTGTTCGCTTGTACGCAGCATCTTGGAGTATGCCGTTCCTGTTTGGGCTCCTTATCACGGTGTCCACATTAACAGCATTGAGAGGGTGCAGAAATGTTTCATCAGGTATGCTCTTCGCCTTTTACGTTGGACCGACCCAGTTCGTTTACCGCCGTATGTGCAACGTTGCGCATTAATCCACCTGCCTACGCTTGCTGACAGGAGAATAAAACATCAACGAACGCTTATTTTCGACATCCTGGACGGGAACATTGAAAGCAGCCAACTCTTGTTTCAACTTAATTTCAATGCACCTAGAAGACAAACACGCCAAGTGGACTTTTTCCGTTTACCGTTGTGCCGTACACAATTCGGACGAAACAACCCGTTAAATGTATGTTGTCGTGTGTTTAATCAAGTTTCATGTTTTTTCGATTTTAATGTTGCAAGATGTACTTTTAGTATTAGGATTAGTTGATAAGCCAGTCTGTGCGATTAATAGTCGAAGACCTATATATATATAAATAAATAAATAAATTCTGGTGGGAAAACTGAATTTTCCTAAAGGGGTTATATATTGTACTGAGCCAAAAAAATCGAAATTTTTTTTGAATCAATTTGAAGTTTATACTTTACTCAAATTTCCAACGCGACTGAGAACTAAGAAATCAATGCTTTTTCTTGAAAAGGGCGATACTAGCAGTGAAACCATTCAAAGAAAATCAACAGTGAATATTTCCAGACTTGGTTTTATTTCCTATTTAAGAACTATTGTGTTTTTACATCCTAGATTGCATGATTCAGTGATCGAAACCCAAAACTTCATAAAGTATTTGAAATTATTAAATTAAAATTTGTTTTTGCTATTGAAATTGACAAAATGATAGTGTCGCCCCTTTGGCGATTGTTTACTTTTTCGGTCCCACCTATCAGCATTGAAGTATGGCCTTTACATTTTTTTTTATAATAAGTACCGTTTTACACCACCGATTTCGTCCGGGTTTTTTCAATAGCGATCATTGTTACTATTTACAGCTGGTATCAGCTTGATAATCCTAAAAAAATACGAAGAAAACAGTTTCGCCTCTAAACTGCTAGCAAAAAAAGCATCGCCCTGTTTGTTTGCATGGAGCGTGGAGGGCGAAACTTTAAATAAACAAACAAAAATACAGTTTCGCCCGTTGTATTTTTTGCTGTAGTTTAAGAAAGCAATATCGTAGAATCAAAATTTTTAGGTTAATTTGTTGCGTTTCAAAGCCCTCATTCGCATGTATGAAAAAAGCCTTATGTTTACATTTGTAAGTATCGACCTTTTCACAAAAAAGCGTTGAAATGAAATCGCAGCTTCTGATATCACGCTATCTCTGAAGTGATCTCTGAAGACTTTTTCCAAGGGTGACTTCCCAGTAGTATCCTTGAGTTGAATGCTAATCCTAATGCCAAAGAACAAATAAACCTCTCGAAAACGAACCGTTTGGGAAAATCATCATCATTACTGGAATTTTTATTTTCACGAATCTTTTGGATAACCTTCCGTCACTTGCGTTAATGCACTGGGTGAACAGTGCTCTGAAAATCTAGCGAAATCGTCTTAGGGCACCAGCGGGTCTAATTCAGAGCCATCTGCGCGGCGAGTTAAATCTGTAAAGAATACTAAAAATTAATTTCTATTCCATAATTTTCAGTTCAGCAATTCGAGAGATCGTGCTCACCGCAAGCCATGAAAAATAGACTACGTTGTGAAGCGATGGTCACTATTTATTAAAAAATCACGGTTAAATAAAAAATTAAACTATTAAAAAAATTCAAATAGTTTATAATTTTCACAAACTTTTTAGGAAAAATTGTTTAATAAGCTTTCGTAATATTGTATAGGGAAAAAGCTGAAAATTTCAGTATTTTCTCTATCTGCAACATATAAACCCTTAAGTATACCAATTAATTGGTATACGAATTTAAATAGGTTCGCCAAATTTTGGAAGAAGTCTATAAAATAACCCCTTGAAAACTACCTAAAAATTGTTGTAGTTCGATGCAATAAAAAAATCTCCAAAAATAAAACGTACCTATTAATGTGAAACAGAGCGAATAATACATACAATAAAGACCCATTTTTAACAATCTCATGGTGTATTTTAGGCTGACAAAATGGGGACATTGACTAAATCGTGCAATTTTTTTTCTTTATAATAAACTGAAGCTGTTAAAATATTCTTTCCGTCCCTTGATGTAGTCTGATAACTATTTCTGATTATGATGAACTTTTTATTTTTGCATATTTCCATCTTCATGATAATGAAAACATGCTCAAGAAAGGATTTACTCGAATTCAGTCTTGTTTCTCTGCTAGAGCCCATCAAACATATGTTCATATTTGGTTGATAAAATCGGGGTTTCAATGTATTATAATAGATATTCAGCATTCGAAAAAGTTTCTTGTGAACGAGTGTAGAACGACTTTGTTTCTTCTTACTTGAAATCAGCGGCGTAGCCAGAAATTCGGTTTGGTGAAAATCGATCATACTGTCCAAACGGCATAATTCCGAAACCGTAATTTTTAAAGTTTGAATATTATGCAGAATTGATTTTTCAGAAAATAGTAACAGAGTTCGTGTCTTTAGCGATTTTGTTGAGACTTTATTGTAGTCATGAATATAAACCTGAAAAAATTGACCATAAATACTTCTTGGACGGTTTCCTCGTCAAAATTTTTTTATCAAATGATGCGCTGTTTAACGTTTGTAAAACTCATCGAAGATACTAAACCTCCGAAATTGGCGGTTTCAAAATGATGCTATCTTGACCTTAAATTACTGTTTTTGAACATTTGACCTATACATATAATTGGTCATACAACAAAAATCAAATGCTCATCAAAATCGATCAGAATCTGCTACAGTCGAATGGAAATCGTCATTTTTCATAAATTTCTCTCTACATTCGGAAAGTGTTATCCTCGTTATTAATCATATTACGTTTTCGTCTCAACTCGACGCATTCCCCAAAAAACCTGTCTTAATCCACCTAGTGGTGCAATTGTGCTTGTCTTATTTGTCCAGACTACGATTCCATGGCTGGTTATGTTCAATACAATGGTGGAAAGGAATATTACATGTTCAGTATGATATGCACATACGTACAATGGATCGACAGCCACGATCTTGAAATACTATGTGATACTGAAACATCGCTTGAAACCAGCGGCGGATCATGGAGAAAGATCCGGGAGGTCCAGGTCCTGCCGAAAATTTTCAACTTGTTAAGAAATTTTAAACTAGTTTTAATTTTAAAGTAGCAACCCCTCACTGCATATTCCCTCCGGGCCGGTATGATTGTCGATTTTTAGAGTGATTGCATAACCTTTCTATATGAGAAAGGCAAAAATGTACCAAAGTCCAAAAAAGTCAATTTTTGTCAAACATCTCAATGTTTCATGCATTTTAAAGTCATTTGTCATCAAAAATACAAATTTGATTTTGAAAATTTTTCATTTCAGTTTATATGGGAATTTGCTGTGTGATTGCACTCTTCAACTCGTAACTCCGTAACCGTAACCGGAAGTCCAATCAATAAAAAATTCAATTGCAGCCGATGGGAAGGTTGTACCTTTCATTTGAGACTAACTTTGTGCAAATCGATCCAGCCATCTCTGAGAAACAGAGGTCACATTTTTTTCCACATATACACATACACACACATACATACACACACAGACATTTTCCGATCTCGACGATCTCATTCGATTGGCATATGATACTCGGCTCTTCGGGTCGGGATTAGATTGACGAATTTTAGAGTGAATGAGAAAGGCGAAAACATTTTTAGCAAATGTTGAAAGTTATGCATTTTTGGTGAGCAGTTCTATGTTTCATAGACATTAAATCAATTGTAACTTCGCTTCCTATTAAATAAAGACCCTTATTACAGTACATTTCTAAAAAAACGAGCTCAATTTGAAAATAAATCTGAGGATTATGATTGATTACAGAACTCTGGAATTTTCTATTGGAATGTTTTCAGGCAGGAATTTGATATTGATGCTATTAGACAATTGTGAAATCAAGACCAATAGATCAGTTACATATCAGGACCGCATTCCGACAATTTATCAAAAGTCCTCATGATGTTTACAACATCAGGTTATCAATCTACGGATCAGATAATTGTTATTGTAATATTGATTTGAATCAGTCTGCATCAATAAATTTTCAACTTCAATCCAATTTTTTTTTGGGTGTGGCGGGGGGGGGGGGGGACTGTATGGTGTTAAACCCCAAAA
The DNA here is from genome assembly GCF_030247195.1 of Topomyia yanbarensis. Classification (NCBI taxonomy): domain Eukaryota; kingdom Metazoa; phylum Arthropoda; class Insecta; order Diptera; family Culicidae; genus Topomyia; species Topomyia yanbarensis. The sequence continues at coordinate 292,340,821 of NC_080671.1, read as the reverse complement.
CATTCTCTTGGCTACGCCGTTGCTTAGAGTTATTTATTTCGCTTTTCATTTTCCGATATGTTTCAGATCGATCCGATGGTCATAAGTTAGAAAAATTGCAGTCAGAAGGTTCGCACAAATGAACATTTTTGTACTGATAAGATATCAAGTTCCTTCCAGACAACTTGGAAGTGTTCGGTGATTATTTCTAGCGGTTGTAGATAGTAAAATGAAATACAAAATTCGTTTTAACGAAATAATGTTTAGCTTATTTCAATGGATTATTACTATATTGAACAATAAATAGGCGACAAAGAGTAATCAACAAACAACAAGCTATAACTTTTAAAGTATTCAAAATAGATATTTAAAGTGTTTAGTAAAGTTATTCGCAAAAGTAAGAGCTACAAATTTGCTGAAGACATCATTTCGATATAATCACTTCCAAGAAAATTTGTGAAAATATCTCGCTCATAGGGGGATTAATCAGCAAAAGCACAATACCAAAAGAAGGGGCATATTACCTTCATTAAATTCTCCGAAGATACTATTGACCTAAAATAAGCCGTTTTGGCGTTAATAATAGATTACATGTTTTTGGTCATATTTCTGGCAATGGGAAATGATAAAAATCTTTTGTCCGCATTTAATGTTAAATATCTCTTTTGATAATAGTCCGATTTCAACAAGCTATAGCTTGTTCGAAAGGTATTCGTTCGTGTCTAAAAACATATAAATTGTTAATCTATATTGTCAATTTCGGCAGATAATTAAAAAAAACTGAAAAAAACGCCATTTTTACGCATTCAAACATTCATATCTTGGAAACTGAACATCAGAATTTAAAACAAATTAATAGCGTTCATACTGTTTTTTAGTTCTTTCATTTAAAATCGTTTTGGATAAGATCGGTTCAGCCATTGCTGAGAAACACGAATGAGAATTTGTCCGTTACATACACACACACAGACATTATCACAAATCGTCGAGCTGAGTCGATTGGTATATAAGACTCGGCCCTCCGGGCCTCGGAAAAAATCTTGAAAGTTTGAGCGAATTCTATACATTTCTTTTATAACAAATGTAAAAAGTTACGTAACATTTTTGGATTACAAAAAACATCTTGCGTTTAAAATGAACACTCCGTGATCTCTCATGATTTTATCATATTTTGAATAATAAGAAAATAATATTCTAGTACTGAAATGAATTTCAATCTTCTCCAGATATCGATATGCATGAAATTGTGAGATTGTATCTATTAGAAACACGTTTTACATTTCTTATAAAAGAAATGTATAGAATTCGCTCAAACTTTCAAGATTTTTTCCGAGGCCCGGAGGCCGGATCTTATATACCAATCGACTCAGCTCGACGATTTGGGACAATGTCTGTGTGTATGTAACGGACAAATTCTCATTCGTGTTTCTCAGCAATGGCTGAACCGATCTTATCCAAACCAATTTTAAATGAAAGAACTAAAAAACAGTATGAACGCTATTAATTTGTTTTTGATTCTGATGTTTAGTTTCCAAGATATGAATGTTTGAATGCGTAAAAATGGCGTTTTTGCAGTTTTTTAAATTATCTGCCGGAATTGACAATATAGATTAACAATTTATATGTTTTTAGACAGCTTTAACGAATACCTTTCGAACAAGCTATATATTGTTGAAATCGGACTATTATCAAAAGAGATATTTAACATTAAATGCGGACGAAAGATTTTTATCATTTCCCATTGCCAGAAATATGACCAAAAACATGTAATTTATTATTAACGCCAAAACGGCTTATTTTAGGTCAATAGTATTCTCGGAGAATTTAATGAAGGTAATATGCCCCTTCTTTTGGTATTGTGCTTTTGTTGATTAATCCCCCTATGAGTGAGATATTTTCACAAATTTTCTTGGAAGTGATTATATCGAAATGATGCCTTCAGCAAATTTGTAGCTCTTACTTTTGCGAATAACTTTACTAAACACTTTAAATATCTATTTTGAATACTTTAAAAGTTATAGCTTGTTGTTTGTTGATTACTCTTTGTCGCCTATTTATTGTTCAATATAGTAATAATCCATTGAATTAAGCCAAACATTATTTCGATAAATCGAATTTTGTATTTCATTTTTCTATCTACAACCGCTAGAAATAATCACCGAACACTTCCAAGTTGTCTGGAAGGAACTTGATAACTTATCAGTGCAAAAATGTTCATTTGTGTGAACTTTCTGACTGCAATTTTTCAAACTTATGACCATCGGATCGATCTGAAACCTTTCGGAAAATGAAAAGCGAAATAAATAACTCTAAGCAACGGCGTAGCCAAGAGAATGTTTTGGGGTTTAACACCATACAGTCCCCCCCCACCACACCAAAAAAAAATATTGGATTGGAGTTGAAAATTTATTGATGCAAACTGATTTAATTCAATATTACAATAACAATTATCTGATCCGCAGATTGAAAACCTGTTGTTGTAAACATCATGAGGACTTTTGATAAATTGTCGGAATGCGGTCCTGATATGTAACTGATCTATTGGTCTTGATTTCACAGTTGTCTAATAGCATCAATATCAAATTCCTGCCTGAAAACATTCCAATAGAAAATTCCAGAGTTCTGTAATCAATCATAATCCTCAGATTTATTTTCAAATTGAGCTCGTTTTTGTAGCAATGTACTGTAATAAGGGTCTTTATTTAATAGGAAGCGAAGTTACAATTGATTTAATGTCTATGAAACATAGAACTGCTCACCAAAAAAATGCATAACTTTCAACATTTGCTAAAAATGTTTTCGCCTTTCTCATTCACTCTAAAATTCGTCAATCTAATCCCGACCGAGAAGGCCGAGTGTCATATGCCAATCGACTCAGTTCTCAGTGTGTGTATGTATGTGTGTATGTGTGTATGTGAAAAAAATATGACCTCTGTTAATCAGAGATGGCTGGATCGATTTGCACAAAGTTAGTCTCAAATGAAAGGTACAACCTTCCCATCGGCTGCAATTGAATTTTTTATTGATTGGACTTCCGGTTCCGGAGTTACGAGTTGAAGAGTGCAATCACACAGCAAATTCCCATATAAACTGAAATGAAAAATTTTCAAAATCAAATTTGTACTATGCTATATTTCACCCTAAGGAGGAAAATTTGGTAAAAACCAAAATTTTTCACTAGGGTGAAAATTTGTTGGTAAAAACCAGTGTTTGTACAGGAGGGCACAAATCCTTATTTCATACTATGTTGCGTTTCGGCTTCGCCTCATCAGAAACCGACACTAACACATTGTCGGAATAGATTAGCGCCGGCTTGACGCAAATCCCTTAAAACTAAAACACACTATGTGTTTCAATCAAACGACTGATCAAACGTGATGTCCCGTTCGAGCAGAAGTTCTGTTTATGCCGATGAGACACAAGTGAAGCCGAAACTTGTCTTGGCTTAGCAGGCCTATGCGAAAGCACTATGCTATATTTCACCCTAAGGAGGAAAATTTGGTAAAAACCAAAATTTCTCACTAGGGTGAAAATTTGTTGGTAAAAACCAGTCTTTGTACAGGAGGGCACAAATCCTTATTTCATACTATGTTGCGTTTCGGCTTCGCCTCATCAGAAACCGACACTAACACATTGTCGGAATAGATTAGCGCCGGCTTGACGCAAATCCCTTAAAACTAAAACACACTATGTGTTTCAATCAAACGACTGATCAAACGTGATGTCCCGTTCGAGCAGAAGTTCTGTTTATGCCGATGAGACACAAGTGAAGCCGAAACTTGTCTTGGCTTAGCAGGCCTATGCGAAAGCACTATGCTATATTTCACCCTAAGGAGGAAAATTTGGTAAAAACCAAAATTTCTCACTAGGGTGAAAATTTGTTGGTAAAAACCAGTCTTTGTACAGGAGGGCACAAATCCTTATTTCATACTATGTTGCGTTTCGGCTTCGCCTCATCAGAAACCGACACTAACACATTGTCGGAATAGATTACCAAATTTTCCTCCTTAGGGTGAAATATAGCATAGTGCTTTCGCATAGGCCTGCTAAGCCAAGACAAGTTTCGGCTTCACTTGTGTCTCATCGGCATAAACAGAACTTCTGCTCGAACGGGACATCACGTTTGATCAGTCGTTTGATTGAAACACATAGTGTGTTTTAGTTTTAAGGGATTTGCGTCAAGCCGGCGCTAATCTATTCCGACAATGTGTTAGTGTCGGTTTCTGATGAGGCGAAGCCGAAACGCAACATAGTATGAAATAAGGATTTGTGCCCTCCTGTACAAAGACTGGTTTTTACCAACAAATTTTCACCCTAGTGAGAAATTTTGGTTTTTACCAAATTTTCCTCCTTAGGGTGAAATATGGCATAGTGCTTTCGCATAGGCCTGCTAAGCCAAGACAAGTTTCGGTTTCACTTGTGTCTCATCGGCATAAACAGAACTTCTGCTCGAACGGGACATCACGTTTGATCAGTCGTTTGATTGAAACACATAGTGTGTTTTAGTTTTAAGGGATTTGCGTCAAGCCGGCGCTAATCTATTCCGACAATGTGTTAGTGTCGGTTTCTGATGAGGCGAAGCCGAAACGCAACATAGTATGAAATAAGGATTTGTGCCCTCCTGTACAAAGACTGGTTTTTACCAACAAATTTTCACCCTAGTGAGAAATTTTGGTTTTTACCAAATTTTCCTCCTTAGGGTGAAATATAGCAACTTCTGCTCGAACGGGACATCACGTTTGATCAGTCGTTTGATTGAAACACATAGTGTGATTTAGTTTTAAGGGATTTGCGTCAAGCCGGCGCTAATCTATTCCGACAATGTGTTAGTGTCGGTTTCTGATGAGGCGAAGCCGAAACGCAACATAGTATCATCAAATTTGTATTTTTGATGACAAATGACTTTAAAATGTATGAAACATTGAGATGTTTGACAAAAATTGACTTCTTTGGACTTTGGTACATTTTTGCCTTTCTCATATAGAAAGGTTATGCAATCACTCCAAAAATCGTCAATCATACCGGCCCGGACGGAGTATGCAGTGAGGGGTTGCTACTTTAAAATTAAAACTATTTTAAAATTTAATTTTCGGCAGGACCTGGACCTCCCGGATCTTTCTCCATGATCCGCCGCTGGTTTCAAGCGATGTTTCAGTATCACATAGTATTTCAAGATCGTGGCTGTCGATCCATTGTACGTATGTGCATATCGTACTGAACATGTAATATTCCTTTCCACCATTGTATTGAACATAACCAGCCATGGAATCGTAGTCTGGACAAATGAGACAAGCACAATTGCACCACTAGGTGGATTAAAACAGGTTTATATTTTGGGAATGCGTAGAATTGAGACGAAAACGTAATATGATTAATAACGAGGATAACACTTTCCGAATGTAGAGAGAAATTTATGAAAAATGACGATTTCCATTCGACTGTAGCAGGTTCTGATCGATTTTGATGAGCATTTGATTTTTGTTGTATGACCAATTATATGTATAGGTCAAATGTTCAAAAACAGTAATTTAAGGTCAAGATAGCATCATTTTGAAACCGCCAATTTCGGAGGTTTAGTACCTTCGATGAGTTTTACAAACGTTAAACAGCGCATCATTTGATAAAATAATTTCGACGGTATATCGTCCAAGAAGTATTTATGGTGAATTTTATTCATATTCAAAAATCACGGTTTCGGAATTATGCCGTTTGGACAGTATGATCGATTTTCACCAAACCGAATTTCTGGCTACGCCGATGATTTCAAGTAAGTAGAAACAAAGTCGTTCTACACTCGTTCAAAAGAAACTTCTTCGAATGCTGAATATCTATTATAACACATTGAAACCCCGATTTTATCTAGCAGGCGAACAAGACTGAATTCGAGTAAATCCTTTCTTGAGCATGTTTTCATTATCATGAAGATATGCGAAATATGCGAAAATAAAAAGTTCATCATAATCAGAAATAGTTATCAGACTACATCAAGGGACGAGAAGAATATTTTAACAGCTTCAGTTTATTATAAAGAAAAAAAAATGTCCCGATTTAGTCAATGTCCCCATTTTGTCAGCCTAAAATACACCATGAGACTGATAAAAATGGGTCTTTATTGTATGTATTATTCGCTGTGTTTCAAATTAATAGGTACATTTCTTTTTTGGAGATTTTTTATCGCATCGAAGTACAACAATTTTTAGGTAGTTTCAATTCGTATACCAATTTATTGGTATAGTTAAGGGTTTATATGTTGCAGATAGAGAAAATACTGAAATGTTCAGCTTTTTTCCTACACAATATTACGAAAGCTTATTAAACAATTTTTCCTAATAAGTTTGTGAAAATTATAAACTATTTGAAATTTTTTAATAGTTTAATTTTTTATTTAACCGTGATTTTTTAATAAATAGTGACCATCGCTTCACAACGTAGTCTATTTTTCATGGCTTGCGGTGAGCACGATCTCTCGAATTGCTGAACTGAAAATTATGGAATAGAAATTAATTTTTAGTATTCTTTACAGACCCGCTGGTGCCCTAACACGATTTCGCTAGATTTTCAGAGCACTGTGCACCCAGTGCATTAACGCAAGTGACGGAAAGTTATCGAAAAGTTTCGTGAAAATGAAAATTCCAGTAATGATGATGATTTTCCCAAACGGTTCGTTTTCGTGAGGTTTTTATTTGTTCTTTGGCATTAGGATTAGCGATAATAATTCAAATCCAGGATACTACTGGGAAGTCACCTTTAGAAAAAGTCGATGTCGAAGTAAAATTTGGAACTATGCACGCATGCACTTCAGAAGTAGCTTGATATCAGGAGCTGCGATTTCATTTCAACGCTTTTTTGTGAAAAGGGCGATACTTACAAATGTAAACATAGGGCTTTTTTCATACATGCGAATGAGGGCTTTGAAACGCAACAAATTAACCTAAAAATTTTGATTCTACGATATTGCTTTCTTAAACTACAGCCAAAAATACAACGGGCGAAACTGTATTTTTGTTTGTTAATTTAAAGTTTTGCCCTCCACGCTCCATGCAAACAAACAGGGCCATACTTTTTTTGCTAGCAGTTTAGAGGCGAAACAGTTATTTTTGTATGTTTTTTAGGATTATCAAGCTGATACCAGCTGTAAATAGTAACAATGATCTCTATTGAAAAAAACATGGACGAAATCGGTGGTGTAGAACGGTAGTTATTGTAAAAAAACGTAAGGGCGATACTTCAATGCTGATAGGTGGGACCGAAAAAGTAAACAATCGCCAAAGGGGCGATACTATCATTTTGTCAATTTCAATAGCAAAAACAAATTTTAATTTAATAATTTCAAATACTTTATGAAGTTTTGGGTTTCGATCACTGTATCATGCAATCTAGGATGTAAAAAAACACAATAGTTCTTAAATAGGAAATAAAACCAAGTCTGGAAATATTCACTGTTGATTTTCTTTGAATGGTATCACTGCTAGTATCGCCCTTTTTGCGTTGCGTTGCGTTGCGTTGCGTTGTGACGATGATTTTGGCGGATTGCACACTGACTTCATCATGTTTGACTGCTGATTATCTAATAAGAGTTGCTTAGGAAGTGGTAAGTAGGAATTCATACCAATCCGACCCATATTAAAACCTCAACAGCATGATAGCCATCATTGCCGGCCGCCCCCATCTCCATCGTTCACGGGGAAGGATAAAGGATAAGGTAGACGGGAAGTGTTGATGCTCCACCTACTTAACGGAAGGACGACGATTCATCAGACTCTTCCATAGGTGTCGCGGAGTTGGTGGTTTGGAAGGGTATCAGGTCTAGGATTCGCTCCAAGCAAACGATGCGACCTGTAAAGCATTTTTTATTAGGTAGTTGTTTAGTTAGTCTTCGAGTGCACGATCACTCGAAAAAGAGATGATCTTGTTTAGTTTTTGGTTATTTTTAAACTCTGGGCAGCCGGCTACCGAGAGTATACTATGTTCCCTAAACAAAATCAATTTGAACTCCACACGGCCGACCGTGGGAGTATTGCCTAGAAAAGCTAATCTTATCCGCGTAATGGGCCGGATCACTATTTATTGCAACAGTATTTGGACAGAATTCGCTACTTCTTCTCTACGATATATTTATTGGCTTGAAAACTACCGAGTGATAACACATTATACAGGCAAAAATAGCGAGAGATGTTATAAATCAAGGAAAATATTTCTTATTTTCCATATCGGATTGTTTGTGGAATACAAGTATACGAGCGATAATACCGAACACTGAAGGGAAATATAAAGGATTGTTAACCTGATGCACGGGCTTGTTAGCAATAACGGAGCTTTAAATTAGGTTCATAAAAACAGACGCGGCGAATTTTCAATACGTATTGACCCGTCTTCATAGATACTAGTCAGATTAGTCGTATTGGGGCTAATTTCCGATCAACTATTCATTTTTACGGCAATGTTTTCTCGACTAGATCTGTTCGCACCCTCTCATTCTGTTCGCACCCTCTCATTCTGCGGTCTAAGGACCAAATATCATCAATAGACTTAGACTCGCGTGGAGGCATGAGATAGGAAACTTGTAAGAATTTTGCTATCCCACCGTTTGACTACCAGAATGGATTGGAGAACAGTAATACTAGCAAATACCGACTACCATAAGAGCGGTGCAAATTTGAACGAGTGACGTAGAGTACTGCACTGAAAAAAGGACCAGGAGTGCGATTTTACGAAGTTTTAGCTTCCGATGGCCCTACATTTTCTGACAAAGTGAAGTTCTTGAATGTTGAGATTTTTATTACTGTTTAGAAAAGCAAAAGTATCATAAAGCTAGTGTCAGGCCTTCATGAGACCTCAAGGAGTCACTTTTGGAGGTATTCGTAAATGTAGATTTGTCAGTAGACGGTTCCAAATATAATAGAAAAATACCTAATTTAACACAACTACAGATCACTTGCAACATAAAAAGCTTTTTGTGAAATTCGACAGCTCCATCTTAGGCCAATTCAATAAATTTCCTACATGAAAGTTTCCATTTTTTAAAAACGGTTTTTAAACCAAAGCTTTGGAAGTTAAACCTTGGCGTGGAAGTGCCGGTATATTAATATATTCTGTTACTTAGTGTAGAATTAGATTTCGTCATTTACGGCTAATATACAACCGCCAGAAGAAACTTAAAACGTTGGTACACAATCAAGAAAGGCGAATCAGAAAAGGTGAGTATATGTCAGTGATTCACTAAATACAGACTGGAAAGAGGGTAATATGGAAAACCTTAAGGTCCGTCCAGATTAAGTCTTCGGTACGGAGCAAAACGTCGGCCTAGGAACTCCTAGCATGTTGTTAGTCGCCTCTTACGACATGGGAGCAGTTCCCAGAGGTTCTATTCTTGGTTGAAATAGTGCAAAAAGATTTCAGCCCGCCGGACACCACACGGCTTGTATCACTGCTAGTATCGCCCTTTTCAAGAAAAAGCATTGATTTCTTAGTTCTCAGTCCCGTTGGAAATTTGAGTAAAGTATAAACTTCAAATCGATTCAAAAAAAAATTTCGATTTTTTTGGCTCAGTACAATATATAACCCCTTTAGGAAAATTCAGTTTTCCCACCACAATATAGATATTTTATTAACAGAGCATTAACAATAATTCGTTAGTATGTCTATTTTATGGGCCATTTTTTCGCTTTCCCATTGATTTGGTTGGAGATTTCTAGCACTGATATTGTCCTATGCTGATTTGAGCGATTCTCTGAGTCCTGCCACTATCCCATGTAGTATGTGTTATCAAAAACATCGCGAAGCATCAAGTTCTAAATGTTCTCAAACGATATAATATCCGAAGAGTGATAAGAGTTATAAGAAATGTCTCATCACACTGTTAGGTGGATTAAACACGTTTTTCATTGCTGGTCTCAACGCAATAATATTTTTGTATCTCTAAAGATGGGATCAACGTCTTTTGTCAATGATTTTTTATCTTTGTGGCAATGGTACCCAAATTGTCAAGAGAAGATACCAGTATTCAAATATCTGCATTTACTCAGATAGTCAAGCAGCACTAAATGCCCTAAGGGCTCCTACATGTCGCTCAAAACTAATATGGGAGTACATCCTTGCACTCCGACAATTGGCGGAGAAAAATCATGTCAATCTATACTGGGTTCCAGGAAATTGTGGAGTTGCAGGGAATGAAAAAGCCGAGGAGTTAGCATGAATTCTGCGGGTTCTCATCGAGTGCCCTCAAATAGAGCTGAGGAAGTGGGAGATCGCAGCTATAAATAACAATTGAGGTACCGGACCTGAACTGCGACAATTAAAGAAATTGATTTCACCTAACGATAAAAAAGCCTGGAGTTGCTTATGTGGTTTTCGTTTGAAGCGAAACTGAGTCAGTTTCTAACCCCAGCTGCCGTCAAAATGTATGAACTGACAGCGGTTGGGGTTAGAATCTGACTCAGTTTCGGGTTCAAGCGAAATCGCCATTAGATTAAGAAGTAAGGGTTTCAGCGTGAAAAAAAAAACATTTTGCGATTTGTTTTAGAACTTTGCGTGAAGCGAATTGATCAAAACTTTTGTAGGGGAACTGGGGGTAAGACGGACATGTTAAGGTTATACTCAAATAAAACATAGTGAAAGCATGTTTTTGTCAACATGAAATACTCTATGTTGTAGCTCCATATGTTGGCTTTTGAGTGCCCAGAGGGATTATGTTACAAAAATCAACAAGTATCTTTTTTGAAAGAAATAGAAAACAAAAAAATATCTGAACTTCTTCCAGACTGCGTGTGAAACGGACATATGGTGGGGGTAAGACGAGCATGTCGCCGAAAAGATGATCACAATACAAAATATTAAAATTTACTGTTTCTAACGGATGTTTTGGATAGTTTGTGGTTCTTCTTAATATATATGTTCAATTCGAGGTGAAAAATAACGTTTTGGGGTTCAATTTAAAGTTGATGCAAATGATGTATTTTCTAATATCGTCTTTTCCGTTGTCATAAAGAGAGCTATACAATCACTTCCAATGATCAGACAAATCATTTATACAAAACTGGAAAGTTACATATTAAATACGCAATTGGTAATATTAGTTCCTCGATTACACATAGCCAGAATATGGGACCTGCACAAAGTCTTTTCCAGGTCCTAGGAATTCCGTATTCAGCCTCGGTCACATTAACGTACATCTTGCGGTCTACTACATGTGAGACTTCAGCTAATTGGATGGTTCTCCACGTTTGACTGCTAGAATTTCGTTTCTACACGCGAGACATTCATATAAGGATGAATCAATAGAATTAATCAAGACTGGCCGTCTTGCCCCACCAGTACACATATTTTTTAAACACTTGCACTTATTTACTCGTATAAGAACTTACCTGTTATTTTCCACGAAGGTGTCATTTAAGAGTTACATTATCGAAATAAAAGAAAAAATCCGCTAAAAATTGATTTTTTCCTCGATAAACCTTAAAATCAGAGACGTAAAAATTACATCCGCACGAAGATGCACTACTGATTATCAATGTTTACTTACATTTTTCGCTTTTAACAATATTCAAGGCCTACTGAGTGCTTCATAATTCAAGGATATCCATGAAGAGAGAGTACTCATATAATTCAATTTAACTTTATATGTTATATGCCTAAAATACCCATGTGTCCGTCTTAGCCAACCTGTCCGTCTTACCCACAGTTCCCCTACATTATAATGTATCATTTCAATATCAATAACAAGCGCCATAAAAATTCATACTTAGTAGGTATTTGTTGTGGAGCGTGTTTGTGTGCTATGGAATGGGGATTATCTGCCCGCCAGATGGCACTTCGGAACAAATTGTGTTTTCCTCCTATTTCATTGAAAGTTGCAGTGGCTGTGGTTTTTTCATTGCGCACATGTGTTGCGTACCTTAGTACGGTATGGTAGTGTGACACAGCCGCTTTTTCAAAAGCATCATTTAGCGAAACCGATAGTTTTTCCAGCAGCTATTTTGTATGATTTGATTCGTTGTGATCTAATAAATCGGCTGATATTCTTCTTTTAGAGTTTTGAAAAGGTTTAAATGGATAATCCGGTGGCAAAGCCGATCACAATTTTTCCTACCCATACTACCCAGCGTTCAAATCTAACACATGCTCAAAAAAGGTAACTTGAACCTTAACTCTCATCTCAATATAAGTAACAGAGCAATCATACGATAGAAACATAAATAGAAACCCTTCACTGAAATTTATACAAAATAATGCGAAAAGATTACATCAACATTACACATCAGTGAACAAAGTAGATGAAAAATTAAATCATTCCTCAAATTCACACGACTTGGAGACTATTCATAAATTACAAAACGCAAAAATTGCCCAAAATTGACGCCCTCTCCCCCCGGAAGCATGTTCCAGTTCTGGGATACTATTTGTGAATTTCAATGGAATGCTGGCAATATGGGTATCAAAATTCATAGAATTGCTTCAGTATACTGTATCTCGTGGTTTTGGAACAATTTGGTGGCTTGACCCTGGAATCGACATTCCGGAGCAGGTTCCCGTGGGACCGTAAGTCGCCATTCCGAGGTCAAATTTCCATATGGTCTCCTAACAATAAATAGCAGACTTCCGATACAATTTGAAGAGTATAGCTAGAACATACCCTAGTACTGGAACATTACTCCGGAAAATTCGGATTACCAAGAACCAGGTCCATTCATCCGGCTCAATTTTACTGAATCAAAAAGTGGACGAGTTCCTCAATCCAAAACATCTAAAAATGTCCAAATCGGTTAAAGAAAGCCATAGTTATGAGCATTTGTGGGTACCCGGGTACCCTCGTCGGCCTGTTGAAGGAGTTTTTTGTTCGACACATACCGGTTAAGAAAATAATCTTAGATTATTTTCAGTCCCCTTAAACAATCAAATTGTGCATCGCCAACAAACAATAAATAATAGCTGACCGTTACCCCACTCTATTTTGGCATACTTCCTCTTTCTATATTGCCCAATACATTTCTTCCCAGCTGTCGGGAGAAAAATGTTATGACATCACGGTTATGGATAGCAAAACAGTTCAGATATGCGGCTGTCACAACATCTCGAACTCGTAACATTCCCGAAGCACCTGACTTCACCCACTGAGCACATTATTGCACATCGCCTTCGGTTTCTGTACATGAGTGCTACGAAATGACTGTACCCTAATTCGCTTGCGTGTGTCATACCTCACACGGTAACACACAGCACTCATTCAGACACTGAACGGCTATAGCGCGCTCGGCAGCTGGGCTCACCGCTGGCTGTGACTGTGTTGTCTTAGGTGCCAGCCGAAATAAATGTTAGCAGTTCGCCAGCCTGGTCAGTCGTAGCACTGGCACTAATCCTTCATCGGAATCGATGAACGCCGATTACTATCTGTTAAGCAAGGGGCAGGATCTCCACTGATGCTTTCAACTTGATAAACTCTTTATTTCAACGCGTGGCAAGCGTATTCACCATGTAGGGACACATACTCACCATGTTTTCGGTCCTCTCAATCTAATAACTTGATAAACACTTCACTTCAAAACGTGGAAAGAGTATTCACCATGTAGAGAATGTTTTTCGGTCCTTTAAGACTAACAACTTGATAAGCACTTCACTTCAAAGCGTGGAAAGCGTATTCACCATTCTAGTGATCGATTTCACGGATGGTTTGCGGGAAGAGCAATCTTTTTACGTTAGTTTCCGGTGGTTTGGACAACCAACAACTTTGCATCGAACTGAACGTTGTAGTGCAAATCAGGTACGATACCAATGTGAATAAGATATCTGTTACACGCCAAGGAAAAACCTACAATACAGTTGAACCCAATGTTAGTACCTTTTTCAATCTATAATTATATTGGTCGATTACGGTGAGAGAAAAGCGATGAGGAAGGGGGGGGGGGAGTAAAGTAACTCATTTTCTATATTGGTTTATGCTGCCTTAATAAGCAGTACAGACCCAATTGCTATAGATTGTCCGTACTTGTAAGACTGTTATGGATATCGCGGTAGTACACTCAGGTTTTTTTTACGCGGGGGATACGAGCCGCGTAAATGAAAACCGCGTAAATGAAAAGCGCGTAAATTTCAAAATCCGCGTAAATGAAAACCGCGTAAATTTCAAAATCCGCGTAAATGAAAACCGCGTAAATTTCAAAATCCGCGTAAATGAAAACCGCGTAAATTTCAAAATTCGCGTAAATGAAAACCGCGTAAATTTCAAAATCCGCGTAAATGAAGACCACTTAAATTTAAGAATCCGCGATAAAGGGAACCTCATTGATGGATACCGCGTAAATTCCAAAATCCGCGTAAATGAAAACCGCGTAAATTTCAAAAACCGCGTAAATGAAAACCGCGTAAATTTCAAAATCCGCGTAAATGAAAACCGCGTAAATTTCAAAATCCGCGTAAATGAAAACCGCGTGAATTTCAAAATCCGCGTAAAAAAAACCGCGTAAAAAAATACCGCGCAAAAAAAAACCGCGTAAAAAAAACTTGAGTGTATACTAATTTGTTAATGTTGCGGGTCGGTGCTGGGTCTGTAGCTCTCGGCTGGCATGGCCTTCTCATTGTTTTGGATGTTTTCATGACTGGTTGGTGCTTGTGTGTTCATACCTGGGACGGGACGTGCAAAGTGAAAAAAAGTAACTGTCACCGCGAACCGGCAATGGCCTGTCATTGCGAACCGGACCTTTCTTGACGATTTTCATTTTCTTGGAATGGACAGTGTCTGGGTAGTATCGTAATATCCTGGCTATAAACAAGGTGTTTTTAGAAAACATATTTTACATGTTGCTTAGATGCATGTAGATGCACACAAACAAATATGCAAAATGTACCGAAGGCACGTGCAATTTTATTATTCTGCTCAAAAGTTATGGTTAATGTTGTTTTACACAGTTCAGACAAACGATAACAAAATTCATGTCATGTTTGAGCTCTATTATTTTCGGCACAAATCAGTACCTCATCGGCAGAAATCTATGCCGCATCGGCACAACACTATCATCGGTATTTGCTTGAAATTATTTTGCAAGTGGATTTTTCCCTGCAAAACAACATGAATATCGGGAGGGAAAAAGAAGACCGTCTTCGCATGTCCCGTCCCAGGTTCATACTAATAAAAGTAAATAAATAAAGAAAATCAGTAAATTATTCACTTTTTATGAACCTTTAGTCTCAAACTAGTTCAGGAAAAAAGTGCAGAGCTGGCAAATAACTAATAGTAGTTTTTTATTGTTTTTATAGCAACTATCGATATAGACTAGAATATCTTGGATTATTGGATGTTATAAGAACAAGGGGAGGTGGAAGAATTTTAGTGAGAGAAATATTCGCAAGTAAATGGCAATAATGCTAGCATATTATGTAATATCAACAGTCAATTAAACCGCTTCTAGTATGACTCGAATTCGATGACAGAATAGGTTACATATGGACAAATTAGAAGACACAACATTCTACGCTCTTCGAGACGAAGAGACAAATAGGCTCGAAATATTGACCGTGAAACTTTGCACATATTAATAAGTGCAATTGACGGAAGGTATACGAATAATGCACATCAAAATTTAGTTTCTTTCGACAGCGCACTCATCTTCACTGATAAAAAATTATTGCAAAAAACAATACACTGCTCTATTGATGTCATTGAATAATATTTCGTATCAAATATTACATCAAGTAATTAAAGTAATTGATGAAAGATTATTATAATACTTGTATTGTATTTAATAGGCTACTTAATGTAAATAATGTCATTGTGCAAATACATAAAGTAATTAAAGTATATATTGGTTGTACGTAAAATATTTTGCGTATTTAAAGTACGATTGCGCTGTACCTAAAATCCATTTTGAAATTAAATTACAATAAATTTGTCTTGCCCATTGGCTTACACCTTATTGTACATATTAAGGGTGGGCGAAATTTTTTTTTTCGCAAATTGTCGGAACGAAATTTTTTGCAAACTTTGCGAAGTGAAACATTTAGGAAAATTTCGTTTGAAATCGCAAATTCCGCAGAAATTTTGCGATTTTTTTGCCTGTTTCGCAAAGTTTGCGAAACTTTTTGAAATTTACCTACATTTAACCCTCTAGTGACCAATTTTTTGTTTGGCTTGAAAAAACTTTTGTATGTGGGTTTCGTGATGAGAAAAACGAAAATAATGTTGATAATTCATGAAAGCAATGGATTTTTCAAGCCTTAAAATAAGTAGGCCGCCTAGAGACAGTGTTGGGCACCTGGGCGAATAAAAAACAAAAGCTTTTTTTTTCTTCTAGCTTCTTCAACAAGCGAATTCAGATGGTTTATATTTTGGACTCCATCAGAACGCAAATTACCCAAGCTAAGGAGTATTTCTCTAGTGCTTTGGTTGTTTAATTATTGACTTCTAATTTATAGTAGGGGAGACCAGTGTCTGCTGGCGATGGTTTGACTTATCATATTTTATTTTTTAATTTAAGAAGTTCGTGTAAAAGAAAATTTTCGAGATTCTTCAGGTGAAATTCCGAAGTAAACAAACAAAAAAGAACAAATTTTGTTTGTGGTTACGTACGTAGTATATACGGCCTCTGAAAGTTCTTTTCGCGCGCTATCGAAAAATCTAGTCATTCGTGGAATATCGTTGAACTAGCTCTAAATAACAAAAATGCTGAAATTTAAAAACTTCATCTAGGATAATGAGCCTATTTTCGCCCTAACCATCTGAAGCCGGTGGTTAGAGCAGCGTTAGCCATCTTTCTTCAACGCATTAGAAAGCAAAGATACTGGTGCCAATGCATGCACATTAGAGTGCCCAGAAAAATGATGAATTTTTGAAAACTCAATCGGCCCACCCCTGAGTCGATTCCTAATCCCACCAGGAGTACTTGCTCCAAATTTGAAGCAAATCGGACAAGTCTAGCTACCGGACCAACGTGCCTGAAGTTTGTATGGGATTTTTCGACAGTTAACATGGAAAAAACACACTAACTCGCATTGTCGCCGCTAGGTGACACTGTATGCATAGTATTGTCATTGTAAGTGAAAATAAGAAAGGTCATTTAATTGTGTACAACTTTGTTGAAGACTGCTAGTCAATCGGACTTTGTTAAAAGGAGTTATTAAACTTTTAACGAAGTGATGTCTGAGTCAGTTTTGCATGGGGCCTATCAGTGCATGGTTGTGTATCGGTACTCGAATCCCGCCAACTATACATTTTTGTGAGATAATGGTTAGATTTAGCTGAACAGTATGTTCAGAAGAATTGTAGTACATAATACGAGTTATACTTTGGTTAGAAACTTTTAGTTCTACCTGTGACCGCATAGAGGGCGCCAGCACTAACTTTTCATAGAAGTGAGATAAAGTATTGAAATGTTCGGAAGAATTATTTAAAAATGCTTGTTCTACAACTTTGTAGAAGACACCAAATCTCTATCTCTTTCCGTTGAAAAGTTAGTGTTGGCGCCCCCTATGCGGTAAAATGTGGAACTAAATTTTTCTAACCAAAACATGACGCGTATTACTTACTATAAATCTTCTGAACATACTATTGACCTAAACCTAACCATTATCTCACAAAAATGTTTAGTTCGTGTGAATCAAGTACTGATACACAACCATGCACTGCTAGGCCCCATGCAAAACTGACTCAGACACCACTTCGTTAAAACTTTAATAACTTCTTTTAACAAAGCCCGATTCACTAGCAGCCTTCGACAAAATGGTAGGCAATTGAATCTTTCTTATTTTCACTTACAGTGATAATACTATGCATACAGTGCCACCTAGCGGCGAAAGTGCGAGTTTGTTGGGTTTCTCCATGTAAATTGTCGAAAAATCCCATACAAACTTCAGGCACGTTGGTCCGGTAGCTAGACTTGTCCGATTTGCTTCAAATTTGGAGCAAGTACTCCTGGTGGGACTAGGAATCGAATCAGGGGTGGGCCGATAGGGGTCATTTTTTTCCTGTCACTCTAATGCACATTGCATCAATTATATTCCGAGTAATTAATGAAATAGTGAGGCACCCTCCCTAATACGACTACCAAGGGCTCTTCACGCTAATATGCTCAAAAACCTAACGCTTAACGTGAACGAAACAGAATGTAATGTAACATAAGTACATGGGAGAATGTATTACGCAGTACTTGAAGTGCAGGACTATAAACAGCGCCCTATGTCTAATACAAAAGGAGAAAAAAAGATTTCGCCAACTTACCCCAGACTCCCCTAAATATAATTAAATGATAAGGATATCTATATTCTAACAGCAGCATTCACCCAAAGATTTTAAAACATGCTTCTTTTCAGCTTAAAAATGCACATAAAGCTAGTTTCGGTACGATAAGTAATCACTGTTCACGCACTTCACCACTCTTCTTACTTTCTGGATCTTTTAGAAAACTTTGCCGTTATTTTCACCTGCTCGATCAGGACTTTCTTCCTGTTGTGTACACTGCACTTCCACTTTGAGACCGCGAGCGACTTGATCGATTTACGGGACTTAGGATTTCGCGAAATAACTCGTAAGATTTGTATGACCGACACCAGCGATTGCTTTTTACTATCTGTATTTATTGTATGTTGTTTGTGTACATTTTTCTATGTGTGTTTATGCTGCGGCTGTTTGACAGCTATGTTATGGTTTGCAGAATCCATTTCTGCTTAGGGTTTGCACAGTGGGCTGACTGTGCGAATCGTACGGTAAGTATTTTACATTGCATTTTGTATATAATATTTTAGGATTAGTTCACTTATTCTTAAATCTAGGTAAGTATTTACAAGTATATACAAAACATAAAATTTCATTTTCATTTCAGGTTCGTATTGGAGAATTAGAGGTGAGTATTGAACATTCCGGCCGCCAATGAAATTTTAAGGAATTCAACGGGCATTAGTTCGAGCTTGACTGACGTTCAACGGGATATGGAGATCTGGATTCGTCTTGCCGGTACAGGCCTCCTTACAGCTTCCAGGATGATTATTCGAGGTGCGTCGGGTCCGACTGCAGGATACTGTCCGGGAGTGGTGTGCTGTAAAGGAGGAACATCTGTACGCGAACTGTTGGTTTAACAAATTAGGATGGGGTACTTAACTCGAGTCAAGTCCCAGCCGGGGGTTCTAGGAACCCACACGGCGAGGCTTGGTTCTTTACAGGTGAACCACGAACCGCTCGATACCCCCGAGCTTGGGCCAGGATCTCGTCTGGCGACTCATTTCCCCGAGTAGGGGCCGGGAGCTCGTCCGGCGGCTCTGTACCCTGAGCAAGGGCCGGGATCTCGTCCGGCGGCTCTGTTCCCTGAGCAAGGGCCGGGATCTCGTCCGGCGGCTCGGTTCCCTGAGCAAGGGCCTTCATTTGGCGTTGTTGACGTAGGGCTGCTAGTTGGTGAGGGACTCGGTGCTACGATGGGTGGCGCTACTTCAACTGGAAGTAAGCAGAGCTTCGGGATGGCGCGTTGAACGATGCCGAAGGTCGACTTCACGGTGGCGACACGAACAAGGCCGTCAGGGCCGGGATGAACGCTGAGCACGCGTCCCAGGGGCCATTTCAACGGCGGTGCTCTCTCATCTTTGAGAGCGACGATGGAACCAACGGCTAGATTGTCCATGGCTTCTGTCCAGCGGTAGCGACTTTGCAGGATGGCGAGATACTCCTTGTGCCAACGACTCCAGAAATGCTGAGTTAGCTGTTGTACTCGTTCCCATCGAGACAACCTGGATTCAGGAACTTCACGGCAATCTGGATCAGGTACCGCATTCAACGGACGACCAATCAGGAAATGTCCTGGAGTCAGTGCAAGCTCATCGGATGGATTGTCCGGCAACGGCGTGATTGGGCGAGAGTTTAGCATTGACTCGACCTGAATCAATGCGGTTTGCAGCTCGGATTCGGTTAGGTGGGCATTTCCGAGGATTTTGCGAAGCAGGGTCTTCACGGATTTCACGCAGGCTTCCCAGATTCCACCGAATGTGGGAGAGCGAGGTGGGATGAAGTGGAACTGTATTCCGTTGTCTGCGCATTCGTTTGCTACGACATCTTGGTGAACTTGAGTTCGGAAAAGCTTCCGCAGTTCTTCCAGTTCTCGCTGTGCTCCAACAAAGTTCGTGGCGTTATCGCAGTAGATATGCGCAGGCTTTCCTCTACGGCCGACGAATCTTCGCAGGCTCGCAATGAATGTGCCAGTGGTCAGATCCGACACAAGGTCCAAGTACACGGCTTTGGTAGCCATACATACGTATACGGTGATGTAGGCTTTGAAGAATGGCGATCTCTTATTTCGGAGTGACGTTCTCACGTACATTGGCCCAGCCAAGTCAACGCCAACATTCTGAAACGGGTACGCCTGGTTGACCCGAACAGATGGCAGATCCCCCATCAGCTGCTGCAACGGCTTGGGTTTGGCACGTGCGCATACCATGCAGCCGTGAACAATGTTGCGAACCAAGTTCCGTCCGCCGAGGGGCCAAAATCTTTGGCGCAACGAGGATAGTAGTAAGCTGGGACCGGCATGGAGCGTCTTATGGTGTTCTCTCGTGGCGATCATGTCGGTGAGACGATGTTTGGGGAGGACGATCGGGTGTCTTCCGTCGACAGGTATCGCTGCATTGTGAAGCCGGCCGCCGACACGAATAATGCCGTCTACGAGTGTCGGGTGCAGATACCGTAGCTTGGATTTACGGTTTACTTTTCCGACGGTTTCAAGTTGGCATATCTCGTTGGCAAAGTACTGCTGTTGTATGCGACGGACCAGATTGAGCAGAGTGCGATCAATGTCAAGAGCCGTCAACGGGCCGACAAGAATAGGCTGGTGATTCTTACGGTGGAGACAATTAGCGGCGAAACGTTGAAGAAGTGTGCCGATCCGAAGTAGCTGACGAAGACTGGAATAGCGATCGACGATATCTGACGGTTCTACGCTCACGACCGGAAGGGCAATAGTCTGTCGGACCTCCGGTTGGTCTGAGTTTGAGGTCGCTACGACGTACTTCGCTGGCCAAGGAGCGAATATTAGTTTCAGCCACTGCGGTCCGTTCCACCACAGTGCACTAGCGAGGAGTTCATCGAGGTCCATTCCTCGAGAAACGAGATCGGCGGGATTGTCTTCGGATGGGACGTGATTCCAAACGGCGTGAGACGTCAGCTCTTGGATTTCAGCCACTCGGTTGGCTACGAACGTCTTCCATGTCGATGGAGTTGCGGATATCCAGTTCAAGACGATGGAAGAATCGGTCCATAGATATGTGGTGGCGGTTATGTCGATGCTGTCCTGAACTTGTTTAAGAAGTCTGGACAGGAGTTGAGCTGCGCATAGCTCGAGGCGTGGAATGGTTTGAGTCCCCATCGGAGCGACCTTGGACTTAGAAATCACCAGGCGAACTGTACAAGGGCCCTCGGCAGGTATTGACCGGAGATAGATGCATGCGCCATATGCAGACTCTGATGCGTCGCTGAACCCGTGAATCTCCAAGCGGTCGTAACCCGGACGTAACACATGGCGAGAAACTCGAAGGTGGGCAAGTGCTGAAAACTTCTGGTGAAATTCCTGCCATTCGTGAGCGAATCCGTTAGCCACGGGTGTGTCCCAGTCGAGATGGAGCTTCCAAAGACTCTGCAGCATGATTTTCGCCTTTGCAATGGTCGGTCCAATCAAACCTAAGGGGTCGAAAAGACTGCTGATCTGAGAGAGGATCGTTCGTTTGTTCAGAACCGTGCATTCCTTCCAATTCGGCGTCTTGAACGAAAGAAAATCGGTCGACGGTTCCCAGCGGAGGCCAAGCGCAGTCACGGAGGACTCGTGGTCCAAATCGAGTAGTGTTTTCGGCTCTCGGAGCTCCAACGGAATGGTATCAAGAATAGCTTGACAATTCGAAGACCATTGTCGGAGAGGAAGTCCTGCGCAAGCGAGCATTGCAATGAGCTGGTTGCAGGTAACGGCGAGAGATTCAGCCTCGTCAGAACCGGACAGCAAATTGTCGACGTAGAAGTCGTGGCGGACAGCGGGTTCCACCAGCGGAAAATGTTGCCCTTCATCATCGGCGAGCTTCTGCAGCACCCTAGTTGCCAAAAATGGAGCACTGCTTGTGCCGTATGTGACGGTGCGGAGCTGGTAGCTCTTCAGTGGAGCCTCGGGATCGTCGCGCCAGAGAATTCGCTGCAGCGGTTGGTCGGTGGGATGGACCAAAATCTGCCGGTACATTTTTTCAATGTCCGCAGATATCACGAACTGGTGGATTCGAAAACGGAGGACAATCGTCACGAGAGTGTCCTGGATTGTGGGACCAGGAAGCAGGACGTCGTTCAGCGAGATACCGGACTTCGAGCGGCATGATGCGTCGAATACGGTACGAAGCTTTGTAGTGGTGCTGTCGAGTTTCATCACAGCGTGGTGTGGAAGGTAGTATTGCGGTTGCGCGTCGATTTCATCGGGGCCAATCTCCCGCATATGTCCCAATCTCACGTACTCGTGGATGAACTGCTGATACATCGCCTTCTTATCGGGACTCGCACCGAGTGAGCGTTCTAGAGAGAAGAAGCGGCGGGTGGCGTTGTATTTGTTGTCCTTTAACTGCCAAAGCAGCTCGTCACGCTTGGGAAGCTTGACGACGTAGCGGCCTTCGGAGTTGCGGGTGGTGTTCTTCAAGAAATGTTCCTCACAGTATCGTTCCGACGGAGACCATCCCTTTGCATCGTGGACTTCTTCGAGCTGCCAGAATCGGTTGACCAATTCATCGATTGTGCAGGGATTACTAAACTGGCACTTGCGTGGATCGCTGTGATCGTGGTTTTCCAATAAACACTCTCCGGAGACGACCCAACCGAACTCTGTGTTCTGCAGAAGCGGTAACTCTTCCCCGAGCGATATCCTGCCGTATCGAAGAATTTGGAAGAAATGGGCGGCACCCAGAATCATGTCGATGTCGCCAGTAACAGCGAATGTTGGATCTGCAAGCTCCACGTGCTTTGGAATCGGCCAGTGGCGGGCTTCTACCGTCGACTGGGGCAGCTTGACGGTAATGGAAGGCAGAACGAGCATGGAGCATTGTACGGAGAAGGGAGTGACTCGAGAGAAGATGGTTATCGTGGCCTGGTATTCAACCAGCGTTGTAGTGTTTCCGATTCCGCTTATCGAGATAGCATGCGGCAATCGGATGCGAGGAAGCTGCAGTCGTTCGCAAAGAGCCCCAGAAACAAAGTTGCGTTGGGAAGCACAGTCCAGCAAGCAACGAGCAGTGACGATGCGACCTCTACCGTTACGGATATTCACTAGCGCCGTCGGAAGGAAAACGGTTCCAGGAATCACTTCACCAGTATGTGATACGAGGGCAGTCTGAGAACTCATGGAAGGCGCATGCATGTGGGATAAGTTTGCGATTGAGGTAGAGGTAGACGGTTGCTGGATGGGAGCTTGCGAAACAGACTGGGGTGACAGTGAGTTTGGAGCATGCAGCGCAGATGCTGCGGTGAGAGTCGGCTGGAGGGCAACACAGCAAGTTGATCCGGTGGCTTGACCAGAAGCGGGATTGTCGTCAGAGGGCTCAGTATGAAGAAGCGTGTGGTGCTTCTTGGTACATGTACGGCATCTTGACCCAGAACAGTTCCGGGCATAATGGGAACTCGATCTCAAACAGTTAATGCAAAGGTTTTTCTGTCTTACCAGATCGATCCGTTGGCGAAGGTTGAGTTTCCGAAATTCCGGACAGCTGTACAGGTAGTGACTCTCACCGCACCTGTCGCACGGCTTCGGCTTGCTGGCGCTGGAAGAGGGTGTACTGGATACTGCAGTTTGCTGTGTAGCTGCGACTGGAAAGGCTGCTAGCTTGGATGTCGGATTTGGCTTGCTGCGAGGAGGAGCGGTGTTCGAAGTGGCTGAAGAAACTGCTTGCAAAACTCGAGCGTAGTTCTGGAGGAAGTTTACCATCGTCACGTATGATGGCATTGAAGTTGACGCACCAGTGCTTGTGTCCTCTGATGTACCGGCGGTTCCTCCCAGAACCGAAGCGATGTTGTCAGCATCGAGTTTGCTACAGTGGTTCTCCCATTCCCGGAGCGTACAAGGATCGAGGCGTATAGATAGCTGGTAAACCAGGATAGAGCTCCATCGGTCTGCTGGTTCACCCAAGCTCTTCAGAACGGAGATCTGCTGCTCGAAGCGATCGATCAGCGCAAGCAGATCTTCAGCTGATTCCTTGCGCATCGCTGGAGTGTCGAAAAGCGTCCGAATGTGACACTTGATTAACTGCCGGTTGTTCTCAAAACGCAGACGCAACGTTCGCCAAGCGTCCTTGTAGCCCTGCTCGCTTATTTTGATAGGGTCGAGAATGCGCGCTGCCTCTCCTTGAACGAGGCCCTTCAGATAGTGCATCTTCTCGACCGCACTGATGTCGCTCCGGGAACCTACTGCGGATTCAAATGAATCGCGAAAAACACACCAGTCTTCCAACTTACCGCTAAACTTGGGTAGGTTAAGCTCCGGAAGCCTGATGTTCATTGGTCTCGATGGTGCGGGGTTGGCAGAAGGGGGAGAACGTGTTTTCTTCGCCAGTTTGGCCAAGTAGAAGGACCGAAGAGCATAATAGCGACCGTCGAACAACTGCCGTTCCTTTTTCAGGTCGATTGGCTCCTTATCGGTGGAAAACATCTCCAATTTCACCACCGTCCGGTGAAACTCGTCGTAAAATTTCTCCAACTTTTCCGCCCACGCTTCTACTTGGCCCGCAAACTTACTGTCCTTGTCGAACTCCTTCGCATAATATTCCAACAAAGCCATTGAATCGACAATATTCTGCTTCGTCAGCTCCAACTCACTGAATTTCCTCTCGTCGGCCATTTTCTTCTTCGGTAGCGCCGTATTCCCGTTCACTCACGCACTTTTCAACCTCCAAGAATCCAAAATGCACCCGAACAGTCAATTTGCAAAATAAAAATTTCACCGCGAAACTTAAAAACTTTTTTGAAAATATTCCTTCAGAAATCTTTATGTTCCAGCACGGCGCGCACCGTTCAGGCAGTAGGTAAACAATGCACACTTCCTACGCTGTCGTCAGCTGGCTGTGTCTCGCACGCACTACTCGTTGTAACGATGTAAATATTCTGCGATGGTGGATTCTTGGAGGGAACACTATGCGGTTTTGTTTGCACTACCGCGTAAAATGGCTAGTTTGCCGCTTGGGGACGCTACCGAAAATCACCTTTCGCGCACTTTTTCTGGCTTTACCCGTCTTCAGCGGGGCCGTTCTTTGCGATTTTTTCGCCTATTCTGGGCAATTTACAATCACTTTTTGCCTCTTCTGGGCACCTTTCGTTCATTTTTTGCCTATTCTGGGCAGTTTTCTGTTCACTTTTTTGCCTATTCTGGGCAGTTTTCTGTTCACTCGCGGGCACTTTTCTTCAAGATCCGGCTCGAAGGACCAAATTTATGTTCACGCACTTCACCACTCTTCTTACTTTCTGGATCTTTTAGAAAACTTTGCCGTTATTTTCACCTGCTCGATCAGGACTTTCTTCCTGTTGTGTACACTGCACTTCCACTTTGAGACCGCGAGCGACTTGATCGATTTACGGGACTTAGGATTTCGCGAAATAACTCGTAAGATTTGTATGACCGACACCAGCGATTGCTTTTTACTATCTGTATTTATTGTATGTTGTTTGTGTACATTTTTCTATGTGTGTTTATGCTGCGGCTGTTTGACAGCTATGTTATGGTTTGCAGAATCCATTTCTGCTTATGGTTTGCACAGTGGGCTGACTGTGCGAATCGTACGGTAAGTATTTTACATTGCATTTTGTATATAATATTTTAGGATTAGTTCACTTATTCTTAAATCTAGGTAAGTATTTACAAGTATATACAAAACATAAAATTTCATTTTCATTTCAGGTTCGTATTGGAGAATTAGAGGTGAGTATTGAACAATCACAAAAGACTGATTTTTTTTTCGCCCAGGTGCCCAACACCGCCTTTAGGCGGGCAAAGTGTTTTACCAAAAAAGCTAAACTTCCGAATTATTCCACTAAACCAATTCACATCTACAGTAAAATGCTACTAACATGCTACTCAAAAATATTTTTTTAGTTGCTAAAATTTCCAAAAATAGCTAAAATTTGTTTAAGGAAGATTACCACTAAACACAAAATAGTTTTTTTCCACATTTTCATCGAATTTTCAACTTTGAGCTTCAATTACCTTTAACAGAAAGCTACGATTATTCAAACAATGTGTGTGTATGAAAGGTGTGAGCGTTGGGAAGAAATACTAGTGCGGATGACAACATACAATCATGTTTCAGTAGTAGTTTTATTTAGATTTTTAAAGAGACCGCCTAGAGTGTTGGGAACTAGAGGGTTAATTAATTTTAGAGTAGTATAACTGTTTCTTGGTAAAATCTATTTTAGGCATAAATAATAACGATTTACCTATTAAAAGGTGAACCGATGCATCCGGAGTTATTCTCAATTCTTAAAGCCGACTTGCGATGACTGGACAGATTTAGATGACATGCGCATGGTGCACTAATGAAAAATTTATTCAAAGTACAGCTTACTTTTTTATAGTATAATAGTTTTATTTGTCAAGTTATTACAATTCAGTCCTATTATACATTAGATATCTATATCGAGGTAATAATTCATATCAGCAACATTAATTCCGTCGTTACTTGCGTTAACATAGCATATGTAATTAATAAAAAAAAATAGAATTTCTACTCTTTTTGCTTTTACTAGCCCTCTTAGTGATGGCCTTACTAGATCCTCGAATGACAGGCGTCTCCATCCGTTTGTGATACCTGTTAACCTCTATTGTAGTACCGTCCATGCCGGCATCACACGAGCACAGGTACTAAACTTGTGGCTGAGAGTCTCCTCCATTTGGTTGCGACAGTATGTGCAGTTTCCATCTGAAGTACGCTGCATCACGAACATCATTTTTAGGTGCTCGATCGTCTTGTTCACCAATAAATATAGTTTCGATCTTTGCGCTGAGGAAAGTTGTTTTGCTGCTATATTTCGCCACGTGTGGGGCCAGTTGTTTTCCAGATTTCGTCGTTCCACTCTTGGCAAGTCAGTTTGTTCGATGGAGTGTTGGTGAATTCGATCGGTGGAAGGGTTTTGTTGGATTTGCTGAGGGATTTGAGCTAAATGGGAAAGGATTATTTTAATGTCGGGAAGATCTGCGGGTATTACTGGGCGAGGATTTGCATAAAGTAGGGATCTGTAGTAAGGAAGGGATCCGATCTCTCGTAAATGTCGATTTATCGCAAGTGATTTACATTTCAGCGTTGATATTTGCAGTTTTAAGCCTCCTTCGTCTCTACTGCGGGCCAGCTGCATAATTGGGACGCGGGCGACCATTCCTCTCCAGAGAAATGTGCCCACGTGTTGTTAATATCATTGCCTTCCCAGACTCCAACGTCAACGGCAATCGACTTTCGCTCATTCAGTTTGGCACCGGCAGCTATTTCGAAGCGAGCAAATAGCCCTCTAATCGCCTCGATCTGCTCGTTCGATGTCACGATCACGCTAATGTCGTCTGCATATGCTACCAGCAAATCGTAACCGCATACTGCTTCAAGCCTGCTTATTAGTGGTACCATTGCAACACAAATAAGTGCATTGAAATCGGATCTCCATGTCTAACTGAGCGTTGTATTTCGAACGAGTGCGATAGATGGCCATTAATAAGCAGCCGCGATGTGGCTCGACTGGCGATCTCCGATAAAATATGAATGAGATCCTCATTGATGCCAAGCGAGCGCATGGTTGCGAAGAGGAAAGAGTGTCTTACTCTATCGAAAGCGTGGTCCAGATCGAAGCTGATAAGTTTACCAGCGCGATGACGGTGGCGCAAATCAGCAATTCGATCTTTGAGAGCGAGAGTGGCTTGAAAAATGTTTCGCTCTGAGTTCGAACATTTCTGCCCTTCGCTCAGAATATGGTGGGCCTTCATCACCTTGTCTAATCGTGTTTTTAATATACGGGAGAACAACTTGTAGTCATGGTTGAGAAGCGATATCGGGCGATACGATCGGGCTGTGTTGTCTCCTCCTCTCTTTTTAACCAACACGATAATGCCTTCTACGAAAGCAGCGGGTAGATTGCCGCTGAGTGCTTCATTCAGCAATAAATTTATTTCTCGATGGATGACATCGAACGTGCGGTGGTAGAACTCCCTTGAGATCCCATCACAGCCAGCAGATTTTCTGGGTGCGCTATCTCGTATTGCAGCTAGAATTTCTGCTGTGGTGATCTCGCTCATGCAAGCCTCGTTCAGTGGGTCGTTTGGTGGCACGACTCTCTCTGAGATAAAATTATTTTCATTTTGTTCACTTGCTTCTTCAGTATAGAGATTCAAGAAGTAGTCGGTTATTTGCGCCTCGATTGTATGTGGATCTCGGATGATTTCGTCTCGCTCTATCTGTAGCTGTGTAAAGACGGTTTTTTTTTCTTCGCCTCTCTCCTAGCTGAAATATCGATATTGGTTCGCCCGCCACGTAAGTTTCATTTATCCTCATGAACGTGTGTGAGAAGTTCCGTTGGAGCGACAGCATTTCATCTTTCAGTCGGTTGATGGTGGGTAGCATTTCTGGATGTTGGTAGTACCCGTCGTACGCTAACTGTAGCTCAGTATATAATCGTTGGTGTTCGCTATGAAAATCCTCAAAAACTTCACGAGATTTCCATTTGAAAAATGATTTTATCTTTGGCTTAGCGTATTCCAACCACCATTGCATCCAGGAGCGGTAGTTTCTGCGTTGTCTAGTCCACTATTGCCATTTAAATTGGAATTCAGCAACATTCTCGTCTGTCAAGAGGTGGGGCCGGAGGGACCAAAAACCGCGCCCGTGTTCCCGTCCCAGGGAAGGAAGGCAGAGTCAAAGTGTTACTGCTTTATGGTCGGTGAATGAGCAGACGTGGGTGTGCGCTGTTCGCAGGTTTTCTTGAAGCCCACTGCTGACATATATGTGATCGAGTCGAGATCGCGCATTCCTATTGACGAATGTGAACCCTTCATCGCGTGGGCATAACTTCTCCTAGAAATCGTGTAGTTGTAGTTGTTGTACGGCTGTTCTTAGTGCGGGACTAGCATTAGGGCTGCTAGAGTCGCACGTTCGAAGTACACAATTGAAGTCACCCGCAAGAAGTAAATGCTGTGTGTGGTGTCGGAGATAATATGCCATTGTTCCATTGAAGAAATCCTCCCGGGCAGCGCGTTGTGAGAAACCAGAGGGAGCGTAAACATTGCAGATTGTTGTGTCTTGCACTCTCAATGCAATGAGTCGCCCATTCAAACTCCGCTCGACGTGAGAGACTTGGATGTGTTCCTTCAGAGCAATAGCGGTGCCTCTTCTCATGTGGTCTACATTGCAGAAAACGGCGAAGCCAGGCAATGAGAGCTGTTCGTTCTCCACTTCTTGCAGACACACGATATCGAGTTCTTGGCTACTGATGAAGGTTCAGAGAGCGTTTATTTTCGTGGGATTTGTTATCGTACCGATGTTGATGGAAGCGACGTTGTAGGTTGCCATTATAGTTGCTCATGCTCCATTTCGTCGTCTTCGCTATCCCGACGTGGCTTTTTGCCCGGCTGTCGGTTTCGCGTTCGTCGGCTATTTGTAGATGTGTAGGACTCATCGGTTTCCCTTTGCTACTCTTGCTTTGTGCGCGTGTCGTAATAGTAGGTATTTTAAACAGCTCAGCTGCAACCGTGCTGGTGTTAAGTGGTTCGTCAGTTTGCGGTGGTACTCGTTGCGATGACGTCGGTCTTTGCATTTGTAGAGGTTCTAGGCATGAGGCAGCTACAATCTCTGCAGGCTGGTTGCTACTGTGCGCTGTCATACCAGCCTTAGGTAGTTCTGGAAATGTCTTTGGTGTAAGAGGTGGTGGTGCCGATAAGCTTGGTACGGCCAGTCGCTTGTTAACTGACTTTTTGCCAGCAGAACTTTTCGGTTGCGGTTGTAGCACGTTTTGTTTTGCCACGTTTGCGTAGCTCTTTTGAACCAGCAGTTTCTTATTTTGGACACAAGATATGTCTGTGTGTGATTGCTCTTTACAGTGTCGGCAGGATTGCAGCAGTCCTTTGTACACAACGAACGCTTGCTCTCCATCGATAGTGACCCACGAGTCGATGTTCCGTTTTATAATCATCCGGGCCGACCAGATGCCGAGTGGTATTCCACCGAATTCGAAACCTTCACCCCATGTCAACTCACGAATCGTTAGTACATCACCGTACGTGCTCAAAAAAGCAGTAATCTTCTCTTCGCTCACATCTTCGGGGAGGTCAAACACTTTCACTTCAACACTTCCATCTTCCATGGTTATTTGAAGTTTGTGCTTCTTCCCGTCTAACTTCACTTCGTGTTTCTCGTCGTGTTCGTCCACCACTTTTTGTGCTTGCGCCAGATCACTGACCTTAACGACAGCACACGCTCCACCTCGATGGCACTGTAGTCTTTTGACATCTTTCTTTTTCAGGCCCAGCACTGTACAGCAAACTGCACTTTTTCGAATGACGGCTTCACTGGAAAGCTCGAATAGTCAATTTTAATAGTGTTTTCTCGCCTCATTGCGGACCCTGAACACGCGACGCGGCACAGATAACTCGGGAAAAAGAAATCAATTTAATTTTTCTACGATTCGACCTTCTATCAGCGTAATCGGAGAAATAGGTCCCTTCGGTGTAAAAGAGAACCGATAACTAATTGCTTACTCACTTTATACTATTATACCAAAGAGAAAAGCCATCCATCTCGAGCGTTAACTCAATAGTCTGTACCAGGTTGATAAAGGGGTTATATATGTTGAGATGCGGGAAAAAAGGAAAAGGTTTGAATTTTTTAATGGTATGTAGCCATATTTTTATGAAATACTTGTTATACGTTTAACGTAGAACAATGTCCAATTTGCAAAATCCACTTGAGAAAATAAAAAACCTGTTTTAATCCACCTAGCGGTGCAATTGTGCCTTTCTCATTTCTCTAAACTATGGCACGGAGGCTTTTTATGTTCAACATAATTGTGGAAATGTCCATTACATTCTTAGTACACTTTGCACTTATACACAATGGCATGCCAGCCACGAACTTGATGAGCTACATGTCGACGGTGAAACACTTGAAACAAAAAAATATCATACTCCATTAGCCTAATCAGCATTAGATCAATGATATCTGCTTGCTAACTCATTTTGTCATGCGGGGGTGGGTATGTGAGGAGGACGAAAGTCCCATGAACGAACGACTTCCCAGCTTAAATTGGTATGCTTTGTGATATAGTGGTGGTTTAAAGATGATGGGGTTGAAAGGGAGGGGTATGAGGGCTGGATGGGGTAGTGGTCTGAGGAGATTTTTAAAGGAGGGGAGTGAACAGTAGAGGAGAGGGGTGTAACCCCTCTCCGTAAACCATCAACTACGCCCCTGTTAAAATCCAGAAACCTTATGCGAGTCGAAAAAAAAAATTATTAGGGATTAGGTTGACGTTTTTCAGAGTGATTGCATAACCTTTCTATATGAGAAAGGCAAAAATGTGCCAAAATCCAAAAAAGTGAATCGTCGTCAATTTTTTTTTCGAGTTTGCATCAAATCTCGACGTTTCATGCACCTTGAACACATTTAGCATCAAAAATAAAAATTCTATTTTTAATTTTTCCTATAGTTTATATGAGAAATTTCTGTGTGGCCGCACTCTGAAACCCGTAATTCCGGAACCAGAATTCCGATCGATCCAAAATTCAATAGCAGCCGATGGGAAGGTTGCACCTTTCATTTGAGACTAAGTTTGGGCAAATCGGTCCAGCCATCTCTGAGATAAATGAGTGACATTATTTGACACATACGCACATACATACACACACACATACACACACATACACACACATACACACACATACACACATACACACACACACAGACTTTTTCCGATCTCGACGAACTGAGTCGAATGGGATATGACACTCGGCCCTCCGGGCCGGGATTAGGTTGACGTTTTTCAGAGTGATTGCATAATCTTCTATATGAGAAAGGCAAAAATGTGCCAAAATCCAAAAAAGTGAATCGTCGTCAAATTTTTTTTCGAGTTTGCATCAAATCTCGACGTTTCATGCACCTTGAACACATTTAGCATCAAAAATAAAAATTCTATTTTTAATTTTTCCTATAGTTTATATGAGAAATTTCTGTGTGGCCGCACTCTGAAACCCGTAATTCCGGAACCAGAATTCCGATCGATCCAAAATTCAATAGCAGCCGATGGGAAGGTTGCACCTTTCATTTGAGACTAAGTTTGGGCAAATCGGTCCAGCCATCTCTGAGATAAATGAGTGACATTATTTGACACATACGCACATACATACACACACACACATACACACACATACGCACATAAACACACATACATACACATATATACACACATACAGACTTTTTCCGATCTCGACGAACTGAGTCGAATGGGATATGACACTCGGCCCTCCGGGCCGGGATTAGGTTGACGTTTTTCAGAGTGATTGCATAATCTTCTATATGAGAAAGGCAAAAATGTGCCAAAATCCAAAAAAGTGAATCGTCGTCAAATTTTTTTTCGAGTTTGCATCAAATCTCGACGTTTCATGCACCTTGAACACATTTAGCATCAAAAATAAAAATTCTATTTTTAATTTTTCCTATAGTTTATATGAGAAATTTCTGTGTGGCCGCACTCTGAAACCCGTAATTCCGGAACCAGAATTCCGATCGATCCAAAATTCAATAGCAGCCGATGGGAAGGTTGCACCTTTCATTTGAGACTAAGTTTGGGCAAATCGGTCCAGCCATCTCTGAGATAAATGAGTGACATTATTTGACACATACGCACATACATACACACACACATACACACACATACACACACATACACACACATACACACATACACACACATACAGACTTTTTCCGATCTCGACGAACTGAGTCGAATGGGATATGACACTCGGCCCTCCGGGCCGGGATTAGGTTGACGTTTTTCAGAGTGATTGCATAATCTTCTATATGAGAAAGGCAAAAATGTGCCAAAATCCAAAAAAGTGAATCGTCGTCAAATTTTTTTTCGAGTTTGCATCAAATCTCGACGTTTCATGCACCTTGAACACATTTAGCATCAAAAATAAAAATTCTATTTTTAATTTTTCCTATAGTTTATATGAGAAATTTCTGTGTGGCCGCACTCTGAAACCCGTAATTCCGGAACCAGAATTCCGATCGATCCAAAATTCAATAGCAGCCGATGGGAAGGTTGCACCTTTCATTTGAGACTAAGTTTGGGCAAATCGGTCCAGCCATCTCTGAGATAAATGAGTGACATTATTTGACACATACGCACATACATACACACACACACATACACACACATACACACATAAACACACATACATACACACATATACACACATACAGACTTTTTCCGATCTCGACGAACTGAGTCGAATGGGATATGACACTCGGCCCTCCGGGCCGGGATTAGGTTGACGTTTTTCAGAGTGATTGCATAATCTTCTATATGAGAAAGGCAAAAATGTGCCAAAATCCAAAAAAGTGAATCGTCGTCAAATTTTTTTTCGAGTTTGCATCAAATCTCGACGTTTCATGCACCTTGAACACATTTAGCATCAAAAATAAAAATTCTATTTTTAATTTTTCCTATAGTTTATATGAGAAATTTCTGTGTGGCCGCACTCTGAAACCCGTAATTCCGGAACCAGAATTCCGATCGATCCAAAATTCAATAGCAGCCGATGGGAAGGTTGCACCTTTCATTTGAGACTAAGTTTGGGCAAATCGGGCCAGCCATCTCTGAGATAAATAAGTGACATTATTTGACACATACGCACATACATACACACACACATATACACATACACACACATACATACACACATATACACACATACAGACTTTTTCCGATCTCGACGAACTGAGTCGAATGGGATATGACACTCGGCCCTCCGGGCCGGGATTAGGTTGACGTTTTTCAGAGTGATTGAATAATCTTCTATATGAGAAAGGCAAAAATGTGCCAAAATCCAAAAAAGTGAATCGTCGTCAAATTTTTTTTCGAGTTTGCATCAAATCTCGACGTTTCATGCACCTTGAACACATTTAGCATCTAGAATAAAAATTCTATTTTTAATTTTTCCTATAGTTTATATGAGAAATTTCTGTGTGGCCGCACTCTGAAACCCGTAATTCCGGAACCAGAATTCCGATCGATCCAAAATTCAATAGCAGCCGATGGGAAGGTTGCACCTTTCATTTGAGACTAAGTTTGGGCAAATCGGTCCAGCCATCTCTGAGAAAAATGAGTGATATTATTTGACACATACGCGCATACATACATACACACACATACACACACATACACACATACATACACACATACAGACTTTTTCCGATCTCGACGAACTGAGTCGAATGGGAAATGACACTCGGCCCTCCGGGCCGGGATTAGGTTGACGTTTTTCAGAGTGATTGCATAACCTTTCTATATGAGAAAGGCAAAAATGTGCCAAAATCCATAAAAGTGAATCGTCGTCAATTTTTTTTTCGAGTTTGCATCAAATCTCGACGTTTCATGCACCTTGAACACATTTAGCATCGAAAATAAAAATTCTATTTTTAATTTTTCCTATAGTTTATATGAGAAATTTCTGTGTGGCCGCACTCTGAAACCCGTAATTCCGGAACCAGAATTCCGATCGATCCAAAATCAATAGCAGCCGATGGGAAGGTTGCACCTTTCATTTGAGACTAAGTTTGGGCAAATCGGTCCAGCCATCTCTGAGATAAATGAGTGACATTATTTGACACATACGCACATACATACACACACATACACACACACATACACACACATACACACACACATACACACACATACAGACTTTTTCCGATCTCGACGAACTGAGTCGAATGGGATATGACACTCGGCCCTCCGGGCCGGGATTAGGTTGACGTTTTTCAGAGTGATTGCATAATCTTCTATATGAGAAAGGCAAAAATGTGCCAAAATCCAAAAAAGTGAATCGTCGTCAAATTTTTTTTCGAGTTTGCATCAAATCTCGACGTTTCATGCACCTTGAACACATTTAGCATCAAAAATAAAAATTCTATTTTTAATTTTTCCTATAGTTTATATGAGAAATTTCTGTGTGGCCGCACTCTGAAACCCGTAATTCCGGAACCAGAATTCCGATCGATCCAAAATTCAATAGCAGCCGATGGGAAGGTTGCACCTTTCATTTGAGACTAAGTTTGGGCAAATCGGTCCATCCATCTCTGAGAAAAATGAGTGACATTATTTTACACATACGCACATACATACATACACATACACACACATACACACACATATACACACATACACACATACATACACACATACACACACACATACAGACTTTTTCCGATCTCGACGAACTGAGTCGAATGGGATATGACACTCGGCCCTCCGGGCCGGGATTAGGTTGACGTTTTTCAGAGTGATTGCATAACCTTTCTATATGAGAAAGGCAAAAATGTGCCAAAATCCAAAAAAGTGAATCGTCGTCAAATTTTTTTCGAGTTTGCATCAAATCTCGACGTTTCATGCACCTTGAACATATTTAGCATCAAAAATAAAAATTCTATTTTTAATTTTTCCTATAGTTTATATGAGAAATTTCTGTGTGGCCGCACTCTGAAACCCGTAATTCCGGAACCAGAATTCCGATCGATCCAAAATTCAATAGCAGCCGATGGGAAGGTTGCACCTTTCATTTGAGACTAAGTTTGGGCAAATCGGTCCAGCCATCTCTGAGAAAAATGAGTGACATTATTTGACACATACGGACATACATACATACACACATACACACACATACACACATACACACACATACACACACATACAGACTTTTTCCGATCTCGACGAACTGAGTCGAATGGGATATGACACTCGGCCCTCCGGGCCGGGATTAGGTTGACGTTTTTCAGAGTGATTGCATAACCTTTCTATATGAGAAAAGCAAAAATGTGCCAAAATCCAAAAAAGTGAATCGTTGTCAAATTTTTTTTCGAGTTTGCATCAAATCTCGACGTTTCATGCACCTTGAACACATTTAGCATCAAAAATAAAAATTCTATTTTTAATTTTTCCTATACTGCCGTTATAAGCATATTTGTCCCATGTTCTATGGGATTCCCTATACACATGGGACAATTATGCGTAGAACGGCAGTATAGTTTATATGAGAAATTTCTGTGTGGCCGCACTCTGAAACCCGCAATTCCGGAACCAGAATTTCGATCGATCCAAAATTCAATAGCAGCCGATGGGAAGGTTGCACCTTTCATTTGAGACTAAGTTTGGGCAAATCGGTCCAGCCATCTCTGAGAAAAATGAGTGACATTATTTGACACATACGCACATACATACCTACACACACATACACACACATACACACGCATACATACACACACACATACAGACTTTTTCCGATCTCGACGAACTGAGTCGAATGGGATATGACACTCGGCCCTCCGGGCCGGGATTAGGTTGACGTTTTTCAGAGTGATTGCATAACCTTTCTATATGAGAAAGGCAAAAATGTGCCAAAATCCATAAAATTGAATCGTCGTCAAATTTTTTTTCGAGTTTGCATCAAATCTCGACGTTTCATGCACCTTGAACACATTTAGCATCAAAAATAAAAATTCTATTTTTAATTTTTCCTATAGTTGATATGAGAAATTTCTGTGTGGCCGCACTCTGAAACCCGTAATTCCGGAACCAGAATTCCGATCGATCCAAAATTCAATAGCAGCCGATGGGAAGGTTGCACCTTTCATTTGAGACTAAGTTTGGGCAAAACGGTCCAGCCATCTCTGAGATAAATGAGTGACATTATTTGACACATACGCACATACATACATACACACACACACACATACACACACATACACACACATACACACCCATACATACACACATACACACATACACACACATACAGACTTTCCGATCTTGACGAACTGAGTCGAATGGGATGACACTCGGCCCTCCGGGCCGGGATTAGGTTGACGTTTTTCAGAGTGATTGCATAACCTTTCTATATGAGAAAGGCAAAAATGTGCCAAAATCCAAAAAAGTGAATCGTTGTCAAATTTTTTTTCGAGTTTGCATCAAATCTCGACGTTTCATGCACCTTGAACACATTTAGCATCAAAAATAAAAATTCTATTTTTAATTTTTCCTATAGTTTATATGAGAAATTTCTGTGTGGCCGCACTCTGAAACCCGTAATTCCGGAACCAGAATTCCGATCGATCCAAAATTCAATAGCAGCCGATGGGAAGGTTGCACCTTTCATTTGAGACTAAGTTTGGGCAAATCGGTCCAGCCATCTCTGAGATAAATGAGTGACATTATTTGACACATACGCACATACATACACACACACATACACACACATACACACACATACACACACATACACACATACACACACATACAGACTTTTTCCGATCTCGACGAACTGAGTCGAATGGGATATGACACTCGGCCCTCCGGGCCGGGATTAGGTTGACGTTTTTCAGAGTGATTGCATAATCTTCTATATGAGAAAGGCAAAAATGTGCCAAAATCCAAAAAAGTGAATCGTCGTCAAATTTTTTTTCGAGTTTGCATCAAATCTCGACGTTTCATGCACCTTGAACACATTTAGCATCAAAAATAAAAATTCTATTTTTAATTTTTCCTATAGTTTATATGAGAAATTTCTGTGTGGCCGCACTCTGAAACCCGTAATTCCGGAACCAGAATTCCGATCGATCCAAAATTCAATAGCAGCCGATGGGAAGGTTGCACCTTTCATTTGAGACTAAGTTTGGGCAAATCGGTCCAGCCATCTCTGAGATAAATGAGTGACATTATTTGACACATACGCACATACATACACACACACACATACACACACATACACACATAAACACACATACATACACACATATACACACATACAGACTTTTTCCGATCTCGACGAACTGAGTCGAATGGGATATGACACTCGGCCCTCCGGGCCGGGATTAGGTTGACGTTTTTCAGAGTGATTGCATAATCTTCTATATGAGAAAGGCAAAAATGTGCCAAAATCCAAAAAAGTGAATCGTCGTCAAATTTTTTTTCGAGTTTGCATCAAATCTCGACGTTTCATGCACCTTGAACACATTTAGCATCAAAAATAAAAATTCTATTTTTAATTTTTCCTATAGTTTATATGAGAAATTTCTGTGTGGCCGCACTCTGAAACCCGTAATTCCGGAACCAGAATTCCGATCGATCCAAAATTCAATAGCAGCCGATGGGAAGGTTGCACCTTTCATTTGAGACTAAGTTTGGGCAAATCGGGCCAGCCATCTCTGAGATAAATAAGTGACATTATTTGACACATACGCACATACATACACACACACATATACACATACACACACATACATACACACATATACACACATACAGACTTTTTCCGATCTCGACGAACTGAGTCGAATGGGATATGACACTCGGCCCTCCGGGCCGGGATTAGGTTGACGTTTTTCAGAGTGATTGAATAATCTTCTATATGAGAAAGGCAAAAATGTGCCAAAATCCAAAAAAGTGAATCGTCGTCAAATTTTTTTTCGAGTTTGCATCAAATCTCGACGTTTCATGCACCTTGAACACATTTAGCATCTAGAATAAAAATTCTATTTTTAATTTTTCCTATAGTTTATATGAGAAATTTCTGTGTGGCCGCACTCTGAAACCCGTAATTCCGGAACCAGAATTCCGATCGATCCAAAATTCAATAGCAGCCGATGGGAAGGTTGCACCTTTCATTTGAGACTAAGTTTGGGCAAATCGGTCCAGCCATCTCTGAGAAAAATGAGTGATATTATTTGACACATACGCACATACATACATACACACACATACACACACATACACACACATACACACATACATACACACATACAGACTTTTTCCGATCTCGACGAACTGAGTCGAATGGGAAATGACACTCGGCCCTCCGGGCCGGGATTAGGTTGACGTTTTTCAGAGTGATTGCATAACCTTTCTATATGAGAAAGGCAAAAATGTGCCAAAATCCATAAAAGTGAATCGTCGTCAATTTTTTTTTCGAGTTTGCATCAAATCTCGACGTTTCATGCACCTTGAACACATTTAGCATCGAAAATAAAAATTCTATTTTTAATTTTTCCTATAGTTTATATGAGAAATTTCTGTGTGGCCGCACTCTGAAACCCGTAATTCCGGAACCAGAATTCCGATCGATCCAAAATCAATAGCAGCCGATGGGAAGGTTGCACCTTTCATTTGAGACTAAGTTTGGGCAAATCGGTCCAGCCATCTCTGAGATAAATGAGTGACATTATTTGACACATACGCACATACATACACACACATACACACACACATACACACACATACACACACACACATACACACACATACAGACTTTTTCCGATCTCGACGAACTGAGTCGAATGGGATATGACACTCGGCCCTCCGGGCCGGGATTAGGTTGACGTTTTTCAGAGTGATTGCATAATCTTCTATATGAGAAAGGCAAAAATGTGCCAAAATCCAAAAAAGTGAATCGTCGTCAAATTTTTTTTCGAGTTTGCATCAAATCTCGACGTTTCATGCACCTTGAACACATTTAGCATCAAAAATAAAAATTCTATTTTTAATTTTTCCTATAGTTTATATGAGAAATTTCTGTGTGGCCGCACTCTGAAACCCGTAATTCCGGAACCAGAATTCCGATCGATCCAAAATTCAATAGCAGCCGATGGGAAGGTTGCACCTTTCATTTGAGACTAAGTTTGGGCAAATCGGTCCAGCCATCTCTGAGAAAAATGAGTGACATTATTTTACACATACGCACATACATACATACACATACACACACATACACACACATATACACACATACACACATACATACACACATAAACTCCGCTAGCGAATGACGGATCCCAATAGTAGCATGTCTGTAATAACATACGTACATGGAACTATTGAGATCCAGAGCTACAGGTCCAAAGCCCTGGTAAAGGAGGATGGTTGTGATGATCCGGGCCGAGATCACCACGTAAAGCAAGGTAGGGCATAACCCCAATTCCAAGGCGTGAAGCGACCCGTGCCGAGGGATGAGTGACCGAGGGGGTGAAAAAGATGCTCGATCGTTAACGGAGCCTGTGGGGTACCTGGGCAACCCCCACAGTAAGCGTCCCTTACCACGCTAATGCGGAGCTCTGGCGTGGCGGACATATACTTCTCGCGCTACTCGTGGGAATTTTCATGGAGCAAAACAAAAATAAAAATAAGCAGACGGAGGTGCCAAACCCCTTCGCAAGAGGTGGTTTGGCGAGGTCTCCCCCCCGTGGGGAGAGTAGTGGAACGATGAGTGCTGTACTCGAAAGCACCAGTGACCCCCCAGCAGCGGTAGGCAATACCCCTACCAATGCATCGGAGGGGCCAATAGCTGCGATGCGCAAAGTAGCGAAGCAACTCGATGCTATAATCGACTTCGCTAGCGCAAAGCAGAACATAGCCAAGGAGTTGAAGTTGAGCCTTCTGGAGCTCCGGAAAGCTGTTCGTGTCGCAAGACAGGAACAGCAGGCATATGTTGAGAGGGTGGAATGTCGGGAGAGGCCCGACAGAGAAACCCAGACAGTGGCCTCCAATAGGGAGGAAAGAGAGAAGGTTAATAGAGGCTCACAGACAGTGGCCTTTACCTTCTATGGAGCAGCCACGTCGATCGGAGCGGCGACCGAGTTCCCCTCGAAGGGAAAGGGAAAGGGCAATCGCAAGACGGCATCGAATGCGAAGCGCCCTAGGAAGTCGCCAGGAGAGGGTGCCAAAACCGACACCACTCGGCGTGCAACCGTCAAGGTCAAACGCCGCCTGGGGGAGGTAAGCGAGGGCGAGAGTGACCTCGCTGTTGAGAGCGATGGTACCAGCAACCCGGCACGACCGGGGCAGGGGGGCTCAAACCCCTGGACGCTGGTTACCAAGAAAAAGCCGGCACCGAAACCGGAGGTACCGCGGCCTGCGAGGAAGGCCAAGGACAGAGGCGAAGCCTTGTGGTTAAAAACCGACAAGGACAAATACGCCGATGTCCTTAAATCGATGAAAGCGGCCGAAAGCCTCTCGGCCCTTGGGCAGGATGTGCGTAGCGTAAGACGCACCAACACGGGAGAGATGCTCCTGGTGTTGAAGCGAGGCGCACAATCAAGTGCAATATACAAGGCCTTGGCACAAGAGGTCCTTGGTGAGGGCGCCCAAATCAGGTCGCTAGGTGCGGAAACAACTCTCCAGTGCAAACACTTGGACGAGTTCGCGACCGCAGAAGACGTCGCCGCAGCCGTCAAGGAGCAATGCGGCGTCACAATCGAGCGGGCCTCTGTGCGATTGAGGGACGGACCCTTTGGCACCCAAGTAGCCTACCTCAGGCTACTCAATGCGGATGCCAAAAAGGTAACCGAGAAAGGGAAGCTGAAGATCGGCTGGTCGGTATGCCCTATCAGTATACCCCAG
This sequence comes from Topomyia yanbarensis, assembly GCF_030247195.1. NCBI lineage: Eukaryota > Metazoa > Arthropoda > Insecta > Diptera > Culicidae > Topomyia > Topomyia yanbarensis. Next base: position 292,299,240 of record NC_080671.1, on the reverse strand, counting down.
CCGCCTTCAGTGGACAGGTGCTATCGGTGCCTAGAATCCGGCCATAAAGCTTACGAATGCAAAGGCCTAGACAGGAGTAAGCTATGTCGTCGATGCGGCGAGGAGGGGCATAAAGAGCGGGGGTGCACTAAGGCATATAAGTGCCTTATCTGCACCTCTAAGAAGCAAGCCCATAAACATGCTATGGGCGGACCTTCGTGTCCCTTCGGCGAGTTAAATAAGAAGAAGCCGTGAGAGTCACACAGCTAAATCTTAACCATTGTGCAGCAGCCCAACAGCTGCTGTGGCAGTCGGTCTCGGAGTCGAGGACAGATGTCGCCCTCTTATCAGACCCGTACAGCATCCCTGCCGGCAACGGCAATTGGGTGTCGGACGGGTCTGGAATGGTGGCAATCTGTACAACGGGAAGGTTCCCGGTTCAAGAGGTAATACACCCCTCCGCCGAGGGTGTGGCGATTGCCAAGATCAATGGTGTGTTCTATTGCAGCTGCTACGCCCCACCAAGGTGGCCAATAGAACAGTTCTACCAGATGATCGACAGGCTCTCGTCGGACCTCGTGGGCCGGAAACCGGTAGTAATAGCGGGAGACTTCAACGCTTGGGCAGTGGAGTGGGGCAGCCGCTGTACAAATAGCAGGGGTCAAGCGCTAATGGAAGCGTTTGCGAAACTCGATACTGTGCTAGCTAATGATGGCTCCGCTAGTACATTCCGTAGAAACGGAGTGGAGGCGTGGATTGATTTGACCTTTGCCAGCCCGAGTCTGGCTCCAGGCATGGAATGGAGGGTAGACGAAGGCTACACCCATAGTGATCATTTAGCAATCCGCTTTAAGATCAACTATGGTGTGCAGCATCCGAGGGCGGGAGATCCCTGTCAGGTACGCGGGTGGAAGTCCAATCACTTCGACAGCGAAGCTTTCACCGCGGCCCTGGGACTGGAGGCCAACACCGACAGTCTAAGCGGGGATGCGCTGGTAGCTGTTCTATCACGCGCGTGCGACGCCACTATGCCGAGAAAAACACTGCCAAGAAACGGTAGATGCCCGGTATACTGGTGGAGTGCCGAGATTGCAGCTCTACGGTCAGCCTGTCTCAGAGCTAGACGTAGGATGCAAAGAGCTCGCACCGAGGATGCAAGAGAGAACCGCCGTGAAGTGTTTCGAGCTGCGAAATTAGCCCTTAACAAGGCTATTAAAAGCAGCAAGAGAGCGTGTTTCGACAACCTGTGTGAGAGTGCCAACGCGAATCCGTGGGGTGACGCCTACCGGATTGTGATGGCCAAGACCAAAGGGGGCTCCTCACCCCCAGAACGGTCTCCGGACCGGTTGGCAACGATTATCGAAGTACTCTTCCCGTCTCGAGCCACAAGCCCCTGGCCACCTGCACTACGAGACAGTGCGGGCACGGTCGAAATGGTGGCTCCAGTGACGAACGAAGAACTACTCGCAGTGGCTAAATCCCTAGCAATGAACAAAGCTCCAGGGCCGGATGGAGTCCCGAACAACGCTCTCAAGGCAGCGATCATAGCGAACCCGAACATGTTCAGGCTAGCTATGCAGAGATGCCTTGACGAGTGCCGTTTCCCCGATAGATGGAAAAGGCAGAAACTGGTGCTGTTGCCGAAGCCCGGGAAGCCGCCAGGCGACCCATCGGCGTACAGACCAATCTGTCTGATAGACACGACTGGCAAACTGCTTGAGAGGATCATCCTCAACAGGCTCACCCCGTACGCGGAAGGTACGGACGGTCTGTCAAGCAACCAGTTTGGCTTTCGGAAGGGTAAGTCCACAGTGGACGCTCTCAACTCAGTGATAAATACTGCCGAGATAGCGATCCAACGAAAAAGGCGAGGTATTCGATACTGTGCGTTAGTGACACTTGACGTGAAGAATGCATTCAACAGCGCAAGCTGGGATGCCATCGCGCTCTCGTTACACCGGCTTAGCCTACCGGTGGGTCTGTACCGGATCCTGGAAAGTTACTTCCAAAACCGCGTACTGCTATACGAGACCGATGCCGGTCAGAAAAGGGTTCCGATTACCGCCGGAGTCCCGCAGGGCTCGATCCTAGGCCCGGTGCTATGGAACCTCATGTATGACGGGGTTCTGAGACTGAAGTTCCCTCCTGGGGTCAAGATCAACGGCTTTGCCGACGACGTAACCTTGGAGGTCTACGGGGAGTCAATTCCTGAGGTAGAACTAACCGCAGAACACGCGATTAGCACGGTGGAGGAATGGATGAGCGCGAGAGGCCTGGAGCTCGCTCATCATAAGACGGAGGTAGTTATCGTCAACAACCGCAAGTCGGCACAACATGCAGTTATCCATGTGGGAGAAGTCGCGATCACTTCACAGCGAAGTCTGAAGTCTCTCGGAGTCATTATAGACGACAAGCTGACCTTCGGCAGCCATGTCGACTATACGTGCAAGAGAGCGTCGACTGCTGTTGCGGCACTATCGAGAATGATGTCCAACAGCTCAAAGGTGTGCGCCAGTAGACGTAGGTTACTGGCAGGCGTTGCCGTATCTATCCTCAGGTACGGCGGCCCGTCATGGTCAAGAGCACTGAGGGTAACCAGTTACCTACAGAAACTGGAGAGCACCTACCGCGTGATGTGCCTCAGAGTGATATCTGCCTACCGCACGGTATCACACGATGCATCCTGCGTGATAGCGAGCATGATGCCAGTCGGGCTGGTCATTCGGGAAGATGAGGAGTGCTTTGAGCTACGTGGAAATAGGGGAGCCCGCGAGCGCACCAGGGTGACCTCGGTCGCCAGATGGCAGCGTGAGTGGGACAACTCCTCGAAAGGTAGGTGGACCCACCGGCTGATACCTAGCATATCGAGCTGGGTGGGAAGACCCCATGGGGAAGTTCACTTCCACCTGACACAATTCCTGTCAGGCCATGGCTGTTTCCGTCAGTACCTCCACAGGTTCGGGCACACGGAGGTCCCAGTCTGCCCGGACTGCCCAGGTGTAGATGAAACTGCCGAACACATACTGTTCGTATGTCATCGGTTCGACGTCGAAAGAAGAGCAATGCTTGACGTCTGTGGCTGGGACACAACCCCGGATACCCTTATCCAGCGGATGTGTCAAACGGTGGAGAAGTGGAACGCAGTCTCGGCTGCTACCATCCAGATTGCCAGTAGGCTACAGGTAATCTGGCGAACCGAGCAACAGACGGCGGGCACGGCTAACTAGTGATTGGTTAGCTGGAGCGAAAAAGGCCAAGCGCAAAATAAGAGAGTGAATGGTCTGTTCATGCCGAGGTAGGTTGGCGCAGCGAATGGCAACCGCGTAAGGGGTAAACCCAGCCACCCCGAAGCAAGACAGAAGAGTGAGTGTATAGGCGTATAAGTGGACTGCCTCATGCCAAGACGGGAGGGTCGTAGCGTAGTATGTTGGAACTAAGCTATCGATGCCTCATGGCGTGGCAGAGGAGTGAAAGGGTGAGCATCCAAGTCAGTCTCACACTGCATGTTAAGGGTGAGCATAAAAGTCAGCCTCACAGGTTGGTAGCAAGCAAGGAATGAAAAAGGTGAGCACAAAAGTCAGCCTCGCATGGTATGTCAGAAGTGGGGCCTAAGAAAAATGTCCCACATGGGATGCCAGAGGGAGTGACAAAGGTACAATAGAGTGGCACGATTGAGAGTGAATCAGGTGATAGGGTGAGCACCCAAGTCAGCCTCACATGTATGGGTAGGGCGAGCACAAAAGTAAGCCTAGCAAGGAATGAGTAAGGTGAGCACACAAGTCAGCCTCGCATGGAACGTAAAAGGTGAGCACAATAGTCAGCCTCATGTGGGAGTGTTTGAGAGCGAATCAAAGTGTGATTGAGAGAGCACCCAAGTAAGCCTCATACAGGATGTATGATCGCGTGAGTGAGAGTGAATGAGTACACTTAGTACAGCCATCCCCCCAGAAGTAATACCGAGAGGTAGTTCCTGGGAGGAATGATGGCGGAGCCCAATGGAGTTTAGTCGGTATTAATGGCTGGTCACCATTCGAGTCCGACACGCCCCCAGTGCACCCCGTGTGGTAGATTGGACCCTACCGTTAGCACGTGTACTGGGCTAGGACATAAAGGTCTTCTCCATTGTAAAAAAAAAAAAAAAAAACATACACACATACACACACACATACAGACTTTTTCCGATCTCGACGAACTGAGTCGAATGGGATATGACACTCGGCCCTCCGGGCCGGGATTAGGTTGACGTTTTTCAGAGTGATTGCATAACCTTTCTATATGAGAAAGGCAAAAATGTGCCAAAATCCAAAAAAGTGAATCGTCGTCAAATTTTTTTTCGAGTTTGCATCAAATCTCGACGTTTCATGCACCTTGAACATATTTAGCATCAAAAATAAAAATTCTATTTTTAATTTTTCCTATAGTTTATATGAGAAATTTCTGTGTGGCCGCACTCTGAAACCCGTAATTCCGGAACCAGAATTCCGATCGATCCAAAATTCAATAGCAGCCGATGGGAAGGTTGCACCTTTCATTTGAGACTAAGTTTGGGCAAATCGGTCCAGCCATCTCTGAGAAAAATGAGTGACATTATTTGACACATACGGACATACATACATACACACATACACACACATACACACACATACACACACATACATACACACATACACACACACATACAGACTTTTTCCGATCTCGACGAACTGAGTCGAATGGGATATGACACTCGGCCCTCCGAGCCGGGATTAGGTTGACGTTTTTCAGAGTGATTGCATAATCTTCTATATGAGAAAGGCAAAAATGTGCCAAAATCCAAAAAAGTGAATCGTCGTCAAATTTTTTTTCGAGTTTGCATCAAATCTCGACGTTTCATGCACCTTGAACACATTTAGCATCAAAAATAAAAAATTCTATTTTTAATTTTTCCTATAGTTTATATGAGAAATTTCTGTGTGGCCGCACTCTGAAACCCGTAATTCCGGAACCAGAATTCCGATCGATCCAAAATTCAATAGCAGCCGATGGGAAGGTTGCACCTTTCATTTGAGACTAAGTTTGGGCAAATCGGTCCAGCCATCTCTGAGAAAAATGAGTGACATTATTTGACACATACGCACATACATACATACACACACATACACACACATACACACACATACACACACATACACACACATACACACACATACACACACATACATACACACATACACACACACACATACAGACTTTTTCCGATCTCGACGAACTGAGTCGAATGGGATATGACACTCGGCCCTCCGAGCCGGGATTAGGTTGACGTTTTTCAGAGTGATTGCATAATCTTCTATATGAGAAAGGCAAAAATGTGCCAAAATCCAAAAAAGTGAATCGTTGTCAAATTTTTTTTCGAGTTTGCATCAAATCTCGACGTTTCATGCACCTTGAACACATTTAGCATCAAAAATAAAAATTCTATTTTTAATTTTTCCTATACTGCCGTTATAAGCATATTTGTCCCATGTTCTATGGGATTCCCTATACACATGGGACAATTATGCGTAGAACGGCAGTATATTTTATATGAGAAATTTCTGTGTGGCCGCACTCTGAAACCCGTAATTCCGGAACCAGAATTTCGATCGATCCAAAATTCAATAGCAGCCGATGGGAAGGTTGCACCTTTCATTTGAGACTAAGTTTGGGCAAATCGGTCCAGCCATCTCTGAGAAAAATGAGTGACATTATTTGACACATACGCACATACATACCTACACACACATACACACACATACACACGCATACATACACACACACATACAGACTTTTTCCGATCTCGACGAACTGAGTCGAATGGGATATGACACTCGGCCCTCCGGGCCGGGATTAGGTTGACGTTTTTCAGAGTGATTGCATAACCTTTCTATATGAGAAAGGCAAAAATGTGCCAAAATCCATAAAATTGAATCGTCGTCAAATTTTTTTTCGAGTTTGCATCAAATCTCGACGTTTCATGCACCTTGAACACATTTAGCATCAAAAATAAAAATTCTATTTTTAATTTTTCCTATAGTTGATATGAGAAATTTCTGTGTGGCCGCACTCTGAAACCCGTAATTCCGGAACCAGAATTCCGATCGATCCAAAATTCAATAGCAGCCGATGGGAAGGTTGCACCTTTCATTTGAGACTAAGTTTGGGCAAAACGGTCCAGCCATCTCTGAGATAAATGAGTGACATTATTTGACACATACGCACATACATACATACACACACACATACACACACATACACACACATACACACCCATACATACACACATACACACACATACAGACTTTCCGATCTTGACGAACTGAGTCGAATGGGATGACACTCGGCCCTCCGGGCCGGGATTAGGTTGACGTTTTTCAGAGTGATTGCATAACCTTTCTATATGAGAAAGGCAAAAATGTGCCAAAATCCAAAAAAGTGAATCGTTGTCAAATTTTTTTTCGAGTTTGCATCAAATCTCGACGTTTCATGCACCTTGAACACATTTAGCATCAAAAATAAAAATTCTATTTTTAATTTTTCCTATAGTTTATATGAGAAATTTCTGTGTGGCCGCACTCTGAAACCCGTAATTCCGGAACCAGAATTCCGATCGACCCAAAATTCAATAGCAGCCGATGGGAAGGTTGCACCTTTCATTTGAGACTAAGTTTGGGCAAATCGGTCCAGCCATCTCTGAGAAAAATGAGTGACATTATTTGACACATACACACATACAATCATACACACACACATACACACACATACACACATACACACACATACACACATACATACACACATACACACACACATACAGACTTTTTCCGATCTCGACGAACTGAGTCGAGTGGGATATGACACTCGGCCCTCCGGGCCGGGATTAGGTTGACGTTTTTCAGAGTGATTGCATAACCTTTCTATATGAGAAAGGTAAAAATGTGCCAAAATCCATAAAAGTGAATCGTCGTCAAATTTTTTTTCGAGTTTGCATCAAATCTCGACGTTTCATGCACCTTGAACACATTTAGCATCAAAAATAAAAATTCTATTTTTAATTTTTCCTATAGTTTATATGAGAAATTTCTGTGTGGCCGCACTCTGAAACCCGTAATTCCGGAACCAGAATTCCGATCGATCCAAAATTCAATAGCAGCCGATGGGAAGGTTGCACCTTTCATTTGAGACTAAGTTTGGACAAATTGGTCCAGCCATCTCTGAGATAAATGAGTGACACTATTTGACACATACGCACATACATACACACACACATACACACATACACACACACACATACACACACACATACAGACTTTTTCCGATCTCGACGAACTGAGTCGAATGGGATATGACACTCGGCCCTCCGGGCCGGGATTAGGTTGACGTTTTTCAGAGTGATTGCATAATCTTCTATATGAGAAAGGCAAAAATGTGCCAAAATCCAAAAAAGTGAATCGCCGTCAAATTTTTTTTCGAGTTTGCATCAAATCTCGACGTTTCATGCACCTTGAACACATTTAGCATCAAAAATAAAAATTCTATTTTTAATTTTTCCTATAGTTTATATGAGAAATTTCTGTGTGGCCGCACTCTGAAACCCGTAATTCCGGAACCAGAATTCCGATCGATCCAAAATTCAATAGCAGCCGATGGGAAGGTTGCACCTTTCATTTGAGACTAAGTCTGGGCAAATCGGTCCAGCCATCTCTGAGATAAATGAGTGACATTATTTGACACATACGCACATACATACACACACACACATACACACACATACACACCCATACATACACACATACAGACTTTCCGATCTCGACGAACTGAGTCGAATGGGATATGACACTCGGCCCTCCGGGCCGGGATTAGGTTGACGTTTTTCAGAGTGATTGCATAACCTTTCTATATGAGAAAGGCAAAAATGTGCCAAAATCCAAAAAAGTGAATCGTTGTCAAATTTTTTTTTCGAGTTTGCATCAAATCTCGACGTTTCATGCACCTTGAACACATTTAGCATCAAAAATAAAAATTCTATTTTTAATTTTTCCTATAGTTTATATGAGAAATTTCTGTGTGGCCGCACTCTGAAACCCGTAATTCCGGAACCAGAATTCCGATCGATCCAAAATTCAATAGCAGCCGATGCGAAGGTTGCACCTTTCATTTGAGACTAAGTTTGGGCAAATCGGTCCAGCCATCTCTGAGAAAAATGAGTGACATTATTTGACACATACGCACATACATACATACACACACACATACACACACATACACACACATACACACACATACACACACATACATACACACATACACACACACATACAGACTTTTTCCGATCTCGACGAACTGAGTCGAATGGGATATGACACTCGGCCCTCCGGGCCGGGATTAGGTTGACGTTTTTCAGAGTGATTGCATAACCTTTCTATATGAGAAAGGCAAAAATGTGCCAAAATCCATAAAAGTGAATCGTCGTCAAATTTTTTTTCGAGTTTGCATCAAATCTCGACGTTTCATGCACCTTGAACACATTTAGCATCAAAAATAAAAATTCTATTTTTAATTTTTCCTATAGTTTATATGAGAAATTTCTGTGTGGCCGCACTCTGAAACCCGTAATTCCGGAACCAGAATTCCGATCGATCCAAAATTCAATAGCAGCCGATGCGAAGGTTGCACCTTTCATTTGAGACTAAGTTTGGGCAAATCGGTCCAGCCATCTCTGAGATAAATGAGTGACATTATTTGACACATACGCACATACATACATACACACACATACACACACATACATACACACATACACACACATACAGACTTTTTCCGATCTCGACGAACTGAGTCGAATGGGATATGACACTCGGCCCTCCGGGCCGGGATCAGGTTGACGTTTTTCAGAGTGATTGCATAACCTTTCTATATGAGAAAAGCAAAAATGTGCCAAAATCCAAAAAAGTGAATCGTTGTAAAAAATTTTTTCGAGTTTGCATCAAATCTCGACGTTTCAGGCACCTTGAACACATTTAGCATCAAAAATAAAAATTCTATTTTTAATTTTTCCTATACTGCCGTTATAAGCATATTTGTCCCATGTTCTATGGGATTCCCATGTATATAGGGACAATTATGCGTAGAACGGCAGTATAGTTTATATGAGAAATTTCTGTGTGGCCGCACTCTGAAACCCGTAATTCCGGAACCAGAATTTCGATCGATCCAAAATTCAATAGCAGCCGATGGGAAGGTTGCACCTTTCATTTGAGACTAAGTTTGGGCAAATCGGTCCAGCCATCTCTGAGAAAAATGAGTGACATTATTTGACACATACGCACATACATACATACACACACATACACACACATACACACACATACACACGCATACATACACACACACATACAGACTTTTTCCGATCTCGACGAACTGAGTCGAATGGGATATGACACTCGGCCCTCCGGGCCGGGATTAGGTTGACGTTTTTCAGAGTGATTGCATAACCTTTCTATATGAGAAAGGCAAAAATGTGCCAAAATCCATAAAATTGAATCGTCGTCAAATTTTTTTTCGAGTTTGCATCAAATCTCGACGTTTCATGCACCTTGAACACATTTAGCATCAAAAATAAAAATTCTATTTTTAATTTTTCCTATAGTTTATATGAGAAATTTCTGTGTGGCCGCACTCTGAAACCCGTAATTCCGGAACCAGAATTCCGATCGATCCAAAATTCAATAGCAGCCGATGGGAAGGTTGCACCTTTCATTTGAGACTAAGTTTGGGCAAAACGGTCCAGCCATCTCTGAGATAAATGAGTGACATTATTTGACACATACGCACATACATACACACACATACACACACATACACACACATACACACACATACACACACATACACACACATACACACGCATACATACACACACACATACAGACTTTTTCCGATCTCGACGAACTGAGTCGAATGGGATATGACACTCGGCCCTCCGGGCCGGGATTAGGTTGACGTTTTTCAGAGTGATTGCATAACCTTTCTATATGAGAAAGGCAAAAATGTGCCAAAATCCATAAAATTGAATCGTCGTCAAATTTTTTTTCGAGTTTGCATCAAATCTCGACGTTTCATGCACCTTGAACACATTTAGCATCAAAAATAAAAATTCTATTTTTAATTTTTCCTATAGTTTATATGAGAAATTTCTGTGTGGCCGCACTCTGAAACCCGTAATTCCGGAACCAGAATTCCGATCGATCCAAAATTCAATAGCAGCCGATGGGAAGGTTGCACCTTTCATTTGAGACTAAGTTTGGGCAAATCGGTCCAGCCATCTCTGAGATAAATGAGTGACATTATTTGACACATACGCACATACATACATACACACACACACATACACACACATACACACACATACACACCCATACATACACACATACACACATACAGACTTTCCGATCTTGACGAACTGAGTCGAATGGGATATGACACTCGGCCCTCCGGGCCGGGATTAGGTTGACGTTTTTCAGAGTGATTGCATAACCTTTCTATATGAAAAAGGCAAAAATGTGCCAAAATCCAAAAAAGTGAATCGTTGTCAAATTTTTTTTCGAGTTTGCATCAAATCTCGACGTTTCATGCACCTTGAACACATTTAGCATCAAAAATAAAAATTCTATTTTTAATTTTTCCTATAGTTTATATGAGAAATTTCTGTGTGGCCGCACTCTGAAACCCGTAATTCCGGAACCAGAATTCCGATCGATCCAAAATTCAATAGCAGCCGATGGGAAGGTTGCACCTTTCATTTGAGACTAAGTTTGGGCAAATCGGTCCAGCCATCTCTGAGAAAAATGAGTGACATTATTTGACACATACGCACATACAATCATACACACACATATACACACATACACACACATACACACACATACACACACACATACACACACATACACACACATACATACACACATACACACACACATACATACTTTTTCCGATCTCGACGAACTGAGTCGAATGGGACATGACACTCGGCCCTCCGGGCCGGGATTAGGTTGACGTTTTTCAGAGTGATTGCATAACCTTTCTATATGAGAAAGGTAAAAATGTGCCAAAATCCATAAAAGTGAATCGTCGTCAAATTTTTTTTCGAGTTTGCATCAAATCTCGACGTTTCATGCACCTTGAACACATTTAGCATCAAAAATAAAAATTCTATTTTTAATTTTTCCTATAGTTTATATGAGAAATTTCTGTGTGGCCGCACTCTGAAACCCGTAATTCCGGAACCAGAATTCCGATCGATCCAAAATTCAATAGCAGCCGATGGGAAGGTTGCACCTTTCATTTGAGACTAAGTTTGGGCAAATCGGTCCAGCCATATCTGAGATAAATGAGTTACAATATTTGACACATACGCACATACATACACACACATACACACACATACATACACACATACACACACATACAGACTTTTTCCGATCTCGACGAACTGAGTCGAATGGGATATGACACTCGGCCCTCCGGGCCGGGATTAGGTTGACGTTTTTCAGAGTGATTGCATAACCTTTCTATATGAGAAAGGCAAAAATGTGCCAAAATCCAAAAAAGTGAATCGTTGTCAAATTTTTTTTCGAGTTTGCATCAAATCTCGACGTTTCATGCACCTTGAACACATTTAGCATCAAAAATAAAAATTCTATTTTTAATTTTTCCTATAGTTTATATGAGAAATTTCTGTGTGGCCGCACTCTGAAACCCGTAATTCCGGAACCAGAATTCCGATCGATCCAAAATTCAATAGCAGCCGATGGGAAGGTTGCACCTTTCATTTGAGACTAAGTTTGGGCAAATCGGTCCAGCCATCTCTGAGAAAAATGAGTGACACTATTTGACACATACGCACATACATACATACACACACACATACACACACATACACACACATACACACACATACACACACATACATACACACATACACACACACACATACAGACTTTTTCCGATCTCGACGAACTGAGTCGAATGGGATATGACACTCGGCCCTCCGGGCCGGGATTAGGTTGACGTTTTTCAGAGTGATTGCATAACCTTTCTATATGAGAAAGGCAAAAATGTGCCAAAATCCATAAAAGTGAATCGTCGTCAAATTTTTTTTCGAGTTTGCATCAAATCTCGACGTTTCATGCACCTTGAACACATTTGGCATCAAAAATAAAAATTCTATTTTTAATTTTTCCTATAGTTTATATGAGAAATTTCTGTGTGGCCGCACTCTGAAACCCGTAATTCCGGAACCAGAATTTCGATCGATCCAAAATTCAATAGCAGCCGATGGGAAGGTTGCACCTTTCATTTGAGACTAAGTTTGGGCAAATCGGTCCAGCCATCTCTGAGAAAAATGAGTGACATTATTTGACACATAAGCACATACATACATACACACACATACACACACATACACACGCATACATACACACACACATACAGACTTTTTCCGATCTCGACGAACTGAGTCGAATGAGATATGACACTCGGCCCTCCGGGCCGGGATTAGGTTGACGTTTTTCAGAGTGATTGCATAACCTTTCTATATGAGAAAGGCAAAAATGTGCCAAAATCCATAAAATTGAATCGTCGTCAAATTTTTTTTCGAGTTTGCATCAAATCTCGACGCTTCATGCACCTTGAACACATTTAGCATCAAAAATAAAAATTCTATTTTTAATTTTTCCTATAGTTTATATGAGAAATTTCTGTGTGGCCGCACTCTGAAACCCGTAATTCCGGAACCAGAATTCCGATCGATCCAAAATTCAATAGCAGCCGATGGGAAGGTTGCACCTTTCATTTGAGACTAAGTTTGGGCAAAACGGTCCAGCCATCTCTGAGATAAATGAGTGACATTATTTGACACATACGCACATACATACACACACATACACACACATACACACACATACACACACATACACACACATACATACACACACATACAGACTTTTTTCCGATCTCGACGAACTGAGTCGAATGGGATATGACACTCGGCCCTCCGGGCCGGGATTAGGTTGACGTTTTTCAGAGTGATTGCATAACCTTTCTATATGAGAAAGGCAAAAATGTGCCAAAATCCAAAAAAGTGAATCGTCGTCAAATTTTTTTTCGAGTTTGCATCAAATCTCGACGTTTCATGCACCTTGAACACATTTAGCATCAAAAATAAAAATTCTATTTTTAATTTTTCCTATAGTTTATATGAGAAATTTCTGTGTGGCCGCACTCTGAAACCCGTAATTCCGGAACCAGAATTCCGATCGATCCAAAATTCAATAGCAGCCGATGGGAAGGTTGCACCTTTCATTTGAGACTAACTTTGGGCAAATCGGTCCAGCCATCTCTGAGAAAAATGAGTGACATTATTTGACACATACGCACATACATACATACACACATACATACACACATACACACACATACACACACATACACACACATACACACACGCATACACACACACATACAGACTTTTTCCGATCTCGACGAACTGAGTCGAATGGGATATGACACTCGGCCCTCCGGGCCGGGATTAGGTTGACGTTTTTCAGAATGATTGCATAACCTTTCTATATGAGAAAGGCAAAAATGTGCCAAAATCCAAAAAAAGTTAATCGTCGTCAAATTTTTTTTCGAGTTTGCATCAAATCTCGACGTTTCATGCACCTTGAACACATTTAGCATCAAAAATAAAAATTCTATTTTTAATTTTTCCTATAGTTTATATGAGAAATTTCTGTGTGGCCGCACTCTGAAACCCGTAATTCCGGAACCAGAATTCCGATCAATCCAAAATTCAATAGCAGCCGATGGGAAGGTTGCACCTTTAATTTGAGACTAAGTTTGGTCAAATCGGTCTAGCCATTTCTGAGAAAAATGAGTGACATTATTTGACACATACGCACATACATACACACACATACACACACACATACACACACATACATCCCCCCAGAAGTAATACCGAGAGGTAGTTCCTGGGAGGAATGATGGCGGAGCCCAATGGAGTTTAGTCGGTATTAATGGCTGGTCACCATTCGAGTCCGACACGCCCCCAGTGCACCCCGTGTGGTAGATTGGACCCTACCAATAGCACGTGTACTGGGCTAGGACATAAAGGTCTTCTCCATTGTAAAAAAAATACACACACATACACACATACACACACATACATACACACACACATACAGACTTTTTCCGATCTCGACGAACTGAGTCGAATGGGATATGACACTCGGCCCTCCGGGCCGGGATTAGGTTGACGTTTTTCAGAGTGATTGCATAATCTTCTATATGAGAAAAACAAAAATGTGCCAAAATCCAAAAAAGTGAATCGTCGTCAAATTTTTTTTCGAGTTTGCATCAAATCTCGACGTTTCATGCACCTTGAACACATTTGGCATCAAAAACAAAAATTCTATTTTTAATTTTTCCTATAGTTTATATGACAAATTTCTGTGTGGCCGCACTCTGAAACCCGTAATTCCGGAACCAGAATTCCAATCGATCCAAAATTCAATAGCAGCCGATGGGAAGGTTGCACCTTTCATTTGAGACTAAGTTTGGGCAAATCGGTCTAGCCATCTCTGAGAAAAATGAGTGACATTATATGACACATACGCACATACATACACACACACACATACACACACATACATCCCTCCAGAAGTAATACCGAGAGGTAGTTCCTGGGAGGAATGATGGCGGAGCCCAATGGAGTTTAGTCGGTATTAATGGCTGGTCACCATTCGAGTCCGACACGCCCCCAGTGCACCCCGTGTGGTAGATTGGACCCTAATAGCACGTGTACTGGGCTAGGACATAAAGGTCTTCTCCATTGTAAAAAAAAATACACACACACATACACACACATGCACACACATATATACACACACACATATACAGACTTTTTCCGATCTCGACGAACTGAGTCGAATGGGATATGACACTCGGCCCTCCAGGCCGGGATTAGGTTGACGTTTTTCAGAGTGATTGCATAACCTTTCTATATGAGAAAGGCAAAAATGTGCCAAAATCCATAAAAGTGAATCGTCGTCAAATATTTTTTCGAGTTTGCATCAAATCTCGACGTTTCATGCACCTTGAACAAATTTAGCATCAAAAATAAAAATTCTATTTTTAATTTTTTCTATAGTTTATATGAGAAATTTCTGTGTGGCCGCACTCTGAAACCCGTAATTCCGGAACCAGAATTCCGATCGATCCAAAATTCAATAGCAGCCGATGGGAAGGTTGCACCTTTCATTTGAGACTAACTTTGGGCAAATCGGTCCAGCCATCTCTGAGAAAAATGAGTGACATTATTTGACACATACGCACATACATACATACACACATACATACACACATACACACACATACACACACATACACACACATACACACACGCATACACACACACACATACAGACTTTTTCCGATCTCGACGAACTGAGTCGAATGGGATATGACACTCGGCCCTCCGGGCCGGGATTAGGTTGACGTTTTTCAGAATGATTGCATAACCTTTCTATATGAGAAAGGCAAAAATGTGCCAAAATCCAAAAAAAGTGAATCGTCGTCAAATTTTTTTTCGAGTTTGCATCAAATCTCGACGTTTCATGCACCTTGAACACATTTAGCATCAAAAATAAAAATTCTATTTTTAATTTTTCCTATAGTTTATATGAGAAATTTCTGTGTGGCCGCACTCTGAAACCCGTAATTCCGGAACCAGAATTCCGATCAATCCAAAATTCAATAGCAGCCGATGGGAAGGTTGCACCTTTCATTTGAGACTAAGTTTGGTCAAATCGGTCTAGCCATTTCTGAGAAAAATGAGTGACATTATATGACACATACGCACATACATACACACACATACACACACATACATCCCCCCAGAAGTAATACCGAGAGGTAGTTCCTGGGAGGAATGATGGCGGAGCCCAATGGAGTTTAGTCGGTATTAATGGCTGGTCACCATTCGAGTCCGACACGCCCCCAGTGCACCCCGTGTGGTAGATTGGACCCTACCAATAGCACGTGTACTGGGCTAGGACATAAAGGTCTTCTCCATTGTAAAAAAAATACACACACATACACACATACACACACATACATACACACACACATACAGACTTTTTCCGATCTCGACGAACTGAGTCGAATGGGATATGACACTCGGCCCTCCGGGCCGGGATTAGGTTGACGTTTTTCAGAGTGATTGCATAATCTTCTATATGAGAAAAACAAAAATGTGCCAAAATCCAAAAAAGTGAATCGTCGTCAAATTTTTTTTCGAGTTTGCATCAAATCTCGACGTTTCATGCACCTTGAACACATTTGGCATCAAAAACAAAAATTCTATTTTTAATTTTTCCTATAGTTTATATGACAAATTTCTGTGTGGCCGCACTCTGAAACCCGTAATTCCGGAACCAGAATTCCAATCGATCCAAAATTCAATAGCAGCCGATGGGAAGGTTGCACCTTTCATTTGAGACTAAGTTTGGGCAAATCGGTCTAGCCATCTCTGAGAAAAATGAGTGACATTATATGACACATACGCACATACATACACACACACACATACACACACATACATTCCTCCAGAAGTAATACCGAGAGGTAGTTCCTGGGAGGAATGATGGCGGAGCCCAATGGAGTTTAGTCGGTATTAATGGCTGGTCACCATTCGAGTCCGACACGCCCCCAGTGCACCCCGTGTGGTAGATTGGACCCTAATAGCACGTGTACTGGGCTAGGACATAAAGGTCTTCTCCATTGTAAAAAAAAATACACACACATACACACACATGCACACACATATATACACACACACATATACAGACTTTTTCCGATCTCGACGAACTGAGTCGAATGGGATATGACACTCGGCCCTCCAGGCCGGGATTAGGTTGACGTTTTTCAGAGTGATTGCATAACCTTTCTATATGAGAAAGGCAAAAATGTGCCAAAATCCATAAAAGTGAATCGTCGTCAAATATTTTTTCGAGTTTGCATCAAATCTCGACGTTTCATGCACCTTGAACAAATTTAGCATCAAAAATAAAAATTCTATTTTTAATTTTTCCTATAGTTTATATGAGAAATTTCTGTGTGGCCGCACTCTGAAACCCGTAATTCCGGAACCAGAATTCCGATCGATCCAAAATTCAATAGCAGCCGATGGGAAGGTTGCACCTTTCATTTGAGACTAACTTTGGGCAAATCGGTCCAGCCATCTCTGAGAAAAATGAGTGACATTATTTGACACATACGCACATACATACATACACACATACATACACACATACACACACATACACACACATACACACACATACACACACGCATACACACACACATACAGACTTTTTCCGATCTCGACGAACTGAGTCGAATGGGATATGACACTCGGCCCTCCGGGCCGGGATTAGGTTGACGTTTTTCAGAATGATTGCATAACCTTTCTATATGAGAAAGGCAAAAATGTGCCAAAATCTAAAAAAAGTGAATCGTCGTCAAATTTTTTTTCGAGTTTGCATCAAATCTCGACGTTTCATGCACCTTGAACACATTTAGCATCAAAAATAAAAATTCTATTTTTAATTTTTCCTATAGTTTATATGAGAAATTTCTGAGTGGCCGCACTCTGAAACCCGTAATTCCGGAACCAGAATTCCGATCGATCCAAAATTCAATAGCAGCCGATGGGAAGGTTGCACCTTTCATTTGAGACTAAGTTTGGGCAAATCGGTCCAGCCATCTCTGAGAAAAATGAGTGACATTATTTGACACATACGCACATACATACACACACATACACACACATACACATGCATACATACACACATACACACACACACATACAGACTTTTTCCGATCTCGACGAACTGAGTCGAATGGGATATGACACTCGGCCCTCCGGGCCGGGATTAGGTTGACGTTTTTCAGAGTGATTGCATAACCTTTCTATATGAGAAAGGCAAAAATGTGCCAAAAAAGTGAATCGTCGTCAAATTTTGTTTCGAGTTTGCATCAAATCTCGACGTTTCATGCACCTTGAACACATTTAGCATCAAAAATAAAAATTCTATTTTTAATTTTTCCTATAGTTTATATGAGAAATTTCTGTGTGGCCGCACTCTGAAACCCGTAATTCCGGAACCAGAATTCCAATCGATCCAAAATTCAATAGCAGCCGATGGGAAGGTTGCACCTTTCATTTGAGACTAAGTTTGGGCAAATCGGTCCAGCCATCTCTGAGAAAAATGAGTGACATTATTTGACACATACGCACATACATACACACACATACACACACATACACACACATACACACAAATACACACACATGCACACACATACATACACACACACACATACAGACTTTTTCCGATCTCGACGAACTGAGTCGAATGGGATATGACACTCGGCCCTCCGGGCCGGGATTAGGTTGACGTTTTTCAGAGTGATTGCATAATCTTCTATATGAGAAAGGCAAAAATGTGCCAAAATCCAAAAAAGTGAATCGTCGTCAAATTTTTTTTTGAGTTTGTATCAAATCTCGACGTTTCATGCACCTTGAACACATTTAGCATCAAAAATAAAAATTCTATTTTTAATTTTTCCTATAGTTTATATGAGAAATTTCTGTGTGGCCGCACTCTGAAACCCGTAATTCCGGAACCAGAATTCCGATCGATCCAAAATTCAATAGCAGCCGATGGGAGACACATACACACACATACACACATACATACACACATACACACACATACAGACTTTCCGATCTCGACGAACTGAGTCGAATGGGATATGACACTCGGCCCTCCGGGCCGGGATTAGGTTGACGTTTTTCAGAGTGATTGCATAACCTTTCTATATGAGAAAGGCAAAAATGTGCCAAAATCCAAAAAAGTGAACCGTTGTCAAATTTTTTTTCGAGTTTGCATCAAATCTCGACGTTTCATGCACCTTGAACACATTTAGCATCAAAAATAAAAATTCTATTTTTAATTTTTCCTATAGTTTATATGAGAAATTTCTGTGTGGCCGCACTCTGAAACCCGTAATTCCGGAACCAGAATTCCGATCGATCCAAAATTCAATAGCAGCCGATGGGAAGGTTGCACCTTTCATTTGAGACTAAGTTTGGGCAAATCGGTTTAGCCATCTCTGAGATAAATGAGTGACATTATTTGACACATACGCACATACATACACACACACACATACACACACATACACACACATACACACCCATACATACACACATACACACACATACAGACTTTCCGATCTCGACGAACTGAGTCGAATGGGATATGACACTCGGCCCTCCGGGCCGGGATTAGGTTGACGTTTTTCAGAGTGATTGCATAACCTTTCTATATGAGAAAGGCAAAAATGTGCCAAAATCCAAAAAAGTGAATCGTTGTCAAAATTTTTTTCGAGTTTGCATCAAATCTCGACGTTTCATGCACCTTGAACACATTTAGCATCAAAAATAAAAATTCTATTTTTAATTTTTCCTATAGTTTATATGAGAAATTTCTGTGTGGCCGCACTCTGAAACCCGTAATTCCGGAACCAGAATTCCGATCGATCCAAAATTCAATAGCAGCCGATTGGGAGACACATACACACACATACACACCCATACATACACACATACACACATACAGACTTTCCGATCTCGACGAACTGAGTCGAATGGGATATGACACTCGGCCCTCCGGGCCGGGATTAGGTTGACGTTTTTCAGAGTGATTGCATAACCTTTCTATATGAGAAAGGCAAAAATGTGCCAAAATCCAAAAAAGTGAACCGTTGTCAAATTTTTTTTCGAGTTTGCATCAAATCTCGACGTTTCATGCACCTTGAACACATTTAGCATCAAAAATAAAAATTCTATTTTTATTTTTTCCTATAGTTTATATGAGAAATTTCTGTGTGGCCGCACTCTGAAACCCGTAATTCCGGAACCAGAATTCCGATCGATCCAAAATTCAATAGCAGCCGATGGGAAGGTTGCACCTTTCATTTGAGACTAAGTTTGGGCAAATCGGTTTAGCCATCTCTGAGATAAATGAGTGACATTATTTGACACATACGCACATACATACACACACACGCACACATACACACATACACACACATACATACACACATACAGACTTTTTCCGATCTCGACGAACTGAGTCGAATGGGATATGACACTCGGCCCTCCGGGTCGGGATTAAGTTGGCGTTTTTCAGAGTGATTGCATAACCTTTCTATACGAGAAAGGCAAAAATGTGCCAAAATCTAAAAAAAGTGAATCGTCGTCAAATTTTTTTTCGAGTTTGCATCAAATCTCGACGTTTCATGCACCTTGAACACATTTAGCATCAAAAATAAAAATTCTATTTTTAATTTTTCCTATAGTTTATATGAGAAATTTCTGTGTGGCCGCACTCTGAAACCCGTAATTCCGGAACCAGAATTCCGATCAATCCAAAATTCAATAGCAGCCGATGGGAAGGTTGCACCTTTAATTTGAGACTAAGTTTGGTCAAATCGGTCTAGCCATTTCTGAGAAAAATGAGTGACATTATATGACACATACGCACATACATACACACACATACACACACACATACACACACACATACATCCCCCCAGAAGTAATACCGAGAGGTAGTTCCTGGGAGGAATGATGGCGGAGCCCAATGGAGTTTAGTCGGTATTAATGGCTGGTCACCATTCGAGTCCGACACGCCCCCAGTGCACCCCGTGTGGTAGATTGGACCCTACCAATAGCACGTGTACTGGGCTAGGACATAAAGGTCTTCTCCATAGTAAAAAAAAATACACACACATACACACATACACACATACACACACATACATACACACACACATACAGACTTTTTCCGATCTCGACGAACTGAGTCGAATGGGATATGACACTCGGCCCTCCGGGCCGGGATTAGGTTGACGTTTTTCAGAGTGATTGCATAAACTTTCTATATGAGAAAGGCAAAAATGTGTCAAAATCCATAAAAGTGAATCGTCGTCAAATTTTTTTTCGAGTTTGCATCAAATCTCGACGTTTCATGCACCTTGAACACATTTAGCATCAAAAATAAAAATTCTATTTTTAATTTTTCCTATAGTTTATATGAGAAATTTCTGTGTGGCCGCACTCTGACACCCGTAATTCCGGAACCAGAATTCCCATCGATCCAGAATTCAATAGCAGCCGATGGGAAGGTTGCACCTTTCATTTGAAACTAAGTTTGGGCAAATCGGTCCAGCCATCTCTGAGAAAAATGAGTGACATTATATGACACATACGCACATACATACACACACACATACACACACATACATACACACATACAGACTTTTTCCGATCTCGACGAACTGAGTCGAATGGGATATGACACTCGGCCCTCCGGGCCGGGATTAGGTTGACGTTTTTCAGAGTGATTGCATAACCTTTCTATTTGAGAAAGGCAAAAATGTGCCAAAATCCAAAAAAGTGAATCGTCGTCAAATTTTTTTTCGAGTTTGCATCAAATCTCGACGTTTCATGCACCTTGAACACATTTAGCATCAAAAATAAAAATTCTATTTTTAATTTTTCCTATAGTTTTGTGAGAAATTTCTGTGTGGCCGCACTCTGAAACCCGTAATTCCGGAACCAGAATTCCGATCGATCCAAAATTCAATAGCAGCCGATGGGAAGGTTGCACCTTTCATTTGAGACTAAGTTTGGGCAAATCGGTCCAGCCATCTCTGAGAAAAATGAGTGACATTATTTGACACATACGCTCATACATACACACACATACACACACAGACACACATACACACACATACATACACACATACAGACTTTTTCCGATCTCGACGAACTGAGTCGAATGGGATATGACACTCGGCCCTCCGGGCCGGGATTAGGTTGACGTTTTTCAGAGTGATTGCATAATCTTCTATATGAGAAAGGCAAAAATGTGCCAAAATCCAAAAAAGTGAATCGTCGTCAAATTTTTTTTCGAGTTTGCATCAAATCTCGACGTTTCATGCACCTTGAACACATTTAGCATCAAAAATAAAAATTCTATTTTGAATTTTTCCTATAGTTTATATGAGAAATTTCTGTGTGGCCGAACTCTGACACCCGTAATTCCGGAACCAGAATTCCCATCGATCCAGAATTCAATAGCAGCCGATGGGAAGGTTGCACCTTTCATTTGAAACTAAGTTTGGGCAAATCGGTCCAGCCATCTCTGAGAAAAATGAGTGACATTATATGACACATACGCACATACATACACACACACATACACACACATACATACAGACTTTTTCCGATCTCGACGAACTGAGTCGAATGGGATATGACACTCGGCCCTCCGGGCCGGGATTAGGTTGACGTTTTTCAGAGTGATTGCATAATCTTCTATATGAGAAAGGCAAAAATGTGCCAAAATCCAAAAAAGTGAATCGTCGTCAAATTTTTTTTTGAGTTTGTATCAAATCTCGACGTTTCATGCACCTTGAACACATTTAGCATCAAAAATAAAAATTCTATTTTTAATTTTTCCTATAGTTTATATGAGAAATTTCTGTGTGGCCGCACTCTGAAACCCGTAATTCCGGAACCAGAATTCCGATCGATCCAAAATTCAATAGCAGCCGATGGGAGACACATACACACACATACACACATACATACACACATACACACACATACAGACTTTCCGATCTCGACGAACTGAGTCGAATGGGATATGACACTCGGCCCTCCGGGCCGGGATTAGGTTGACGTTTTTCAGAGTGATTGCATAACCTTTCTATATGAGAAAGGCAAAAATGTGCCAAAATCCAAAAAAGTGAACCGTTGTCAAATTTTTTTTCGAGTTTGCATCAAATCTCGACGTTTCATGCACCTTGAACACATTTAGCATCAAAAATAAAAATTCTATTTTTAATTTTTCCTATAGTTTATATGAGAAATTTCTGTGTGGCCGCACTCTGAAACCCGTAATTCCGGAACCAGAATTCCGATCGATCCAAAATTCAATAGCAGCCGATGGGAAGGTTGCACCTTTCATTTGAGACTAAGTTTGGGCAAATCGGTTTAGCCATCTCTGAGATAAATGAGTGACATTATTTGACACATACGCACATACATACACACACACACATACACACACATACACACACATACACACCCATACATACACACATACACACACATACAGACTTTCCGATCTCGACGAACTGAGTCGAATGGGATATGACACTCGGCCCTCCGGGCCGGGATTAGGTTGACGTTTTTCAGAGTGATTGCATAACCTTTCTATATGAGAAAGGCAAAAATGTGCCAAAATCCAAAAAAGTGAATCGTTGTCAAAATTTTTTTCGAGTTTGCATCAAATCTCGACGTTTCATGCACCTTGAACACATTTAGCATCAAAAATAAAAATTCTATTTTTAATTTTTCCTATAGTTTATATGAGAAATTTCTGTGTGGCCGCACTCTGAAACCCGTAATTCCGGAACCAGAATTCCGATCGATCCAAAATTCAATAGCAGCCGATTGGGAGACACATACACACACATACACACCCATACATACACACATACACACATACAGACTTTCCGATCTCGACGAACTGAGTCGAATGGGATATGACACTCGGCCCTCCGGGCCGGGATTAGGTTGACGTTTTTCAGAGTGATTGCATAACCTTTCTATATGAGAAAGGCAAAAATGTGCCAAAATCCAAAAAAGTGAACCGTTGTCAAATTTTTTTTCGAGTTTGCATCAAATCTCGACGTTTCATGCACCTTGAACACATTTAGCATCAAAAATAAAAATTCTATTTTTATTTTTTCCTATAGTTTATATGAGAAATTTCTGTGTGGCCGCACTCTGAAACCCGTAATTCCGGAACCAGAATTCCGATCGATCCAAAATTCAATAGCAGCCGATGGGAAGGTTGCACCTTTCATTTGAGACTAAGTTTGGGCAAATCGGTTTAGCCATCTCTGAGATAAATGAGTGACATTATTTGACACATACGCACATACATACACACACACGCACACATACACACATACACACACATACATACACACATACAGACTTTTTCCGATCTCGACGAACTGAGTCGAATGGGATATGACACTCGGCCCTCCGGGTCGGGATTAAGTTGGCGTTTTTCAGAGTGATTGCATAACCTTTCTATACGAGAAAGGCAAAAATGTGCCAAAATCTAAAAAAAGTGAATCGTCGTCAAATTTTTTTTCGAGTTTGCATCAAATCTCGACGTTTCATGCACCTTGAACACATTTAGCATCAAAAATAAAAATTCTATTTTTAATTTTTCCTATAGTTTATATGAGAAATTTCTGTGTGGCCGCACTCTGAAACCCGTAATTCCGGAACCAGAATTCCGATCAATCCAAAATTCAATAGCAGCCGATGGGAAGGTTGCACCTTTAATTTGAGACTAAGTTTGGTCAAATCGGTCTAGCCATTTCTGAGAAAAATGAGTGACATTATATGACACATACGCACATACATACACACACATACACACACACATACACACACACATACATCCCCCCAGAAGTAATACCGAGAGGTAGTTCCTGGGAGGAATGATGGCGGAGCCCAATGGAGTTTAGTCGGTATTAATGGCTGGTCACCATTCGAGTCCGACACGCCCCCAGTGCACCCCGTGTGGTAGATTGGACCCTACCAATAGCACGTGTACTGGGCTAGGACATAAAGGTCTTCTCCATAGTAAAAAAAAATACACACACATACACACATACACACATACACACACATACATACACACACACATACAGACTTTTTCCGATCTCGACGAACTGAGTCGAATGGGATATGACACTCGGCCCTCCGGGCCGGGATTAGGTTGACGTTTTTCAGAGTGATTGCATAAACTTTCTATATGAGAAAGGCAAAAATGTGTCAAAATCCATAAAAGTGAATCGTCGTCAAATTTTTTTTCGAGTTTGCATCAAATCTCGACGTTTCATGCACCTTGAACACATTTAGCATCAAAAATAAAAATTCTATTTTTAATTTTTCCTATAGTTTATATGAGAAATTTCTGTGTGGCCGCACTCTGACACCCGTAATTCCGGAACCAGAATTCCCATCGATCCAGAATTCAATAGCAGCCGATGGGAAGGTTGCACCTTTCATTTGAAACTAAGTTTGGGCAAATCGGTCCAGCCATCTCTGAGAAAAATGAGTGACATTATATGACACATACGCACATACATACACACACACATACACACACATACATACACACATACAGACTTTTTCCGATCTCGACGAACTGAGTCGAATGGGATATGACACTCGGCCCTCCGGGCCGGGATTAGGTTGACGTTTTTCAGAGTGATTGCATAACCTTTCTATTTGAGAAAGGCAAAAATGTGCCAAAATCCAAAAAAGTGAATCGTCGTCAAATTTTTTTTCGAGTTTGCATCAAATCTCGACGTTTCATGCACCTTGAACACATTTAGCATCAAAAATAAAAATTCTATTTTTAATTTTTCCTATAGTTTTGTGAGAAATTTCTGTGTGGCCGCACTCTGAAACCCGTAATTCCGGAACCAGAATTCCGATCGATCCAAAATTCAATAGCAGCCGATGGGAAGGTTGCACCTTTCATTTGAGACTAAGTTTGGGCAAATCGGTCCAGCCATCTCTGAGAAAAATGAGTGACATTATTTGACACATACGCTCATACATACACACACATACACACACAGACACACATACACACACATACATACACACATACAGACTTTTTCCGATCTCGACGAACTGAGTCGAATGGGATATGACACTCGGCCCTCCGGGCCGGGATTAGGTTGACGTTTTTCAGAGTGATTGCATAATCTTCTATATGAGAAAGGCAAAAATGTGCCAAAATCCAAAAAAGTGAATCGTCGTCAAATTTTTTTTCGAGTTTGCATCAAATCTCGACGTTTCATGCACCTTGAACACATTTAGCATCAAAAATAAAAATTCTATTTTGAATTTTTCCTATAGTTTATATGAGAAATTTCTGTGTGGCCGAACTCTGACACCCGTAATTCCGGAACCAGAATTCCCATCGATCCAGAATTCAATAGCAGCCGATGGGAAGGTTGCACCTTTCATTTGAAACTAAGTTTGGGCAAATCGGTCCAGCCATCTCTGAGAAAAATGAGTGACATTATATGACACATACGCACATACATACACACACACATACACACACATACATACACACATACAGACTTTTTCCGATCTCGACGAACTGAGTCGAATGGGATATGACACTCGGCCCTCCGGGCCGGGATTAGGTTGACGTTTTTCAGAGTGATTGCATAACCTTTCTATTTGAGAAAGGCAAAAATGTGCCAAAATCCAAAAAAGTGAATCGTCGTCAAATTTTTTTTCGAGTTTGCATCAAATCTCGACGCTTCATGCACCTTGAACACATTTAGCATCAAAAATAAAAATTCTATTTTTAATTTTTCCTATAGTTTATATGAGAAATTTCTGTGTGGCCGCACTCTGAAACCCGTAATTCCGGAACCAGAATTCCGATCGATCCAAAATTCAATAGCAGCCGCTGGGAAGGTTGCACCTTTCATTTGAGACTAAGTTTGGGCAAAACGGTCCAGCCATCTCTGAGATAAATGAGTGACATTATTTGACACATACGCACATACATACACACACATACACACACATACACACACATACACACACATACATACACACACATACATACACACACATACAGACTTTTTTCCGATCTCGACGAACTGAGTCGAATGGGATATGACACTCGGCCCTCCGGGCCGGGATTAGGTTGACGTTTTTCAGAGTGATTGCATAACCTTTCTATATGAGAAAGGCAAAAATGTGCCAAAATCCAAAAAAGTGAATCGTCGTCAAATTTTTTTTCGAGTTTGCATCAAATCTCGACGTTTCATGCACCTTGAACACATTTAGCATCAAAAATAAAAATTCTATTTTTAATTTTTCCTATAGTTTATATGAGAAATTTCTGTGTGGCCGCACTCTGAAACCCGTAATTCCGGAACCAGAATTCCGATCGATCCAAAATTCAATAGCAGCCGATGGGAAGGTTGCACCTTTCATTTGAGACTAACTTTGGGCAAATCGGTCCAGCCATCTCTGAGAAAAATGAGTGACATTATTTGACACATACGCACATACATACATACACACATACATACACACATACACACACATACACACACATACACACACATACACACACGCATACACACACACATACAGACTTTTTCCGATCTCGACGAACTGAGTCGAATGGGATATGACACTCGGCCCTCCGGGCCGGGATTAGGTTGACGTTTTTCAGAATGATTGCATAACCTTTCTATATGAGAAAGGCAAAAATGTGCCAAAATCCAAAAAAAGTTAATCGTCGTCAAATTTTTTTTCGAGTTTGCATCAAATCTCGACGTTTCATGCACCTTGAACACATTTAGCATCAAAAATAAAAATTCTATTTTTAATTTTTCCTATAGTTTATATGAGAAATTTCTGTGTGGCCGCACTCTGAAACCCGTAATTCCGGAACCAGAATTCCGATCGATCCAAAATTCAATAGCAGCCGATGGGAAGGTTGCACCTTTCATTTGAGACTAAGTTTGGGCAAATCGGTCCAGCCATCTCTGAGAAAAATGAGTGACACTATTTGACACATACGCACATACATACATACACACACACATACACACACATACACACACATACACACACATACACACACATACATACACACATACACACACACACATACAGACTTTTTCCGATCTCGACGAACTGAGTCGAATGGGATATGACACTCGGCCCTCCGGGCCGGGATTAGGTTGACGTTTTTCAGAGTGATTGCATAACCTTTCTATATGAGAAAGGCAAAAATGTGCCAAAATCCATAAAAGTGAATCGTCGTCAAATTTTTTTTCGAGTTTGCATCAAATCTCGACGTTTCATGCACCTTGAACACATTTGGCATCAAAAATAAAAATTCTATTTTTAATTTTTCCTATAGTTTATATGAGAAATTTCTGTGTGGCCGCACTCTGAAACCCGTAATTCCGGAACCAGAATTCCGATCGATCCAAAATTCAATAGCAGCCGATGGGAAGGTTGCACCTTTCATTTGAGACTAAGTTTGGGCAAATCGGTCCAGCCATCTCTGAGATAAATGAGTTACATTATTTGACACATACGCACATACATACACACACATACACACATACATACACACATACACACACATACAGACTTTTTCCGATCTCGACGAACTGAGTCGAATGGGATATGACACTCGGCCCATGGCATATTTGTCCCATGTTCTATGGGATTCCCTATATACATGGGACAATTATGCGTAGAACGGCAGTATAGTTTATATGAGAAATTTCTGTGTGGCCGCACTCTGAAACCCGTAATTCCGGAACCAGAATTTCGATCGATCCAAAATTCAATAGCAGCCGATGGGAAGGTTGCACCTTTCATTTGAGACTAAGTTTGGGCAAATCGGTCCAGCCATCTCTGAGAAAAATGAGTGACATTATTTGACACATACGCACATACATACATACACACACATACACACACATACACACGCATACATACACACACACATACAGACTTTTTCCGATCTCGACGAACTGAGTCGAATGAGATATGACACTCGGCCCTCCGGGCCGGGATTAGGTTGACGTTTTTCAGAGTGATTGCATAACCTTTCTATATGAGAAAGGCAAAAATGTGCCAAAATCCATAAAATTGAATCGTCGTCAAATTTTTTTTCGAGTTTGCATCAAATCTCGACGCTTCATGCACCTTGAACACATTTAGCATCAAAAATAAAAATTCTATTTTTAATTTTTCCTATAGTTTATATGAGAAATTTCTGTGTGGCCGCACTCTGAAACCCGTAATTCCGGAACCAGAATTCCGATCGATCCAAAATTCAATAGCAGCTGATGGGAAGGTTGCACCTTTCATTTGAGACTAAGTTTGGGCAAAACGGTCCAGCCATCTCTGAGATAAATGAGTGACATTATTTGACACATACGCACATACATACACACACATACACACACATACACACACATACACACACATACACACACATACATACACACACATACATACACACACATACAGACTTTTTTCCGATCTCGACGAACTGAGTCGAATGGGATATGACACTCGGCCCTCCGGGCCGGGATTAGGTTGACGTTTTTCAGAGTGATTGCATAACCTTTCTATATGAGAAAGGCAAAAATGTGCCAAAATCCAAAAAAGTGAATCGTCGTCAAATTTTTTTTCGAGTTTGCATCAAATCTCGACGTTTCATGCACCTTGAACACATTTAGCATCAAAAATAAAAATTCTATTTTTAATTTTTCCTATAGTTTATATGAGAAATTTCTGTGTGGCCGCACTCTGAAACCCGTAATTCCGGAACCAGAATTCCGATCGATCCAAAATTCAATAGCAGCCGATGGGAAGGTTGCACCTTTCATTTGAGACTAACTTTGGGCAAATCGGTCCAGCCATCTCTGAGAAAAATGAGTGACATTATTTGACACATACGCACATACATACATACACACATACATACACACATACACACACATACACACACATACACACACATACACACACGCATACACACACACATACAGACTTTTTCCGATCTCGACGAACTGAGTCGAATGGGATATGACACTCGGCCCTCCGGGCCGGGATTAGGTTGACGTTTTTCAGAATGATTGCATAACCTTTCTATATGAGAAAGGCAAAAATGTGCCAAAATCCAAAAAAAGTTAATCGTCGTCAAATTTTTTTTCGAGTTTGCATCAAATCTCGACGTTTCATGCACCTTGAACACATTTAGCATCAAAAATAAAAATTCTATTTTTAATTTTTCCTATAGTTTATATGAGAAATTTCTGTGTGGCCGCACTCTGAAACCCGTAATTCCGGAACCAGAATTCCGATCAATCCAAAATTCAATAGCAGCCGATGGGAAGGTTGCACCTTTAATTTGAGACTAAGTTTGGTCAAATCGGTCTAGCCATTTCTGAGAAAAATGAGTGACATTATATGACACATACGCACATACATACACACACATACACACACACATACACACACATACATCCCCCCAGAAGTAATACCGAGAGGTAGTTCCTGGGAGGAATGATGGCGGAGCCCAATGGAGTTTAGTCGGTATTAATGGCTGGTCACCATTCGAGTCCGACACGCCCCCAGTGCACCCCGTGTGGTAGATTGGACCCTACCAATAGCACGTGTACTGGGCTAGGACATAAAGGTCTTCTCCATTGTAAAAAAAATACACACACATACACACATACACACACATACATACACACACACATACAGACTTTTTCCGATCTCGACGAACTGAGTCGAATGGGATATGACACTCGGCCCTCCGGGCCGGGATTAGGTTGACGTTTTTCAGAGTGATTGCATAATCTTCTATATGAGAAAAACAAAAATGTGCCAAAATCCAAAAAAGTGAATCGTCGTCAAATTTTTTTTCGAGTTTGCATCAAATCTCGACGTTTCATGCACCTTGAACACATTTGGCATCAAAAACAAAAATTCTATTTTTAATTTTTCCTATAGTTTATATGACAAATTTCTGTGTGGCCGCACTCTGAAACCCGTAATTCCGGAACCAGAATTCCAATCGATCCAAAATTCAATAGCAGCCGATGGGAAGGTTGCACCTTTCATTTGAGACTAAGTTTGGGCAAATCGGTCTAGCCATCTCTGAGAAAAATGAGTGACATTATATGACACATACGCACATACATACACACACACACATACACACACATACATCCCTCCAGAAGTAATACCGAGAGGTAGTTCCTGGGAGGAATGATGGCGGAGCCCAATGGAGTTTAGTCGGTATTAATGGCTGGTCACCATTCGAGTCCGACACGCCCCCAGTGCACCCCGTGTGGTAGATTGGACCCTAATAGCACGTGTACTGGGCTAGGACATAAAGGTCTTCTCCATTGTAAAAAAAAATACACACACATACACACACATGCACACACATATATACACACACACATATACAGACTTTTTCCGATCTCGACGAACTGAGTCGAATGGGATATGACACTCGGCCCTCCAGGCCGGGATTAGGTTGACGTTTTTCAGAGTGATTGCATAACCTTTCTATATGAGAAAGGCAAAAATGTGCCAAAATCCATAAAAGTGAATCGTCGTCAAATATTTTTTCGAGTTTGCATCAAATCTCGACGTTTCATGCACCTTGAACAAATTTAGCATCAAAAATAAAAATTCTATTTTTAATTTTTTCTATAGTTTATATGAGAAATTTCTGTGTGGCCGCACTCTGAAACCCGTAATTCCGGAACCAGAATTCCGATCGATCCAAAATTCAATAGCAGCCGATGGGAAGGTTGCACCTTTCATTTGAGACTAACTTTGGGCAAATCGGTCCAGCCATCTCTGAGAAAAATGAGTGACATTATTTGACACATACGCACATACATACATACACACATACATACACACATACACACACATACACACACATACACACACATACACACACGCATACACACACACATACAGACTTTTTCCGATCTCGACGAACTGAGTCGAATGGGATATGACACTCGGCCCTCCGGGCCGGGATTAGGTTGACGTTTTTCAGAATGATTGCATAACCTTTCTATATGAGAAAGGCAAAAATGTGCCAAAATCCAAAAAAAGTGAATCGTCGTCAAATTTTTTTTCGAGTTTGCATCAAATCTCGACGTTTCATGCACCTTGAACACATTTAGCATCAAAAATAAAAATTCTATTTTTAATTTTTCCTATAGTTTATATGAGAAATTTCTGTGTGGCCGCACTCTGAAACCCGTAATTCCGGAACCAGAATTCCGATCAATCCAAAATTCAATAGCAGCCGATGGGAAGGTTGCACCTTTCATTTGAGACTAAGTTTGGTCAAATCGGTCTAGCCATTTCTGAGAAAAATGAGTGACATTATATGACACATACGCACATACATACACACACATACACACACATACATCCCCCCAGAAGTAATACCGAGAGGTAGTTCCTGGGAGGAATGATGGCGGAGCCCAATGGAGTTTAGTCGGTATTAATGGCTGGTCACCATTCGAGTCCGACACGCCCCCAGTGCACCCCGTGTGGTAGATTGGACCCTACCAATAGCACGTGTACTGGGCTAGGACATAAAGGTCTTCTCCATTGTAAAAAAAATACACACACATACACACATACACACACATACATACACACACACATACAGACTTTTTCCGATCTCGACGAACTGAGTCGAATGGGATATGACACTCGGCCCTCCGGGCCGGGATTAGGTTGACGTTTTTCAGAGTGATTGCATAATCTTCTATATGAGAAAAACAAAAATGTGCCAAAATCCAAAAAAGTGAATCGTCGTCAAATTTTTTTTCGAGTTTGCATCAAATCTCGACGTTTCATGCACCTTGAACACATTTGGCATCAAAAACAAAAATTCTATTTTTAATTTTTCCTATAGTTTATATGACAAATTTCTGTGTGGCCGCACTCTGAAACCCGTAATTCCGGAACCAGAATTCCAATCGATCCAAAATTCAATAGCAGCCGATGGGAAGGTTGCACCTTTCATTTGAGACTAAGTTTGGGCAAATCGGTCTAGCCATCTCTGAGAAAAATGAGTGACATTATATGACACATACGCACATACATACACACACACACATACACACACATACATTCCTCCAGAAGTAATACCGAGAGGTAGTTCCTGGGAGGAATGATGGCGGAGCCCAATGGAGTTTAGTCGGTATTAATGGCTGGTCACCATTCGAGTCCGACACGCCCCCAGTGCACCCCGTGTGGTAGATTGGACCCTAATAGCACGTGTACTGGGCTAGGACATAAAGGTCTTCTCCATTGTAAAAAAAAATACACACACATACACACACATGCACACACATATATACACACACACATATACAGACTTTTTCCGATCTCGACGAACTGAGTCGAATGGGATATGACACTCGGCCCTCCAGGCCGGGATTAGGTTGACGTTTTTCAGAGTGATTGCATAACCTTTCTATATGAGAAAGGCAAAAATGTGCCAAAATCCATAAAAGTGAATCGTCGTCAAATATTTTTTCGAGTTTGCATCAAATCTCGACGTTTCATGCACCTTGAACAAATTTAGCATCAAAAATAAAAATTCTATTTTTAATTTTTCCTATAGTTTATATGAGAAATTTCTGTGTGGCCGCACTCTGAAACCCGTAATTCCGGAACCAGAATTCCGATCGATCCAAAATTCAATAGCAGCCGATGGGAAGGTTGCACCTTTCATTTGAGACTAACTTTGGGCAAATCGGTCCAGCCATCTCTGAGAAAAATGAGTGACATTATTTGACACATACGCACATACATACATACACACATACATACACACATACACACACATACACACACATACACACACATACACACACGCATACACACACACATACAGACTTTTTCCGATCTCGACGAACTGAGTCGAATGGGATATGACACTCGGCCCTCCGGGCCGGGATTAGGTTGACGTTTTTCAGAATGATTGCATAACCTTTCTATATGAGAAAGGCAAAAATGTGCCAAAATCTAAAAAAAGTGAATCGTCGTCAAATTTTTTTTCGAGTTTGCATCAAATCTCGACGTTTCATGCACCTTGAACATATTTAGCATCAAAAATAAAAATTCTATTTTTAATTTTTCCTATAGTTTATATGAGAAATTTCTGAGTGGCCGCACTCTGAAACCCGTAATTCCGGAACCAGAATTCCGATCGATCCAAAATTCAATAGCAGCCGATGGGAAGGTTGCACCTTTCATTTGAGACTAAGTTTGGGCAAATCGGTCCAGCCATCT